>NW_006399756.1:24168856-24238324 GCF_000299155.1 Elephantulus edwardii | reverse complement strand
CAGTGCAGCCTCTTGCCATTAGGCCACCAGAGCTCCCCCCCCCCACCATTTTTCTAAGCATTACAGATGAAAGTGGAAATAGATGGGTCCAACAATACCCCACATTCACTCATGACACTATCCAGATCCTCTGAGGATTTTTATGGCTCAAAAGTTTTACTGCTTGGACTTGAGAGCATGAAAGAGAGAAAAATGAAAGCTGTTTAGTAAGGATTTCCTTGTGTCTGATAGACTGTGTCTGAGCTGCCTTTCTCTATAGTCACATGTTTGCCAGGATGATGCACCATAGTTACAGGTAGAAGTGTGTGCCACAGCTGAATGAGGGGAAATCAGGAGAGCTGAAATGGTCAGGAAGTCTGAAGACAATGGGCCCGATACATACACCACAGATCTGGTAGCAAAAACAAACTTAAAATATAAATAAATAGGATCAAACCCAAAAATTCAATCAGGAAAAAGAGCAAGTATCACACTTAAAATTCGCTTCACCAAATGTCAAGAGCGTTTTTTTGGTGCCAATCAATTTTGAAAAGGCTGCAAAATCTTCACAGGATCTTTACAAAGTACCTCTCTGTGAGTACATCACTGCTTTGCCCAGGACCTGTAACCATTCAGATACTGGTCTAAAATACTTGCTTGGATATACAAAGCTCTGGACGAACTTTTCCCCAAACTGTATCTCTACTTTGAGTTTTCTATTCATCATTCCTTTGCAGTCTTTAGCCTCTGTATACAGTCTTGAAGATTTCATTCTATTTTTTTCCCCAATTCATTTTGCATTTTGTAAGGGATCTCTCCAGAGTACCCAGAAGCAATGATGTCAGTCTAGAGGCTAAGGTGTCCCTTGTCCAGGCCACGGTCTTCACAATTACTTGCCATACATCAGAGAGCTGAACAATGACTAAAGATAACCTAGGAAGAATTGATGTCTTTGAGTTATGGTGCTGGAAAAGAGTCTTGAACATATAGATCTGTCTTGGAGAAGGTGAAATAAAGTTTCTCCTTGGAGGCTAGGATTTTGAAGCTCCATCTCATGTATTTTTGTCACATTGCCAAGATGGTCCAGTCCTTAGAGAAGGACATCATGAATACAAGGGTGGAGGGACAGCGCAGGAGAGGAAGATCCCAAATGAGATGGATTGATATAGTATGTGGGGCAATGGGGGTTGATGTATCAGAGTCAGTGAGACTGACTCAGGACAGAGAAGTCTTCAGAGATGTTGTATGTAGGTTTGTGATGAGTCACAGGTGACTTAATGGCACATAACAACAATAACATTGCATTTTGGTCTATAATGTTCTATTGTGCCCCTAAGTACTGTGTGTGTTGACCTGATAACATTTAAACGTTACTTCTTCCACAAAACTCCACAAGATATACCCAGCTTTCCCTTTCTCGCTGCTTCTCTGTTCTTCATAAGCTCTAGGAGAGACCCCATGATGGAGGAAAACAAGCACAGAATGTGGACTTAGAATGAATGCGTTTTGAGTAGAGTCCACAGTGCACTATGTGATCTTAAGCATTCTAATCTAGCTACCCATCAATCTCCTCATCTCTACATATGGCTGCTGTGAATTGAAATCATCTGGAAGGCAACTATGAACAGCACAAGGAAGGTCAGAAGGCTCTGCCTTCACAAAGGTACTATGAGGACTGACTGTCATAATGTGGTTAGTGACTAGCACAGTGCTTCCTCTGCATTCTCCCCTCCCGTCCTTTCCTGGTGAACCCACGTTCTCGTGATGGCTTGTGACGTTTTACTCATGATTTCACTATTCTCCCTGATGAGTCTCTGTTTACATTGCTGTTGTTGTTAAATGTCATCGAGACGTAGATGACTTACAGTGACCCTATGAATGAAAGACCTGAACACTTGTGTAACTTTCATCATTTCTCCAAGTTCATAGGGTTTCTGGAGACAAGCTATTTCAGAAGTGGATGCCACTCCTGCTTCCAAGCTTGTTTTAATAGGCTATTTCAAACCAGGATTCTCCAACTTCCTATTAAACATCCTACACAGATGGACAAAATCAAGTCTATCCCCTCTCTCTACAACATGCCTCCAAACTTATAACCTATAAACTATATGTTGTAGTACCCAGAATTCTGGCCAAAGGGAATTCTAGATTGTCCTTCAGATACATGGGTAAAGATCTTTTCATCGATTCTCTTTAATTACAAGCAAGGAAACAGACCTACAGAATAAAAGAGACATGAACAAGAATACCAAGTGAGTAGACTCAGAGCATATTGCAAATCAGCTCAGTGAAATCAAAGACTTTATTTGTGGTTGTTACAACTGTATCTCTCAGAGCTGGCAGAATGTCTAACACTGCCTAGGTGGTCGATAAAAGGTTATTTAAATAAATGAATACAGAAAGGAAGGACTCCTACCCCTTTGTTCATTGTCTGGTTTTCTTTCTACTACATTATACCATTAGATTTCTCGATAGCTTTGCTCTAGCCTCACATACTTTTCTCTGGGAAAATGCTGGCGTCTCTCTTAAGACAGCCTTTCAGTCATGAAGTCTGCTCTCGCAAAGAGCCTTCTTGCAATACCAGCATTCTGACATGCTCCCCCCCGCCCCTTTTTTTTTACTGGTCATACATCAGTGAGTTTAATTAACTTTTTTTAAATGGCACTAAATTTTGCTTCCCCAGGACAGAATGTGGACTCTGGTGGTCCACCACAAAATCAATGTCTGTGTCTGGATCTTTTACAAAATATATAGCCTCTAACTTTGTCTTTCACTACGCGTTGCAAATGACTTCCTCTGGGTCTTTAATCATCTCAGGGTGATGGCACCTCTTAATCTAGCCATTGTTCGGCTCTACAGAGTGCTGCTAACTGAAGAAAATGGTTGTGCAGGGGAATTTTTCCCCACGGGAAAGAAGCAAATGTTCTCCTAGAAAAACTACAGTAGCTTTAAGGAATGACTTACCACTTATTTAATGTGTGATTAACAATTTATCATCAGTGCAAATATTGGCACTTTTTATAACACCTTTAATCACAGGTGAGATAAGAAACAAAAAAAAAAAAACAACAACAACCTATGTCCTAGAGATTGGAACTCTCAACCACTATTGGTGGGATAGTAAGATGATACAATCTCTTTGGAAGACAGTTTGGCATGTCCTCAAAAAAGCTGAACACAGAGATTTCTATATGATCCCACTGCTAGGAATATACCAGAACTGAGATACCAATGGAAATTTGTACACTGAAGATCATAGCAGGATTATTCACAATAGCAAGAATGTGGAAACAGCCCAAGTGACTATCAAGAAACAACTGGATAGTTTCTCAAAACTATGGTACATTTACATGATGTAATACTATGCAGCCCCCAGGAGCAATGCTTTTGAAAAATACTATACAACATGGGAAAGGCCAGAGAGAATTATGATGAGTGAACTAACTCAATTATATAAGAAAAAATACTGTATAAGACCATCTTATAAAAGCAGAAAGCTAATCAATGAGATGTGTATGGATATGCAAAGAGGGAAGGGGAAGAGACAGAGGCTGAGGGTGGGAAGGGGATAAATCACGGAAGAAGAGTTTGGTGGGTACAGGGAGGTAGCAGGGAAGAAATGTACATAAGAGAAACACAATAAAACAGAAAGTATTTCCTAGTGATACAAAGGGTCCACGCTGGGATGCATTCAATGCCTCCAGTGCCAACTTTTCTAATACCTACCTTCACCATGAGGAATCTGCCTATTCTTCAACATTCTGATTACTTTTATGGCTATTAGAGAAGGTCAAGGGCAAGGAAAAGAAAAGAAAAGGAGAGCGAGAACATGAGAATGAGAGGCTGAGAGATGGAAACTAAACCAGTAATTAGCAATCATTTGAAACTAATGGTATCTTCTTACTTTTTAGGAGCTGGATAGTACAGCAAAAGGGACTTTGAACGTGAAGCCAAATAACCACAAAGTTACTTGGTGACAAGTCAAGAACTAGGACGTTGTTCAAACCTGGGTAAATCAAAATGTCTTTGAGCTTTCTTTAATCTGTAATGGGTGGGGGAGATACATACTTTTTCCAATTTCTTATTACTCTGGCATTCTATGATCCTTTTGTTGTTTTAGTGCACCATCAAGTTGGAGCCTTCTCATAGCTGCCCCTCCAGTGGCATTTGATTTCAAGGGAAGAGATTAGCCATCTGTCTTCTGAGGAGCAGCTAGTGAATTTGAACCATGTGCCCTTTGGATGGAAGTGCAGCTTCTTACCACTAGGCCAGCAGAGTTCCCTATGATTTTTATTTTTTTGTTTAATACTGTCCAGTCAGAACGTGACTCCTAGCTGATCCTCCAGTGAGTTTTCAGAGGCAATAAATCAGGAGTTGATTGTCCATCTTTCTTCCATGGGGCAACTGGGGGGTTTGAACTACATACCTTTGGTTGACAGTGTAGCTCCTACCACAAAGCCACAAGACTTCCCTATGATCATTATATTCATAAAAATAACAACAAAACCCCTCCAACAAACCAACAAGAGAACTCCACGGCCATCCAGTGGGTTCCTACTCACGGCAAACTTCCATTAGGTTAGTGACCGTCTGAGGATAAATTACAAGGAGAAGCGATTGCTCATCTTTCTCCCAGACAGATGCAGGATTTGAGTTAATAGAGAAACTCTGTGGACACTACCACCAAGGAGACCTCCTTCATAGAGCTATTAGAACTCAGCACAGACGCATGCATGCACACGGCATTCTGTCTATACACCTACCTCACTACATTCATGCATACAATCATGATTCTTCTTTTTCCTTCCTTAATGCTAAAAACTGCAACTCCATTTGGCCTAGTGGACGGAAAGTGACGCTACCAAGCCAAAGGTGGGTGACTCTAATCTGCGGCCCTAAAACCTGTTTTAAATTGTTGTTGGTCAAACATTCTTCTAGGTCTTATAGCCCTGGTATGTTTACTTGCTGTACAGAGGTAACTTGTGGTTGTTGTGAAGCTGAACACTGTGACACTGATGTGTCAAATGCGATAATGGTTACCCATGGTGGACAGCGTTTGGTGGAGTTCCTCAATGAAAACAATTTTGGTAGCAGGAGTGGCATCCACTTCCGGAAATAGCTTGTCTCCGGAAACCCTATGAACCTGGAGAAATTATGAAAGTCACACACACAAGTGTCGAGGACTTTGCTTCATAGGGTCTCTATGAGTCACCTACGACTCGACGGCACTTAACAACAACAATAATGCTAAAAACTGTCTTCAAGGTCGGAGGTAATAGGCATGCTTGGGAGCTTGGCTCTGGGTTCACCTCCAGTTGGAAAATCTGCTTTCCATACTGCCTGGAAAACCCACAGATCTTTCCCATTTGTTAAGGCAGAACGAGGTGTTTACAAAATATTTGGAAGGGCCATAGTGATGTCAGTCTTAGATTTATCTCCTGTTTGTTGAATTTAAGGACCTTTCACTGTGGAGACAACTTTTATGTCAGCCAGTTATTACTGATTCTAGAACTTGCCGGCTTCATAACTCCACAAAAAAACTCCCGCAGACCCCACAAAAGAATGACAGCAGAAATATTCATGTCTGCATTCTAGATACTGCACAAGGTATTCTAATTAGCAGAATGCCATTTATATTCACTCGCAGCTGTAAGCAGTTCTGGGGAACATGTTTCTAAGCTTCCTAGCCTCTTCATTGAGGTAATAGGTGGGCAGGGATCTGAGAAAGCCAGTATAAATATATGTACCACACATAATTCAGTTTTTAAAATATCAAGACAGAACATGAATGTGCTTATACTCAACATTATCCTTATATTTGATCCCAGAGCAGTCTTATATTATTATCTCTCACTAAATTGAATATAACCATTTGTTCTTCTGATACAGGAGCCGACTGTACAGGGGCAGGGGGAGAGTGTTTGGCTTTCGTTAAAGTGCAAAGCTTTTCTATTCATCAGAGAGCCAGGATATTGAGACTCAGAGACTTGAGACTAAGACAGTCCCAATGCTCAACCCATGGAAAGATAGGAAAATGGGCCTTTTAGTCTTTAAAATTCTCTTAGTGTTTATTATTTGCATTTGCTTGCAAATAGTGGTAAGGAGCTGCACTGCCAGCTGTGCTGCTAAACCAGAGGTAGATGGTTCGAAAGGTACATGGTTCGAATCCATCCGTTGCTCAATGGGAGAAAGAGGACTGATCTCTTCTGGGATTTATTGCTTCAAAAAATATGGAGGGTCAGTTCCTTCTGACTTGATGGTACACAACAATGTACCAACAAATGCCTTCCGAGTGCAATTCCACCAGACTTATTGTGTATTCTAGCATCTAGGATATGCTTGGTGTGGTGAACGTTATTGAGAAATCTATATCTATATATCTCTATCTCTATATCTCTATCTGACAAGTCTGTGTCACTATGGGAAGACAGCTCTGGTGGCTTTGTGGTAGGAGGGGTGCTGCCAGGATGAAGGCATGCTGTTCAAGTGCTACAACACCTCTGGGGGAGAAAGGTGGATGATCTTCTCCGTCTGATGCCCAGCCTCTGGAAAGCTGCCAGATGGCGACAAAAAAGGCTTGCTACTCAACAGTACATACCAGCAGCATATTCAACTTAAAAGTTGGTGATAAAATACTTTCCTGGAATTCATTTGGTCAATTATAGTTTGCTGGCTTGAAGCAATATAACTTTTGAGACATTTGGTTTTCTTGAGTGCATTTTTTCCCCTTCCCTGCAACCCTCTCAATTTCATGCACGTCTCCTCATTTCTTAGTTTTATGGATTGTACAGGTGAAAATTCAGAACTTGTGGAAGGGAATGTTGAGTTCTTCTCTTTAGTCTCTCATCACTCATTCCCATTGCCATCCAATCAGAACAGAATTATAGCTGGTCTACCAGTGGGTTCTCAGAAGATATAAATCACCTGGGAGATTGCCCATCTTTCTCTCCCTGAGCCACCACCTCTGGATTAGCAAACTCCCTAGAGATTTTGTCGACAAGAAATGCAGCAGAATTTCTTACAGTGGAGAAGAAGGAAGGAAGCCTTTATCTTTGCAGTTGTGAGGGATGCCAAGGAGGTCCAGTCACCAGACTGATGAAGAGTTAAAGAACTGTGGGTTTCCCAGGTGGCAGAGAAAACATATTTCCCAACTGGAGGTGAATCCTGAGCCTTTGCCTTGTACAAAATCTCCCTGCCTTGGTGCATACAAAAGTGCTGGTGAACATGCTGCAGCAAAGTCTTCCAGGAACTGAGAAGGCTTAGACACTATGAGTGGCAACTCATGATAATCTGTGCACTAGAGCTTGACAGATTTTCCCAGGAACACCTTGACTTCCTCTAGGTGAGTGAGGTAGAGTTGCTTACTTATCTCCTCTTTTACACCTGAGTTTTGGAACTAAGTCACATCTGCCACATGCATTTCTCCAATAAAAGTAAATATTGCCTCGAAGCTCTCTGAAAGAGGGAAAAATATATGTTTGTGAAGGCAGTTGCATGGACTTAGAGACAAGGAAAATAAAATACTGCAGAGAGATTTATCTCCAGCTGTTTCTGAGTGGTAGGCACTGGAATGGACCACTCCAGGAAGCGGGTGCTTTCTCATCTCATTTTATCTCTGACCAGTTGTCAGACATAATTTTTTTCCCACAAAAATGGGTAGACTTTTATCTGCTAGTGTGCCTTCCCTGAAGCCATTGCTTTAATCAAAATCAGGGAGAGAAGTTGGTGGATGATTGAGACGGATGTATTCTAGGCAGCCCAATACAAAAAAGTCTGATTTTAAACAACAGCCTCAGTTTGGATACATGTATATAATCTAAATCACTGTGTGAGAAGCAATTCTTTTAGAATCAATTAATTGCTAACATTTTCTTTTAAAATAGAACATACTACAAAATATAGTTCATTCCCTACTTACCCTTTGGAAAAGAAGTAACTAGATTTGATCTCATTTTAGGAGATGATATTTTTAATCTATGTTCTCTATAAAAGGACTATTTGGAAAGTGCAAATTGAATGGAAGTAGTTTAAAATAATCTATATTTTGATGAGTAAAGAGTTTATGTGACAATAGTTTTAAAAGGATTCAAATAAGCTCAAGATAGATTGACAATCATCTCCGCAGTTGTAATTGTTAAATATCTTAAATAAGCATACCTGTCAAAGGCTGCATAAAAAACAATATAAATAGTTCCATTGTTCAGCAAACTTTATAATTTTAATTCTGGATAGATAAGAAAGAAAGAAAAAGATAAATTAGCAGAGACGCAGAGAGAGAGATATACAGAGAAAGAGAGAAACAGAGAAAAACATCTTAATTTCTTGAGACTTTACATCAGTGACATTATAGCAGTGGCTCATAGGCATACTCAAAAGGTTTAAAGAAAAAGAAAGACGTTATGCTCCAAATAACCATGTTACATGCCCTTCCCAAAGTGATGATAATTATGAGGAAAACAGTGATGGGAAATATGTTTTAAAGAATTCAAATAACAGTGTTTTTAAGATGCGAATAACAAAAAGGTATGATAAAACGTGCTTTTACAATCTTTAGTAATCTTAATTATAAATAGGCATGTACTTCCAGTATAAAAGTTTAAACATTCAACTTTGAAAAACAAAGGCAATTTCCATTGCAAACTTATTTTCCTTTCAGAAATTCCTGATATTAAATATTATTTTTATGCATATGTTGTGTACGTGCAGACCATTAATTACTCATGTGCAAAATCCAAGTCAAGCTGGAAAAAATTAAAACAAGTCCACAGAAACCAAAATTCGATCAAAAGTCTATCCCATTTGAATATAAAAACCATTTCAAGAATAGACTGAATGCATTGAACTATTAAGAAGAGTCAAAGGCCAGATGACTTGCGGGATATTATAAAGAGTATCATCCAAGAAGAAAGCAAAACGTCATTAGAAAGAAAGAGCAGGAAGAAAGAAAAGTCAAAATGGATGTCAAAAGAGTCTCTGAAAATTGCAATATAACAGAGAGAGGCCAAAACAAAGGAAAGAAATTCTGAAGAGTTGAAGTGAAGATTCCAAAGAGCAGACAGCCCAGGAAGGCAAAGCAAAGTGTGATAATGAAACGTGCAAAGAGCTGGAGTTAGAAAACAAGAGGAAAAAATATGCTCAGCATTTCTCAAGCTGAAAGAACTGAAGAACAAATCACTCTTGGTAACAGGAGCCAGGAAATCAAGAGATGAATTGCATTGGGAAAGTCAGCTGTGAGGGACCTCTTAAGAGTACTGAAGAGCAATGATGTCAGACTGGAGACTAAGGTGTGCCTGATTCAGGCTATAGTCTTCACAATTGCGTGCTATGCATCAAAGAGTTGGACAGTGAATAGGGTTGATAGAAAGAGAATTGATGCCTTTGAGCTGTGGTGCTGGAGAAGAGTGTTGAATATACCATGGACTGCTAGAACAAACTGGTTTGTCCTGGAGAGGGTAAAGCCAGTATGTACCCTGGAATTAAGGATTCTGAAGCTTCATCTGACATATTTTGTGCATGTTGCAAGGAGGGACTGTTCTTTGGAGAGGAACATCATGTTTGGCAGAGTGGAGGGGAAGCGAAGGAGAGGAAGACCTTTG
Organism: Elephantulus edwardii; assembly: GCF_000299155.1. Taxonomy (NCBI): domain Eukaryota; kingdom Metazoa; phylum Chordata; class Mammalia; order Macroscelidea; family Macroscelididae; genus Elephantulus; species Elephantulus edwardii. Next base: position 24,228,749 of record NW_006399756.1, on the reverse strand, counting down.
ATGAGACGGATCGATTCTGTGACTGGAGAGGTGGGAATAAGTGCATTTGAGATGGCTAGGTTGGCACAGGATAGAAGACCCTCTTGTACATAGGGTCGCGATGAGTCGCAAGCGACTCGATGGCACATAACAACAACAAACAACAACAACAGTTGCAATAGTGAAGGATGCTATAGACAAAATTCTGAATCTAGTTCTGGAAGAATAATGGAAGAGATTCAAGTTGCACTGAAGGCATAGCTAAAAGGGGGAGTGGGGCTGGAATTGGAGGAATATCAATTGACCTATTTCAACGCATAGATGTAGCTCCAGATATGCTCACTAGCCTGTGACAAGAATAGGTCAATTGACTGGAAGTTGGATTTTGACAAGCAATAGAATGTGAAAATTAGTGAACAGTATTATTAATATAACACGAATGTAAAAAAATCTTGCAGAATTTTATTAAAAAGTGGACAGAAAATTCTAGAGATTCAAGTTTGATTTAGAAAAAGTCATGGAATGAGGTACATCATTTTTATGTCAGACAGGTCAGGCAGAAAGCAGAGAATACCAAAAAGACATTGTTTTATTGAAAAGGCATTTGACTGGATGTAATATACCAAATCATGAGTGAGAAAAATTGGAATTCCAGGAAACTTCATTGTGTTCTTGCAAAACCTATATATAAATCAAGAAACAGTAGTTCAAACAGAATAAGGGGATACTGTGTGGTTTAAAATCGGGGAAATTGTGCTTCAGATATGTGTGTTGCACTGGAAAAAAACCAAAACAAAACATAAACCTGCTGTCCAGAACCTCTCCAAAATAGGAAAAAGAATGTCAGTTGAAAGAATAAGGTGTGTTTGATGCAAATCATAGTGTTTTCAATTGCTTCCTATGCATTTGAAAGATAGATGATGGAAAAGGATGATAGAGAATTGTTGCATACTTTCAAGTCAGAACCCATTCATAACAGACCCTATAGCAGGTTTTCAAACATAGAGATTGCCCATCTTCCTCTCACAGATCAACTGATGGATTTGAATCTCATGCCTTTTCTTTGGGTTGGCAGAACAATCCTTTACCACTAAGAACAGATGCCATTAAATATTGGCAGTAAAGAAGAATATGGAATATCTCATGAACTGACAAAAGAACAAGCAACTCTACCTTGAGGGAAGTGTGATCAGAGTTCTGCTTACATAAAGTATAGGTGAAAAATTTTTTCACATATGTGGGTATACTGTCAGGAGGGGTCAGTCCTCGGAAAAAGATAGCAATCATGTTTTGGAAAGCGAAGAATCAGAGAAAGAGAAAACTCTTAACCAGAAAAATGGACACTGACTGTTAAAATGAGCTTGAGAGTATCAGAGGTTGTGACGATAGTACAGGATAGGGCAGCGTTCAGAACTGTTCATAGGGTTGCTATGGGTCATTGTTAGGTACTAGATGGCATCTAAAAATAACAGAATCTGCTTTTGCTATTGCTTGTTCCTTTCCCTTGGGAAGTATATTTATAAATTGGTTCTTCTGTCATCCAACTTTGATTTATAGCAAATAATTTAGAAGACCATGGCTTGCATCAGGTATATGTGTGTGTGTGTATACACACACACACACACACACACACACACACACACACACACATTTATTTATATATGCATCCATCTGTTTATTATCTTGAGTTTGGTGAATAATTTATTCCATTATCTTCTTTTCAGAGCTCTGGTGGCCTAGTGGTAAAAAGTTACACTGTAATCCCACAGGCTCACAGTTCGAATGCACCAGGGCTCTGTGCAAAAAGGATAATCAATCTCCTCCTGTGTGATTTACTGCTGGAGGGTCAGCTAGGAGTTGGTTCTGACTTGATGACACAAAATAATAACAACCTTATTTTTAACCTAAAACCCAAGCTATTAACAAACAAAAAGCCATCAAATTGATTGCTGTGCAATGGAATCTGACTCCTCCTTGACCATCCACTGCTTTTTTTGGAGGCTGTAAACTGCATGGAAGAACTTGACACATTTCTTGCTCTGAGCCACTGGTGGACCCGAATTGTCCAAGAAGTACCATCTGTAAGTTAGTGATGCAATTCCCTACAGACTAAACCACTGGAGTTCCAACACCAAAGAATTCTTTCTATTCTCTCTCCCTCCTTCCTCCCTTCCTTCCTTCTTTCCTTCCTTCCTTCCTTCCTTCCTCGCTCTTTCTTGCTACTGTCCCTGACAGTAGACAAGCCTGGCACTCTTTAGCCACAATATATTTACTTATTAGTTCATATTATACAAATAAGTTTGCTTCAGAATTGCAAATCCATATTCTTATAAAAACCAGTTTATCAAGTACAGTATTTATTTCGGTTTGTCTTAAGCCTTATACTATACAGACAAACTACTGCTCTTCAGAGTGTTGAAAGTTAGTCCTTATGTCTCTAACTCCTCTCCTTGTAGTTGTGCTATTCAAATTGCATTTAGTGCATTTGTTAACGATAGGATTTCATTTGGGGATCTTACATACCCTAGTTGAAACATTGCCTGGGTTCTAAGGGTCAGAAATTTTTCATATTCTCTTCTCAATTTGAACCTACCAGCTACTCTGCAGGAAAAAGATCAACAATCTCTTCCCATGCAATTTACTGCTTCTGAAAACCTGCTGACAAGTGAGTTATGAGTAATTCTCACTCAATGGCACTTTAACAACAAATAAAAGTGTTCTCTTTTACTGACCATAGAAATTCCACATGGCCCAGCTATTCCACTGCTTGAAATATACCCTGAGAGAATGACAACTGAGATACAAATGGAGACTTGAACACAACGTTCATAGTAGTGTTACTCACTATCGCAAGAACATGGAAACAGCCCAAATGTCCAACCACAGTGGAATGGATGGAGATATTATGGTACATTCACACATTGGAATACTATGCAGCACACAGGAGCAATGATTTTGTAAATTACTACCTAACTTGGGTGGGACTGGAGAGGATCATGCTAAAGGAACTAACTCAGTCCCATAAGGACAAATATTAAATGTGACGATTATTGTAGAATAAGTATGAGGATCCAGGGAGAGGAGGGCGGGAGCAGAGGGCTGAGGATGGGCGGTGAGTGGCGGTGAGAGGGGCGATTTAATCATAGGGCTGCACTACTGGATTGGTGGAGGGGGTGGTCGTGAACGAAATGGAAAAGATCCAGTGTGAAAAACAATGTATACGAACTTTGTAAATAAATCAGTATAAAATATTCTTAAAAAAAATGTATTCTCTTTTAGGGGCTCAGGTAGTGTAACCCATAGAGCGCTGCATTGCTAACTGAAAGACCATGCTTCTTCGGTGGTTTGAAGTAACCAGCTGCTCTATGGGAGAAACATGGGCAATCTCTTTCGATTCCATTTACAGCCTCAGAAAACCCAGTGGAGGGTCTCAGCTATGAGCTGGTGCCCACTGAACAGCAATGACTTTTAAGTTTTTATACCCATGTACTGTTTTCCTGTAATAGATGATGAGAGCTTGATGAATTTCCTCTTTTTTACTCAAGTTTGGTTTGGGTTTTTTTTTCCCCCCATTGGATATTATCCAGCTTCACATTCTGCAAAGGATACATTCTTATGTAGATAACATTCTGTTCTCTATTGTTTTAAGAGGAAATTCTGGGAGGTGAATAGGTAGGTAAACACTACTCATAATGTTTTCAAATGTATCTATCTTTCCTTTCTCATCTGTCTAATCTTTTCTCTTTCACCTGGCTTCCTCATTCAGGGCGTGTTATGTGATTACAGTATAAGTGTTAGTATTCATGGTAAAAATAATCATGCTTGGATTCTTCTCCCCTAAATAAATAAACCCATTGTGATATGATAGAGAGTACTATTTTGTAAGACATGTAGCCCTCATTTTTTATCCAAGTGACAGAAATGAGGTTGAAATGAGTCTGATTTATGATCTAACAGTTTTTTCAAATAAAGAAAGAACTTCATGGTACTATTTACAATATATAAATTCTTCTATATGGAGATGTATTTTGAAATTTAAGACATTAGATACCTACATATTTTCTCTGCTAAAGTAGTTTCGTTATTTAGACGATTTGCATTATTATATAAGCAAAACATAAAGCTGTTTAATGGGATTATTTTCTTACCTCACTTCAAAGTGTAATGTAATTAGAGTGTATATATTGATCTTTTTTGTTTTCTTTGCAAATTTGTAGTCAGAAAGAAAATAAATGATCTAATATTTTCCTCCCTAAATTGTGAATGATCAGAGTTTTAGTTTTTTCATTAATCTTTATTAGCAATCCACGGAAATAGAACCTGTTTTGTAGTTCATTGTCCGCTGCTTTTTTTTCTCTTTTTTCCAAGTTTAACTAACATGTCATACTTCTAATTGTCCAAATCAGGCAATGGTTGGCGACCACTAAGCATGCAGTCGATAGGGTAACACTGACACTGAAAGAGCCAGGCAGGCAGGGAAAAAGGCATAAACTTCACCTTCAGTAAACAAACAGAGTGAGCAAACCTGGTAACAGTCACAGGAAATGCCAGTCAGATGATGAGGACAAATAGACTCAAGAGAGCTAGTGAACTCCAACAGTCAGGATACCTCAAAGGGCTCCTGCTAGCCCCATCTCTTGTGCAAACGAAAGTCTCTTTTATTATTCTCAGTTGCACTGGGAACTTATTTTCTATGGAGCTTGCAAAGAAATGCCAATTTGCATTGTAAATACAGAATTTTGATGGGAAAGTAATTTTATATCATTTTTCCCTAGCATGCTCACATTTCATATTTTTATTCAAGTGTATTTATTAACAACACTCACTTTGACTCTCAGAAGGATCTTAGTTTCACCAATCAAGTACACTGTCACCTCTCGTGTGAGAAAGATCCTGAATCTTTCTAAAACTCTGTGAGAATTCTTTTGATCAATGAAATGGGATGACTTCCCAGGATTGTGGATAGCTTGAAAAGCTGAGAAAAGAGGCAACATTGCACATGTACCTCGTGGTGACCATGTCCATGCTAACAGACGAGCCTGATGGAAATATTTCACTTAACTAGAAGAATAAAAGGTTAAACAAATAATCCTATTATCCAGGGAAGCCAAGCCTATTGCCTATCCTCAAAGTGTTTTATTATGCAACCCTTTTGTAGAGTTAAGTCATTTCTAAGTATAATTAATATAATATACGTTAGAATTAGGATTATGTGCATCATCACCAAGTTGATCCTAACTCATGGTGACCCTGAGTAAAACAACAACATAGTCTTGGTTGTCTTGGCTAAAAACACTATGGACATAAGTTGTCAGGCTGAGTGATTGTGAATTACCAATCTAAAGAATAGCAGATGAACACATACTGTTTGCACTACCCAGGGGCCAAGGACTAAGTGTATAGAAGACATTAAACACATTGAGACTTTCCAAAGAAAGAGGAGAGTACATGCAAAAATCATATGGGTAAAGTGGACAATGGCTCTAGTCTGAGAAAATGGCACTCTGTATTCTTCAGAATACTGGAAACTTAATGAAGAAAAATTAATCTTTTACTAACATCAGATAGATTCTTTGATTTCAAGGTGACTTTTCAGCATAAACTAGGACATCCACCAGATAGTGGCCAGACTGAAATGTAACTGGGAACTGGTAGCCTAGTGGCAAGAAGCTGCACTGCAATCCCATAGGCATGCAGTTCAAGGCCACCAGCTGCTCCATGGGAGAAGGATGTGCAATATCATCTTGTGTGACTAATTGCCTTTGAAAAGCTGCCAGAAGGTCAGTTACAGGTCGGTTCCAGCTCTATTGAACACAACAAAAACAACAACACAATAACACCTGGGAATGTTAATTTCCCTGAATTATTCAAGTTTAATGCCAGTCTCTGAAAACAAAGTCATCCTGCCTAACCACTAATAAATTGGTTGAATGTTAAATAGTACTCCAATTTTGTTTCATTAATGTTCATTAAACAACCAAAAAAGGAAGGAAGTTGATTATGCCAAGCTCACAATTTTTAATTAAAATGGAAAGAAGCAGGAGTTCTTAATTTGCAAACACAGAGCTTCAGACAGCAAACAGATAAAGTTTACTGCTCACACCATAGGTAGGAGGAAAATTTAGCGGTTAATTAAAACTTCAGTAGTTTAAAATGTCTCTACCTCAAACACAAATTGCTACTTTGCATCTTCTCATAAACCTCCAAACTCTGTGGAAAGTCTCATATACAGAATCTTAAATGTTGACGATGCATTTTATGACCGTGCCTTGAATCATATGCACTTGAATACTTTATAAAGATAGCACAATAGAAACAGTACCAGCCAGGAATCACAAAATGTGGTCCTAGTTTTGACTTGACTAGTTTTATGCATCTTATGTTGTGACTTATTGTCTGTCACTAACTCCGTGTATGCCTCAGCTTCCTTCATCAGTCAAATGAAATAGTACTGGCTCTAGCAAAACTCCCGTATATTTTTTTTTTACTTGCTTTACCTTTATTTCCACATTTGTTTAGTAACACAGTAAGTATTTGGGGTTGCGTTAGAACTGGATGCTCATTTGAGCCGATTCACCATCAGGGAGGTGTATTCAGAGAATGGCTTACTTTGTCAGCCAGACCCTTAGAGGATGCAATTCTCATGCAAGGTGGTAGCGTGTCAACCCAAAGGCTACCGGAAAGACCACAGATATCCTTTTATCCTTTGTGTCTGAAGAGACAGAGGAAATGTGCAAACTTTTCAACCCTGCTTCATCCAGCCTAAGGAAGGCAGAAATGCAGTGATCCCTGCAAGGGAACCACTTTTCAGAGCACTAGAGGTGACGTTCACTTTATGTTATAGACTTGTTCAGGGGAACAAGAAAAGAGATGCAATTTGAATCCTATTTTCAAAATGTCTTTGAAGAGCTTGCTATTTAAGATAGTCGGAGTAGGAACATATGGTAATACAAATCTCTTAGCACATACATACTCTCTCTCTTTCTCTTTTATTTTATTTTTTTCTCATTTTATCCTCAAATGAACAATTGCCATGAAGTCAATTTCCACTCACAGTGACCTTATACCTTCAGGATGTAGAATGACATTATTCTATTCAGGCCCACTGTTACTGTTGTCCTTTGCAAGAACTCTCTTTTAATTGTATTACTTGCCTCTCTTCCTTTCCTCAAACCCTGATTTGTCAGATTTCCATGTTGTGGTGGTTTGTGCAGTACTGTGACGGTAGAAGTTATTTCTAATATCAGTAGGGTTACCCTTGGTGGACAGCTTTCAGTACAGATTTCAGGCTAAGATAGGCTGAGCAACAAGACTGGTGATAAGATATAGTTAAGACTTCAAAAGCCCTACAAATACAGAAGAATATTTTTTGATATAGTTTCATAAGATGGACTTCTCAGGTTGAATGTCACTCACAATGTGACTAAGGGAAGAATTGCCTCCTCAAAGTCTCTTAATGAGGAAGATGGAGTAAAAGGTTCACCCAATTAAATACCTTAATTTACTGATGTGGCAAGGCTCAAAATGAGGAGAAGCAGCTACAAACATCCGTTAGAAATTGGAATGTGGAATGTATAATGTATAAATCTAGGAAAATTAGAAGTTGTAAAAATGAAATAGAACCCATAAAGATTGACATTCTAGGCATTAGTGAACTGAGATTGGCTGATATTGGTCATTTTTAATACATCATGCTGGAAAAGACAGAATCAGTGAAAGAGAGGAAGACCCTCAAAGAGATGGATTGACACAGTGACTGCTGTAATAAACTTGAACATGACAGAGATTGTGACAGTGGTGCAGGGTAATGTACAGTTCACATTTGTTGTGTGTGGTCAATACCACCAAACAACAACTTCATTTTCCCTCTTGACTTCTCTGTTCCTCTCCTCCTGACAAACACTCACACTGGTGTTTTTAATATATGTATTTCCAATCTCCCTTCTGTGTGTTTCTTTAGATATATGGGTATCCTTGAAAAATATAGTGTTGCTTCAAGCCTGTGTTTTTAATTTGCATAAATGGTGCTGTAAATCGTATTCTTCCTTATTTTTCTTATTTAACAACAGGTTTGTGAGATGTAGCCTAATTGCAATATATAAATCTGGTTCTTTGCTTCTGACTCAACATCATATTTTATCCTGTACACATACCATATTTTATTTACTGAGTCCCCTGAGAGTCAGTATGTAGGTTCTTTGCAACTATCGACTTTCACCACCAAGAGATGAGGGAGGTAATAAAATAAAAATTGTATACATCTCATAAGAACATACATAGGCTTTCTGTGAGTGGAAAACTTGAATAAGAAGTCTTGATCTGAAAAATATTATGAAGCCAGTGTGTTATTCCCCGACAGTGCCTTCTCCACAATAAATGAACAAGTTAATTGTACATCAGTGATATACAGAGATTCTAAGTGTTCCATCATCATATTAATTTCTCTGAAAGTGTGTGTATTGCTATTTTAAAAATTAAGTCAAGGAACCAATCCCACCGCTGTAGAATTATTTCCTACTCAGTGTTTAGACTTGACCCAAATCCAATGCTGGGAGCTGATTCTGGTGCATAAAGACCCTGAATAAGGTTTCCAAGACTGTAAATGTTGGATTTGAACCATCAACATCTTAATGAGAAGGTTAACAGCCTGACATGTTACACTACACCACTAAAGTTTTTCACACCACCGAAGTTCTTTCCATTATATTTACAAGGCTATAAACCTTTGCAAAAGGAGATGGCCACATCTTTCAGCACATGGGTTGAATGTGCCAGATTTTTTTAGCAACCTTTAATCTATTCTAACGTATATCCTCATTATCCCTTTCTATACTGAAAGCCACTGCTGCGGTTAGGGTATTAATCTATCTCCCTCAGGATCTCTTTCTCTTTCCCTGACCTCCAAGTATGACATCTTTTCCTAAGAACTGATGTCTCGTGATGACATGCTCAAAGTATGTGAGGCAAAGTCATCATCTCTGCCTCTAAGAAACAACTGGGATGCCTTCCTCCAAGACAGTTTGTGGTTTTTTATTTTTTTTTTTTATTCTTTGTTTGCCTCTGGGTAAGCAAAACTAAAACCAAATTCACTCCCTTGAGTTACTTCTTACTCATATCTACCCTCCACTGCCTTTCCAAGGCTGCAGATTTTTATTGGGGCAGATAGTTCATTCAACTCTCACAGAGCACCTGGTGGATTTGAACCCCTAACTCTTCACCAGCACTACATCTCGAAGGCATCTATTCTTCTTCCATAATCCTTAGTCATTGTCCAGCTCTCGGAGGCTTAACAAGTAATTGAAAAGACCATGACCTGGATTAGGCACTCTTTTATCTCTAGACTGACATCATTACTTTTCAGCACTCTGGGGAGGTCCCTGACAGCAGATTTTCCCAATGCAATTTTTCTTTTGATTTCCTGACTGCAGGTGTTAAGAGTGTTGATTGTGGATTTGAGCAAGCTGTAATTACTAACAACCTCAACCTCTTCTCCATCTAATATGGTCCAATTGGCCCATTGGAGACAATCTTTGTCTTCTTGATGTTGAGCTTCAATCCATATACAAGACTATACACACACACATATAGAAATATACATATATATGTATATATGTGTGTGTGTGTCTGTGTGTGTGTATATATAATTCAGTTATTTATATTTGTACAGCCTTTCTTTGCCTTTTTTTTTTTTAGTGTCTCCAAGAAAGGAGTGGTGTGATGGTATTAGGAGAAGGAGAAGCTCCCTCTTTCTATTAAATTCCTTTTCGTCTATTTTGGCCTTTTCTCTTTTATTCATCAGATGCTTATCATCATAGAACAATGATTTTTCCATGATTCTGTTCCTTGTTATTTTAAGCAGAAAACTTTTGTGGCAATTAGGACATTTAGCCACTGAACTCCAATTCCTTTTTGATTCTGACATTAACCAATGCCAGACTATAAAACACCCAGGTGGATTTACCAAAGCTAATGGTGTCTCTCTGGAGACTAAGGTGCGTCTGATACAGGCTTTGGTCTTCCCAATCACTTGTTATGCATCAGAGAGTTGGACAATGACCACGGAGGATAGAAGGAGAATTGATGCCTTTGAGCTGTGGTGCTGGAGAAGAGTATTGAGAATACCATGGACTGCTAGGAAAACAAACAGATTTGTCCTGGAAAGGATTAAACCGGGTGGGTCCTTGGAGGCAAGGATTCTGAGGCTCCATCTAACATACTTTGGACATGTTGTGAGGAGAGACCGGTCCTTGGAGAGGGACATCATGCTTGGGAGGGTGGAGGGACAGCGCAGGAGAGGAAGGCCCTCTATGAGGTGGATTGATTCAGTGACTGGGATAATTGGGATGGGAGTGTCAGAGACGGTGCGATTGGTACAGGACAGAGTGGGGTTTAGGGCTGTTGTACATAGGGTTGCTATGAGTGGCAAGCAACTCGACGGCACATAACAACAACAACAACAACAATCAACCTATAACAAAGCTAATCAACAGAGACTGAAGCTAATCAACACATTATTTCATCCCTGATCTATTGAACAATGAGATGAAATATATTTCATTAAAACCCCCTACATTAAGGAATGTACCATACTTAATGTACCTATTGGAGTTAAAACCATGTACTCCACGAAAAAGCATTCACACATCTTTATTATTCTGACAAACAACATTTATGCCTCAATAAATATGAAGTGGGCACTCCCTCTGTCCCTTCCTTACCAGGTCTAACTCATGAAGCTATCTTTCACTGCCCTGAATATTTTAATGAACAACTGTTACTGTTCTTATTTGTTATAGTGTGTTCTGGTTATATTTTATATGAGAGCAATTAGTTGGGTGAATTATTCCTGGGCTCATGAATATAGTAAAGAAAATTCAACTACACTAACAGTTATGAAACAGTCTTTATTATAAAAGTAAAAAGAGACAGTCCAACCTTTGAAAACATGTTATTATTCTCTACTTTTTTCCTTGACAACTTAACTCAGATAATCGATTTTTCACGCAAGGGTATACATTTCTATTTCACGTATCATGGTCCTGTATAGTTCCCGGAAAGTCATGAAGTTACTGGACTTCTTCTCAGCATGCCTTTAAGTAGGGACATATATTAGAAATGGACAAAAAACCTTTTACTTGGAAATGATTAGTTGGGATCGTCTTGGATTAGAAGGGGTGGTTTGGCTCATAACACAGATTTAGAGAAAAACTTTTCACTACTCCACCTGTCAAAACAGAATGACAATCTGGACTAGCCACTTCCTACATTTCCCACTTGGGGAGGCAGTTGATTCCAAGTACAGATGGCAATATGTCCTTCATGTACAGAGTCAGTGGCCACTACAGCTAACAAGCAGGTGTCTGCCATCTTTTCCCTCTAACACCTAACACTCAATTCTCCATATGCTGCTGAAAAGACTGAACAGACTTCATCCATGAGCCTAACAGCTTTCCTGCCAAATGAAGGTAGAGGAATTAACAGCTGAAATAGTTTTCTCTCTCCAAGTTGGTTGTTCTCACTAAGAACATCAGAAATGAAAGATCAGGGAGACTGAGTAGAATATTTATGGACATCAGGTGAAAAGAGTTATCTTCTTTTGTTCCCTCATTCATTCTCAGTATCTGCATATGCAAAAATGTGTTCTATGCAGTAGTAGTTTCATGAGTTAATAAGAAAGGAGTTCTATGAACCCATTTGAGGGAGCTCTGGTGGCCTAGTGTAAGAAACAGAGCTGCAGTCTCAAAGGCATGTGGTTGGAATCCACCAATTGCTTTGGAGTTGGTCAGTCTCCTCTCATGTGATTTACTGCCTCTGAAAACCCACTGGAGGGTCAGATATGGGTCGGTTCCATCTTAACCACACAGAACAATAACAACAACAACAAGCCCATTTGAGTATTTGGGAAACACTCAAAATAGTTGTTATTGTTGTTAGGTACCATTGAGTCAAACATGACTCTAGCGACCCTATTTAAAAAAAAGATCAGAACCCTGTTCTGTTCTGCACCATCCTCACACTTCCTGACACAGAAGAGCCCATTGCAGCAGTCACCCTGTCAAACCACTTGGTTGAGGGTCTTCCTCTCCTTTACCAACCCTCCACTCTTCCCAGCATCATGTCCCTATCCTAGGAATAGCACCTCCTAGCAACATGTCCAAAGTATAAAAGGCAAAACCTCATCATTCTTGTCCAGTTGCACCCTCTCCAAGACATACCTGTTTGTTTTCTTGACAGTCCATGGGATGTTCAGTGCTCTTCTCTAACACCACACCTTATAGGTGTCAATTCTTTAGCAGCCTTGTTCATTGTCCAGTTATCAGATGCTGTCAAAATATTGAATAGTTGTAAATTCACAGCATAATCTAGTGTATAAAAGGTAAGGATTTTTGAGTGTCAAAATATTCTGTTAAATTCTGCAGCATGTGTCATATGAACACAATACTCTTATAAAAGAGATTCATGTCTCCTACAGAAATGTTTTGTCATCCAAAAATATTGCCATACGCAACTTAAAAAAAATATATCAAAAACCCCTCGTTACTATTGAGTCAGAACTACTCATAACTGACTGTCCAGTGGGCTTCTGGGTCTATAAATATTGAGAGGGAAGGTTGTCCATCTTTTTTCCCATGAAGCCACCGGTAGATTAAAATTACCATAGAGGCATGATCATTGGGTTAACAGCACAATACCTATGCACTAGGCCACCACACACCCTAAGTTTTAGAAATTCTTCCTACTTACAGATCTTAAGTCAGTCTGCCAGGGTTTGGGCCCTACCACCTCTGTGTTGGGAGCTCTGTTGGTAAGGATAGGGTGATTTAGTAGTAAGAAATGGTACTGCCAGCCCAAATGTTCTAATACACTCGTTGCTCCACAGGAAAAATATGAGCAATCTCCTCCCATGTGATTTACTGCCTCTGTAAATGTGCTGGAGTGTCAGCTGTCCATCGGTTCCTACTCAGTGGTACACCACCGCCATCACAACAACAATCCCTGTGTGAGGTAAATGGCCAAAATGTTCTAACCAAAAGGTTGGAAGTTTGAGAACATCCAGAAGCATCTTGACATAAGTAAGAATCAACTGTTGGGTAACTGGAAAAATTAGTTTTAAAGAAACATCTCATTTAAGGTAGTCTTTATAAGAACCAAGATTTTTGTATTATTTACCCAATTACTCTTTGTTTCATCTCCAATACCAATGTGCATCTGTGTAGACTAGACACATCATATTCATTTCTTGAAAGAGTTCTTCATCCAGTGTTCCATTTGCCTTGATTCCTTATCAGTTCTCAACCCTTTTATCTTCCCTTCTAACTATCATTTTCTTGCACCATGACAAAACATGTCCAAATGTTTGCTCTCTCATTTTGCCTGTGTTTAATTTGAGGGTCTTTATTGTAAGACTCATGTCTTACATATTTATCTACTCAAATTCTACTCCTATGCTTTTTTTGGATCTGTTATAACTAGTTCTTCTCTAGTGATCTTCTCTATTCACCTCAAAGCTAAATAATTACTATATACTTTACCTCAAGTTTCTCAGTTCCAACTTATATCCTGACACTCCCACTCAGCTGCAAATAGATGTAACACCAACCACAAGAATCAATACCAGAGTATAGTCCATCCAAATTAGACAGGGCAGTTGGACACAGATAGGCACTCAAGAGTCTTTGTCTGGATTTTCCAGAGAATCAAAACCAGTGAAAAAGAAATACATACAGAGAGATTTGTTCTAGGGAAACGGCTCCCGTATTTGTGAGAGCTAGCAAGTACCAAATCCATGAGCATTCTTGGGATCTCTGATGGATCTCAGGGTTGCAGGGACTGATAAATTAAAAAATCTGCAGATCTGCACAGAGATCTAATCTTTAGAAGGTCTCATGTGTACATTCATACAGTGGAATACTATGCAATACGAAAGGAGATATAACTTTGTAAATTATTACCTAACATGGAAGGAGCTTTAGAGAATTATGCTGAGTGAACTCAGTCCCACAAGGATAAATATTATATATAAGACCGTTATTGTAGAATGAGTATAAGGATCCAGGAGGGGTGGGAGAGGTTGGAAGCAGAGGGATGTGGATGTGCAGGGGGAAGAGGGGATTAATCATTGGGTTGCACAATTTGATGGGGGCGGTTTGAAACAGAAAGAATTTGTTCAAATTTGTATTGGAATTTCATAAATAAACTAGTGAAAAAATTTTTTAAATATAGCTGTAAAAAAAAATTTCTGCAGATCAGACAGCAGACTAAGGTCTCTGCTGACACACAAGATAACAGTAATTTGTAAACCCAACATTTGCACATAGGCAACGGGCTAAAGGCTTCTTTAGGCTTACACACCAAGAACTGGAGGTCGAATGATAAGAAGAATGCGGGCTCAAGAGAGAGCAAGCGAGCAAGCTTTGTCAGAGCCTCCACTATATAATGCAGTCAGGTCATGGCCCAAGGAATTTCTCCTTTAAACTAATTGGCAGCTCCTGTTAGATCACAAAATGGAAATGTGTTACAAAGAATCTCCAAACCACTGAAAATCATAATCTAGCTAAAGTGATGACTTAACCTCACCAAGAGTGTGGAGAGTTAATATTTTCTGAACAACCTGTACTCTAGAAGCACCAAGAGGGGTCAAGCACAAGAAGTGACCTAGTACCAATGTGCTAGTTAAGAAGCTGGTCATAGGATAAGATGCATATAGAAACATAGCAAATTCAGAATAATAAAGTTGCTTTCAACACAAGGAAAAATTATGGATCTTCAGTGATGTGTAAGTGGAGCTCCACTGGCTTAAATGGTAAGGAATTGTGTGGCCAACTCAATGGTTGTTGTGATTGCTGTTTTATGTCAAATCACCTGAGACTCATAGCGACTCTGTGTACAATAGCCCTAAACCCTGCTCTTTCCTGTGCCAATCCTATTGTCTCTGACACACCCATCCCCATTACCCCAGTCACTGAATCAATCCATCTCATTGAGGGTCTTCCTCTCCTGCACTGTCCCTCCACCCTCCCAAGCTTGCCGTCCCTCTTCAACATGTCCAACTGGTCCCTTCTTGCAACATGTCCAAAGTATGTCAGATGAAGCTTCAGAATCCTGGCCTCCAAGGAGCAGCCTGATTTTACCCTCTTCAGGATGAACTTACTCGTTCTCTTAGCAGTCCATGGTATAGTCAATACTCTTGTCCAGCATCACAGCTCAAAGGTATCAATTCTCCTTCTATTATCTCTAGTCATTTTCCAACTCTCTGAGGCATTGCAAGTAATTGAAAAGACCATGGCCTTAGTCTCTAGACTGACATCATTGCTCTTCAGTACTCATGAGAGGTCTCTGACAGCAGACTTTCCCAATGCAATACATCCTTTAATTATGTCCTTCTTAAGGTCTAGGAACTGAACTAATGATATGTAGTTCCAAATCAACTGCTCTGCAGGAGAAAGATGGGCAGTCTCCTCTTATGTTATTTACTGCCTCTGAAAACTCACTGGAGGATCAGCTGACACAGTGATACACAGCAACATGATGTGAACGATTGTCAGGCTTTGCCCGCTTGCATCATGGAGAGGCAGTGGTTCTGAGATAACATGTAGCTTGGGCACAAATCTCTCTTAGATGCTTTCTCCCCACCAGGGCAAAGGCCCTCTCTTGGGTGGTTGCTTGTTGACCTTGAGGTATAGTTATAACCCCTAAATGCAATCACCTAAAGAAAAATTGACAATGACACTTTATAATTTCTCAATTTTCTTTTCAGAACAAGAAAACACATGTCCTAGCAATACAAAGGGGCAGGCTTTCCCTCCCACCAAAACCACTGTATCTCTCACCGTGAGCCATTGCCAAGTGCAAGCCTGGACAATAGTCAGCAGGCAGGAAGCTGCCGGGCTGCTACAATAGGGCAGATGTGGGTGTCAGGGTGGGCTGAGACAGAGCCTGCAAAGCCTTTCTCCCGCCTACAATTCAGGCGAACGAACTGCTGAAACATAATTAAGGTTCAGCCTCATTTCTGTTTCCTTACAGACTCAAGCTACAACGCGAGCCACAAAAGCAAGCAGAGAAAGGATGATTGGTACCCTGAGGGGGCATGGTTATAATGAATTAATTTCCCCACAGCACTTTTATGACTAAACATGCAGTGTTGAATGTGGTGCGTCTGCAAAAAATGCCAGTCATTCTGAGCTGCTCCAGCCCTTTCACGACGTTTAAAATAGAGTCTGGACAGCACAAAGGCAGGACTACAACGATGTTTATAGCTTTATTGGTTTCAGTGGCAAAGGACATGGATCCATCTAAATACATACCCATAACAGACGGAGTCAATATGTATATAATACTCTGGGTTGTTTTGTGTGGTTTGTTTTTTTTTTTAAAGTTTCAGATTTTCAATATATTTCTGTTCTAACAAATCACACTCACTGTTGTCTTTCCCCCTATATCTCATCACTAGTATTATGCATTAGTATTAACACGTACTTAGCTGGTGTCCTCATATATGTAAGTTTAGGTGAGATGGTTCCAATTCCCAAAGTCAAAGGTTGGATCTTTAAGGTTACTGATAACAAACAACAGTTGTTGTTGTTAAGTGCCGCCGAGTCGTAGTGACCCTATGCAGGAGAGTCCTCAACACTTGCCTGACTTTCATCCTTTCTCCAGGTTTATAGGGTTTCCGGAGGCAAGCTATTACGGAAGTGGATGCCACTCTGGCTTCCAAGCTTGTTTTAATCGGGGAGCTCCACCAAACACTGTCCACCATGGGTAACCATTATCTCATTTGACACAATCAGCGTCACAGAGTTCAGCTTCACAGCAACCACAACTTACCTCTGTATGGCAAGTGAACAGACCAGGACTATACGACCTTTGCCTTTGTAATTATTTTTTTACAAAGAAAGAAGAGGCATTAGGTCAATGTTAGAACCAACAGAGTTGTCAGAAGGAAGACTCATCATAGAACAAAGATCAGGGACTGATCTAAGGTCCATCTAAGGGGTTATACTGTTAGTTGGTGAAAATATAGGAAAGACATATACCAATCTGCATAATATGCATCTCTTGGTGTTTAAAGCCACATTTGTTGCTGTTGTTATTGTTATGTGCCATTAGATCAGAACTTTAGAATCTGCACATAGCGCAGAGGGTGATCGCTCATTGCTGTTCTGTGGCACAGAGGGTGGATTCAAACTGCCTGGCTTTGGGTTGACAGTATAATGCCTTACCCGCTAGGCCACCAGTATACAGAGCTCTGGTAGTGCAGTCTGTGGGGGGTTGAAGTGCTAATCCAAAGGCTGTGCCTTGCTGGCTGACTGAAGCCACCAATAGCTCTATGTGAGAATGGTGGGCAGTCTCTTATGCGATGTACTTACAGCCTCTAAAACCCTGCTGCAGGGGGGGCTATGAGTCAATCCCAGCAGTGATTTGAGTGAAGATGTGAAGAAAGCTATAGCGCTTTTATTTTTATAGTGGTCTCCTTAGTAAGGGTGGGGAGCTGCACCATCAGCTCAAAGGCTCAAAGCTACTCACTACCTTCTGTGGGGGAGAAAGATGGGCAATCTCCTCTGGGAGCGGGGTGGGGTGGTACAGCCTCTGAAAACCTCCTGGAAAGTCAGGTATGAGTTGATTCAGACTCACTGGTAATGAAGTGAGGACACACATGGCACACGCACATACACACACACACACCCCTCTCTCTCTCTCACACTCTCTCCCTCTCTCACACACACACACACACACATCTCTACATACTTAAATGTGCATAGTGTCCTCCTTTGCAGAGACTAATGACATTCAGAACTGTGAGAAAATACAACAAATTGCTATAGAATCTTTCCTACTAAGGTAAAGTTTTATTTATCATGTGATTATATTAAGGACACTAACCCATTTTATATAGAGCCCCAGCGGCCTGCTTCGTCACACGTGGCTAACCAAAAAACTGTGTTTCTCCAGAGGTTTGCAACCACTCACAGTAAGATGGGAGGGAAATGGGCCATCTCGTCCTGGTTAAGATCTGCGGCCTCAAAAACGTGACGGAGGGTCACTGCTTATCAGCCGGAACTGACTCCATGTCAGTGGGTTTGGTCTCAGGTAGTTACATATCTGAGCCAATGTTCCACTCAGAACCAAGGACGTAGAGGAGGGAGGAGGTAGAAAGCGTTTATCATACTTTCATTTCAGAATGACTACTGTGGACCAGTAAGAAACCCTGGTGGTGCGGTGGTTAGGGTGCTTGGGTGCTCATCAGAGAGAGCTGTTCCAGGGGATAAGGTACATAGTTTGCTTCTGTAAAAAGCGCAACCATGGAAACACTACAGTTCTCCACTGTCCTTTAGGGATGCTGAAGGTCGGGATTAGCTTGATGACAGTGGGCTTAACACATTCAGCAGTTACAAACAATTCACTTTATCGCCTACACAGCAAGCTTCTCACCCTGGGATCCAGGCTTTCAGGGATTCATCAAAATGGAAGAAAACTTTTTTAGTATTTCTCCTGATAACTGCTTTTCGCTTATATCTGTTTTTTGCTTTTTCTTAGAGGAGTCATAGCTTTTATCATAGTCTCAAAAGAATGTAAGAGCTGAAAAATGTTAAGAGCCACTGTTCAATTTAGGCAGGGTTTATACAAAACCTTCACTGAATTTTGTCAAGTCTCTAGATTGCATTTGACATTATTTGATAAAATAGGCATGTGACATGTGTGCTTGGCAGGGTAATAAATATTCATCTTTTTGAGCAACTCAAATAGTTTGTAATCTGATCCTGTGGTTTGTGGATATGAATTTATAGCAAAACCTTCTTCTGTGCTTTTCAACTGAAAGCATGTAGGCCCTAAGGGACTTGCAAACTAGCTATATTTTGGAAGCCTCAGTTGCACAGCCAATCTGAAAGCAGGCAGTTCAAATCCATCAACAGCTCCATAGGAAAAAAGATAGAATCTCCTCCTGCATAATTTACAATCTGTGACAATTTGCTGGAGAGTCAGATATGAGTTAGTTCCTATTTAATGGCACGTCACAATACCAACAGAGAAAAGAGAACACACTGTTTTGTAGCATCTTCTTTTTTTTGTAGCATCCACTTTATACACAATATAAACTAATATTTTGTGTTAAGGCAGAGTTAGATCAATTATTAGGTGCCCTGTGGAACAGTGTTTGGTCATTTAGCTGCTCATTGAAAGTTACATGGCTTAATAAATTAAAAAAAAAAAAAAGTTACATGGCTTAAGCCAATCAGAGCTTGTTTTAAAGTCTGCCACCGTGTTGATCTGACAGCCTGGGAAGCCATAGGGTTTGGATCTACCCTGTCATGTTGGGTTGCTATGAGCCAGAATCAACTCAGGGCACCTAACAACAACAACAACGACAAGAAGGTTATTCTGTAGGATGGAAACTAATTTTTGAGATAATACTTGAGACCAAATACACTTTGTGCTTCAGAAAGAGAAGTGCTCCTTGACACAATTTTAAAATTCTCAGAAGTTATGTTTCTCATCTACAGTATTTTTGTGGAAGCATCTAAAAGATCTATCTTCTGTTCATTAACAATTACAGTTTATATAGAGTTTTCATCAAACATTTGAGAGATGAATAAGTATCTATGCACAAGCAGATACCTGATCTTTCAGAGTTTACATGCCAATTAAAATACATCATTGTCTTAGCACAATTATTCTAAGAAGATTACTGGACAGTTACGGGTTAAATACTTTACCTCATTCGAACAAAAGTTCAAAATTATCTAATGACAAAATCAGATCAATTCTCATTGACCGGTAGGTAGCCTGATCACGTTTTGCTTACTCCTTTTACATGTATACTTGAGTTTATCTGGTCTTACTTTGCAACATTTTGGTTGTCTCCTCTCCTTCTAGAAAGTAAACTACTGGTGATGTTACAAAGCAAAACAATAAAAAAAATTAAAAAATATTCATCACTGTCCAGTCAAAAATGTACTCACCGCTGACTCTGCTGTGGGTTTTCAGACTGTAAATCGGATGGGAGGAGACTGCCCAGCCTCCTCTCTCAGGGCACCTAGTGGATTTGAACAACCAGAGAGGTGCCAATTTGGGGTGAGCAGTGCAACTCCCTCCAGATTAACCCCCTCAGAGCTCTGTATTGGGGAGATTAGAAAGGAGAAAAGGGAAAATTGCTCTCAAGAAAGGACTACCTTCAGCTTTTACATGAGCATATCTGGTTTTTAGCTGACAAGAGGAAACAGTTGGCCCTTCAATCAAAGAGTTTCTAGCAAAACAAAAACATCAGGTTAACCATATAGAACTTGGAAAGTACATCTATTGGCACAAAGTTTGTATTGCTCGCTGTAAACACAGAGAATCTAGTTAATTATATGCAAATAAGCCTCACTAACAAAGACCTAAATAACTCAGCCTTGTCTTCATTAAGTGAAAAGATATAGCACATTTCTCAGGGAATCAGACAAGGAATATTAATCAAAGACGCTTGTAAGTCCTAATGAGTTTATTGATTGTTGACCTCGATGCTACTTCTGGTGGCAGAAACCCAAACGACAAGAGTTATTTGAGTAAGCAAATGCTGATGTTCAAATTTTTTAATAAAGTTCCTGCGGAAAGATTTTTTTTTTTAGGCGAACTTTCTTCTCATGGAGAGAAAACTTGTATTTCACATCCACTGCTGTGTCCTTCATTATCTATTTTGCACCGAGAACTACAGCAATTTCTGCCTTGCAGCACGTAGAGAGCAAGCGTGGCTGAGAGAGCTTGAAGTTACTTTGTGAACTGAAGTCAAAAAGAAAGGGTAGGGAACAAATAAAAAGGTCAAGAGTGAGGGGCAATACTGAATTTCTTTACTACTAGCAGTTGACCTTGAAACTGCTTATCCCCTTACTCTTGTATTCTTAGATTTCAATAGCTTCTTTTTACTTCCCCTTGGCTAAAATGGCTTCAAAGAACACCTCATCCCTAATTGGGCTTAATGTTACTAAATGCTTTGGACAGGATCTCTCCCTCCTGAAACATGACTGCCTTTCTGTACAGTAGTTTTCTGTAATAAAACACTCTGTTCTCTACAGGCTGATGACTGGATCGAAAGTTTTAGAGTGTAATTTAGCCCTTGTTATTTTCCATTTTAAGCCTCTCCAATTGGGTCTTTATCCCATTCCTTGATACCATTGATTTATTTCAATTAAGATTCTCCACGTTCAAGCACCACAATTAGCGGCTGTCAGTATTGATTCCCATGTGCAGGAGGAGGGGGTGCTTTTGGATTTGACCACTGGCATTTAGCACTAAACCTTTGAGGCTGAAGGGAAAGTGAAGGCCACTAGAACCTTCTAGTTAAGAATTTGTTAAAAAGATTGATAATACCAGCAAAAGTAGAGACAATTTTTACAATGATTTTTTTTTTTAACCCACAAGGCCATGTGGCAGATGGTGGAATAAGTTTATTCTTATGTACAGAAAAGTCGGTGTGTACATTAGCCCAGTTTGGTGATGAATTCTTTGGCCTTGGCCTTTTCCAGCTTGGCGACGTGGGCCACTGACTTGGGCCCCAGGACATTGCCTCTCTGATGGCAGCAGATCTAATCACATCTGTCGTTGTAATTGGTTCTGATGACTCCTACCAGCTTTGCCAGAGCGCCTTTACCTTCTGGGTTCACCTGAGTGAAGGCAACAGAGGTGCATGTCTTCCAATGGATGAGGCTACCCAGCCTGGCCTTGCCCTTGATGATGCAATGGGGAACACACATCTTATGACACAAGGCCTGCAGGAAGACCACCAGCTCTATGGGGTCCACGTTGTGTGCGATCTCCACCAGGGTGGTGATTGTATTCACCCCAGCACAGAGAAAAGGGGGTCTCTTGGTGGGGGTGTCTGTCTCCTTTGCCAGCAGCCTTCTCAGCCTGGGCCAGCAGCCTCTGCTTCTTCTCCTTCTTGGTCCCTGGTCGGTATTTGTGGGCCAGCTTCAGCAGCTGAGAAGCCATCTGGCGGTCCAAGGCCTGGGTAAACTGGTTAATGGCTGGTGGCATCTTGAGTCGTTTGTAGAAGATTGCCCTTTGCTGCTACAGTTGGATGTAGTGGGGCCATTTGACAAAGCAGGTAAGGTCCCTTTTGGGTTGGATGTCCTTCCTGATGCCAAAGTTTTTGGGTCTTTTCTCAAACCGGGGCTTCACCACCTTCTTGGCCTCCTGCCTCTTGACCACGGTGGGCTCTGGGGCCATCTTCTTCCCCTTGGCTTTCTTTCCCTTTGGTATCTTGGGAGGATGGGCGAGAGAGAGTGGAGATGATATTTTATAAGCCTTCTGTGCACTGTTGTAAAACGGGACTGACATCAGGTTTGAGGGAAAGACAAAGAAAGACGGGATAAATAACGTATACTGCATTGAAATAGATGAGGGAGAGAACTGTTTAAAGGGGTTATGTGAGGGAGCTCTGGTGGCCTAGTGGCAAGAAGCTGCACTGCAATCCCATAGGCATGCAGTTCTAATCCACCAGATGCTCTGCCGGAGAAGGAGGAGCAATCTCCTCCTGTACCAGTCAGATCCGATTTGATGGTACACACAAAAAATAATAAAATGAAATAAAATAAAATTTTAAAAAGGGATATGTGATTAGGTATTATTGTCATGACAGGAGTCTAGAAAAAAAGGCTGCACAGTGGAGTGGACTTGAGGGGAGGGATTGTACAACAATGAAACAATCTTTCTTTTACTTTTAAAAGAAACGAACGAAGGCAAGGAGAGATGGGCAGGGAGAAAAGTGTGACAACGAATGAACAGAAATCCAAAGTCTCTGTAAACTTTCATTAAAATTAATGAAAAAAAAAGAATGCAGTGAGATAAAATTCTTATTTTTCTCCATTTTTCAGATGTGGTAACTGGGAAGCAGAGAGGCAGGCTAATTGTCCAATTTGCAGACTGATGTGGTCAGGACCCAAATCAACAGAACCTGGCTTTGGACTCCAGG
This sequence comes from Elephantulus edwardii, assembly GCF_000299155.1. Lineage (NCBI taxonomy): Eukaryota > Metazoa > Chordata > Mammalia > Macroscelidea > Macroscelididae > Elephantulus > Elephantulus edwardii. The sequence continues at coordinate 24,205,825 of NW_006399756.1, read as the reverse complement.
CAGTAGACCACTGTTGTGGTGAGGGTACAGTGAGTCGAATACAACTCATGGCTATGAACACCAAATAAAAGCTGGTCCTACCTTCTGTCCTCCCCACACTCTCATTGTTACAATCACCATGTCCATCTTTCTTGTTAACAATCTTCTCTCTTTAATGGACTCTCCACTTTTCCCAGCATCATGCCTCTTTCCAATGGCTAGCGCCGCCTGACAACATGCTCACAGTACTTGAGACAAAGGCTTACCATTCACTTTACCACTACAATTGAAAATGGTTCAATATTATGAAATAAATATAAATACACCCTATTCATAAAAGAAACTTTCTTCACAGGTCTGTCTCGTTTAACTCTGTTTCTCTGATTGTTGGAAGTTTTGAAATGGGACTACTTGAAGGGAGATAATCTCTAGCTGATGGGAAAATCAGGACTTCAGAGACAGCAAATGGTAAAGTGACTGAGTACTAGTCACATGGCGACTATCCAGTTCACCTGAAGAGCCTCAGAAAACAAGTCTGGTAGTCTGCTGTGGAGAGGTGAAAACCTTTAAAACCCTATGGGATACTTCTACTCTCCTACACATTGGTTTTCTGTCAGTCAAAATCAACTTATCAACAACTCACAAGAACCTCAGAACCAGAACTCAGGTTCCCCTTGTGCCTTAGTCAGTGTTCTTGCCATTGTACCATTTTTATGAGTGATGTAGACCTTGAACTATGTGAAAATTGGGTACCTGACTCTTCATGTTCCAGCAGTGATCTATTTTTCAGCCAAACGCATGGGGATGATGGTCCTCCTTTTCCTTCTAGAAAAGACAGCAGACTTCAACTATAAAATGAGAGCTACATAATGTGCTATCAAGGTTCTTTTAACCTTCTGGCAAAGCAACACTCCTCATTGCATCAATCCTCTTCTAAAATAAACTGTGCAGCGTGTGAAAGCCAGGAACCAGGTACCTGAATTGGTTCATGCAATTGAAACCTGGAATGTACCTTTCTAGGGGCTAAAGTTTGCTGTTTGGATTTACGTCATATTGAATTCTTGCTTTTGAAAATTGTATACCCACTAGGGCACTAAGTAGTCACCTGGCTGGTGTTTAAAATGTGTTCTTGTAATTACCCACACGCATAACAAAGTCATGGATCTGTGTGCCACAGAGCAACCAGCTCTTACACACCAATATAGGATGCAGCTTAACCCTCTCATGAGTCACAGGTCATAGAACATGTTTTCTGTATTTTCCTCCTCAGTGGCAGCCACTTTCCCAGAGACAGTAAGTTCAACCATCAGTAGGAGCCCATATAACTGTTTGAAATAGGAAAAAAATGGTATGTAACACAAATTCTTTTATGCATGCTGTTGAATAAGATGATGCATCTTGGTATGTTCTACAGAGGCATATGTGTCCCACCAACCTGTAACAGCGTCCACAGGAAAATACTTCCACCTGTAGACATATGACACATGTGTATCTCAGAAATTTTATTCCCAGTATCCAGAAGTTCTATGGGACTTCTATGTCCCCTTCATCTTACTCCCTATTTTCAATTTTATTTTCCTAGAAGGATGAACTAAACTTAGCCAGTGTGCATTCCATTAATGAAAAATATTCAATCAACAAATAATTGAAAGTGAAAAGTAACTCAGTCATGAAAGAGATTTAATGCTGGTAGCTTGCTTTCCTCTTCTTCCCAATTCACAACCAGTCAAATCCAATAGACCACACAGTATAAACTCCAGCCAATCATGGCCATGATTAAAGATCTGGTAGTACTTCATTCCACTGCTTGTGAGCTCACCGTGACTGCAGCCAGCAGCAGGCAGCTAACAAAAACATTCTCCACTCTGGTAGTCCAATGGTAAGAAGATGCCCTGAAATCTTAAAGGCATGTCATTTGGATCCCCCAGCCGCTGGTTGGGGGAAGGGCAGACTTCTCCCATATGATTTACTGCCTCTGAAAACCTCTAAAGGGTCAGATTCTAACTCGATGGCACACAGCAACAACAACTCACAGAATATTCTCACATTCATTTCTCCTACTATTCCTGCCCAAGCCAGACTTCTCCCAGTATACCGTGTGTGCTTAAACTTCCTCATGGCTGTTTTGGCTTAAGCTTTTGCCTTAATATAGAATATCAAAGCTTTTGTTAAATGCCATTTGCTAAAGCATAATGAGGCTGTGCCTGATGTCTTACATGAGAATGATATCTCTCTATTCTTGATCCCATTCATTCTCCACATATCTTAAGGCATTTCTCAAATTTTCTTACATCCTCAACAAATCTCCAAGTGTCTTGAAAAAGATTATTTACTGTGTTATTACTCTTTGAATCTGCAACAAGTAAGCTACAATAAATGGTGGTGGAACGGACGAGTAAATTACTTTATCTCAATTTGTTTTCAATTCTTGTTTGCCTAGGTTAAGGGTTTTTTCATTCTGAATTTCGTAAAATTCTTACAGTGTCTGCTCTAAGGAATTCAGCTGTCTACCACCTTAAGAGGAGTTGTTCACGGTAGTTAGATCTTAACATTAGATCTTAGGTCCAAAGCATTCACTATCTGTTTGCCTTCATCAATTTCATGGAATATGATTGTCCTTTGCTTGTCTCGATGCTCTTACTCCACGTCATCACCAATTCTTATCCCAATGCCAGTATCTCCTTTATGAATTCTCTCCTAAATTCACTCTGGGAAGAACCAACTTCTTGAATTTCAGAGTCATTATTACTCTCTTTATTTCATTGTTTCTTTTCACACAGCATTATGACTGAATTATCTAAATAATGTCTTTATTTTCTAGGATACCACTATTGTTTTGAGAAGAGACATCTCAGATTTAATTCTTTTCTTCTGGTGCCAGCCTAGAAAAGGTTCTCCATACATAGAAGCTTTAGATGGTAAGGGTGCAGGTAGGCTGCCAAGCCTGTTGTTTTACTTACAGCAACTCCATACAGCAGGTTATAACTGCCTTCACAGTGGTTTCTAGGTTGATGGCAAAGGAAAGGGTAAAGATTGAGATCTGTAATTCCTCAGATCACTCACTATGAGTTATAGTGGACTAGATAACAATAACACTCTTTACAGAAGCTGATTGCCAGGCCTTTCCTTCACAGAGCATGAATTTAAATCATTAACCTTATAATTAACAATTGAATCCTTAGCACCTGTGCCAGCAGGCCTCCTATGGAAGCTAATTAGCGAGGATTCAAATTAAAAACTAAAGTTACAAATCCACTAGTCTTGTCCTCAGAGCAAGTCTCTGAACCAAGAAAGGACTTTCACCCTCCCTGTTCTAGAAAGAGGGATGGAGTCAAGAACCCTGGCACCTTTGCCTATGCCAAGTGTGCTCGGGATTTTGCCCAGGTAGCTCGTCTGCATCACTACAGCATCCAGCATGACCAAGGGCTAAACTTTAGCCCAATCAAGAGGAATGGATGCTCTGTGGCTTCTAGAGTTCACCTGTGGAGCACAAAGCCTCAGGGGACTTTGAAGCTCTTTGCTTCTTTGCCTGGGAAAGTAAAGGGTTCCTGAAAAGTAGGCCCCAGAATATTCTCATCTGGGGCTTCAAACTTTAAAAGACACGAAAAGCTTTAAAGAACCAGTGACATTAATATAACAGTGAGAGAGCTTTTGCTGTGAGTAAGAAGAAAAGGAGAGAGAGAAAAAAAAATATTAGTGCCTTTATTTCCAATTAAACAGTTGGAAATCTCCTCAGAGAGAGAAAGAAAGAAGGGTTTTTACTTTAATAAGATGTTATATTCTTACTTGCATTAAATTGACCTGGACTTTCTCATAGCTATTTGTGAGGGGAATATTATAGGATCTACACAAACAATAAAAGTAAGATTCGACAGATCATAATTGAAAGTACTGAACAAATTACTTCCTATTTACAATTAAGCCCAAATCCTTCCATATTGCAACTCTGTGAAAAAGCATGTTCAGACATCTATGTAGAACTTGTGAGAGATTATTAACCGGCTTAGTTCAGTAAATAATGTAATTTAAGCCATTATCCTGACATACCAAGATCCATCATAAGCCTTTCTTGCAGGACCAAGCAGTAAATTTTTTCTCTTTAATTCAAACTTTATCTTGTTAAAGAGAGTTAAAACATAATTGTTCCTTGAAAGTCTATTATGAATAAGAATGGTAAAAATGCTATGGTATCCCTATGTAAAGAATAGTGTGAAATACAGTGTATACAAACTCTGTAAGCAAACAAATATAAAACTTTTAAAAAAATGCTATTTTTTATAGATGATAAAAATATAGATTTTTATAAGGGATATTCTTAAAACAACTTTTTTGTATGATTCTAAGCAGCATAAAATGTTCACAAAAGATCGACAAACCTTTAGATAGGATTTTGTTTACAATATAAATGGTTACTCTTGCGTAGGTCAAAAATGGAGCATTTGAGACTGCTTTGTACAAAGCATCCTTTGAGACATTCGGGCATCTTTTTCTTTTATTCACATTCTTTGATATGTTCCTTACTGCTGTCCATAAAAGTATATATATCATTCAAATTCAGTTCAAAGGCTGTTTCTTGGAACAAACCAGAGTGGGAGCAGACACAGCTGTACATACTCTTTCAAATGGATGAATAGCACCTGCTCCAAACTCCTTCTTGCCAGATAATCATCTAGCAAAGATAATCCACAGAGCTAAGAAATCTAGATTCAAATTCACAAATCTGGCCTCTTAATCATGAGTCTCAGGACAGGTTCATTACTCTTTACACTGAACTGTTTAAGAACTTAATAAAGACACTGAGAATTTTAACTTGTTTGAACTTAGCCATAATTTATCTGAATTTCATAAATTAAAAACCTGGAAATTAAAAAAAGCAGTGTCACCACACCTGCCTTGGAGTATGGTGTAGTGGTTAGGCAGATATGCACAAGGGTAGGATTAAGCCTAAATTTAAATCCTGCCCTTTGGATTAAATTAGCTCAGAGATTTTTATTTTTTTTAAATATCCTACATTTCCCAGAGCTCCATTTGTTCATTTACAAAATGAGGCTAATTACATTATCTAACACATAGGGTGGCCATAACAAGCAAATGCGGTCATCCATGGGAAAGTTTACCGTAATGCCCAACACAAAATAAAACTATCAACAGGTGCTAACGCCTGTCTTTTTGTACTGTCTTCTTGCCACTGAATTAGAATGAGCCTATCAAGCCAGGAATAATAGGATTCACATTCTAGTCAACAACCTGAGGGAAGGAGAGATTTTCCTCATATTCCATCTTGACTCTTACAAATCAATTTACTCAGTTTCATCTCCGATTTCTTCCCAGAGTCAAGAAAAAAAATAGATCTGTCTTGGAGAGAGTGAAGCCAAGTCTCTCCTTGGAGGCTAGGGTTTTGAAGCTCTGCCTCACTTACTTTGGGCACGCGGCCAGGAGAGATCAGTCCTTGGAGAAGGACATCATGCTCAGAAGGGTGGATGGACAGCTCAGGAGAGGGAGACCTCAGATGAGATGGATTGATACAATAACTGGAGCGATGGTGCTGGTGTGTCGAAGTCAGTGAGACTGACTCAGGACAGAGAAGGGTTCAGAGCTGCTATACATAGGGTTATTATGCATCACAGAGGATTAAATGGCATATAACATACTATGATGACTGGTTTGGAAGCAGGAGTGGCATCCACTTCCTAAATAACATGCCTATATGAACTTTGATAAATGTTGATAGTTGTAGAGGGGCATAGGGTCTCTATGAGTCGTGCTCAATTCGAAGCAATCAACAACTCCAGATGTATGATACCCTGCTCTGAAAACACCATCACAGCAAGTCATGTTTATGTCCATACTTTCATCCTTAACACTATGGAGGATAATGCCTAGCATCTGTCATGAGCCTTGAGCCTTAATTAATTAATTACTCATAGACATATTACAAAAGCCAATTACAATTTATGGATTCATTAATTCATAGCAACAACTGCAATTTATCTACATTGCAATTCATAAATTCACCACAACATATTGATTCATCAACAGTGGATAACACTTACTCACCCCGGGATCCCAACTTGTCTCCTTTTGCCCCTCATGATCATTGGTGTAGTCGGGAGTGGGGGTTCTCTGCTAGTTCAGCAGTTCCATGTAGCCAGGGGGCTCTCAGCTGGATCAGCAATTTTACATAGCCAGGGTCCATCAGTGTGGGTAGAATCCTCCACTGTCTCAGAAGCTCATGTCCATCAGTGTAGGTCTTTGGCTCTAAAAAGATTCTTTGGATCTTCAGTATTCAGCTCACTGTGAAGTGCAGAAAGAAGAGTGATGGGCACAGCCAGAATTTTATCTGCTCTGGCTTCCCTGCTTGACATTATGGTGAGGCAAGTGAGGCATGCTGGGGCATATTGAATAATAATACAGGTTTGACCAATCATGTTCAATACTAATTGTGTTTCCTTGGCAACATGGCAGTAACCAGTCATATATTCTTCTCAAGGGTCCACACCTGTTGTGGTCAGTGGAGCCCTAGAGTCACTAAGAGTATGTTTTTACAAATATTCTTAACATAATTTCTAACAGCAAATTCCTAAAGTATTTCTTGTTTTATTTCTATCCTATAATATAGTAAATTCTTAACATATTTCTTATTTCTAACATATAGCAGATTCCTAATATATATCTTACTCTTAAATTTACAAGTTACATTCTCTTAGCAACATGGGCAATAACAACTTACATTCCCTTATCAGGATTCTCACATCAGTTACATTCCTTTATCAAGTGTTTATTCCTCTTGTGGTCAGTGGGTCTCTAGGCCTCAAATAGGGCTTTTTCGGCACGTTAAATTGCTAGTATATTTTTTCACGAATATTCTTATTTCTATACTTACGCATCAAATTCATTATAATATTTTTCCACAGCAAAGATATTTTATGATGTGTTTTACAGCAAATTACCACAATTTAAGATATCCCAAAATATGTGTTACAGCAAAATTAATGTATTTTTCTTACACTTAAACTGCTCATAACAGCATCTTAAAATAGTCAAGATCTAGTTATGTTTTGAATAAAGATCAAGGTTTTAGGCACGAGTTTTGTTCAGTCTTTGAAACAGTATTTTTAAATAAGCAACATTAATCCAATTTTACAGGTAAGAATTTGATGCTTAAAGAAGCTTAGGTGCTTGCCTCAGGTTATATAGCTATTTGAATTTCTAACACAATTTGATCTCCAAAGTCATTGAAAGTTCAAAGCATTCTCTTTTCTTTCTTACACTTCTGTAGGAAATCCTCTTCAGGGTTATTGAAGAAATCCACTGGTCTTGAGTCAGTTCTAATTCATAATGACTCTATAGGACAGAGGAGAAGTGCTTCATAAGGTCCCCAAGGCTATAATCAAGACAGAAGCAAATTCCGACATCTTTCTTCTTTAGAGCAACTGATGGACCTTTCAGTTAATAGCTGAGCACTTAACCACCAAGCCTCCAGGGCTCTTTCTTTAGGATGTAGACTATGATAAATTTTTATTGGTGTTTCCACATTGAATGGAGTGCCTTCTATATTACAGATGTCCAAACAAGTATTTGTTGAAAGAATGATGACCGACTATGAAACTGATCTCGGATGCCTCCTACACTGACTTCTCAGAGAGCTATTGAGAAGAAAACATTAATGTCACTAAAAAATAATTTAATTGAAAACAAATCAGAGGATTCAATGGGGCAAAGAATGCTAATAAAGCCTGGTAGCACTTTTCACAAATTCTTGCATCGATTTCATATGAGCTAGAGCAACAACTGTATTATTAACTGTAGTGATGAGTTGCCCATAATCTCCAATCACCAACCTATAAATCTCCTCCCTGGGATCTAACCTCTATCCCCTCGTTTACTTAGAAACAACAGTAGCGATAATAAATCTTTTATCCCAATAAGCATGGTACTACTACTTCATTTCATAACTGCTCTAGGGGAAAACATATCTACCACCAATAAGTAAGCAAACAGTTGCACAGCGTACCTCAGCCAAAGATTATCACCAACTGTCTCCTGTACAGACTAGGTTAACCTACCCTGGAGCAAGACTGTAGATTCTCTTCTAACTTCACCCACTAAAAAAGGTTGACTATGCTAATATTAAGCTATCTCTAATTGTCTTGCGAAAGAGCCCTAGTGGCACTGTGGTAAAGACACTGAGCTGCTAGTTAAAAGTCAAGAGTTTGATCATAGCATGTGCTCCTCAGAAGAAAGATGTGGCTCTTTCCGTAAAGATTTACAGCCTTGGAAACTCTTGGGGCTAATTCTGCTTTGTCTCATAGCATTGCTTTCCCTTAGAATCAGCTCAGGGCAGTGGGAGCATAGCCAGAAGAAAATATCTCCAAAACTAAGCAGCCTGTTCAGTTAAACCCAAGCCATTGAGATAGACTTTGAAACATAAAACTGTAGGCTGATCTAAAATCTGATTGGCATTCCTCCATAGAATGAATCCCTTCACTCTGTCTCCTCCAAAACAAATTTAAATAACAATACGCAGACTTGGAGCCCTTTCTTACTAGTATTGACAGGCAAACTTGCCTAAAATTACGACCAAACTTGTCAATTGTTTCTGCCTAAAAATTCCTCACATGGTTATGAAAGCATCAAGTATATATAGCATATAAGCACGCTGTCTCTACAAACTACAGAACCAAAGCCTTTTCACTCTTATACACTCTTACAATGCTTGCCAGGAAAAGGACTGATCTGGTGGTCCATGCTCTCTTGGTGTTTGTGATGCCTTTGTTCACAGTTTTGAAAAAATGAGGGTTTGATAAATTTCACATAAAACAGCACCTGTTTTTTGAGGCCACTTATTAATTTGGGGTAACTCAGGACAGAGATATGATACCAAGTTGAAAGCATTGTCATGGTCAAGAAAAGTAAGCCACTTTATGAAGAAATCCTAGTTTTTAGTGAGTGGCTACACTAATGATTCAGGAGAAGAAACAAAAATCTTAAGAGGACATTTATGACGTATTGAGCAAGGAGCGAGTGCAGAATGCAGAAGCTGTCAGCTCTTTTGTAGCATGGAGTCATGTGGGAAGATCTTTAACAGGTGAAGAGCACTCCTGAAGACTATATGCGGAAGAGACTTGAAACTGGTTTTGCTGGGGAAGGCACACTTCTTCTGTTCAGGTAGCTCCTGTATGAGGTACCAGTGTTTAAATGGTGAAAATTTCCTTGTACCATGATCCTGTGCTCTGGTTTTGGGGAGAGGAGATTTTGAAGTAAATTTCACTGAAGTAAGTGGTCACTTCTTGTTTATATGTGCTCCTCAGCCTGGAAGAAGAACCTTGGGCTTTTGGCTCTTTTAAAACATGCTCTCCTTTAAGTTGGGGAAATTTGAGTGGGTCTTAATATGGACCCACTTTAGTAGGGAATATTATGTTGTACTCCCTCATGAAGATAGAAGTATTTTGAGAAAGAAAGAAATCAAGATGATGTGAAAGATTTTGAACCAGCCATGTGGTAGTAAAGGAATAGTCAAGTGGACACAGCATGATGATGGTCAAGGGAGATGATGGTCACAGTCACAAATGTGCTCATATACAACCTTTGGCTACCTTGTCTACGAAGGATACAATCTTTGGAAACAAAGGGAAAGAGTCAGTTTATAAAATGGAAATGTGAAATGAGAAATTTAAGGTATTAGTTTATTAACTTGAAAGTTAAAAATTACCACAGTTTGTGCAACATTTTCTTCATTTGATAATTTAGAAAATGGAAAGGTATTTTCACTCATCATTTTCCCATTACTTCTCAAAGCACTTTTTAAAAGTCAACCTGTCAGCTTTTATAGAGAGAATTTATTGAAAGATTCCCACACAGACTTCAGCTAGAAAGATGTGGGGCTGACAGAGAGAACCAAAGATACTCAGGAAAAGTAAAGTTTGAATAACCTTGTATCAGACTGTGGGTTAGGGACAAATATTTGTAGAGTCCTAGCACTTCAAGAAAGTAAAATTCCTCTCCACCAGGTCAATAGGCAACCTCATGGAAGATGCAGAGGAGACTGGAAATGCCAATGAGTTCATCTTCAGCACCTTTGGCACCAGCAGTCAAGAAATCAAAAGATTCATTGCACTAGGTAAGTCAAGAAATTCAAACTGTCCAATGTACTAAAAGGGAGTAATGATGTAAGTTTAAAGTATGACTGATTTGGACCAAGGTCTCTTCAATCATTTACTATACATCTGAGAGCTGGACATTGAATAAGAATGACAGAGGAAGAATCAATGCCTACGAGTTGTGGTCTTGAAGAAGAGGACTGAATATCCTATGAAGTGCATCATGGAGAAGATGCAGCCAGAGTGTTCCTTAGAAGCAAGGATGGTGAAGCTCTGTCTCACATATTTTGGATATGTTGATAGGAGAGTCTATTCCTTGGAAAAGGATATTCTCATACTTGGAAAAGAAGAGGGTCAGTGAAAGAAGATCATCAACAAGGTGGATTGACATGGCAATAGTCTCAGATGGGTTAGGGATGATAAGGATGGCACAGGGTAGGAAAGGGTTCAATTCTGTTTTGTATGGGGTCACTGTGAGTTGTGCATCACTTAATGGTTTCAGTTGTTGTGTACTATCAAGTCGGAACCAACCCATAGCTTACCATCCAGTGGGTTTTCAGAGGCAGTTAACTACATGGAAGAAGATTGCCCATCATTCTTTCACTGAGAAGCTGGTGATTTTGAACCACATGCCTTCGGGATTGCAGTGCAGCTTCTTGCCACTAAGACACTAGAACTCTGTTGCGAAAAATAACAACAGTTTTCTTTTTAACTAATTCTGCATATCCATTTCCAGGAGAAGGACTGCTAATATAGAAAATATTACATTTTGTATAATATACAGGGTCCTATTATATAATATATAGCAGGTTCCAAGGGTCCTGCTTGGACAAGATAAAAACCTATCATTCCTTTTTACATCTTTCCTCATCTAAGCCAGTCATCTTTGCTTCTGAGTAACTCTGTTGTTGTTATATACCATCAAGTCAGAATTGACTCATAGCTGACCCTCCACTGGGTTTTCAGAGACAGCAAATTGCATAGGAAGTGACTGCCCATCTTTATCCCACTGAGCACCTAATGGCTTCAAACCTCATGTCTTTTGATTGGCAGTGTAGTTCCTTACAACTAAGCCACCAGAAAAACCTTCTCAGTGACTATGTTGTTGCTGCTGATTGCCTTCAAGTTGAGCACGACTCATAGCGACCCTATGAACAACAGGCCTGAAGCCCCTCTACAGCTATCAACGTTTCTCAAAGTTCATAGTTTCCGGAGGCATGTTGTTTAGGAAGTGAATGTCACTCCTGTTTCCACCCCATAGGAACTAGAGTAGGCTCAAAGCATGGGTACTTCCTGTTTTGTGTTTCTCAGCCTGCGTGCTTTCCAATTAGCTGATATGAGAATCTTCTCCCTCAATTTCAAGGCAAACTGGAAAAGCAGCCATTCTCTATGTCCTTCATTTAGCCTGTTAAAGAACAATGGCACTTAAGAAAGAACCAGAAGAAAAATCCTCAAAAAAACAAATAAAACTGCATAATACCAAGGATGTAATCTGTGTCTTTTAAAAAAAAAACAACACAAAAACCTACTGCAACAAGTTTATGTGCTTTGTGGGGAGAGGTTGGATTTTTTAAGCACATTGAAATTATACTAATTATGCTAATTAAAATCTAGAGGGTGGGGGCAGGGTATAAATCAAGATATGCGGTCTGACTTTGGGAAAGTATTTGTGGAAAAGACAGCTGAAAATAAAGCTTCTGCATGGCTTCTGGAACAAGCTGAGCAAGAAGCTCCCTATCTTCATGCATGCACCAAGGGCCAGCTTCCTATCAGAAAGCATGGAGGCTCTGGCGAGGCCGGATAAAGCAGATCAGATGCTAATGCTCCTTGCCTGTGCACGATGCCTCTGAACGTGTTTTCATAAAAGAGAGACGGCTTTCGGCTCAGAGAAATCCTGTGTTATCTGCTCAGCTACACAGTGTCATTACACAAATGTCCTTGTTGAGGATACAAAGAAGCAAGGAGAAAGGGGTAGAATGAGACACAAACTGATGAATAAAAACTGAACTTGTAGACTCAGTGTCCAGCACTTGCCTGGAATCAGATGAGATTTCCAAAGCTGACGGAACAGGCAACTGCCATGATGAAAAATTCTTTTAAAAGCATGTAAAATAACCTCTCTAACTTCAAACCAGCAGGGTATCTGCTTAAAATCTGCCAAAATCATCTCTTAAAGGATCCGCAGTGAACATTTAGGGGTTTTGTTGGTTAAGGAATGGTAGAGATTCTTCCAGATTTTAAAGTTACCTTTAAAATCTCACTGCTTTGCAGCCTATTGAACAGTTTATAACTCATCGACACTTTCCATCAGGTCTTGGAGGAGCTAAATTGCGGTGAAAGGAGACTGTCCATCCTCATGATGCTGCTGGTGAGCTCGGACCCCCTCGGATGTGCAGACTCTGGGCTAGGAGTGGAGCTCACTACAACACTAGGCCTCCTGCAATGGATGCCCCTACCCGAGCATCTCTCCAGAATAACTAAAAACTAGTCCATGTCTGCTGAACCAGCCTGTGAGACGGAGCCCAAAAGCACCACCCTCAATCAAGCCCCCACGTCCAAGTGAATCTTAGATCTGCAATGTTTTGCAATCCCAGTGTCCAAGAACATCCAGGAGAGATTTAGTTCCTCAAAGTAGTCAATAAGATTCCCTTATCTACAGCTTCCCATTGGTATTGTTGTTAATTACTGTCAAGTCCAGCACAACTCATAGTGACCCTGTGAACAAAAGGCCTGAAGGCTTTCTATAATGATTGTCCTTTATCCAAGTTCATAGAGTTTCCAGAGGCATGCTATTTAGGAAGTGGATGCCGTTCCTGCTTCCAAAACATCTTCCCATACATACCCCGATTTTGTTTATTATTATTATTACCCAAAATTGTTTCCATAATTTCTCTCAAAAATATTTCACATGGTATATTACTATTTCCTGTTTTGGTTTTCATTATGTGGTTCCACTCGTGTTTTTTGCCTTCAAAATTACCCTGTGAATTTCAGACGCATCCTTGATGTGCTCAGGTCACACCAGTAAGGAGCTCGTAGATGGGTCATCTTTATGGACAACTTTAACTTTTCATAATTATTCAAGTCCTAAAATAGTTTTCAGTCTTACAGAACAACTCTGCCCCCAATAGAAAAACATTCTCAGTACTGGTGGGCAATTTGTCAATGTGTATTAAATAAGACTTTGAACCACATATATAAATATGTAACTATATATACATATTTACTAAGTAAGTCATAATCAGTGATATAAAATAATTAGATATAAGGATGGATTGATAGATAAGTATGAACAAAGTTAAATGACAGATAAAATAGTATAAATATACTTCCAAAGAATTCATGAAAGCCAGCTCAATCAGATGGCTCCATACTGTTCTAGCTTAGGTGAAAGCCATTAGGGAATCAGCACTGTCACTGACTTTGCTCTTGACCATGACAAGAGCTTCCAAACTGAGTGTTGTTAAGGGCATTGGATTTTGGAAAACAGACCGGAAAAATGATATAGTTAAAAAAAATGCATAGGTGTAATATCCTTGACAGATAAAAAAGTTTCTTCCCTAGCCAGGCATCTAGATTAGCTATGAGGAACACTAGCGTGGCTGTGGTTCTAAAGAGAGAATTAGATAGATAGTTATTTTTGTTGTTGTTACTACTGAGTCATAGATGACTCATAGCGACCCTAAGAATGAAAGGCCTGAACACTTGCATACCTTCCATTGTTTCTCTAATTTCATAAAGATTCCAGAGGCAAGCTATTTTGGAAGTGGTTGCCACTCCTGCTTCCAAGCCTGCTTTAATTGGGAGCTCCACCAAACACTGTCCACCATGGGTAACCATTATTGCATTTGATATATCAGTGTCACAGTATTTAGCACCACAGCAACCATGAGTTACCCTTGTACAGCAAATAGACCAATGCTATACCACTTAGAAGAATGATAAAAAACAAAACCAGGCAGTTGAGATATGAATTAGCCAAAATATTTAATTTCATATATTGCAACTAAGTTTTTATTTCAAGCTTCACCTTTGCCAGAGTACTGTAATACTCCATTTATTTCAATTTATCTATATTTCACAGATTTTCCTTCTATGTTGACTGGATATCAAGGCATGAGAACTCCTCCTGTGTGATTAACTGCCTCTTAAAACCTCCTAAAGAGTCAGCCATGGATTGGTTCAGACACTACTGCACACCACCACAACAACGTTATTAAAGGCTCAGCATTAGAAGAATATAGTGTAAGAAAATGTATGTAAAAATTTAATAAAATTTACAAATTATTTGATGATATAAAAACTGTCTCAAGCAGAGATAGAAAACCTATGTGCCATTATTAAGAATTTAATTAATTATTCAAAATTTTTCTCTTCAGAAAAAATAGCCAGGCTCAGAAAGCTTCACTAGGAAATGGTACCAAATATTGAGAAATAGCAGGAATGGTGTCAACTTCCTAAACAACATGCTTCTAGAAACTCTATGAACTTTGAGGAAAAACATGATAATTATAGAAAGACTTCAGGTCTTTTGTTCATAGGGTCATTATGAGTCATGCTTAACTCAACAGCAGTCAACAATAAAATATTACTCTTAGAGAAAAATTTCAATTAAGACTAGTAACAGAATTGGAGATCCAAGTTTGAACGAACGAAGATAGACAGGTAGTTGGTAAGTACAGACTTGGTGAGAGAAAGGAGGCCAGAAATAGAATGATCCAATGTTGGAAGTTCAATGATTTATTTATCATAAATACCTTTTTTATAAAAAGTTCAAATGCCAACTTTACACATGCACCTCATCGAATGGACTGAATAGGAATCAGATTGACTACATCTGTGGAAGAAATTGTTGAAGAAGTTAAATATCAGCAGTCCAAAACAGACCATGTGCAAGTTCAAATTGACACTAAAGAAAATGGGGCGGGAGGGGGGGAAGTCCACGAGAACCAAAGTGTACTTTTGAGTTTATCCCACCTGAATTTTTTTAATTTAAAAAAAGGCCTAGTTGTGGAGAAATGGAGAATCAAAACCATATCTGATAAAGTGAAATACAAAATGCCTGACTTAATCCTACCTATCACTGACTACATTAATTACAAAAGCATTGAAGTTTCCAATTACAAATCAGTTTGGAATAAGTAAGAAAACATGAATGATATGCTGCATATTAGGTAATTTTAATTAGAATACACAATATGCTAACAGTAATATAATTGAGGAAAAAGATGTATCATGTAAACAAGAGAAAATTGGGCTAGCGTGGTTATACTGCTAACAGAAAATATAATTTTTAACAAAAATATTGGTATTAGAAAGAGGCCATTTTTGTTATTAAAGGGTAATGCACTGTATTAGAATTTACACAGATTTGTACTTAAAAATAAGTTTCCTATGCATATAAGGTAAATCCTAATAGAATTCTAGGGAAAATAGACAGTGGAACAACAATGAGAGTTGGAGATTTCAATGTCTCACATTCACAAATACTGCATGGTGCCACTACTGTAAAATGGGACTGATATCAGGGTGGGGATAAGACTGAGAAAAACTGGATAAATTGTGTATACTGCACTGAAACAGATGAGGGACTGAATAATTTAAAAGCGATGTATGATAGGGTATTATGGTTATCCCAAGAGTCCACAATTAAGGTTGCATAGTGGAATGTACTTGGGGCAGTGGGAGGGGTGCAGGGGGATTGTGTACCAGGGAGGGAGTCTTTCTTTTACTTTTGAAAGAGAGGAGCGATCTGGGGTGCGGGGGGAGAGGGCTGGGTGGGGAGAGAAGTGCAGCAATGAATAAATGGAAATCCAAAATCTCTGTAAATGTTCATTAAAATTATTTTAAAAAAATATATAGAATAACAACAAAGAAGACCAGTAGGGAATTCAACACTTGAACAGCACCTTAAGCTAATATGACTTAACAGACACACAATAGAATCTCTACAAAATAGAACTCAGATGCTCCTCACATGAATATAGAATATTCTCCAGGATCTATCATGTTAAGCCATAAAATAAGCCTCAAACATTTAAAAATTTTTCAATAAGTAGTATTGTCTATATAGTCCTTAGAGGTTTGGGTGGCTGAGGTACAACGGTAGAAATACGAGAGCCCACAATAGAGAATCACTTCAGAATTAGCAGTGTAGGGAAAAACAATGACCTGGCACTTCGCTGGAAGGATGGTAGACAGCAACAAAAAGAAGAGTTGGTAGGAAACTAAGAATATATTAGCCTTTGCTTCAGTAGTTCAAAAGTTTTGAGTATAGATATACTGGAAAACATTAAGAATCAAGAGGGACTCTTATCTTTGAGCTCGGAACACAAAGAGTTTGGGGTTGGGAGAACAATTACAACTGGATAAGTTTGTAAGAGAAACAGAAAATGCAGGGGAGGGACAATATTATCCTATTTATTACAAGAAGTGAAAGACATCTATAACTAAAGAAAGTTTTTTGGTTTCGTTTGTTTTGTTTTTTTATAAAGACTAGTGTAAGTTCCTCAGGGATTTGGGAGACTAAAGAGAAGTGCAGAATGGAGTCAAATTAGTAAATAGAGTCATCTAGAAACAAGAAGACAAAAGTGAGCAAGGTGTACAGGTGGAGAAACAGGGAATCTTAGACTTCTGATGATTACTGAGATAAACAAGATTGTGAAGAATTTGTGGAAGTTCCCAACTTTTGCCAGAAAAAGATGAGTTATTTATAATAACAGCCTCTGTGGAAGATGGGATATGCAATTAAATCATAGTTTCTGTGGCAATGATTATCATTTTACAAAAAAAAAATGAGGAGATATGAAAAGAACAATCAATCTTGTACCTAGCTGCATGCTGCGTCACCTCTTAGAACAACAATGGAACTCTAATGTTCAAGGCTCTATTTATTTCTTTTAAATAAAACACCAAAACAGCCTGGTGGTACTTTGAAGAGTCCATGACCATGGCGGTAGCAAAACTATGTCAGATCTCCTAGAATTCTTATTGTCTTGATAATCTAGATAAAACATTCTTTAATTGAAAAACTCTGAGCTTTACTTGTATCTACATTTTTTTAAACATGAAAAATGTTTTAATTTTTTCCTTTGTTGCTCATTTTCTTCCTCTCTCCCCTGTCCCTTCCCAAGCCTTCTCTACTATGCACTCCTTGTTCCAGATGGCTGTCATATATATAATGCCTAATCAGATATTCCTTTCAAACAATTTTTGCGCTCATCTGTTTCAATGCAGTGTTCATTATCTATGTACTCTTTTACTAGTACTAGTTTCCCCTCAAACCCCTCATGTCAGTTGTGCTTTATTACAGTGGTTATGAAGTATTTATCCTTTTGTGACTGAGATATTTCATTCGGAATAATGTCCTCTAGGATCACCCAAGTTATGTATTGTTTTATGCGTTTGTTGTTTTTCAGTGCTGCATAGTATTCCATTGTGTGAATATACCATAGTTATTCTACCCATTCATTTGTTGATGAGCACTGGGTTGCTTTCATCTCTTTGCTATTGTGAATAATGCAGCAATAAGCATGAGTGTGCATACATTTGGTTGAGTAGTGGTTCTGGTTTCTTCAGGGTATATTCTCCATAGTAGAATTGTTTGATCAAATGCTATTTCTAACTTTTTGAGAATGCACCAGGTCACCTCCCATAGTGGTTATACTCCCACCAGCAGTTAATAAGGATTCTAATCTCTCCACAACCTTGTTGTATGCTATCTACATTTTTAAAAAAATCCTTATTTCCTTGAATTTATGTAACACAAAGAGAAAAAAAACAACACACACAAGCATTTGTAGAGTCTTCAGAAAAAAAAATCGGTGATGTACTTAATGAAGTCTATGAGATGTAAATTGGACCTTGGCAACCAGACTGTTCAATCCTTGCATCTCCTCTCCCTCCCATCAACCATGCTCATTTCCAAATGTCAATGTTAATAGTTTTCCACCTGAATTTGTTAAAATGGTGCAGAGGATTATAACCTTATCAATAAAGTCAAAGTAAAAAAAAATGCATCGCAAGATTTAATTTTCAGATCCCATGAATTTCTATTGATTTGGGAGTAAACAGCCAAGAGTAGTGAGAAAATAATCTGCAATTTGTATCAAGGATGCCTATTTCAAATGCCTTTGTGTTCCAAAGCCGTTATATTGCAGAAAAATAGGTAACCTTGCTGATGGGAAAACACATGAGAATTTTCTTAGATGTTATATTTTCTAAAACGAGTTTTTAATGTGAGAATAATAGTGACAACTTGGTAAAGCTGTAAACTCATATACTTTAAATATATATAAAGCTGTAAAAATAAGGATAGGGAAGATTCAGCTCTAAAATGACCTTATAAGAAAAGTTACATGAAGAGAACAAAGATATTTCTTATAACTTTATCTAATATTTTACCCTTTGGGTTTAAAGATATATTAACTATTAAAATTCAATAAAAATGATGGGGATAAAAGAGCTGGTACAAGAATAATTTTGTCTACCACTAAGTCTTTGACTATTCCTACAAACATCTGATTTTTCAAGTTGAACTAGCAAACATGTATATAAAAACAGAGAATACAAAAAGTAGAGGTTATACAAATAAATGCTTTTTAAAATGATGTTTGTTTCCCTTGACAATACCTAATTTGGATATTTTTACCTTTAGACTCAAGGGTAAAAGGGACTGAACAATTGAAGAAAATGAATAATTATGCTTTCTTCCAAACCAGTTTCACTCAACTATAAACAGGAAGCAAAACTATGGTCAACTGCAAGTTCAGAATCACACTTAAAGAGACAACATATATAAGTCACACATAAAAAAAACTAGTGATTCTTATAAAAGTTCTGGTAGATAGAAAATAAAAATTGAAATCCTCAACACTGCACTAGGTAAACCAGAAATCACATTCCCAAAGCATAGTTTCCTTGAATGACCAAATGAGTAGGGTCTATAGAAGAGGTAGTTTAAATGCAAGTACTTGAATAAAGCAAAGCCAGAAAATGCAAATCCAAATAGAAGGCTATATTAAATAATGGATTTGCCATTAGTCATTTATTATTATATTCTTGGATTTTGGTATGGAATTAGGTTTAGCAGAATGGAAACATTTTCTCAGTGATTTTATATTTATTTGGAAAATGCAGTGTTAGGGAGTTTCTCCCTTTCATTTTAGCTGGAAGATCTTATTGCTATGTTCCATAGAGTCATGTGCAACCCACAGCGACCCTATATACAGCACGTCTGACCTCTGCCCTGTCCTGAGCCAGTCTCACTAATTCTGACACATCAAACACCATTGTCCCAGATAGTGTATCTCATCCAGGGTCTTCCTCTCTTGCACTGTCCCTCTACTCTTCCAAGCATGATGACCTTCTGCAAGGACCAGTCTCTCCTGGTCACGTGCCCAAAGTATGTGAGATGGAATTTCAAAATCTAGCCTCCAAGAAGAGACTTAGTTTCAGACTTTCGAAGACGGACCAACTTGTTTTCTTAATGGTCCATGCTATTATGTTCAAGACTCTTCTCCAGCACCACAATTCGAAGGCATCAATTCTGCTTCTGTCATCCTTAATCATTGTCCAACTTTCTGAAGCATAAAAAAATAGTTGTTTCATGAAAGTTAATGAGTCTTCCTCTAATACTGATGCTACATTCTTAATAGAGTGCAACTTAACTTGCTCAGTACACAGACTGAATAAGTATGGAGAAAGGATACAACCGTGATACACCTTTCTTAATTTAAAATCCTAGTGTTCCCTTGCTCTGTTTGTGCAATAGCCTATTGGTCTAGGTATAGATTTTGCACCTTATGTGGAGACTTTGGGAGCAGGAGTGGCATTCACTTCCTAAACAACATGTCTCTGGAAACTCTATGAACTTGGATAAATGATGATAGTTATAGAAAGGCTTCCAGACTTTTGTTCATAGGGTCGCTATGAGTCGTGCTTGATTCGATGGCAGTCAACAACAACAATGGAGACTGGCAGAAGTGAATTCTTTTTTTCACCTTCAAATATTTTAATTTAAAACATAAAAGTGTACATTCTTTGATTATAATATACACCTTTTTGGCATAAATTCAAGGCCTTTTCTTAGAGTAAGGATCTTGCACCTTACACAAACACATACATAATGGTATATGATTTGCTGCTTGAATTCTTTTTTAAAAATTAATTTTAACAACAATTTACAGAGATTTCCCTTCATTCATTACTGCACTTTTCTCCATGTCCACCCCTCCTCTCCAATTCGTTCTTCTCTTTGAAAAGTAAGACAAAAATTCTTTCATTGTTATACATTCCCTCCCACAAGTCCGCTCCACTATGCTGCCTTCATTCTGGACTCCTGTCATGACAATAACACCTAATCATATATTCCTTTTAAACAGTTCTCTCCCTCATCTGTTTCAATGTAAAATACATTATTTATCTCCTCTTTCTCAGTCTCGCCCCAATCCTTATGTCAGTCCTCTTTTATAACAGTGGCATTATGCAGTATTTGTCTTTTGTGACTAAAATATTTCACTCAGCATAATGTCCTCCAGGGTCACCCATTTTATATAATATTTCTTGAGTTCCTTGTTTTTCAAAGTAGCATAGTATTCCATTGTGTGAATTAGTATACCAGAACTTCTCTATTCATTTGTTTGTTGATGTCAACTTGGGTTTTTTCCAACTCTTTGCTATTGTGAACAAAGCAGCAATAAACATGGGTGTGTATATATCTGCTTGGGTGGGAGTTCTGGTTTCATTAGGGTATATTCCCACTGGTGGAATTGCTGAGTTAAATGGTATTTCTATTTGCAACTTTTGAGAAAGTGCCATACAGCCTTCTATCGTGGTTGCACCATTTTACACTCCCACCAACCGTGAATAAGGGTTCCAGTTTCTTCACAACCTCGTCAGCATTTGTTATTTGCCGTTCTGTTAAATTTTACTATTATTACTGGGGTAAGATGATATCTTATAGTTGTTTTGATTTGCATCTCTCTTAGAGATAGGGATTTTGAACATGTCTTTATGTGTCTGTTTGCCCTCTGAATGTCTTCTTTGATGAAGTGTCTGTTCATATCCTGTGCCCATTTTTAAATTGAGTTGTTTACCTTTATCTTGCAGTGCTTGAGTATTTTATAAATTCTAGATATATAAGTCCCTTATCAGACATGTCATTGCTAAATATTTTCCCCCCAGTCTGTGGCTTCCCTTTTTACTCTGTTGGAGAATTTTTTGGATGTGCATAGGGATTTGATCCTTAGAAGATCCCATTCATCTATTTTATCCTCTCCTAATTGGCAATAAGTTGTGAAACACATCTTAGTCATAAGGGAAACAACTGTTTGCTGCACTAGAAATGATGCGACCTTGACATATTATTCTTATACTACAATTTACACTGAACACAACTACAAACATTGTGTCATATGCCTGTGTATTTTGGGCTTCTCGAAGCATAAAATCCAACTGGAAAGAGAACTATTGGTCTCAAGTGTACTTTTACCTGGTACCATAAATGTTACATAATCTTAGCAGTGAAACGAGTTGAGTTAATCCAGATCAACCACTGATCTAGTTACTTTTAGCCACAGAACTAAAGGCTAATGAATTTGAAGCAATCAAATCAGCCTCTCCATTTCAATAATTGCTATGTTTGGAACCATTTCTTCCCTATGAGAATTTTTTATTGATGCCACGTTGTTTTGTAATTACCTGTCATGGCAAGATACAATATTATTTGCCAAAAACCCATATTCTAGGCATCTTAATTAAAAAATAAAGAAAAGCACTTAAAACAACTTTGTATAACAGACACTCTAAATCTGCCTCCTTCTTAAATATTTTGGTGGTGTGGTGTTTTGTTGTGTTTTGTGGTTTTGTTTCTAACACAGCTACTAAACCCTTACAAGTTCACAGTGGGAAGGAATGGAAATCTACCATGCTATGCTTTGCCTCAGGCAGGCATATGTGAGCTGCCCGACTCTCTAATCCCCAATGGAAGGATGAATACAAAAACATCTAGGGGATTAGCTGTGATTTTCCCAGAATGAAAGGTTAGCACTGGAAGTAAAGTACCACCAAGAAAGTCAGCGAGATGCCCCTAAAGCCCAGCCTGGTTGTCCCTAGGGCTGGTGTACCAGTTATAAAAGTCTTTGGATTTATTCTATTGCATTTCACATGGAATTAGCCAGTAGAGAGCTTTTTGTAGCTTCTGAGGCTCCTTGAAAAATGTTTTAACTCGATCTCCTTTTCTCTCCAATGTCACAAAGAATTTCCTAGAGAAATCAACCAAAGGAATAAAAGAGAAACAAAAACACCCTCCCACAACTCCTAAGATGAGAATTTCTTTAAAACTAGAAGTTCCAAACTTCTCTAGTTCTTTCTCTACTAGTCCATGAAATCTCCAGGAACATGAAGAGCTTAAAGCCATGAATATAGGGGAGAGGTGGGACATTGTTTTGAGATGACTGAGTTTGAAGTCTGTGGGGGTAACAACCATCAGTTGTGCTCCTTTTTATGAATTTCTTTGTTCTTTTATTTATTTCTTGCATTGTGAAAAACTCCATTAGTATTAGAGACAAGGGTGATATTTGTAGATGTAAGAAGCAGCAAACTTTATGGTTGCTGAAAACAGAACTGCTTGTCTTTCATTTTGTTTCCAGTCTCTGTTACTGTGCCAAGGTCCCTGGTGACACAAAAAGTTAAACACTCATCCAGAAGTAAAATGGGTGGGGATTTGAACACACCTAGAAGCATCTTTCAATACAAATTACATTACTTTGTCTTCACAAAAATCCTCACCACTTGCCAAAAACAGCAACGTCATGATAGATAGAGGAAAGGTTAGCATTGTCAATGATTCCTCTTACTTGGATCCACAATCAACACCCTTGTCATCAGCAGTCAGGGGATCAGGAAACGTATGGCATTGGAAAAGTCTGCAGTCAGAGACCTCTCCAAAGTACTGAGGAGTGATGCTGTCACTTTAAAGACTAAAGTGCACAATTAACAATCTGGAACAAGAAGTACATTACAAAGTGAATTGGAGGAGGGAGATGAGAGGAAGAGGGAGGAAAATGTAAATCAATGAATGAAAATCAACCCTTCTGTAAATTTCTGTTAAAATCACAATAAAAAGATACAGATTAAGGTGTGCCTGGTTCAAGACATTTCTTTGTCAGTTACTTGTTATGCAGCTGAGAGCTGGACAATGAATATAGATGACAGAAGAAGACAGGATGCCTTTAAGTTGTGATGTTGAAGAAGAGTAGTAAATATCCCATGGACTTCCAAAAGAACAAATAGATATGTTTTAGAAAATGTGCAACCAGAGTGCTCCTTAGAAGCAAGAATCGTGAAGCTTCAACTCGAAAACTTTGAGCATATGTTTAGGAGTAGCTATTTCTGGGAAAGAGTTATCTTGCTTGGAAACGTGGAGGGTAGTTGAAAGAGAAGAAAATCCTTAAGGAGATGGCTTGACATAGTGATTTCAGCAATGGGCTCAAGTGTGTGAGAAATGATGAGGATGGCACAGGATACATTAAGGCACAGGTCTACTGTCCATTGGTCTCTATGAGTTTTACTTGACTTGACAGCACTAGCAAGAGCAACAGAGGCATCTGGGGGGAGGGGGGAAAGAAGATTCATGATCTGGTTTCCAAAGGTCTAGTCACAAAAACCTTATGGTAAACATTTTTACTTGGCCATACAAAGGGTTGCCAAGGGTTAGAATTTACTTGTGCTAACTTTCTGTTTTATTTTTGTTGTGCCAGCCAATGAGATTGCTCTTGTTTCATACAATGGAGTCAGAAGTGACTCATAGCTAACCCTCCAGCAGGCTTTAGAGGCAGTATCTCCCCAGAAGAGATTAACCAATTTTCTCTCCCACAGCAGCATTTGGTGGATTTGAACCATGTGCCTTTGAGTTGGCAGTATAACTCCTTACCCCTAAAGGGCATCATGCCTGGAAAAGTGAAGGGTAAGTGAGGAGGGGAACATCTTCAATGAGATGAATTGACACAGTGTCTCTAATAGTGAGACTGAGTATGAGATTGAGTATGAGATGGTCAGGATGGCATAGGATAGGGCAGGGTTAGGTCCACTGTTCAAAGGGTCACTTTGACTCATAGTCAACTTGACAATGCTTAACAACAACAAGAGACCAATGGGAGTTTCACAATACATGTTTCTAGATTGATTCTGTCAGACAGTAAACTGGAATTAAAAGCACTGCTATTGGTTTATGCCATAATGGAAAAAGGATTTTTCATATTAGGATATTTACATTTTTGTCTCACATCAAATTCAAACCCACTATTATTAAGTTGATTCCAAAACCTGAGGGCATCCTCTTTGAAGGCTGTCACTCTTTATAGAAGACTGCCTATATATTTAAAATGCCATGGTTTTTTATTAAGAGCTCAACACAATATACCACTAGGATTACTATAAATCCCCCCTCTCCTCAAAAAACTTTACTTGAAGACTTTATTTTCCATATGTAAAGTGGTGAAATTTATGACCTTTTTACCATCCAAGAATCAAAAAGCATTGCTATAGAGTCAACTCTGACCCATAGGGACGTTCTAAGACTAAAACCACTCCATAGGGCTTCCAAAGCTATAATTTTTTTTTCAAAGCTATAATTTTTA
This sequence comes from Elephantulus edwardii, assembly GCF_000299155.1. Taxonomy (NCBI): domain Eukaryota; kingdom Metazoa; phylum Chordata; class Mammalia; order Macroscelidea; family Macroscelididae; genus Elephantulus; species Elephantulus edwardii. The sequence goes on along the minus strand of NW_006399756.1, from coordinate 24,181,107 downwards.
GTGTAACAGACTACCACATCTTTTTTCCCCAGGAGCAACTGGAAACTTTGAACTATCAATCTTTTGGTTAGTGTTCCAAGTGCTTAGCCATTGGCCCACCAGGGTTCCTTTCTTACCATCTACAAAAAGTCAAGTAAGGCAAGAAATTAGAAAAATGTTCTATAGATATGAGAATAAATGAGATTTGTACCTCCTCAATGTTCCTAGGGGCGATGGTTTTGTTTTCTTTTATTTACCACTCCCTTTTGCACAACTGTGGCTGTGTATAAACGCAGGACAGAGAAGAGAAAAAATTATTTTTGTTCTTCAGCTTCAGTTTTGTTCTTCAGCCCTCTAACTTAGACATAGTGCTCTAGATATTTTTTTTTAACAATGTTGGAAAATATTAAGGCTAAAACCCCCAGCAGCTGAGTTTTTCTTCCATGGACATCTAACCAACCAAAGCCTACAAACTAATGGAATCATTACTACCACGTCTCACCAGAATTCTGCATAGTGCTTTGCTTCACAAATAAAGCATTTGACTTGCAAGGAAGACTACACATGTTGATCCCTGCTGTGTTTCCAGACTCTGAAAATGAAAGCTACTAGCTATTTCTGCTTCTGATGAGCAATTGTTTGTGCTTCTTGTTTTTATAGTATCAGTTTGGAGCTGGGTAACAAGGGTCATAAAAAGCCCAATGCAGCTTGTGTTTGATGGGCTTGATGAGGCTAGACTTATACTTACAAGTTTTTTTCTGAACAGCACTGGAGGAAGAGAACAAAAATATTCATTCATTCATTCATTCATTGCATATTATAAATACAAAGACTAGAAAGAGCTTTGAAAATAACTTCTGTTAGACCTAATAGCATATTCTATGCTTGTTCTAGAGTCACTCGGTTATGCAATTAGCATATTCAGCTACAGACAGAAATATTGGAAATTTAAGTCTATCCAGTGATACCTCAAAATAAAGATGTGTGATTTACTTCTAAAAAGGCATCCATTGAAAACCTTTCAAGCAGAGAGCAGGTGACGACCCAAGAATTGAGAGAAACCATTCCAAATACAATATTTCAAATATAGATATGAATTCAGCTGGCTACACCTTCTCTGCTAAGCATGAGAACTTAATTCATATTATCTTATGAGCAAGAAGATTGTAAAGGGTGGTAGCTAATGCATTCTTCATGAACTGATACTTTTCCTCAATAACCAGCAATAGCTGAACAACTCACACATGAGAAGCAGATTGAACTACTTGGAAAGTCATATAAAACAAAATATAAAATGAAGACAAGTCTTGACCTCATAAAGTTCACAATAATTTGATAAATGCACCTTTGTATGCATTTCAGATAATTTTTTTTTTTACCTGTACTAAGCTGAAGGTAAACAAAATCTTTTCTGGAAGAAGTACAACAAAAATGCTTCTGAGAAGTGAGGATGAGGGGGTTTCATGTTGAGTACTTAGGGCTTGTTAAGGGGGGGTCCCAATACCTGGAGAAAGACATCATACCTAGCAAAGCAGCGAGTCAGTGAACTAGGGGAAGTCCCTAAACAAGATGGATTGACACTGTAGTTACAACAATGGGCTCAATCAGAACAGTTGTTGGGACCAGATAAGGTGTACTTTATTCTGTTGGACATAGGATTGCTGCTAGAAGTTGGAAAGGACTCAATGGCTCAACCCAACAATAACTCTAAGCCGAAGACAAAAATTAATTCATGCTCAAATTGGCTGCATTAAATCTTCTTTTCTACAGAGTCACTAATTATGAAGACGTGAATTCCAGTTTGGGAAAGCAAATTGGTTTTATTCATTAGTGACAGAAAGATCAGGACCTATAAGACTTTCATTCTCTTCTTGGTCTGTCCAAATAGCTGAGTAAACATTGGCCTCCCTTGTCCTCATCAAGGAAGAATAGGTTACATTTTTACTTTTTTTCTTCTCAATTTTAAAAGTCTATGATTATCCAAAAATGACCAGAACAGTGCATCGACAGAGAACTATATCAGAATTTCAAGCTAGGTTTACACAGGCCACGGTATTAGGGACATCACAGCCAATGTCAGATGAATCTTGGCTAAAAGCAGAGAATACCAGAGAAATAGCTACCTGTGTTTCACTGGCTATGAAAAGGCAATTAACTGTGTGGATCGCAACATATTGTAGCTAACATTGACAAGAATGGCAATCCCAGAGCTCCTGATTGTGCTCACATGAAACCTATACTTGCACCAGGAAGCAGGGCTCAGAATAGAGCAAGGAAACACTGCATGGCTCGAAATCAAGAAGAGGGTGTGTCAGGGTCTTTTTTAAACCTATATGAAGAAGATATTATTCAGGAGCCTGGACTTTATAAAGGAGAATATAGCATCAAGATTGGAGGAAGACGCATCAATAACCTGCACTACACAGATGACAGAATCTTGCTTGCCAAAAACTGAGGAGGACCTGAAATGTTTGCTGCAGAAGGTCATGGACTTCAGTCTCCGATATAGATTGAAGCTCATCATCAAGAACACAAAGATTCTCACCATTGGACCAACTGGCAGCATCATGACAGTTGGAGAAGAGATTAACACTGTTAACAATTTTGCCTTACTCTGTTCCACAATCAGCACCCTTGACATTAGCATTCAGGAAATAAAAATATTAATTGCATTGGGAAAATGCTGTCAGGGACCTTCTAGAGTGCCAAAGAACTACCATGTCAGTCTAGAAACTAAGGTGCGCCTTATTCGGGCCATGGTCTTTGCAATTGCTTGCTAAGTATCAGAAATCTGGACAATAAAGACAGCAGAAGAAGAATTAATACCTTTGAGTTCTGGTACTGGAGAAAAATACTGAACATACATACCATGGACTTCCAAGAGAACAAAACAGGTCTGTTCTGGAGAGAATAAGCCAAGTTTCTCCTTGGAGGCAAGGATTTTGAAACTCTGGCAAGGATTTTAAAACTCTGCCTGCCTCACATATTTCTGGCTTGTTGCGTGGAGGGATGAGTCCTTGGAGGACTTCATACTTGGAAGAGCGTTGGGATAGCACAAGAGAAAAAGAACCAGGCTGATATGGATTGACATAGTAACAGCAATAATGGGATTAGGTCTGTTGGAGATAATGAGAATGGGTCTGGATAAGGCAGGGTTCAGAGCTGTCATACATAGGGTAGCTATGAGTCACAAATGACTGCACATAACAACAATTATTCATAGTTCCAGAGGACAAATCAATATCAACCAATATCCAGGCTACCAGTTTACATTGAAGTCTGGAAAACTAGAACTGCTTGTAGGAGATAGGTTATTCCTTCAACATTTAGGTACAATTCATAATTACTTTTGTTACACAATATTCTAAGGCACTCAAATATTATTTGATATTCATAGGAAAAATTCTTGATCTAAGATTAATAGGATAAATATATCAAAATGTAGTCCTTGTCTGTTGTTATAGGCATATGGTCAAGGAAGTGGTAACAGAGTGTAGTTGACCTTCAACTTCATTTCAGTTTGCATAAGAATGTCAGTATTTTTTACTAGATTAAAAATGCAGTCAGAAAGAGTGTTTTCATCTTTTACCATGTGTGAAACCAGACACTTTTCTAAGAAGAAAAAAACCCCACAAAACAAAACTGCTCTGGAATCCTGTTTGCTGGCTGTGGATGCTGATTAGCTCTCTCTGCGGAAGAAGTTCTGTTTCAAGTGTTAAAAAATGTTTATAGTCACTAATGTGAACTCTCATGTGGCAAAGATAAAGACCCCTTTACATCTAGTCCACAGGCTGCCCAGAGCCCAGCCTGTAGCCTCTGAAGTTTGAGTTTGAAATTCCGAGCTGAAGCCTGTGGTAATTTAGACAAAGTTTTGCAAATAACCTCATCCACGTTACTACAGATGAATTTAATTGAAACATTTGGTTCTAGGGCTAAAGCAGATCAAATTTTGTGAGATGTTTCCATTTATACAGATTGGTTTTCTTGAAAGGAAGATTGCACGAGCAATTATCTCATCCAAAGGGAGCTCTGGCGGCCTGTTGTGGTGGTGTTGTACCTGGAGTCAGAATTGATGTACTGCTGACCCTGCCACAGGTTTTCAGAGCTAATTAATCAGGCAAGGAGACTGCCCATCTTTCTACTGTGGAGCATCTAGTAGATTAGAATCATATGCCTCTGGAATTGTAGCATAGCTTCTTCCCACAAGGCCACCCAAGCTCCTGGGTACTAGGGATTATCTACTGATAATCCTCAGGGAGACAGTTTGAACCCACCAGCTGCTCTGTAGAAGAGAGATGGACAGTCTTCTATCACATAATTTACAGCCTCTGAAAAGCTGCCGGAGGGTCAGCTATGAATCCATTCTGACTTGACAGCATACAACAGTAACAATACACTTCATTTAAAGAGTCCTGGTGGCATAGCAGGTAATGTTTCAGGCTGCTAACAATAAGGTTGGCAGTTCAAATCCAGCAAGTGTTCCATGGAGAAAGGTAGGTAGACCCTTTTCATAAACATTTACAGCCTTGTAAAGCCACTGGAGAGTAATTGTGAACTGAAATCCACGCAACCTTGTAACCAAAACTCATTAATAAGAACTGGAGACTGAAATACAATGTTGAAAACAGGGAAGAAGGATCAGTGGTTGGAAAACATGAACTTGGTGACAGAAATAACACTGGATATTGAATGATAGAATTTTGTACAGTGATTTATTCTTTAAAAATACCTTTTATAAGAAAAAAAGTGACTATACACCTTATGATATGCACAGGCATCAGATCGATTACATCTGTGGAAAGAATCAGTAGAGAAGCTCAGTATCAGCTGTGAAAACTAGGCTAGATGCTAACTGTGTAATAGAACATAAATTACTCATCTGCAAGTTCAAACTAAAGCTAAAGTAAGTTAAACCAAATCTACAGGAATCAAAATTGGACCTTAAGTTTATTCCAGGATAAAAAAACATCTTAGGAACATGTTTGGAGCTTAAACACTAATAAATGAAGACCAGCTAAGCTGCGGAAGGATATCAAGACTATTCTCTATAAAGAATGCAAAAGACCACTACAAAGACAAAGGAGGATGTCAATCGAGACTCTGAATATTGCACTAGAACAAGGATTCTGGAAGTTGAGGAGCTGAACAGAAGATTTCAAAGGGCAGCTCAGGAAGAAAAAAGCCAAGAATTAAAGTGAAATGTGCAAATAGATAGACTGGAAAATCAAAAGGGATGAACTCGCACAGCCTTTCTTAAGCTCAAGGAACTGAAGAACAAATTCAGGCCTCAAGTTGGAATACTTAAGGATGCTATGGGCAGAATACTGAATGAGATCATTATTGTAGAACTTGTATAAGAATCCAAGGGAGGGCTGGGGGGAAGCAGAGGGGTGAGGATGGACAGGGAAGGGGGGAGGGGGTAATCTTAGGGTTGCACCATTTGATGGGTAAAAAGAAGAATAGGTAAAGAAAATGGGAATGATCCTGTGTGATAAACAATGTATGCAAACTTTGCATAGTAAACTAGTACACAAATTTTTTTTAAAAAAAGATAAATAGTATAGAACATAATATTTGTTTTCCTGCATGTAGCATATTTTATAATGAAAATGAAAAATAAATGTCATCTATGAATGGGGGTGGATAAGAAGATGGGAGAAATACCCAGAGTCACTGTACAAAAAGAATTGGCTGACATAGAAGAATTTCATGAAACAATATACAATCAAGAAGTAATGGTGTTAAAGGAAGAAATCCAAGCTGATCTTAAGGAATTGGGGGGGAAGCCCCAGGAATTGATGGAATACCAATTGACATATTTCAACAAACAGATGTTGCCATGGATGTGCTCACAAGGTTGTGCCAAGAAATCTGGAAGGTAACCATCTGGGCAACTGATTGGAAGACATCCATCTTTATTTCTATCTCACAAAAAGGTGATCCAACAGACAGAGTGAGAAAATTATCAAACATTATTACCAATATCACACACAAACAAAATCCTGCTTAAGATTTTTCCCAAATGACTGGAACATACATGAACAGAGAACTATCAGAAATACAACCTGGGTTTAGAAGAGGCCGTGCACTAGAGATACTATCACCAATGTCAGATGGATCTTGGCTGAAAGCAAAGAGTACCACAGAAATGTTTATCTGTACTTCACTGACATACAAGTATTTGACTGTGTAAATCATAACAAATTATGGCTAACCTTGAGAAGAATGGGTATCACAGAACACTTGATTGTGTTCATGTGAGACCTGTACTTGGAGCAGAAGGCAGTTGTCAGAACCGAGCAAGGAAACACCACCTTTTTCAAAATTAGGAACAGAGTGTGAAGGATGCTTTGTCTTGTCTTGATGCCTTTCCAACCTGTATGTGGAACAGATCATTCAGGGGGTTGAACTTGAGGATTAGAGGAATGCTCATCAACAACCTACATTATGCAGATGACACACCTTGCTTGTTGAAACTGAGGAAGACCTGAAGCATTTGCTGCTGATGGTCAAGGACTGCTGTCTTCTGTATGAACTGAAGCAATATTGACATGGATTCTGTACTACATTCACATATATCAAGAACACCAAGATTCTCATCACTGGGCCAACTGGCAGCACCATGATAAATGGAAAAGAGATTGAGTCTGTTAACAATTTCAGCTTGCTTGTCTCCACAATCAACACTCTTGGTACCAACAACCAGGAAATAAAAAGAGTAACTGCATGAGGAAAGACTTCTGTCAAGGATATTCGAGATTTCTAAGGAGTAACCATGTCAATCTAGAGACTAAGGTGCTCCTTATCCAGGTCATGGTCTTCACAATTACTTGCAAGATGACAGCTCATCAGAGAGCTGGACAATGACTAAGGATAAAAAAAAATTTAAAGATTGATTCCTTTGGTTTTGGTACTGGAGAAGAGTACTGATCATATCTTGGACTGCCAAGAGAATAAACAGGTCTGTCTTTAAGAGGGTGAAACCAAGTTTCTCCTTGTATGCAAGAATTTTGAAGTCCTGCCTCCTATACTTTGGGCACATGGCCAGGAGGGACCAGTCCTTGGAGAAGGACATCACACTTGGAATGGTAGAGGGACAGCACAAGTGAGGAAGACCCTGGCTGCAATAGATTGACACAGTAACTAGGGCAATAGGATTAGGTGTGTCGGAGTCAGTGAAACTGGCTCTGGATAATGCAGTGTTCAGAACTATTGTACATAGGGTCTCTATGAGTTGCAGACAATGTAATGGCATGTAATAGCAATTTGTATTCTCACAAAGGCTTTGAAGTAGCTCTACTTTCAAATATTTTTGAATGCCAACAGATCTTGAAATCCTACACTGTGGACTGAAGAAAATACTTGTAAATGAAGCATAAACAGACACCATGAAAATGGCAATGTAAACATGATTTTATGTGAACTCTTCAAGGCTAGTATAAAGAATGAGTGCCACTTAAGCCAACAAATCATAAAGATAATTACATGTTAAATGTTCATTAAGAAATAACAATTAAATAATACATAGAATTCCTCTGAGTGTTCCATAAAGAGAGCACTATTAAAGCTTAAAGTAATTCATTGTTTTTTTAAATTCTGTTATCAAAATTGAACTATACCACGTATAAAACACTCTCCCTTATGTAGTCGTTTTTTGTTTTTTTGTATTATTATTATTATTAATTTCATTTAACATCTTCAGAGATTTTTTTAATTCAATTCATTCATTGTTGCACTTTTCTCCCCACCCACTCACCTCCACCCCCTCCCCCAGTTCGCCCCTCTCCTTGAAAAGCAAAAGAAAATCTCCTTCATTGGTACACAATCTCCACCCCCCACCCCGCACATCCTATTGTGTTTTTTTAAAAGTAGTTCATTAACCTATTTTAAAATGTTCAAAACATATCAGTGGATTTTGTAGCCAATTGTTTAAAAAGTCTTTTTCTTTTATGAGTTTACAGAGATTCATTGTTAATGCCAGAGAAGGAAGCTATTAACTAGCTGGATTTTGGGGGAAATAGTTAATTGGTATGAGGAACATACATGTAGCACTTGTTATTAGCACATTGTTTTGATTGTCCTGGATTCCATATTTATATTTTTGGAGTTGAGATGACCCATCTATTCTATCTACCTTTAGGTGTCATTTTGAATTTTGAGGAAACTGGCTTCCTAAGCTTATGCTCAGGTCAGTAAGTCATCTTAAGCTTCTTAAGAATTTAAGCAAGCAGTATTTTATTTTATTTTCATAATTAGCTCTTTTCTGGAAAACGGTCTGTGCCAGCCAGCTTTGAGGAGACAGAAATCAACATTCTCTTTAGAGTCTGTGTTTTAGGATGTATGCTGTGTCCTTAATGATTCTATTTCTATTACCAACTTAACCCCCTGGCACTGAGTTGGACCTTCAAGACAAAGGTGTTTTGTTTGGTTTTGTTTGTTTGGTTAGGTTGTTGGGGTTTTTTTTTCCATTTCTCTGGTGGCCTTGTGGTAAAAAGCTGCGCTGCCATCTCAAAGTATGCAGTTTGAATCTACCAGCTGCCCCTGGGGAGAAGGATGGGCAATCTCCTCCTGTGCAATCTACTGCCCCAGAAAACCCAGTGGAGAATCAGCTATGGATCGAATCCAATTCAATGGCACACAACAACTAAGCATTTCGAGTTTTCATGAGAATTTCCATATACAATATTGTGAACAATAAAAAAATTTAAATTTATTATAGTACATTGTTGTTGTTAAGTGCTGTCTAGTCTTAAGTGACTCATAGTGACCCTATGAACAAAAGACCTGAATACTTGTATAGCTTTCATACTTTCTCCAGGTTCATAGGGTTTCTGGAAGCAAGCTGTTTCAGAAGTGGATGCCATTCCAGCTTCTAAGCTTGTTTTAATCGGGGAGCTCCATCAAACAGTGTCCACCATGGGTAACCATTATCGCATTTGACACAACTGTGTCACAGTGTTCAGCTTCACAGCAATCAAAAGTTACCTCTGTACAGCAAGTGGACAGACTATGGCTATACTGCCTAGAAGAATGCTTAACTGTACATTGTTCTCATTAAAAATATTGAGCTCATTATTTACACCTGTAAAATATGGGGTTAATGATTTATTTAACGAAAAAATTAGAATGGCGTTCTTTTTAAAATATGTTTTAGTCTTGCTTTACATTTTAGGTGTGCATATATATATATATATTATGATAAGCATAATATTTATTAATATCACTGAGAAGTGAAAAGACAAACTGGGGATGTATATATTATGTATCTTTGTTGATCTTCTTTTAAAGATACACATCTACTTTAACATTAGATGGGATTCCAGACAAGAAGTGAAAAACAGAATGAGTTTTGAGATCACACAATAACTCTGTCATTAAATGAGGTGCCTCCTAAGTGTCCCATCATTTCTCCATAAACCTATTTTCTTGGCATTTATTACAATTCTATCTAATTCATTAATTTTATAATTACTTTTAGCTGCATTTATCTCCACTAGAATTTAAGTTCATTTAGTCAGAAACTTGTGTACATCGATATTATTTGGTTATAAAGCATTTCCTACATATTTGTAGCTAGGCAGTGAATAACTGGCTACATTGCACAAAGTTATAGTCCTTTCATGAATTCAATTGCAAAGTCTATACAAAGAATTTCATTTTGCTTGAATCCACATTCAACGCTCATGGTAGCAGCAGGTAAGAAATCAAAAAACATGTTCCACTGGGCAATGTGCTGTCAAGAACCTCTTGAAAGTATTATTACATAGGAAGGAGGTTAAAGATTAACGTATGCCTGACCAAGCCAAGGTATTTTCAGTTGCTTCAAGTACATGCAAAAGTTTGACAATGGATAAGGAAGAACAAACAAAAATTAATTAATTCCCTTGAATTTTTTTTGTTGTTGTTGGTGAAGAGTTTTGAATATCCCATTGATTGGTCAAAGCACAAACAAGTCTGTTTTAGAAGAAGTGCATATAATTTGGGGACTCCTTAGAGGCAAACGTGAAATACTTCATTTCACATACTTCAGGTATGTTGTCAGAAGGTGCCAGTCTTTGGGGGATAAGACATCATACCAGGAAAAGGAGTAGATTAGTGAGAGAGAGGAAGCCCCTCATGAAATGAATAGACCAGTGACTGCGATATTAGCTAGAGCATAGTGGGAGTCATGATGATGGTGTGGGAAAGTGCAATCAGCGAGTTGCAATGAGTCGGAGTTGCTCTGACAGTACCTTACAACAACACCACATATTTGCTGAATGAGGATCCCTGGAGTCATCAGATAAAACATGAGATAACCAGTTAGATTTGAAGTGTACGTGTTGTTGGTGAGTTCCTTCACGTTGGAACCAACCCACAGCTGACCCTCCAGCAGCTTTTCAGAGGCAATAAACTGCATAGGAGTTGATTGCCCATCTTTTTCCCATGAAGCAGCTGGTGGGATCAAACCGTGTGCTTTGCAATTGGCAGTGCAGGTCCTTACCACAAGACCACGAGAGGTCTCTGAATTATAGTTACACTATATTTTTTTTCAATTGCATGACCAATCTTTGAAATATACCAAAAGGATGAAAAAAAGTTGCTTGTCTGAAATTTAAATGTAAATGTGTGTGCTGTATTTTTATGTGTCAAATCTGAGAACCCTATTTCAGATTCCTAAAATTGGTTGAAACCTTTCACCCATATAGTTCTGAACCCTGATCTCAAAATGTGGTCATAGATTGGTGTTCCTGAGAAACTTTAAAATAAAATTGCGTAGACCCCATCTCCCAAAATTTTTATTTATATAGCATGGAATGAGGCCATACAAATTTAAAGATAATTTCAATCAACCATTAGGTGGTAAGTGTGTGTAGAAACTACTGTGTTATTTATAAATCATCCCTGATTCAGAATATTTATGTTATTTTGTCAGAATAAGAATGACTGAAAGTTTAACATTACCATAACAATTGAATTCTGATCAAAACTAGTTCACATAAGAGTAAATTTAAGGAAAGTGGAGAATGGGCTACTTTCAGAATAGAGAATTTGAAGAAGTAATCTTTTTTTTTTTAAGTAAAACAGACACACACATAAGCATAGGGGGAAAGTATATACATGAAAATATTTTCTTTAGATAGAAGTATTTTACTGGTTCTTTTTAACATTTTTATGTATGCCAAGTATACTAATTTATAGAAATTTAATACATGTGTAATGAAAACTTTCATAATATTAAATACTAAGTGCATATATATTCAACAGTTTTAGAAAACCTTGTATTTTGCATTTCACCTGTGTTCTAGTTTCAAAAGTGATAGCTTTGACACATCCCTCTATCAGCTTAAAGGAAGTTTACGTATGTACTTGAAGTTCACAAAGTTCACTGTTTGCTCTGAGGCTTGATGTAGTGAAGCCTGTCACTGACTGTTGAAATATCGCAGATCCACCATGTTGACGTTTTCCACCCCAGTTTCTAGCATAACAATGTGTGATTCTCCACCAGTTCTGTTCACTCATACCTAGGACAGTCTTTCTACTCCTACAGCTCGGCCTTCACTAGTCAGGCCTCCATCATAACCTGTTGGTAATTCCACTGTCATCTTGCTTATATCATGACTAGTCTTTTCCTTACAAACGAGGTCCAACCACAAACCAAGTGTTAAGTCTATCACTAAGAGTTGGAAAAAGAAAAAAACCCCACAAACCCACAAGGAAGTGAAAGTTTTGAGTTCTAATCCTAACAATGCTATTAATGAAAATTTATATATTAATTTATAAATGATGTATTATTTTTTCAGGAGCAATATTTTGTTTAAATTTTAAGGTTCTTTTTAAATTACTATAAATACTGAGTCAATTTCTGGAGTGAAAGGGGTTTTGTTGGTTTTTTAAATTTTTCTTTATTGTTATTATTAATTTTAATGAAAATTTGCATAGATTTTGGAATTCCATTTATTCATTGCTGTACTTTTCTCACTGCCCACCCCTCCCCTCCAGTTCACTCTTCTCTTTGAAAAGTAAAAGAAAAATTCTTTCATGTTACACAATCCCTCCCCCCAAGTCCATTCCACTATGCAGCCTTTGTTCTGGACTCCTGTCATGACAATAACACCTAATCATATATCCCTTCTAAACAGTTCTCACTCTTACCTGTTTCAAGGCAGCACTCACACTAAAGTTAACTCCGCAAGAAGGGATATACCTTTAACTTGCTGGTCTGTCTAATACTTCTCTTAATCTGAACATTCACATTAAGACAGACTAGGAAGAAGGATTGGCCATCCACT
>NW_006399756.1:24166029-24167821 GCF_000299155.1 Elephantulus edwardii | reverse complement strand
AAGACCAAAATGGATGTCAGAAGAGACTCTGAAAATTGCACTGGAGTGCAGAGAAGCCAAAGCACAGGGAAGAATTCAAGATACTAAAGAGCTGAATAGAAGATTTCAAAAGGTAACACGGGATGACAAAGCAAAATATTACAATGAAATGTGCAAGAAAAGGATAGGCCCACACAAAACAAGAACACAATTAAGTTGTCCCAAACATCACTTGTTAAACAACTTGTATAGCCTAAAAATATCTTACTTGATTTTAAGAAAATCTATTTATACTACAGTACAAATAATGTCAGTTTGAGGACTAAGGTGCATCAGATTCAGACCATGGTCTTTCTGATCATTTGTTATATATCTGAGAGCTGGACCATGAGTAAGTATGACAGAATTGATGTCTTTGAGCTGTGCTGTTGGAGAAGAGTACTGAATATCCCGTGGACGGCCAAGAGAACAAATTAGTATGTGTTGGAGAGGGTGCAGTCGGAGTGCTCTTTGGAGGCAAGGCTGATGAGGCTTTGATTCTCATACTTCTGGTTGGTCACTAGGAGGGGCTGACTATTCCTTGGAGAGGTACAGGCTACCCATAGAGGGTCAGTGAAGGAGAGGAAGACCCTCAACCAGGTGGATTGACATGGTGACTGTCACAGTGGGCTTTAATGTGTCAGGAAGTATGAGAATGGCACAAGATAGGACAGGGTACAGATCTGTTGTTCAAAGGGTCGCTGTGGGTCATACTCAAATAGATGGCACTTAACAACAATAACAACAACATTAGTACTACACATGCTAATGAGTAAAGATATAAGGAAAATCTTTACCTAGGGAAAAACAACTATTTCACTGTTGTTGTTGTTTTGATTCTTTTAAGATCCCAGGGGATGGGGAGAATATAACAAGTATAAAAATGTATCTGGAGTCATATCAAATATATTTTGGAAAGGCTCTTCATGTGGAAAGTTTTGAGAAAGAGAAATTGGGGCAACAGCCCGGAGAACTGCATTAGGAATTACAAAGACGGAGCAAAATCAGAAGAGAAAAAAAAAAAAAAAGAGAAAGCTGAGGAAATGAATTGTTCTTTACGAAAGAGCTGATGAAAAAAAAAAACAACCTAGAAAACAACAGCTCACAAGCAAAAACAAAGAAAAAGTTCTATCAGACAGTACAGGATGACTTGAATGACAAGTTCACTGTCCTCAATTCGTTACCGTAGAGCTGGGTCCCACTCTGACCCTCCACTAGGTATCTGAGGTTGTAGATTGCATGGGTAGAGATTACTCATCAAGACTAGACTCAAACCAGCCAAGAGAGTTGGTCTTTGGGTTAGTAATGAAACTTCTTATGGATTAAGCCACCAGAGCTTTGAGTAACAACAGCAGCAATAAATGTTCATCAAAATTTCTGTGACCTTTTCCAAACAGCCCTAAAATTCAAAATGCATGGAATTTTGTTCCTTGTGCTTTTTACAAGGCATTAGCAATGAAAAGACTCTATTATTGTAATTTCTTAAACTCAGATCATTCAAGCAGGTTCTCAAAAAAAAAAAAACCCAAACAATTCTACTATCTCACATTAAAGAAACAAGTGACAATCATTGTTCTGAGAATCTATGCATACCCTCAAAGAAGTTGTTTTGCTATGTTGTTGTTGTTGTTGTTATGTGCTGTTGAGTCGCTTGCGACTCATAGCGACCCTATATACAACAGCCCTAAACTCTGCTCTGTCCTGTGCCAATCGCACTGTCTCCGACACTCCCATCCCAATTACCCCAGTCACTGAATCAATCCACCTCATAGAG
>NW_006399756.1:24136262-24165554 GCF_000299155.1 Elephantulus edwardii | reverse complement strand
ATCCATATTGGAGGCTGCAGTCCTTGACCCCCTGCAGCAGGTGCTTCAGGTCCTCCTCAGTTTCAGCAAGCAGGGTTGTGTCATCTGTATAACGCAGATTGTTGATAGATCGTCCCCCAATCTTGACTCCACATTTCTCCTTATAGAGCCCAGCCTCCCGGATAATCTGTTCTGCATACAGGTTGAAAAGATATGGAGACAGGAAGATAATCCTTCTCTTTGGTGTGTTAACTAATTTTCTGCCCTTTTCATTTTTTTTAAGTTGGCTTCCTATGGAAAAAAAAAGTACAATCACTACCCAGTGCTGGTTTGAGAATTACGGAAGAGAAGTATAGGGCATGAATTTGGAAAGGGTTCTTGCACACCTGGGTTTTAGAAATGAGGTCACTATATCTTAGAGAGGTAAACTGTCTTCCAATAGCAGTACTCAGAAAGAGAGAAATCAAAGCAGCAGCTAATCAAGGTAAAGGAAAAGACATCTGAATAAAAACCAAAGCTGAGAATAGAAAGACTCGTGGTCCAAATCATCAGCACAAGAGGTCTGTAGAGATGAGACCACATCTGTGCAAATGTGTGCCTGAACACGGGCAGTGGGCTTTTGCGATTTAGGGGAAAGCTTAGCTTCTCTGCCTGGCTCCGAGCAGAACTAACTATAAGACACAGAGATTTAATTTTTTTTTTCTCCACAAATGTAGAAAATGTTTCACTAATCTCTGATTGCTATTTTGCCCCCATGGTCTTGCCTATTATTAGGTTTTCTAGCAAATCAGATTTTTCATTTTCAGGAGCTATAATCATGTGAATTACAGGTTTCATTTAGACTCATCTCACCTCACCCAGTGGGAAGTATCCTTTAATCATTTTCAGCAGACAAAAATAACATTTTCCAATGTGAATGAGGAATCAAGGATGCGCAGTTACACGGCGGATCTCTGACACCCATGGACGCATAAGGACCTTGTGCTTGCCTGGAGCAAGGTCCAGACAAAATTGCAGTGTGAATGGGTGATGCTTTGTCCTATCCTTTGGAGCAATCAGTACACTGATAGTATCAAGACCTCTTCTAACCTGCATTTTGTCTGTTATCAGTAACTACACCTTTGCCTCCTGAGGCTCTTAATCTCCATGGGACCTTAGAATCTTTGAACAATATTCAAACTTGAAATCCGACTATTGGTTTGGTAAAAGCGCCATTTCTACTTTATTTGACATTTCCACATCTAGTCCTGGATTCTAAATGTCTACAAAGAAATTTGAGAAAACTCATGGTTATATGTAACCAGAAAGGTGAACAAGAAGAAATCACCTGCCTTCAGGTACAGACTATGCCCATTACATTACAGAGAGATCCGAGGGGAGAGGGACAGAGGGAAGTGGGCAGGCTTCTGCACAGTACTTGGCAGGGTGGGACTCATTAACTTTCTTATTTTCTTTTTGTTTTTTCTTTTTGTTTTAGTATTGTTTTTTAAAAATTGTGATTTTTTTAAAACTTTTTATTATTATTAATTTTAACGAAAATTTACAGAGACTTTGGATTTCCATTCACTCATCGTTGAAAGTTTACAGAAAGATTGAGTTTTCGTTCATTTATGCACATTTTTATCCCTTCTTTTCCCTTCTCCCTCCCCCAATTCCCTTTGGAATGCATTTCCTGTTCCAGATTGTTCATTGCCATACATGTAATTGCTAATCATCCGTTTCTTTCAGACAATCCTTCCTCTCATCTCTTCCAGTGCAATCAATGTTCACTATCCACTCTTGTTCTCTCCCTACCCCTTGCTGGTTCTATTTTATAACGGTGAAGTTATTTACATAGTCCTTTTGTAACAGAGATATTTCACTGAGCATAGTGTCTTCCAGACTCACCCATGTTGTGTAGTGTTTTACAAGTTCATTGTTTTTCAGTGCTATATAATATTCCATTGTATAAATGTATTACAGTTTTTCTAGCCATTCATTTGTTGACAGGCACTGGGCTGTTTCCATCTTTTTGCTATTGATAATAATGTTGTCATAAACACGGATGTGTATTCATCTGTTTGTGCCACAGCTCTGATTTCTTTAGGGTATGTTCCCAGTAAAGAGTTGGGTATCAAATTGTATTTCTCTTTCCAACTTTTTGAGAAAGTGCCAGATTGCTTGCTGCAGTGGTTGTATCATTTTACAATCCCACCAGCAGTGAATGAGGTTTCCAATCTATCCACATGCTTGCCAGCATTCATTTGTTGTTCCCTGCCCTGTTAAACTTCCCTGTTGTTGCTGGGGTGAGATGACATCTCATTGTTGTTTTGATTTGCATATCTCTGATAGCCAGAGATTTTGAATATTTCATCATGTTTGTTAGCGATCTGAGTTTCTTCTTTGGTGAAGTATCTATTCAGATATTGTGCCTATTTTGTGAATAGGCTGTTTGCCTTTTTTCCTTATTTAGGTTCTGGAGTATTCTAGAAAGTTTAGCCCCTTATCAGACGAGGGGAGAACATCCTGTAAGCCCATATATTAAGTTCTAACCTACTGGTCTGTTCTATCTGGAGTTGCACTGCTAACTCAGAGGGTCCCATGAAAAAAGTGGGAAACCTCCTTTCATGCATTTACAGATTCAGAAACTGAATGGAGGTTCAATTCAGTCGTTTCCTCTCCAATGGCCGTGAGATGAAGAAGAATAAATGAAATCTATAATGAACCTTTTAAAAAAATCCTTTCCCAAATATCTTCTAGTCATGAGATTTAAACTAGGTTACATGTTTCCAGTGTCATCTATTCTTTCCTAATTACTAATACAATAATGGTAATAACAGTCTCAATAAAAGTAAAACTAATGTTTCATGTCTTATTCTATGACAAGTTCTATAACAAGCATATTTCATCTATTGTCTTATATTTTCCTCAAGACAGTCTATAAAACTTCTATTATTATCTTTTATTTACTGCTTAAGAAACTGAGGTTTTAAGAAGGTTAAGCAATAATTTCCCAATTACAAAACTAGTAACTGACTGAATTTTAATCCAGACTCAGTTTTCAGTTCAGAGAAAATCCTCTTCTTACAGCCTCTCTGGTCCCTGGACAACATAATGTTCAAAAGCAGTCTTACTGAATCTGTTTTTGAATAATTCAGAAATTAATGACTTATATATCATACAATTAATTTTTAATGAATGAATAAATGGACCAATAATTGGAAAAATACAAAGTATTTATCTAGTCCATGTCATGTTCAGTGTTTTCTCAACTCCACAGTTCAAAAAATAGGCTTGTAAATATATTTTCCAATGAGTGAAATGCTGTTCAGTAAGATAGCATTTGTAGTAGAATTTTAGATGCAGTGATAAAAAGATGGCCACATTTGCATCTTTTCTTTATTCTGTCCAATCAGGGAGTGTTTTAGGAAATTGAATCCAAACAATTCTTGAAGGGGTGGGAATCTGAGAAGGGCAGATTCAAAGGTACCCCATGTGCCGGAGTACACACAAAAATAGAGATTCAGAGAAGAATTACGATGGAAGGAATGCAGCATGGAAAAGGCCTAGGAAATAAGAATGAAGTGGATTTTATCCCTAATGCAGTCTGCTGGATGTTTTATTAAATATGTGTGTTCTACAATGTAAAATAGCTCACAGAAATTTTTAAATAACTCAAGGATTTAAAGATTTAATGACAGAGAATTCTTAGCCTAAGCCATAACCTAAAACCAAAGAGAATGGTTTTGTTAGCCTCTAAGAATTTGGAAGCTGTAGGAGCAGAACCCTATAGGAAAGTAATGAGCTTCACACTGTGGGCATGCATTTTTGCAGATATCCTTAAGGCATGAGAATTTATCCATTCACCAGAGACTCCAATTAATATTTCAAGGCTAAATTAAATTTGCTCACCTGAGGAGGAAGAGAAGACCTCAAGGAAAACGTTGTCAAGGGAAGGGTTTATGAAAAGACAAGATTCTGCCTGAAAACATCCTAAAAATGCATAGAAAGCGTCAGTTAAGGAGGAAAATGCTGCCGACTTTTCCCTGTGAAAACATAATAGAAATTCATGTCCAGTTCCCTTTTGCCTGAAGTGAATATTTAAAATCTAGATACAGTCTATTCCTTTTGGAGATGGACTATCAAATCTCTCAAGAGTCTTTGAATATGAAACACAGAACCAGATAAACCTCAAGAATAATTTAAAAGACAAAAGTCATCCCCTAAAACTCAAGTCAGTCTTCACAGATCTATGCCTTAACATAATCTATAAAACTCAGAAAATAGTAATCACATAACAAAATGCTGACTCACAAAAGATGAAACTAATGTCTTTTTAATTATACTCCATTTCCACCACACTATCCTGTACATGGTAGAAGAAACCTTGAAAGGGTTTTTATATATAAGAATGATTTCTAAATACATGAAGATCAAGAAAGTTCCAGTTAGAGCACGGTATCTGATCATAAGAATAATCACTTCACTTTAAATTTATTATGACTATAACTCTAGTATATGTTACTTAACATATAATATTTAATAGTATATACCATCATAACATATAACAGTATATGTTATTCAGCATTATAAATCTCCTGTTTAAGTCCTTTTCACTATTATCAATGCATTTATCTTTCTGAGTTAATGGAACATCTATAAATTGTTGTCAAGTGCTATTGAGTTAAGTAGAATTCATGGTAACATTATCAACAGCAGATGGTTGAGAACCTTGCTCTATCCTGTATCATCCTCGTGATCTCTGTCCTTTGCAAGTTCATTTCTGTAGTCATGGGGTCAGCGCATTTCATTGAAGGTCTTCTTCTCTTTCCTAGACCCTCTATTTTCCATGCATTATGTCTCTCTCCAATGCTTGGTTCCTGCAGGACATATGCCCAAAGTAAGTGAGACAGAAGTTTCACTATCCTTTCCTCTATTGAGCACTCTGGTTATACTTCCTTCAAGACATCTGTTTGTTCTTTCTGCTGCCAATGGAAAATTCACTACTCTTTGCCAACACCACAATTCAAAGGTGTCTATGTTTCTTATGCCATCCTCATTCATTGTTCAATTATTAGATGCATAGAAAGTAACTAAAAAAAACCATGACTTAGATCCCATGCACCTTAGTCTTTAAACTGATATTACTATATGTCAAAGAGCTGGACAATGATGAAGGATGCTAGAAGAAGAACCAATGCCTTTGAGTTGTGGTACTGTAGAACAGTGTTGAGCATGTCATGGACTGCAAAGAGAATAAACAGGTCTGTCCTAGAGTGGGTGAAACCAACCTGCTTCCTGAACACAAGGATTTTGAAGCTCCATATTACAGACTTTATGCATGTGGCCAGGAGGGAACAGTCCTTGGATATTATGCTTAGAAGGGGAGAGGGACAGCTCAGGAGAGGAAGACCCAGTGTAAGAGACATTGATTCAGTGACTATAGAAATGGGGTTAGGTCTGTCTGATATGATGAGATTGGCTCAGGATATGGCCAAGTTCAGAGCTATTTGTATGTAGGATCATTATGAGTCACAGGTGACTCAACAGTACATAACAACCACACGGTAAAAGGATACAACTCTGACTCACAACTTTTCCTGATTTCAAACCATGTAGTAGTCACTTGTTCTATTTACCACCGCTTCTTGATCTAAATAAAGATTCTATATAAGCACAATTACCTGTTCTGAATTTTTTTATTATTCTCAATGTCATCCACAGTTTGTTATCATCTATAGAGTTGAAACTTCTGCATAGACAATAAAACACAAGTAAATATCTTTCTAGTATTCTTTGTTCTGAACTAAGAACCGTCTGACATCAGCAATGATATCCTTGATCCAATTCTCTCAGATCCAGCTAGAATTTCTGGATATTCTCTATTGTTCCAGGCTTTTAAAAACTGGATTAGACAAGATTTTACTTGATCGCAGTATTAATTATTATTGTTGTTGTTAGATACTGTCGAGACATTTGTGACCTCATAGCAACTCTATGTACAATACTCCTATACCCTGCTCTATCCTGTGTCAATCTTATTGTCTCTGATACACCTATCCCCGTTACCCTAGTCACTGAATCAATCCATCTCATCCAGGGCCTTCTTCTTGAGCACTGTCCCTCCAGCCTCTCAAGAAAGATGTACAGCTTCTTGCCACTAGGACATCTGAGCTTCTTGTATTAATTATAGTGTTTGTTAATTTCTACATTCTGTTGGATTACCTTTTTTTTTTAGAAAAAAAAGTCACAGATATAGATCTCTTCCAGTTGGTTCTCCAGCTGTTTTCCAAATTTCTTGGGAAAGACAAGTGAGCATGTCCAGGGCTACATCTGTGAATTACATTGCAAGCTATGACTCATGGACTGAATCTGGCCTTCCTACAGATTATTCCCAGGCTCTGAATATTTAAATTTTTTAAAAATGATTAAAAACTGAGAGAAGAGTATTTTAATAATCTGTAAAAATTCTCTGAAATTCTCATTTACGTAGGTATATTTAAAATTTTATTAGAACTTTTTCCCAGTAAAGAGTCATGTTCATTTATCAACTCAATGGATAACGAATAAGAAGACCAAGGAAGAACTGATGTCTTAAAATTGTAACATCAGTGAAGAATATTAACTGTATGTTGTTGTTGTTAAGTGCTGTCAAGTCACAGGCAACTCATAGAGTCCTCGACGCTTGGGTGCCTTTCATCCTCTCTCCAGGTTCATAGGATTTCCTGAGGCAAGCTATTATGGAAGTGGATGCCACTCCTCCTTCCAAGCTTGTTTTCATCAGGGAGCTCCACCCCACTCTCTGTCCACATTGGGTGACCAACCATTAATGGGTTTGACACATCAGTGTCACAATGTTCAGCCTCATAGCAATCACAAGTGACCAAAGTACAGCAACTTGTACACCAGGGCTATACGACCTAGAAGAGTGTCTGAACAAAAACAATGAAAGACAGGCCCGAGGGCTGCGGACTAAAAGTCACCCCCCTTTGGCTTGGTAGCATTGCTTTCTGTCCGCTGGATCAGCTGATCTCTATGGGATGCTAAAAGAATAAACTTTTTTTTTCTTTTAAAGAGGTGAATCTACAGTGCTTATTGGAGACAAAGATGCTGAGACATTATCTCATATACTTGGGGCATATTTTGAGGAGGGTTCAGTTCCTTGGTAAACAGGAGGCCTTAAAAAAAAAAAAGAAAAACCTTCAGGGGGTGGATTGGAATAATGGCTTAAACAATGGACTCAACCATCATCATAACTGTAAGGATGGTACAAAATCAAGCAATATGTCTTTCTCTTGTATATAGATTCCCTATGAATCAGAGTCAGCTCAGCAGCATATATCAACAGCATGATTTCTTCCACCATTAAGCCAGGTTAAGTAGGTGTGGCAAAGAGTTACTCACAAAGCCTACTCTATAGCTATTTACAGAAAAATGCACACCCAGGTACATCATTCTGATTTTCTAAGAAAAAAAAATAATAAATTCACATCTTTTGTGACTATATTAGAAAAAGAAAAAGTTGCTGTCAAATTGATGTTATGCATAGATGGAAACCCTATGTAAATCAGAGTAGAATTATGGTCCAAAGAGTTACTAATGACTGGTTTCTCAAAAGTAACTTTCTAAGCCTTTCTTCCACGATACCTTTGTATGGACTTCAACCACTAACTTTCTAGTTTTCAGCCAAATACATTTGCCTTTGGACCATTCAAGACTTCCGTTGTGAAAAAAGCTCGTATGAAAAATTAACTTCTGCTATAATGATGTCAAGGAGCACTGGGGCAGGTATGCATCGTTTCACATCTATTTGAGAAGCACACAATCACATACATATCATATATATCAGTGGTCACATTAAGTCTTTTTAAGGCAAAACAACTCTCCTTTTGTTTATTATATCTGCCTTGGTGGTGAGAAACTGAGCTGCAATCCCAAAGGTACATGGTTCGAATCTACCAGCTCCATGGGAGAGGAACTGGAAATCTTCTTCCAGGTGATTTACTGTTTCTGAAAACCTTCTAGAGGGTTGCCATCATCATTCATGTTTTCAATATCTGCATACCCAGTCCCTATAGTCATCTCTCTGTCAACCAAACCTCCACCTGCTGATGTGTCTAGATTTCCAGTTTGGCTTCTGGTGTAGCTGGTCCAGCCACACACCCAGTAGAAGGGTATCCTGCATCCAGTGGATATAGATCTTGGCATTTGTGTAGGATATTTAACTACAGATGGTATTCAGACTTCCTATATCTACTACAGTGTACACACAATGTTTGAAACCCATAATATCCTGTTTTACAGAATGTATGATGTAGTCACACCTATATTTATTTTTGTGACCTTACCTATTAAAGTATACCTGCTGTTTGAAATAATAAAAGCAATGTTCCAAAAATTCAAAAATTTAGAAACCTCTATTTCTAGTTGATTGGATAACAAATTCAAAGAAGTAGAATAGTAGCTTAAAAGGTTCAAAAATGAAGTTTACGTTTTCCATGAACAAGAAAGCCAAATGGAAGGATTAAGATTTATTAGTCACAAAAAGCCACTAAAAGGTTTTGAGCTAGAGAATGTCACAAACAGAATTATGTTTTAGTAAGACTGCTTGGAAGCTGGAAGGATTGGTTGGAAAAAAGACTGAATGCAAGAACATCACTGAGGACTTGAGGACAATTGTTCCAATGAGATTCAATGAAGTCCTGATAAGGAAGTAGCCACAGGAGTATTATTGTTATTGTTGTTGCTGTATACCATGGAGTTGGAACCCATCCATAGCTGATCCCCCAGCAGATTTTCAGAAGCAGTTAATCTCATGGGCAAAGATTGTCCATCCTTCTCCCACAGAGCAGCTGGTGGCCTCAAACTGCATGTGTTTGAGATTTCAGCACAAAGGAAAAAAAAAAACAAAACCAACAACCAGATACATGTGCAGTCAGACTGGACAGAATATGATAATTAAATGGATATAAGAGGTAAGAGAGCAAAATGTCAAAGTAAATGCCATGGTTTACATAGCTGCATGTACCTCAATGGCATTAACAGAAATAGGAAACAGTGAGAGAAAACTGGGAGTGATTTCAACATACAATCTCACTCATTGACATCTAGTCAGAAGCCATACACAGCTGATACTCAATTGGGTTTCTGAGGCTATTAATTGAATGGAAGAAGATTGTCCGTATTTCAGATCTGAACCTTGCCTTATTCTGTGTCATCCTCGACATCTCTGATACACACAAATCCATAGACACAGTTAGAGTGTCCATCCACCTCACAAAGGCTCTTCTTCTCCCTGTGGCCCTCTACGTTTCCAAGCATAATGTCCTTCTTCAAGGACTGACTTCCGCCAATGCAGTGAAATAGTCTTCCAGATTTAGGGTATACTATATTATGATCATTGAAAATACGAACTTAAGTATATTCTGTAACACTACACGATCTTTTCTTTACTCCTCTTAAGATATGCATGAAGTAGATCGGGAGAGTTAACACAGAAGTCTATGGGCAGAAGACTGATGCTGAGCCCAAGGGGTACTGGTGGAGCAGTGGTTACGCACTTAACTGATAACTGAAAGGTCCTCAGTTAAATTCACCAGCTCAAAGGTGACAGTCCACTTCTGTGAAAAACTGCAGCCTTAGAAACACTGTGAAACAATGCAGCTCCTATAAGTATAGTTTGAATTGAAATAGACTCTAAGGTAATGCAAGGTGTCTAAGGAAAGGCGAGGTAGTGGATAAGCAAAGAAAACACAATGGTAGTCCAGTAGTAGGATTTGATTATAGTCAATATCTAATAAGTTACATCCATGCAAGGTAAGACTATCATGTTGCTATAAAATTCAGCAGGCTTCTACAGAGCTTCTAGAGGAATCAAAGAAGAAAAGCTTGGTGACCTACTTCTGAAAATTGGCTAGTATAAACTCTCTTTACCATAATTGTTCAAATCCAACATGGAGACGGTACAAGACCAGGCAGTGATTTGTTCCATTGTGGATAGTGTGAAAGGAATGGATGCAACATGACGATGGCTGAGTCTGATTTCTACTAGCTTCAAAAATGGGAAGGATCTCAATCGATCTGTTCATAACACCATATAAATAGCTATATAGTCAGACATGCCACCCCATGTGCCCCTGCACCCTTTTTCTGCCAATCATTGGGTTTGATGTTGATAGCAAGACTCACAAACTTTACTCACTAATGGGGTTTATTAGGGAAATAAGTTGGAGAGTGGGGGAGGCAAAGCGTATCACACAATGCAAGTCCAGGTTTAATCTAGCAATCCCTAATCAGCTTAACAAAGGACAAGTCCTCAGTTAGCGATAGCCTGGGTTCAGTTCAGCAGCACAGATGCAAGAAGCCTCTGTTATGTCAATCATCTAGCATTTATCTCAGAGCAGCTATAAGTCAGCTGCTTTTCCTTTCATTATCTGGCAAGCAAAACTTTTAATTGTAGCATAACTGTAGCAAGGTTACTCTGGTTACACCTTACCATAGTCTCTTCAAGGTAAGGCTATAGTTTCTACCCTCTTTCCACCACCATCACTAGAGTACCTCACAATGTCAAAAGCTCTCTCCCTTATATTGGTCCTATAGCTGTTGATGATTTGCAAAATCATGTGTTCACAGTTAAGGAAGATAGAGATCATGCAGCTTCCCAATGAGGGCTAACATAATGGGGGTGGGGAAGTCCATTTTTAGGGTTTCTGACATTATGGATACTGAATCAGAACCAACTCAATGTCAGTTCACAGCAGTACATGTTCAGGGCCTTTTGTAAAGTTAAGAGAACAAATAAAGTGCAAATCTGTCTTTCTTAGATGATACAGCAACACAGAGAAAAACTGCCTTTCAGATCAGAAAAATATAAAACCCTCTCAAAGTCTTTCATTTGCAGAGCTGAAAAGGTCTCTGAGGGGGAAAAAATCCAAGAACACATCTGCATTTGTGTGTGTGTGTGTGTGTGTGTGTGTGTGTGTGTGTGTGCGCGCGCGCGCGCGCGCTACCTGGATCCATCAACTATACACTTGACTCGGCCAATAGCCTGTGTGCTGCAGTGTAAAATTATCCACTTACATGGTCTTTGTTACCAGCACCTAGGACCACGGACCATAAATAATTCTAACCATTCTAAACTTCAAGAATGTAATGAATTATGAGCCTTTCATCAGAAGACATGAGATCAATAGAAGCAGAGGGTTTCTAGATAAGCACATTCCATAATTACTGCTTAGAACTGAATAAATCAATTTAATAATCACACTTCAGAAAAGTTTTCAAAATGCATTTTCCCTCAGATTTATTAGAGTAATGGTATGTTGGTTCATGGTTCCGTCCCATCTCCTTTTTAATATAACCTTTTAAGGAAATTTAATTTCTACTTCAAAAGGAGTTACATAAAGCATCAATTTTCTGTAACGGGATTTGACACATTTATGTTTTATTTTTTCCCCCGGAGGAGATGAATCAATCATTCAGTTACGTCTCAATTTATCTTTTATTTTTACCCCCCAGTGAGCCAGCAACTCAAATTTATCAGGCTTCTTTAGCAATTAAACAATAAATAGGACTTTAAATATTCCTTGCTTGCAATCTAATAGTCCAGGTAATGAGGCTGAAAATAGACCACATGATGCATGTCAAACTGGACATGTCTTTCAAATTTAATAAACCTCTACAGAAAAATTAAAACGGTGCACTTGCTGGGTGTGTGAACAGTCTAGAAAACTATGTAAATAATTGAACACTTCAGCGCTCAATACTAATAACTATAAAAGATCATTTGGGTTATTATTTCTGTTGTAAGAAGCAATTAAAGATTAACATGGGCCATAACACAAATGTATTTATAGTGTGGTCTGTGCGCATGTGCATAAGTATATATAATTAAAAATGTACTGCTCTTTGCTAAGAACTGATGGCACGCTTAAGAAGACTGATAGTTTACCAACACAATGCTTCAAAGTCAACAATGATGAATTAGTCTTTGATGGTTTTGCAAGTAGGAAAAAGAATCATATAATGTATACAAAGAATACAGACAGTGTAGCCTATCTAGTGTTCCAAGTCTCTCTTATTGTCCTTGTCAAGTGAGTACTGTATTCAGGAGTATTAAGCAGGTGCATGTTCCATTAAATAGTCTTTCAAAAAGTAAAATTGTAGAGCTTAGGAAGAATAACAGTAAATATCACAAAGTTCTCACAAGAAGAAAAGAAGCTGTTATTAGTATTGGATGCCACTGAGTCTATCACAACTCACAGTAACCATGTGTGATAGAGCTAAATTTCTCCATGATTTTTTTTTCTTTTAGCTTGTTATCATCATGGGAATTGATTGCCAGATCTTTCTTCTGCATCAATCGCTGAGTCTTTGCAAGAGTTCAAACTGCCAACTTTTCATGTTGTAGCTTAATCACTGCATCACTAGGGTCTCTTGTTGTTGTTTACCATCAAGTTAGCTGACCCTCCATCAACTTTTCAGAGGCAGTTAATTGCACAGGAGACTGTCCATTCTTCTCATGCAGATCAACTGGTGGGCTCAAATTGTGTGCCTCCAGGATTGCTTCACAGCTTCTTCCCAACTTCTTGTACTACAGAATTAAATGTCAATTAGGGAGTAAATGCCCTCTGTCCTTGGCTCAAAGGACTGTACAGGACACAACCTTTTCTTGCGACCAGGGTCCAGAGCCACATCCTTATGATTGAACTTCAAGGGAAAAGATGAGGATATTTAGGAAGAGAATAAAATGGTAGTTTAAAAGTTGTGCATTTTAGAATTCATCTTCAATTAGGTAAAAATATTTTTTAAAATGAAGTGTTTAATATTTGGAGAAGCTTTTACAATTTTACACACACACACACACACACACACACACACACACACACACACACCAAAAGCAAAACATTTAACCTAATGCTGTCAAGTCAATTCCAATTCACAGTGATTCTCCATCAGGTTTGCAAGGCCATAAATCTCTATAGAAGGATACCAGCCATCTTTTCTCTATGGAACAACAAGTGGAGTCAAACTTCCAACTTGTCAGTTTTAAACTTAACATCTTTAACACAATGCTAGCAGGGCTTCTTAATTCCTAAGCAGTGAATATCTTTATGCACCCTGAGCACATAGTACATCATTTTCCCTGTCCTCACTACAAAGAAAATAAAATTGACAAGCAATTTGTAGAAGGCACTATTTCTGCATTTAAATATTGTTTAAAAATCTTACCTGTTGTTTTCAATCATACACTTCACATAATAAGACTTAAGAAATGGGATGCTAGTTGTTAAGCTTTTTTGAATTAAGAGTTTGATATCAAGCATAATTCTTCAAAAAAACAACTACCCCAACAAAAATACTTGCAGAATGAGGGTTTATGTTAACCTTGGAAGGATGAGCCAACTTCCTGAATTTTTCCTTGATTCAAAACCATATTGGTTTGAAAAAGCTTCAACAGTTGCCTTCAGAATTAAGAACTTGTATTAAATTATAAATCGTTCGTGGGAGTGGTAGCCCCCAAAGTAGCATGTACACATACATTCCACTTTCCATGCTCCTCACTCATTAATGAATATCAAATATATTGACTGTGTTAATTTGTGAGAATGGTATGCATCAACTTAACTGAAACCAACCAAATAGAGAACAGTGGCTTTGAATTATGTGTCCCTTGGTATAGGGGTTGTAACAGAAGTTACAACCAATTTATACGATGATACACTTGCTAAAATTATTTGCTTGTCTTAAAATTCTTCTAAGCCTGAGTTATATCTGGAGACATGGTTTTCCAATAGTCAGTGTAAAAAAGTGAGTTTTCTCTTCCCTTTGTCTGAGACCTTCTACCAACAGAATAGTTATTTCAGGGTGACTTTTGTGCCAGCATTACAAGTGCAACTAATCCAACCAAAGGCAAGATTTGTGTTAAACCTTTTCATTAAATTAGGCTTCTCTGCCTGTGACATCCCTTTCAGCTATAGTAAACAATCCACCCAGGGAGAGGGAAATGAAAAGTGAGGGGGCAGGCAGGAAGGAGGATCTTAGTAAATGTTTCCTGCCCTCCAACTGTGCTGATCCCTTCCAGTGAGTCTGTTTCCCACTGTGCACTTGATCCTAAGCTCTATAAAGGAACTATAAAGAGTACAGATGATGTGGTGGATTAAGCATTGAGATAGTAATACAAAGTTGAAGATTCAAATCCATCCTAGGCTTCGTGAGAGAAAGATGAGGCATTCTACTTGTATAAAGATTCACAGCAACTCTAGTGGTAAATCGACCTGGTCTTGTAGGGTCCTTATGACACAGAATTGACTAGATAATAGAGGGATTTGGAGGAGAAACCTTTGAGCTGTGGTGTTGGAGAAGAGTACTGCACATACCATTGACTGCCATGGAGGCAAAGATTTTGAAACTCTGTCTCACTTACTTTAGGCGTGTTGTCAGGAGAGGGTTATGATGATGAAGAACATTATGTTTGGAAGAAGAAGTAGAAGAACAATGCAAAAGAGGAAGACGCTGGATAAGATGGAATGACAGGGACTGTGGCAATGGGGTCAGGTTTGTAGGTGTGTTGGAAATGGTGAGGCTGACTTGAGAGCCGTTCAGTTGCTATGAGTTGTAGTTGACTTGATACGTAACACCAACAACCAACAAAATAAATACTTGACTGGTAACCAAAGTGTTAGCAATCTGAGCTCAGCAACCTGTCCATGGCAGAGAGATAAGGCAGGCAGTTTCTATAAAGAACACAGCCTTGGAAACACTACTGGGAATTTCCTCTCCATTCCTACAGGATTGCCATGAGTGAAAATAGACTAAATGAGAGTGGATTCAGTTTTCATTTGAAAGAACCAGGCTGATGAAGGGGTCTAGTGCCATACATCATTCTGCCAGTTTTTAAAATAGTAAACATAGAGACAATACTAAATTTCAGATACTATGAGGAATTGGTAATGCGTGTTCTTGGTACAGGTGTCAAAACTCACCAATCAACATAAGGGTCAGAGTTTCAAACCCACAGAGGCTCTACGGTTCCATAAAGATTCCACACTCAATCCAAGTCCACTGTCACAGTGTCAGTTTTGACGCAGTAAGTTTCTGAGGTGATAAATTCCCATTGGAGAAAACTTACTGCCTTTCTCCTGCAGAGCAGCTTGTGGTAACCTTTCAGTTGTTGTTGTTGATTGCCTTCGTGTTGAGCATGACTCATAACAACGCTATGAACAAAAGGCCTGACTTCTATAACTATTGACATTTATCAACGTTCATAGAGTTTCTGGAGGCATGTTATTTAGGAAGTGAATACAGCCCAAAAGATTAAAAATTATCCCATTGAAAACTCTCTGTGGTAGTTCCACCATGTTCTATATGGATGTTATGAGTTATAATCAACTGGAAGGCAGTGGGTTTCTTTTGTTGTTGTTGTTATGTGCCATCAAGTTGCTTGCAACTCATAGCGACCCTATGTACAACAGCCCTCAACTCTGCTCTGTCCTGTGCCAATTGCACTGTCTCTGATACTCCCATCCTGATTATCCCAGTTACTGAATCAATCCACCTCATAGAGGGCCTTCCCCTCCTGCACTGTCCCTCATCCTCCCAAGCATGATGTCCCTCTCCAAGGACCAGTCCCTCCTTACAACATGTCCACAGTATGTTGGAGCCTCAGAATCCTTGCCTCCAAGGAGCCACCCGGTTTAACCCTTTCCAGGATGAATCTGTTTGTTTTCCTAGCAGCCATGGTACATTCAATACTCTTCTCCAGCACCACAGCTCAAAGGCATCAATTCTCCTTCTATCTTCCTTTGTCATTGTCCAACTCTCTGATGCATAACAAGTGATTGCAAAGACCATCCTGTATCAGACGCACCTTAGCCTCCAGATAGACACAGTGGGTTCTAGGTTTTTTTAATTCAAATTAAGAATAAAATCTTTCCCCATGCCTCCCCTTTAGAGACTAAATAACAAAAAAATCCTTGTTTAGAAGATACATCTAAGGTCTCACATTCACTCATTGCTGTCAAGTCTGAACTAACTATAACCTAAGTAAGCTATAGTGGGTTTTCGTAAATCCCACAGGAAGAGATTATCTGTCTTTCTCCCTTGGAGATGCTGGTGGGTTCAAGCTGCCAGAGTAGCACCACCTTTGAGTTAACAGTGCAAATCCCTTTGGATTATATCTCAGGAGTTCCTTACATCTTGATTTCTCACATAAAAGAAAAAGAAGTTGTTCTAATCACTTCACAAACTAAAGTAAGACTATATGACCTTTTGTTTCATCCACAACATAAAAAATATAATAATACTCATTTGTTTTCCTTTACTAGGTAGTCATACTGTTATTTTAATGAGGAAAGAAAATGTAGTGGAATAATTAAAAGTGTAAGTTTCAAAGTCAGAAAGCCCTCGGGTTGCCCCGATCATGTATATTTAGCTACACATTCGTAGGTGGGCAATTTGGCTTTACTGTGTTCTCTTATCTGTAAGATGCTGATAATAAGATCTAGATGAAAGATGCCTGTGTTAAATGAGACAATGTAAATAATTCCTGGACCATGTATCCAATATTAGTTGATTGTTCTAATTATTGTATCATTGATAAGAGGATTATTAACATTGCTTATTGTATATCATTTATTATTAACGACAAGAATTTGATTCTGACGCCTGAGGTGAGAATACAGGATGATTTAAACACAGTAGAGACATCCTTAGCTCCAGGCTCTCATATTAAACTGCTTTACGAGGTCCCCCACCCCCTTTCATCTTGGTTAGAAAAGTTAATGCTGCCTTCAGGTTCAGAGAGGAATTCTCAGTACTATGACTCCATTTTCTTCACTGATAGCAGGATGCTTTTCATTCTCCCTCAAGGTGACATAAGAAGCTCTGGTGGCTTATTCTTTAGAGACTTGTGCTCCTAACCCAAAAGTTGCACATCTTCAGTGGGTCAAATCCTCCTGACGTGCCACAGAAGAAAGAGGGGACATCTTCTCCCATCTCCATTTACGGCAAAGTCTCTGTGGGGTAGATCTGTGAGTTGGAATCAGCTTAACAGCAGTGAGTTGTTGAGGGCGGTGAGATGGAAGCATGTAAGGAGGGCTAAAATCCCAACTCGAGCTCATTGTCCCTGTCTTCTTACCAAATCATAGAGACCCTACAAGACAGAGTAGAATTGCCTCATTGGATTTCCACGTACTGTAAACCATACAGAATTTTTTTTTCTCTCATTATTCTTCATTAGAGTGGCTGATGGGTTTGAACTGACAACCTTTCTGCTAGCAGAAGGTTGAATGCTTAAACACTGCATAAGAAGAACTCCTTATGGTGAGAGACAAGCATAACAAATTTATCAGGAAGATGACAGTGAAAAACCAATCAGATTAATGATAGAGACAGAAAAAAAAATACCTTTGCCAACTTGACCTTCCAGACACAGAAACTTAGAAGACAAAGAATAGGCTCTGAAAAAAAAAAGTGCTCTGAGAACTTGCATAATTCTCTTAACTAAATGCTAGTATTCCAAAGAATATTTATTCATAATACAAATGCCCAATAAAAACCCCAAAGTCTTCCAGATTTACAAGGTCATTGTCCAACCTTGGAGGAACTTTTAGAATAAATCAATGCCTGTTCTTGCAATTCTATTTAAATTGCAAATTCAAATCCCACTTGACGATTATGTTTTCCTTCCGTTTGCTAATCTTATCCTTCCTATAGAATGAATGAGAAGTCAGATCCAAAAGAAGCTCCACCTTATAGGTAGACAGGCATCCCCAGAGGTGACTTGCAGCAGAGTTAGTGCAAAATAAATCTGGAAGCAGTCCACTGGTGGAGATTTGAGGAAATGCCTTATGATTTAGAGTTTGTGTGGGAAAGTTCAGATCATTTCTGTTTCAGAGTTTGTCCTTGATTGGCAATGCAGCTAACTTTCAATATTTTCATCTCAAGGGGATAAGGCAGCATAAAGAATTCGTCAAGGGAGCCGTTACTATTAATGCTGAAGAACTGGAGACCTGCAGTGGGTTCCAACAGTAAATCCTAAGTGGTTGGGAAGAGACCTGTGTACTCGTCAATAATTCATCCAGTCAAGTCTGCACAGCAGAAGCAACAGAATCTATAGCCTATCACAGACCCTGAGAGATTTAATCCCTCACCAACCTCATTTGATAGATTAGGTAACGGTAGAGAGAAATGAACCTCAGAGAAGTTCCTGATGATATACGCTAAGAGTAAGTGTAATAGAGTCATTCAGTGATCCATCCAACCATTTAATGGTCATTGAAGACCTGAACACTGTCCCTGAGAATTTACAATATGCTAGAGGACAGATTTGTGAACATTTCATTATCATTCAAAAACCCATTTTTGTAAGAGTAGATATTATTTTATTATTAGTAAACTGTGGCTCTTCTAATAAGAAAAAGAATGCATTCACAATATCAAAGGCACTAAAAATAAGATGGGAGCTCTGTTGTTCTGACTGATGAGAAGTTGCACAGCCAAGCCAAAGGCAAATGGTTTGAATCCACTAGCTGCTCCAAGAAAGATGGACAGTCTCCTCCCATGAGATTTACAGCCTCTGAAAACCTATCGAAGGGCCAGATTTAAGTCTTTTTTTAAATATATACAATAAAGTACTTAGAAATAAACTTTTTAAAAATATGCAAAATATTTTAAAGGTAAAATTAGCAATTATAATTGAATTGAAAAATCATTAAAAAAATTAAAAGAATACTTTAAACATGGGTGGAAAAGATGAAATCCTATCATTCATCAGTGCTTTCCTAATTGGATAATTGAATTAAGCTGAGCCTAGTATTATAGTTCAGAATTTTAAATCTACCATTCACTCTGCAGGAGAGAGATAAGCCCTCTCCTTCCAACTTTACAGACTTGAAATCCTACGGAGGGTAGTTATGACTCAAACCAACTCCGTCGTGGTGGGAATAAAAAAAATGAGGTAATATTAAAATCCAAATAGGGTTTTTCATGGAATTTCATGAACTAATCTAAACATATACAAATCAAACACAAAGTACAGGAAAGATAACTTTGAAGAATAATGAAGGATGAAGCTTCTCTTACTATTCAGCTTATCCTTCAGCAACACAAGTGTGACTTTGTTTCTGCTGATTCACTTACATTCAGATTTTTCCCATTTTTATAGTGAGCTTATATGTTCCAAGTATATGCCTAAAATGCCACCATGTGATGCTAATTATCTGTCTGTGAGCAGTTCACTTCTCCAATAGCAGGAAGAGGTATTTATGCAAATACAGGGGTAGAGTAGTTTTACTGGGTAAAAGCTCGACTAGAGGTGTTGCCCTTAAGCCCATCATTATGTAAAGGTAAACTATGGAGGAAAAATGATTAAAAAAGGTAAACTGTGCATCAAATTTATAATCCTCTTCCTCATAGCCATCAACTCAGAACCAGTTCATAGCTATCCTTCCACAGATTTTCAGAGGCTATAAATCCCATAGGAAGAGACTGCTCATTTTTCTCCCACAGAGTAACCAGTGGATATGAACATCCTTTCTTTGGATTGGTGGCACAAATTTCTACTGACTAGGCCATTAGAGCTCTCTAAAGTTAATAATAACATAATTGCAATAATAGGGAGCTCTGGTGTC
Source organism: Elephantulus edwardii (assembly GCF_000299155.1). Taxonomy (NCBI): domain Eukaryota; kingdom Metazoa; phylum Chordata; class Mammalia; order Macroscelidea; family Macroscelididae; genus Elephantulus; species Elephantulus edwardii. Next base: position 24,145,965 of record NW_006399756.1, on the reverse strand, counting down.
ATAGTAGGGAGTCAGCAAAGCAACTACTTCTCTCTGGTGGATCAAATCAATTAGGAGCTCCAGCAAAGAAAAGATTGGGAATCTCTTCCCCTCGGAAACATGCTGGAGTGTTTACTATGAGTTGTTTCTGACTCAGTGACAATGAAAGACAGAGAGGGACAATTAAAACGTTTTATTGATGATATCAGAGAACTCAAACTCACTGTCTTTAACTCTATTCTGATTTATCAGGATTGCTATCACAATCTTCTACTGGATTTCTGAGGTTATAAACCTAAAATAGAAGAGACACTAAGCCCCATCTTTCATCCAAGGATCAGCTGGTGGAACCAAGCGGCCAAATCCTCTTGGTTAGCATTTCAAAACGATGTTAGCATAAAACAGTTAAATTGACTAGTAGCTAAACTTTGCTGTTGTCAGGTGCCATTGAATAAAGTACGACTTATAGTGACCTGAACTCACCCTTCATCTGCTGTGGCCCTTGGGCCAAGTGTGGGGCCACAGCATGCAGAATCCTGCCAAGATATCATCTTCACCTGGGACATTATCCTGCCGTGTCAACGGTGTACCTTAGCTGGAAGGCTCCAGCACCCATTAGACATAGGAATACGGTGCAAAAGCAGAAGAAGATCAGTGACAAGAATCTTCCTCCAGAACCATCAACAAGAGGAAGCCTTCTCTTACAGCTAGTAGACAGACTAGAGATCACCCCCCCAAAATACTAACTCAAATAACAGAAACAAAATCCCTCCGGAATATATAAAAACTTGATAACATTCTATACTATGGTGGAATGGTAGTTTTATTTGTCCTCCTTGCCAATGTCACAAAGGGTTTGCAGAATCAAGATAACAACCCAAGGTTGATTCTTGAGAGGGAGAGCAAACATACCATTCTTCTCCAATTATTTTAACTAATTTCAGCAATTTAATTTTTTTATTATTTTTTTAAGAATCCATGGTAGCATACTACATAAAATATTTGACTGCGGTCCTCAAGAGCAATGATTTAAAAAAAAAAAACAAACCACAAAAACCACTACATAACTTGGGAGAGATTAGAAAGCATTTTGCTGAGTTAACTAAGTCAGTCTACAGGGACAAATTCTGCGTAACATCATTATTATAAAAAATAGAAGGATAACTTGTAAAACATGTATGGGGATTCAAAAGGGAAAGGGGTGGGAGCAGAGGGGTAAGGGTGGGTGGGTAGGGGCAAAAACACAGGATTGCACAATTCGGTGGATAGAAGGAGGGGGTAAAGGAAATGGGAAAGGTCTGGCTGAGACATTAAAAGACAAAGTTATTGTGGGCATAATCCAATGGTGATTAATTTTACAAAACATAATTAATGGGAATTCTGAAGATTCATCTGACCTAATTTGGATATGTTTCAAGGAGGGACCAGTCCTTAGAGAAGGACATCATGCTTAGGAGTGTGGAGGGACACCACAAGAGAGGAAGAGCTTTCATGAGATGGATTGATTCAATAACTGGGGTAATGGAGGTAGGTGTATCAGAGACAATAAGATTCTCTCAGGATAGAGCAGGGTTTAGGGCTGTTATACATAGGGTCACTATGAGTCACTGGCAACTCCACAGCACATAACAACAAAAACAACAATGAATGGGAATGATTGTATGAAACAGAATGTGAATTAATAATAGAGTGAAACACAATTAATACAAACTCTGTAAGCAAACCAATATAAAATAAAAGTTAAAACAACAAACAAAAATATTTGACTGCAAATCAAAAGTTTGGTTGCTTGAATTCACCAAGCTGTTTGTGAAAATACAACAATTTCCTTGTGAGAAAGAAAGATGAGTTGCTACAAATCAGTATCGACTCGATACAAGTGAAACACCTTCTCAGCAATGTGACGCCCTCCTTTTGCACACTTTTCTGCTTTACTGGGATCAATAGTTAGTTCACTGTAATGGACACACCAAATCTATATGTCACACCAACAATTATGAGATTAGTGAGCATAATAGCTTGCAAGTTGGGCTCAAGAATGACTCAGAATATAGTTCTTTGGTTAGGACAGCCCTTCTCAGTATACTCACAGGCAGGCCTTTCCCTAGACCCTGGCCTCTACATCTTTGGGCTTCTCAATTGTGCTTGGGGAAGTGTTGTAAAACTCTTTAATTTAGCCAAAAAGTGCCCAGAGGCACTCTGCTCCATTATTAAGCCTTGGTTACAATATCTTCAGCTCTTAGCATTATATATAGGTCAGTGAGTCTACCTCTTTCAGGTACCCACAGACAATCAACAACCAGAAAGCTTCCTACCTAAAGACAGTAGCTCTCTCACTCCTGGACTTGGGAAGCACTGAGCACCTCCACCTGCAGGTCCTGGGTGTACTGCTTCTTCTGTCATCATTTCTCTGATGCTGCCTCACATCATCTCTTGTTGTCCTCAGTGTTACAGCTTCTGTGTCCTAGGCATGCAAGACTCTCAGCTCAATGATACTGATCTTTAAAAGGTGCAATGGTAACGTAGAAAAGGCCAAGTCTGACTTCTACTTGCTTCATAAAGGGGAAATGTCCCCAATAACAATATCCATAGTACCATACAACTAGCTACATGGTCAAACATGCCACCCACATGTCCCTGCACCTATTTCTGCCAATCACTGAGTCTGATTTTTTTTTTTTTTTTACACAACTTGTCTCACAGACTTTACTCACAGTTGTGGATTTTATTAGAGAAACAGGTTGGAAAGTGGGAGAGGCAAATACTACTTCATAATGCAAGTCCAGGTTTAGTATAGCAGTCCCAAGACAGATTAACAAGGCACAATTCCTCAATGAGTGAAAGTCCAAGTTCAGTTGAACATCACAAATGCCTCTGATTTCCTTAATCATGCAGGAAACTTTCTCTCAGAGTGGTTACCTTTTTCTGTCATGGAACAACTCTGAGGTAACAACAACTCTAAAGGTTTCATAACATCTTCTGAAACTTTTTGTAATTACTATATATAATTGTTACATCCACTGGAAAGAAATCAAATTAGCAGATCACTTTATTTCTTTATCCACTTTATTGCAGTGGCCCAGAATTGAAACTGCCTATCGGTCTGAGGTTTGACCATCTAAGTAAATTTTTAGGAATCAGAGATTCCTACTGGATTTTTCCTTTTGGAAAAGCTGAAATTTTATTATAAATAATACTTCTCTCTTCCCTCTCCAGATGAGGACTTGGGTTGATTTTGAAAGCAGTCTCAAGCTACAGCCATGGAAACAAGCATTGAAGTAAAGAACTACACAAGTTTGTTGTTGTTATGTCGAGTTGCTTGCGACTCATAGCGACCCTATGTACAACAGCCCTAAACTCTGCTCTGTCCTGTGCCAATCGCACTGCCTCTGACACTCCCATCCTGATTACGCCAGTCACTGAATCAATCTACCTCATAGAGGTTCTTCCCCTCCTGCGCTGTCCCTCCCACCCTCCCAAGTATGATATCCCTCTCCAAGGACGGGTCCCTCCTTACAACATGTACACAAGTTTAGCAATTGCAAAAGTGCAATGAATGGAAAGATCTCACCTTTGAACAGCATCTTTGTACTAATGCTTTGTATTTTATAAGATCCTTATACCTACATTGTTTCCTTAGCATTGATTTAAATAGTTATTTTAAGGGGAAAAAAATGCCCTCCCCAGGTTCTTTTAAATGAGTGTATGTTAATATCTGAGCCCTCTCTGGTGGCCTAGTGGCAAGAAGCTGCATTACAATCCCAAATGCACATAGTTCCAGGTCACCAGATGCTCCGTGGGAGAAGTATGGGCAATCTCCTCCCATGCGATTAACTGCCGCTGAAAACCCACCAGTGGGTCAGCTATGGGTCAGTTCTGACCCGACAGTAAACAACAACAACACGTTAATATCTGCATTTGGAATGCATTTAATGCATATTCAGGCTGATTTCATGGCCATTATCACATCTGATCATAACACAAAGCATCTTGCGAAATCAATAGGACCAGCATTTTCCCCATCTGGCGTAAAAGCGCATTCAAACACACAAAGTCTTTATTAATCCCTAAGATCACACTAAATTAATCGAGGACTTTGAACTTTTATCACTCTGTAGTGTTTCCTGGAAGAAACTGCTGTGTTGTGAAAAAGCAACTCAGAAGTTTCCATGGATAATGATGAATATTAGATCAAAAGGTATTTTCAAGTTTGCATCAGAAAAGACTTGTTAAGAAAATGTAAAACTGTAAAGACATTGAAATATCACGTAGGAAGAAAGCACCTTTTGAAAAAGAAAGCTCATTTACTGCAAGTGATATTGTAGTAGAACGCACATTGAAAAGACATATTCCCTTTGTTTCCATCCTAAATCACTGAAAGGCAAGGAAGCATGACAATATTTTAAATGTCCTAAATTCAATAAAACACTTGAATGGTTTAATTCAGAGTGCTCTCCCTTTGGATTTCTTCAGATTAACAATGTTGCCTCACACACAGTAAATGGCCAACAGGTATTGCTGTTGTTGTCGTTAGGTGTCACTGAGTTTAGGGACCCTATTTTAACAACAAATCAAAACCTTACCCTATCCTGTGTCGTTCTTACAATCTCTATCATGCTTGAATCCTGTCACTGTGCCAAACCATCTTGTTAATGTTCTTTTTCTCCTTCTCCTTCCACTGCCCCTAGACTTTTCCCAGCATGATCTTTTTCCAAGGACTGGAATCCCCTTATAATCACCATTCTTACCTCTAAGAAAAAGCCCGTTTTCACTTTCTCCAAGACAGATTGCTTTTGTTCTTTTGACATTGCATTGAATATACAAAACTCTTCGCCAACACCACAATTCAAAGGTATAATTTTTTTCAGTTCTTTCTTTCATTGCTGAATTTAAAGTATTCATTATTTTCATTCTTGTCATAGCCCTACCTCAGCAAAGGTCTTTAGATATCCAGTAGAGTCGTTTGATTTGCTTGCAATATTTTTAATTACTTCATTCCAGGTGAATTGGGTTTAAAAAATACATTTACCTAGTTGGTCTAAGTCAATTTGACTAAGGGATAATTTTGGAGGGACAATGACTCTTGCTTGATATAGGGCAGGAAAGTGGCATTTTGGTTTGTTTTTTTTTTTTTGTGGTTGCGTGTGATAGGTGGGCGAACATTATAAAGACCCCACAAAGTAGTTTGAGGCCTCTTCTTTGCAGGTGTTACTCATGAGGGGGGTTTTTTTGTTAATAAAAGAATTATTATGTCCAATTTTTAGATAAAATATCATGTTTTTATTGAAATAGTTATTAGCCAATTCAAACCTCTAAAAATAAAAACAAATAAGATTAATCTGTTTTGGTTTTTTCTCCCACAATCAACAGTGATGTTTCATTTTCTGCTGTGCCATTTATTCCAGAACGTGAGTAGGGAAATTCTGGTTGTTAACCACTTCCTGATACTTACCTAATATAGAGACAGTTAATATTCCCTTTTCAAATGCATCTTCTCATGAGGAAAGCCAAGTTTTAGAAAAGAAAGATCAATTCAGAACATTAGATTTGGGTGATGGTCCTTTAAAACATTCCTATAGTCCTTTTTTGCTTTGGATAACTTAATATGTGAATTAGTACAACTTTGCAATTTCAATATCAATTTCAGATAAGAAGAAAATGTGCCCCTTTCTACAAAGATGGTGCCAAAAGCTAAGAAGGAAGCCCTTGTCCCTCCTAAAACTGAAGCCAAAGCAAAGGCATTAAAGGCCAAGAGGGCATCCCGAAGGGCGTCCATAACCACAAAAAAAAGGAAGATCCACACGTCACCCACCTTCCGGTGGCCTAAGACGCTGAGACTTTGAAGGCAGCCCAAATACCCCCGGAAGAGCGTCCCCAGGAGAAACAAGTTTGACCACTATGCCATCATCAAAATTTCCCTGACCACTGAGTTAGCCATGAAGACGATAGAAGATAACAACACACTTGTGTTTACTGTGGATGTCAAGGCCAACAAGCACCAAATTAAACAAGCTGTAAAGAAGCTCTATGACATTGATGTGGCTAAGGTCAACACTTTGATTAGGCCTGATGGAGAAAGAAGGCCTATGTTCGACTTGCTCCTGACTATGATGTTTTGGATGTTGACAGCAAAATTGGAATCATCTAAACTGAGTCCAGCGGGCTAATTCTAAATACAAATTTTTCTCACAGAAAAAGAAAATGTGCCACAAATTGTCACTGAGTTGAAGTTAATTAGTTTGTTGTTGTTGATTGCCATCTAATTGAACATGACTCATAATGACCCTATGAACAAAAGGCCTGAAGCCTTACTATAACTCTCAACATTTATCAAAGTTCATAGAGTTTCCAGAGGCATGTTGTTTAGGAAGTGGACACCACTCCTGTTAATTTACTCACACAAAGGAGGCCCTTTTTAAGTGTCTCTCTCTCACTTCTCTCCCTTTGCTATAGTGCAATAAAGTTCTAAAGGACGAGAAGAGCATTGCCTTTCCCTGCAAATCTTTCATGATGTCATGAGAGTGTCTTCATAAAAATATTTTAACCACCTTGCCAAAGGAAAGGGAAAAAAAGTATCAGGAAGCTGGCCAAGCTGCCCTGACCACAGAACCAGATAGAAACACAGCACATTCTAATGTTGTGATGGCCAGAGAAGTGCTCCTAAATCTCTGTTTTCTGAAAGATCTCCTTTCGCCATAAGATTGTTGACAAGGAACAGAAATGTTTCACTTTTTAAAAGTTTTTTCTATGATCTCTCAACCTGTCCCTGGCCTATGTTCCCACAGAGCGCAGCTTGTTTGAACATCTAGTAAAGTATCGATCACACAGAATTACTTAAGTCTTTGTCTGTTTTCCCAACCTGACACTGAACTCCTGGAGACTTGAAACCACTTCCCTTTATTATCTTTGCATCACTCTCACTATTAAAGTCCTGCGTGGCGTATCCAGAGGCTTTCAATAAACGTTGTTTTTATCTGAAACACAGTTGATTATTGTTTCATCTCTAAAGCCTGAAATGGTGTGTTTATTTGGGGAAAGGGGACTTTAATGACTTCAATATCATTAGATAAATAAGTTACTTCACCATTCTAATCATCATGCATTTGGAAATGGAATTGTACAGAGATGACTTTCATATAATTAAGGACAAGAAATAACTGTTTCCTTGGTCCAAAATGTCAACATTTTTCAAATTGTGTCACAAAAATGCTCCATAGAAACATGTGTTTGGTTGGGTTTTTTTTTTTGTTTGTTTGTTTTTTTAAAGAAGGACGAGTACTGTTCCGTTTCTATAATGTAAGTGGGTACAATTTGTCCTTAAAAGTCATGCTGAAATTGGTTTTAAGGTTTGCACGACTGTAATTACCCTGGAGCTAGATGGAGTAAATGCAGTGTATAAAACAAAAAAAGGAAATAAAAGTAGCTTTACTATTAAAATTATTATGCCTTTGAATGAGAGACAGGGAACAAGGATAGCATTATTTTTTAAAAACAAATCGCATTTCTCTTTGGATTGCTAAACAGAATAACTTAGTAGACCAATTAAAAATAGAAAATAGGCTGATCAGTATCAAGTATTGGAACTATATCTTTCAATGGATTTTTAATATTAATCAGAAGAAAACTAGTACACCTGTTAAGTATTTTAATAAAGCTTTTCTTCTATATAAAAGTCATATTAAACCATATATTAATAATTCCTGCCTAAAAAACAAACAAATCTGTCTTAGTCTCAGAGCCAGTGCAATCAGTATGCTCCTTAGAGGTAAGGATGGAGAATCTTCTTCCATACTTTAGGCATGTTTTCAGGAGGGTCCTAGAAAAACATAAAATGCTGAGAAAGGTGGAGGGTCAGTGAAGAAGAGGAAGACCTATGGGAAGCCAAATTTAATACCAAATACTATATGAAAACCGATATGCTTGTTCAGGACTTGAAGGAATTAAATGAGCTTTTTCCTGCAGACAAGAGACAACTAGGCCTCCCCTACAGAGGGAGAGTTAATACCTGTGAAACACTTTCTTCCTGAGCTAAAGCATTAATTAGGTGGACAATAGAGAAAAATTCCGCTTCATTTACAAGAGAATTCTCTTTATGATTTGCTTCCCCTGATTCTCAATAAATACACAGAGAGCCGTGGCTTGAGGCTGTTAGAACTGTTTACCCCCTGTCTTTTATGCTCTTTTTTATCTCATTCCTGGTTGTCTGTCTCATTATTAATAATTATGAAAATACTTTACCCGTGGTCTGCAACAAAGACCCTCAATGAGATGGACTAGGACAGTGTCTGCAACAATGGTCTTGAGCATGAAGGAGATTGGGAAGAGGGTGTCGGATGAGCCCAGGTTCTTGACAGGTAGATAGATTGTCAAGATGGTGCCAGATAGGGCCAGGCCCTTATCTGTTGTTTATAGGGTCTCTGCGAGTTATCGTCAACTGGATAACAACAACAGCAAATGATTCCTTGGGGTAAGATTCCATCTACCACACATGATCACCTACATGTTACAGTCAAATAGGAAGATAAAAATTACAGAATGTAATCGAGTTAGTCAAATAGTCTGCAAGTGCACAGTCTGTTCCTTACACAAATCCATCTCTACATGCCTGCATATATACCTGAAACTTTAACTTACCCCCAACCGGCACCCTTTCTTGTCCCGACCTTCTATTTTTCCAAGCATGATGTCCTTCTCCAAGGACTGGATTCTCCTGACAACATATCCAGTGTAAGTGAGCTAGAGTTTCAAAACACTTGCCTCCAAGGAGCAACCTGGCTTCACCTCTCCAGGTCAGATCTGACTGCTCTCTTGGCAGGCCATGCATGCTTAACAGTCTTTTCTAGCAACACAGTTCAAAGGCATCTTCTGTCATCCTTCATCATTGTCCAGCTCTCCGACTATCCCCAAAAGATTTCCAAGGCTTTAAATCTTTACAGAAGCAGAGTACCTCATCTTTCTCCAGAATGGTGAATGGTGGGTTCAAACTTTTAGCCTCTATGCCACCAGTAACAAATAACCCGTCAGCTTGAGTGAAGAAGTAACCGAGTTTTAACCACAATGTGTTGTGATCATCACAGTCAAATGCCTTTGCACAGTCAATGACTCACAGTTAGACATCCTTCTGGTACGGTTTGTTTTCAGCCAAGATCCGTCTGACATGGACGATAATATCTCTCATGCCATGGCCTCTCCTTAACCTGGTCTGTATTTCTGGTTGTTCTGTGACTATACAATGTTTCAGTCATTTTGGTATAATCAGCAGGATTTTGCTTGCATTTGATATTGTTCAATAATTTCAACACTCTGTCAAGTAACACTTTTTGAATAGCAACAAACATGGATCTCTAACGTACGTAAATATGTTACAACATACTGTCATGTGGTCTATAAACTTTCTGAACTCAGATAGATGCTACTACCCTCTGTGAATAAAGAAACAAAAAAATTAGGATGACAGAATATTCAACTGTTTCCCCTTATCTTTAATATATCAACTCTTTATTGTATCAGATAATTATACTTGATTTAAAGTCATAATTTTACACAAACTAGACCTTTATATTACTATCCTTTTTTACAATGAAAATTATTTGAGGAATTTAAAAAAAAAGAATCTACTTCACAGAACATGTAAAAAGTACTGTGTTTAACTCTACTTTTTTGCACTGAGAATTTGATAATCTGTATTTTATATTGATTCATCTCATCTCATAATTCTCTCTCT
>NW_006399756.1:24091793-24136162 GCF_000299155.1 Elephantulus edwardii | reverse complement strand
TATATTATAAAAGGTGTTGAAGAAATGTATCAAGGGACATACAATAGACAGTCTCACTGTCTCTTTTTGGACAACTGTCTTTTAATTATTAATGGAGTTCCGATATATATATAGTATAGTACATAATATGAGTACGATTAGAATTTTCTAATGATGTTTTTATAGCATTTACTAGCAATGAGACTGTGGCTATCTCTGCTATGTTACCAAGAATATGCTTGATACATCTCACCTACACAGGGAATGTTTTCGTGGAGCTGGTTTGCAGTAACAATTGGCCAGCAGAAGTATCATGGTTGCTCAATACAAACAGCTCCACTTATGTAAAGGAAGAACAAGTGCCAGTTGCCTTGAGTAATGACTAATTAGGGAAATTTTGACAAGGGTATAATTTCAGCTGGTGATTCTCAGCGCTGAGATAATTTCATGCTTTGTGAAAACCAATTGGTGAAAAGTTAATTCAAACCTAAACTTTATTTCTGTAGGAATTCAGTCAAATTGATTTGACAATGGCTAATGGTTTTATAACAAGTAATCAAAATGAGAAGTCTTTAGGGAAAATAAAGATGTCTCCCTTTTCCCTCTATATTATATCTAGGTAGTGTCAGAAAGATGTGGAAAACATGCCATTTAATCTTATAGGAGAGTGGAGGCTAAAATAAATATTTAGCTATAAAAATGATTGTGTACCAATGAGGGAGTTTTTCTTTTGCTTTTCAAGGAGAGGAGCAAATGGGGGGGGAGGGGTTTGTGCAGGGAGAAGGGTGCAACAATGAATGAATGGAATCCCAAAATCTCTGTAGATGTTCATTGAAATGAAAAATAACCTAAATTTAAAAAAAATGGAAAAAAATGTACTGTACGTGCATAGTGACATACTTTGGGAATCTGGTGGCTTTGTGGTAAGGAGCTATGCTGCCAACCCAACGGCATGTCGTCATATCGTTCGAATCCACCAGCTGCTCCATGAAGAAGAGATAGGCATCTTCTCCTATGCAGTTTAATGCCTCTGAAAATTTGTCACAGGGTCAGTTATATGTCAGTTCTAACTTGATGATACATAACAACAACAAAAATTTTAGACTTACTGTTCCACATTCAAGACACTTGGAAAAATTAACATGACTTAATGTATCTATTTTACAATTTTTTTAATTTTTAATTTTATTTTTTTCACTCTGGTGCTTAGTCTGTAGGACATTCCACTGCTACTCCAAAGGTTGCACCTTTCTAGTAGGTCAAATCCACAAACGACTCTGAAAGAGAGGTAATCTCATCCTGTGCAACTGAGAATCTAAGAAAGCTCTGGAGGGTCAGCAATGTTGGTTCTGAGTCTGTAGAAATGAATGAGTGAGTATGAATTAATATTCCAATTTGCAACACTTGTTGTTATAGCTAGGTTCCATTGAGTCAAGCCTGACTCATAGTGACCTATGATCTGTTGTTTAGCAAATAATGCCTAATCATATATTTCTTTTTAGACAATTCTTTCCTGCATCTGCTTTAATGCAGTGTTCAATATTTATCCCCTCTTCTTAGTTTCCCCCAAACTTTATGTCAGTTCTGTTTTATAACAGTGTCATTATGCAGTATTTATCTATTTGTGACTGAGATGTTTCACTCAGTGTAATGTCCTCCAGGGTCACCCATTCTGTATAATATTTTATCAGTTTCTTGTTTTTCAGTGCTGCATAGTATTCCAAAGTGTTACTGTACCACAGCTTCTCTATCCATTTATTTGTTGATCAGACTTATATCTAGAACTTATGGACTATTTCAGCACTTCAATAAGATAAAGATAAACAACCCAATTGCAAAATGGGCACAGGATATGAACAGACACTTCACCAAAGAAGACATTCAGCTGGCAAACACAAAATCCCTAGCTATCAGAGAGATGCAAATCAAAACAACTATGACATATCATCTCACCCCAGTAACAAAAGCAAAATTCAACAGAGCCACAAACAACAAATGCTGATGAGGTTGGAGAAAAATTAGAACCCTTATTCACTGTGGGTGGGAGTGTAAAATGGTGCAATCACTCTGGAAGGCAGTATGGCACTTTCTAAAAAATTTGGAAAGAGAAATAGCATTTTACCCAGCAATTGCACTACTGGGGATATACCCTAAATAAGCCAGAACTTCCATCCAAACAGATACATACACACCCATGTTTATTGCTGTGTTGTTCACAATAGCAAAGAGATGGAAGCGACCCCATGATCTGCAATCTGTCCTATCCTGTGCCACTCTCATCAGCTCTGACACACTAGAGCCCATGCAGCAGTTGCTGTGTTTATTATTCCAGTGGAAGGTTTTCCTGGTACACTGACCCTCCACATTTCCCTCTCCAAGGAATAGTTCTTGCATAATGTCCTTCTCCAAGGAATAGCCCCTCTTAACAACATGCCCAAAGTATGTAAGGTGAATCTTTATCATCTTTTCCCTCAAGAAGCACTCAGACTGGACTATATCCAAAATTTATCTGTTTGTCTGGGATAGTCAGTCTTTTTCTCTAATACTACGATTCAAAGGTATCAGATTTTCTGTCATCCTTATTCATAGTTCAACTCCCAGATATATAGCAAGTGAATGACTTATACCATAATCAGGCACACCTTAACTTCAAACTGGCATCATTGTTCTTCAGTAATTTGGAGAGGTTCCTGACTGCAGATTTTCCAATACAATATGTCTCCTGATCTCCTGATGCAAAGTATGTTGATTATTGTTCCAAGTAAGGTGAATTTGTTGACAGTGTCAATCTTTTTCTCCATGTATTATGATATTGTCTATAGGTCTAGTGGTGAGAATTTTTGTTTTCTTGACGTTGAGATGTAATCCATATTAAAGGCTATAGTGTTTGATCTTCTGGAACAAGTATGATGTTTACAACACTTAGAGAGTTTTTTAAAAATACTTCAGGAACTTCAGTGTATTTGTTGCATATTGGATTACTAACCTAAAGATTTGCAGCTAGAATCACCAGCCATTCTGTAAGAAGCCTGGTGGGAGGTCACCAGGAAGCACAATTAGCTTGACAAGAGAGGGTCTGATATTTTCAGTTTGTTTGTTGTTTGTTTTTAAGTTCTTCTATATAACCATGATTAGCAGCTTCTGAAAAACTGCTGAAGAGCAGCTATGACCTGATTCTGACTTGATGACAACAAGTTCGAGTTGAGCTGATGTAGTAAAATCTAAGAAAATCACAATCTATGTAAGCTTGAGCCCCGTAAAATAAAGAAAAGAAATATTTTGTCCACTAACAGAAAATTATGAGCTAAAAAATTACAAAACTATGAGAAAATAGAAGCCTTTTGTTTAGCGTCAATTAGGACCTGGTGGGGGAGCCTTTGTTTGTTTGGTTTTCTTTTTTGTCAGCCTCTGTATTTAAAAGTTGATAGGGCTCAAGGGCCTGATGTTAATTGTGTTTGGAATGAACATTCTTCTAAATAGGACAGCACCAGTTTATCAATTCTCTGTACTAAGGTAGCTTGGCACAGCTGTTATGCAGAACGCTGGGCCATTGATGTGTCAAATGCCATAAACAGTTACCCATACTTAGTGGACAATGTTTGATGGCGCTCCCAGATTAAGAGAGGTTTGGAAGCAGGAGTGACATCTACTTCCTAAACAACATTCCTCTGGAAACTCTATGAACTTAGAGAAACAGCGATAGTTATAGAATAGGTTTCAGGTCTTTTGTTCATAGGGTCGCTATGATCTGTACTCAACGACACTTAACAACAAAACAACATATATAAATGTATGATGAATAAGTCTCTTTTCAATAAAAGTCACCTATAAGTAACATGAAACTCTGCACTATTCTGCCATTTCTTGAGACCTTTGAAGGAAATTGTATTTTTAAAACTTTACCTGGTTACTATAATTCTGTTTTCTAATGTAGTAACTCGACGGCACTTAACAACAACAATAGTAGCTCTTTATCCATAGTAAAGATATTCTATTAAATCCTCTGATGCAGTAAGGGTTTTTAATGAAAAAATTCTCAATATTTGATTAAAAATTTTGATTAAAATTCAAAATTTTCCCCAATATGATTCATGTTCTGTGTTGTAAAATATTCGGTAAAGACAGTTTTAATCTTAGTTTAAATTAAGTTAATAAACTATTTCAATTGAATCAGATTGATTCATGTAAAATAGAGCAGGAAAGAAAAAAATGTTTTGTGTAAGAGGTTAAAGAGTAAATAGACTTTTGGGGTCAGAGTCTCCATCACAAAATAAAAGGCAAAGCTCTATTCCAATAAAATTTTATTTACAGAAACAGATCATGGGCTCAACTGCACCCCTGGGCAATAATAGTCTGCTGGCCTTTGCTAGAGAGGAATATGAGGCACTTGACGGTCCTTTTAAAGATAGTTCTTTTATGATCAAATTTAAATCAACAGCTTTAGTTTGAGCCACAAACTGTATTTATACACACATGAAAGCAGGTGGAAGGCAAATAAGTATTCTTTGAAGCCATTTGCATTCATTTATTGCTTGAAAATTTGAGGATTCAATTTCTTATGTAGAATGAACCAAATGGCCAAATATATATCACATATGTTCTACCGCCTCCATCTTGGACTCTGTTCAGTCTTCTCTAGTTCACTTCCGGTCATGTGACTAACATCATCTCCTTTGATTAGCAATTCCTTCCTTCCTTCCTTCCTTCCTTCCTTCCTTCCTTCCTTCCTTCCTTTCTTCCTTTCTTCCTTCCATTTTTGAAGCCAATTCTCTATTTTGTCCTGCCAGTATCCCTCCAAATCTCCATGCAACTGCTAGACTGAAATGCTATCTCTTCTCCTTCTAGTATGTAAAACGTCCAGTAGCTTCTGATTGTGTGTCAGTGTATAGAATCTTACTTGATTCTCCCCTATATACTTAAGTCATATTAGCCTTCTTCCCACCACATGCCTTACATTTAAGGACATTTCATACATAATGCTTACTTGGCTTAGAATCCTTTGGTGAGTATTTTTTCTTTCACCATATTCCAGGTAGGCAAATAGTATATATTTCAGCCCTGACTGAGAGTTACCATACAGTAAATGACTGATAAAATGGGTCCTCAATAAATATTTGTATCTATCAATGATACCAGAAGTTTTATTTAGACACAGGCTGAAAACATGTTGTCAATCAATGACAGAAATGAAACAAAACTATTCATATTATTTAACAAAACTATTACGTATTACCCATAGTTAACTATTCCTGACTTTCCTTCCAATTCTATGATCTGTGGAATCTTCTAAGGCTTCTTATACCCCCTGCTCACCTAGTCATGTTTCATCAAGCTCCAGTAATTAGGCAACTTCTTTAAAGACAAGTATGATAATTATTAAGTTGGCCATTCACTCCCCTCAAAACATTCCTAATCTGAGATCCTGGGAGGAACTTTGGAATAATGGGGAACTGGCAACATTCCAAGGTCTTAGATCCAAAATGCTGACAGTTTTTAGTTATAAACTCTTCAGAGGAGTGAAGCTGTTAGATCAATGTGTCTTTTAGAAGTTCTAAGACAGTTTCTCGCGTGCAAATTCTTTATGATAGGTTCAGCAGTCTATAGCTCTTTCGCTGAGCTGTTGAGAAATGTGACCTTCCAGCTGTTAAAACAGCTGCCACGTTCACCCCTAAGGGATTATAGCAATTGCTAAAATGGGTTCCCCCCCGTTCTATATAGAATTTGCAGAATGTTTGAAACTTTGTCCTACGAGAGCTGATGTTCAACATTAAATATTACTACAAAGGCTCCCATATGTTTGTGAGTTTTGTGGGTTTGTGGGAGGGGGAGTACTGGGAAGCTACAGTGGAAAAGTCAGATATAAACTCGGGATAGGATTTGTAGGGAAGATGGGTTTGCTAGATTTAGTGCACTGAAAAGAGTCTTGATGCCAAATTTCTATTAGAAAATCATGTTTTTTTAAAAGTCCCTCTAGAAAGAAACGCAAATGTACTAGAAAGACACAAACATGTTTCAGGTACTGAACGTTCCATCAAATCCCTATGAATGTTTGCATATTGTAGCCAAATAGTAAATAACATTGACTTGGGAGTGAACTTCATCTTCCATATTTTGGACACATTATCAGGAGGCCAAAGTGCTCAGAGAAGCCCGTGATGCTTGGTAAAGGGTTGGCAATAATGAGAAAGCTCTTCAATACGATGGATTGAAGTGGTAACTGCTCTGGCTCAAGTACAGCAGTGCTCATGAAAACCACATAGTAATGGTTTGTTCTGTTATATGTAAGTTAGTATGAGTTCAAGTTGACTGAGTGGTACCTAAGAACATATAATATGTATTGATTTGTCATGGATTTTCATGATGTAAAGAAGTAAGGAAACTATTTAAATGATGATATTGTGTATAGAAAATACCATGTATTTTTGCCTTTTTTTTTTTAGAGGGAACATTTTATAGTCAAAATACCTGATGTGTTAGAAGAGGAAAATTACTACAGGGATTAAGTAACTTGCCCAATATCAAAGAAGCAGATAGAGGCAGAGTATAAACCAGATCCAGATATGTTGGCTCATATTCAAAATATTTTTTCATTGCAGTACACAGATGGTTGTATTCAAAAGGAAAAGAAAACCTCAATTCTGTCATTTTATAAATACATTTCCTAGTTTAATTAAGATGTATCATTTAATTGTTAACTATGTTTTACAATTTGCAACTCTAAATTTCATGCATATGATTTTCCCCCCTCTTTTCTTAAAAAAGTGAATAAGATTCACACATCAACCTATCCTAATTAGGCACATTTGGCATCCAGATCAATAGAAGCTTTCAAGAAATATAAAAATGAGGGGGGAAATTTAAATATTTAAAGGATATTCACACATTCTTTTCAGAAGGAAGATTTTTGTGCTAAAGTAGAATGAAAAAATGACACATTAAAATCACTGGAATATTGGTTCCAATTAATATTTTTATCTTCAAATTCAGTTTTTAGCCCTTCCTACCTCTTGCTTTCCTTAAGGAAGGAGAAGATACACATTAAAACCATCACAACATCCCATACTCTCCAGTTCTACACATAAATCAGGCATAAGCTTCCCTGGAATTTTAAACAAAAAGCATCATTTTCTAGTAAAAATGTAAAATGACTTCCATGAATGACACTGAACTTTATCTGAATAAGAGCAAAGGATTTTAATTTAATGAAGTTTAAGCTGTTAATAAAATCTCTCTCTTTTTTTTTTAATCTCCCTCTCTCGATGCAGTTGAGTCAGAACCAACTCGTAGCTGACCTTCCAGAGAGTTTTTCAGAGACTATAAAGGGCATGGGAGGACATTGCCCATACTAATCTCATGGAGCCTTTGGCGGATCTTAACTGGCAAAGAAGGACCACCATTAGGTCAGCAGTGTAACTCCCTACGGAGTATGCTAACCAGTAATTGAAGTTCTATCTCACCCCCCATTTCTGCCCTAAGAAGAAAAACATTCCAATGTATACAATTATTACAGAGCTACTGTTCAATGGAGTAGCTGAAAGGATTAAATGTTTTCTATTTTGTCACACCATCGCAATTCACCTACTGATTGGAGTCCCAAGCAAAAGGACATCACCTTCAGACGGGACATTGGCTCATCAGATTCCTTAGAATAAGCTAAAGAGACTTCACTTACGCTATTTGAAGGCAAGATTACTTTGAAGCACTCATAGTGTATTCCTGTGTAGCTGTTAGAAAATTAAATTCTAATAATAAACCCAGTCTTAGGCAATGGTGTTGAAGCAGATGGGATAGCCAAAGTAAAGAATCAGAGAAAACTGTATGGTAAGAATGACAACTTGTTACATATTCTTGGGGGCTACAGGGGTGGATATTCAGGATAAGTGTTTACTTCATAAGCTCTAACTGATGAGATGTTGAAGTGGTGTTTTGAGGATCCTAAACTTGTAAACTTGCAATTAACATCATCCTCTTAGTTAACCCTTGTCCTTGCCACTAGAAAGGATCTAATTCTATACAAACAGCTACAGTGAGCCGAGCACTTTAAATATTTTATCACATTTAATGGAAGTAGCTTAATACATTAGGGCAGAGAGAATAGTGTCGCACTGTCAACTTTCTCTCCCTTAATCTTGTTTAGTGAACATGTTGTCACTTTGGTGTAAGAGAAGCAAATGGGTTTCATAAATAAAATATTCAGAAGAGTGGCTCATTTAAGGATATAAGCCAACCTTATGTACCTACGGCTCTCCCAATACGTGTGAACCATGAAGAATTATTTTGAGAGAAAAAATAGCTAATAAATTACTGGTCTTTTAAGAATGTACTTTGAAATGATGGCTACACTTTCCCCCTTTACTATTTGTGAACAAAGCTGGCAGCGGTAATTAGTTATGGTCCATGCATCAACATGCATTAAAACTTGCTGTTATTCAGAGAAGCAGGACGATGTTATGTAAAGGCAGCACTGAATAGGAAAATGCATCCAAACTGCAGGATGTCATAACAGCATCAGCTAAGAGCGCCACAGTGTAGCTCTTGTTCCCTGATAAAGGTGATGAAGACAACACGTATCTGCTTTCTTTTTACCTTGAAAACGCAAGAGTTGACCTAGAAGAGATAGAGGAAAATAAAGCTATCTGCAAATCCGTATTAGGCACTTATAATACCGAGATTTCAAATAAAAATTCTAAAGGGAGAAAAGGACTATAACAGACTTAATTAAGAGATTTGACTTTGTGAGGGGCATGCACTGAAATGATCTGTTTGCTCTCCCCATCTCCTACTGTGAGTTTATTAAAAAAAAAAAAAGAGCTAAAATGTACTTCCTGAAATTAAAGACCAAAAAAGTCATAAAGGCTAAAATGAAAAATTTCTGTTAGCAATTTGGATTACAGAGTTAGTTGTGATCGTATATGGCCTTTGGTATGGTAAAAAAAAAATAAATCAGTGAATTTGTTGTTGTTAGGTGTCGTCAAGTCGAGTATGACCCGTAACCACAGATCTGAATGGTGCTACCCTCACACCTACAGGCACACTAGAGCCCATTGCAGCAGTCTCTGTGTCAGTCCACCTGGTCGAGGGTCTTGCTCTCCATTGCTGAGCCTCTACCTTTCTGAGCGTCATGTCCTTCTCCAAGCAATAGTTCCTCCTAGCAACACGCCCAAAGTATGTGAAGTCTTCAGAGGCAAGAATGCTGGAGAAATTTCATCTTACAGATTTTGTACATGTTGTTAGAAGGGGTCAGTTTTTGGAAAAAGGGATCATTTTTGGAAAGGTAGAATATCAATGAAAGAGAGCAAAATCCTTAACTAGGTGTATTGACACTGTGGCTACAAAAATGGGGCTGAGTGTGGAACAAACCGTGAGCATTCCACAGGTTACAGCAAGGTTCAGACCTGTTATTCACAGGGCAGTTTCAAGTCATAGTCAACTCAACGGCACCTGGCAACAACAACAACAACTACAAAAGTGTTTGCCCTTTAACTCAAACCATAATCTGGCTCCCCACCCCAGCTTCCTATTTTAATTTTGTAGAGCAAAGCTTTCTGGCCAACAAAAATGCTGGCGTTTTTCTTTTCTCGATCATCTAGTATATTGCTCTAATCTGATCTCAGTGGCATCTCTTAAGAGGACTGCAAAAGATCATAACATTAGGCTGACACCACACAACCTAAGAATTACTACTTAATTTAACAGGCCTAGTATGAATCTCTTTAAAAGGGGCTAAGAGAAAGTTGAATTATAACCCTAAAGCAAAATATTATTATTTATCAGGATACTTATTTAGAAGTTTAAGTGTAGGATGATTTGTCTTATGTTGAGAAGTCTCAATGTTTCATTGTTCTCATCAGGACTGTGTCCTTCTCCACTTGGAACAGAATTGTTGTGGATCAAAACCATAAAACCTTGCTGCAATCCACCATACATTTAACACCCACGTGGCTCACTCATCACTTCTGCCATATGAACTCTACAATTGTGAACAAACCAAAAGAGGAGGGCCAACTTGGAGAAAAACTTGGATTTGATCTGCAAGCAAAGACATCCCAAGGTTCAGCATTAATTTATTGCCTTGCTGTGTTTATAGGTAGTTCGTTGATTTTAAAACACAAGATGGATCACTAACTTTTTTTTTGCCAGAAAAGATGATGCTGTTAAATCACGTAGTGTAATAATTATTGTTTAATAATTACTGTTTTGGGACAGAGACAAATTAGGCCATGTTCTCCTTGGCTTCTTAACCTCTGGTCTGTATGATCTAGTCTGTATCAAAGGGTATGGTACATAGGGGTTGTTTTTGCTAGTTGTTGAGGTAGTTTCAATGCATTGTGGTATGATATGTAACAGAAATACTGTCCAGTCTTTCACATCTTCATTATCCTCGCTCTGCTTGCATCCATTGCTGTAGTTGTTGAGTAGAGCCTTCTAGTTTAGAAGCTTGTCTCATGGCATTAAACTGCACAATCTTCATTGTAATAAAACCTTCGCAGACTAATTTTCAGACATTGAACCTTGGGGCATTCTTGCTAGTCTATGTTTGTCTGGAAGCTCTGCTGAAAACTTCACCACAATGACCATGCTGATATTTGAAACAATGTTGCCACAATTTCCAGTATTACAGCTACATGCAAGCTATAGTACGAAAGGAAGAGAGCCATGGCAGATGGCAGATATCTGATCATTTTGTTAGAAGGTCAACTTTGAGTCAGTTTCTTCTCAATGGTACATAACAAGAATGAGTAATTTAACATGTGATAAATATTATGCCTCACCCTAGATGAGCTGGATTGATTCAGTGGCTGGGGTAATGGGGGTAGGTGTGTCAGAGACAATAAGATTGGCACAGGATAGAGCAAGGTTTAGAACTGTTGTACATAGGGTCACTATAAGAAAAGGTGACCCAATGGCACATAACAACAACATCTTTGTTTGAGGTATCATGGGGATATAGTGAATAAAGTGCTCAGATGCACACCAAAGATCACTGGTTTGCAACCCCAAACACACTGTGAGAGAAAGACACGGAAATCTTCTTATAAAAAGATTCATAGCTTTGGAAACCCTACACGTCAGTTCTGCTTTACCATAGAGTGTTGTGATAAGCCAGAATCAACTCAAGAGCAATGCAATTTTTGTTTGTATCCTCTCTATTTCACTTCCTAAATAGGTATCTAAGTCTTACTAATCAGTCTCTATTATTGAAAGTCTTGACTTCATATTTTTTAATATCTAGGGTTCTATATGTAGGTATCTGAGAAACTAGACATGTGATTAGAAAATAAAAAGAGGAATATGAATCCAACACAAATAGTAAAGTTCAGAATGAAATCATCAGCTCTAGAGATTCAGTGAGAAGTTGCACTGGCAACCCAAAAGCGTGGTTCAAATCCACCAACTTGTCTGTAGGCAAAAGATCAACAATCTCCTTCAGTGTGATTTACTGCCTCCAAAAACCCTCTGGGGGGTCAGTAATGAGTCAGTTCCAATTAGACATGACACAACCATAGGAGCAAGACACATACTAATAGCCCTGATTTAGTGCTTATTTCAGGCCTGGCAGGGTTGTATATTTTATATATCTCAGAGTTTTTTTTTTTTATGTCTTCTTTTTCTACTGCTGCTATCTTCTTCTTATTGTCGCGTTGTTGTTGTTGTTGTTGTTGTTGTTGTGTACCTTTGAGTTGGAACCAACCCACAAGTGTGTTTTCAGAGTCAGTAAACCACATGGGAGGAGACTGTCTATCCTTCTCCCACAGAGCATCTGGTGGATTCATACATGTGCCTTTGGAATTGTGTCTCAGCTTCTTACCACTAGGCCACCAGAGCTCCAGTATAGCTCAGTATCTCTGATTATTGACTTAGTGTACGGATTTAATAAGAATGGTGAAAGGATACAAACTTCAATACTCTAATTTTCAGATCTTCAGCTGTGCATTACCTCATTGTCTGTTCCAACAACTGTCCCTTGGACTATGTATAGATTCTGCACAAAACAATTAGGGGTTCTGGAGTTGTCATTCTTTGCAACGCTATTCATAGTCTATTATGACCAACAGAGTCAATGGCTCTTGCATAGCCAATAAAATGTAAGCAAACACCTTTCTGGTTTTCTCTGCTTTCAAGATCTGAAATCTTCAGTGATGTTTCTCTTTCCATGCCTTCTTTGAATCTACCTTGAATTTCTCAAATTTTTTTTTTAATCTACATACTGCTACAACCGTTTTTTAACTATCTTCACCAAACTTTCATTTGTAATATTAATGATGCTGTTTGATAATCTCTCCTTTTCTTTCTATCGCATTTCTTTAGGACAAGCTCAATAGACCGTTTCCAATTAGCTATCTTCCAAATTTCACAGTTTCATCATGCAAGTGCTTCTATCATCTTTCAAAAACAGCCATGATTGTGAGGATGGCCAGGATTGGGTAATATTTTGTTCTTGGATACATTTTTGTTGTTACATGTCATTGAGACAAGTATGCTCATAATGATCCTTTGAACAAAAGAGCTGAACCCTATTTTATTCTGTGCCATCCTCAAACTTCCTGACAGCTCACTGTGGCAGTCACCGTGTCAATCTACCTGGTTAAGGGTCTTCCTCTCCTGCACTGACCCTCCACTCTTCCCAGCATCAAGTCCCTCTCCAAGGAATAGCCTTCCCTAGCAACATGTCCAAAGTGTGTGAATGCCTCAATATTCTTGCCTCCAAAGAGCACTCCGGCTGCACCTTCTCCAAAACATTTCTGCTTGTTCTCTTGACCGTCCATGGGATGTTCAGAGCTCTTCTCCAACACCACAGCTCAAAGGCATCTATCCTTTTCCTGTCATCCTTATTCATCATCCAACTCTCAAACACAGCAAGTGATCAGAAGGACCATGACCTGAATCAGATGCACCTTAGTCCTCAAACTGACACCATTATTCCTTGATAATTTAGAGAGGTCCTTAACTGCAGATTTTCCCAGTACAATGTGTCTCCTTATTTCCTTACTGCTTTGATACATAGGTCAATTGAAACTTACTTGATGACATTTACCAAGTGACAATATGCACCACACATTTTGATATATTATTCATAATTATTTCTCTGCAGACTTCTTTTACTATTAAACTACATTTACTACTAAAACTTTCATGATGCAGATTGAGAGGCTACGGCATGCAGTTGTTGTTAATTGTTGTCAAGTTAGTTCTGACCCATGGTGATCTTACGTATAATAGAACAGAACATTGCCGATAAAAACAATATTCATATTACTATATTCTCAAACCAAATGGCATTTTATTATTCCCAAGAATTTTTTGGGCCAAGAATTTGAACGGTGCACAGTAGGGATGACAGCTTGTGACTTCACCTTTCTGGGATCTCATCTGGGAAGCCTCAAGAGCTGGAATGACTTGATTATTGGAGGATGGAAACTTCCAGCATAATTCCCAAGTCTAGTTCCTGGGCTGATATAACTCAAAGACCAAGGCTGGCTGGTGGCTTTGTTTTCTCATAGCATCTTGACTTCAGTGAATAAAATGTTGATCTCAGTGTAGACAGATTGCTTACATAGTATTCAGGGCTCCACATGCAAATCTCACAAGACCAAGGCAAAAGTGGAGATGTTTTTCATTACCAAACTGCTAAGTCAGGCATTACTCTTTTGTCAAACAGCATTGGTCAGAGTAATAAATTACCCAGATTCAAAAGGAAGGCAGATAGTCCTTACCACGTGATAGGAGTGTCAGGATTTGGGAACTAAGACATCTGAAGAGATTAAAAAACAAGTCAAAGTCGCAGGTCTCAAATTAATCCCTAACTCTTTTGAATGCCAAACACAAGCAATTAAGTAGCTGCATGACTTCAAATGCCAAGCACAGGATTTGATGCAGAAGGTTCTTTGGAATCTTTCTCAACAACAAAAACGCACAAAAAGGGGAATATGCTTTGAAATCAATGCCTTAATTTAGATTTGAAGGGATTCAGTCTGTAAAGGAAAATATTTTCTTTTGAACTAACTTTCACTAAGTACCTCTTTAACAAATCCTTAAAGGAAAAGATTTTAAAAGCGTCAGTGGTATGTTACAGCCCAGTCTGCCTAAATTATATTCAATTTCAAGTTAATGAAGTCTAAACTAATCAAGTTTAATGTAGTAATAATTGTGGTGTCCCAGTGAGAGAAAGAACAGTCATTTCATCTTTGTTTTGCTTCACAAGAATCTGTGCATTTCAAGGTACTTTCTAAAGTGACATGTCAAGCACATACTGGCACAAAAACCTCAGCCCAGTGTTTATTGGGGGGGAGGGGGAAGTCATTTTCTGGAACATGTCTGCTGATGAATTACAGAGTAGATCAAAGCCCAATTAACTTTTGAACTCTACTCCTCGAGTCAGGGATTGTTTTAAGTGACATTGGAGATCACCCAATGCAGGATGATCAGTAAACTCTTTTTGTAAAGGGGTAGATACTAAATATTTTTAGCTCTGTGTACCATTTGGTCCCTTTCACTATCACGCCATTCTGCTGTGGTAGCCTATAGAGAATATATGAATGAATATACCTGGCTGTATATATAACAAAACTTTATCTTCAAAGACCAGCAAGAGGCCAGATTTGATGCTTGTTCTTTAGTTTTCTGAC
Source organism: Elephantulus edwardii (assembly GCF_000299155.1). Taxonomy (NCBI): domain Eukaryota; kingdom Metazoa; phylum Chordata; class Mammalia; order Macroscelidea; family Macroscelididae; genus Elephantulus; species Elephantulus edwardii. The sequence goes on along the minus strand of NW_006399756.1, from coordinate 24,121,556 downwards.
CTTTGTCCAAACTTCTCACTTAAAAGTGAGAAAACTGAGACCGCAGACCCTACAGAAGTTTGCTTTTCCATACGAACCTGCAAGCAACGGCTGGAACTGTCTATAAGTTGAGGGAAATTCAATAATAAAAATACACACACTTGATACTGCAAATTTAGAAAATACTTTCTCATCACCACCAATGAATATTGATAACCCTTTGAATATTAAGTTATTTAAGCTGCATTTGGCTTGGGAAACATTGCTTAGCCGGCTTACATTCATTATATGGTTTTTCTTGCCAATGCTATTTCTAAATCCCTCCAGTTATATCAGCTATCAGCATGCAAATTTGAACATTTTTCATTTTCTCTTATTAATTTTCCAGTATTCTTCACATTTCTTCCTGTGTTTGTCCAGACAACCTGTGACAATGACTCATTATAGTTGCTAGAGTTCTTTGCTAATTGCAATGAATGTCTTTCCATTCATATCAGGCCGCAAACATCTTGAGCACCCATCAGATAGATATTTTTGCGCTGCCTATAGAAAAACTGTCTATTCAATTGTCTGGGCTACCAGAGTTATCTTGAAAACAACAGTACTGCAGCTTCATTGAGATGCTTTTCTCTGCTATGGGTCACATGAGTGTGATTTTGTTGTTCAATGATTCATTATATCCAGTAAAGAGAAAAGATCTATGTTCCACCTAATGTGTAAAGAAAAATAACTACAGATAGTCCCCACGTTACTGATAACATACATTCCTGGCTTATCATGAAGGTTCACAGGGATTTTATTCAGTCTTATGTTAGTACTAGAAAAAGTGCCAACCCTTTCCAGTGTGTTAAAAAATGGATACACAGCACGTAAAGATAGTGTGATGAAGAATTTGTTGTGAGTAGGAGTTGTTTTAAATCTTTCAAAGTGAGGGAAAATTTAGAAAACGTTAGAGCAGGGCTTCAAAGGTGGTGGTATCCCACTCAAAGATGGCTGCTGTCCACCGTGCTATGAATGGGTTTGGTTCATCAGAGTCCAGCCAATAATCCCATCTCATGCATCAATCCTCTGAAAATACTCAATAGGTCTGTTCTGAGTCTCCTCTTCCAGGACTCCATTCTATAATATGTTCCCTATTTTTGTTATAATGATAAATCACTCAAACAGTAAAATTTTTGATCTGTTTCTATTTAGTTGCATTGGCCATGACACAATCAGTCCAAACACCTGCTCAGAGGGTCAGGTAAGAGTTGTCGTAAATCAAACTTCATAACACGTGGATAGCCTACGTACAAGAGTATGACAATTTAGAACAGTCCTTTTCCATCCTTGGGACTATATTATCTTTCTCTCAAAGATAATTTAAACTGCCCTCAAGAAATAACTAAGTAAATTTATTAACCATATTATACAGTTTTACTATTCAAGAGGCCTTACATGCCATTTTCTGGATTAATTGCGGGTACATTAGGCTATCTATTTGCAAACTATTTTTTTGCAATATTGGTCATGAAGAGTTGACCAAAATTCCCCAGTTTGATATTCAAGGTACTCAGTATGCTCATCTCAATCTTACTTTCATGTCTTGTTGTTGTTGTTGTTGTTGTTGCTGTTGATTGCCTTTGAGTTGAGCACAACTCATAGCAACACTATGAAGAAAAGGTCTGAAGCCCCTCTACAACTATCAACATTTATCAAAGCTCATAGAGTTTCCAGAGGCATGTTGTTTAGAAAGTGCATACCACTCCTGCTTCCAAACCTGTCATAGAATGTTATTGGTTGAGTCGCCTGCAATACATAGTGACCCTATCTCTGAACCCTGCCCTGTACTGAGCCAGTCTCACTAATTCTGACACACCAAATCCCATCGCCCCAGCTACCATCTCAATCCATCTCATCTGGGGTCTCCCTCTCCTGCGCTGTCCAGCCTTCTTAATGTTGACGGAACAGAGGAAGCCTCAACTGGGCCACCCACCATCCTGCAGTGTGATCTTAAAAACTTTGTCTCAACTTCATCAATGTCCAGTATATTCGCCCCTTTTGTGGGTAACCATCTAAGAAATTCCGCCAGGCTGAAGTAAATATTTCCCCTGTACTTTCCTCCAGTATGCCTAGCAATCACCCTGATGCTTCTTGTACCCTTACAGTTGTTGTTGTTGTTGTTGTTATGTGCCGTCGAGTTGTTTGCGACTCATAGTGGCCCTATCTACAACAGCCCTAAACCCTGCTCTATCCTGTGCCAATCTCATTGCCTCTGACACACTCATCCCGATTACCCCAGTCACTGAATCAATCCATCTCATAGAGGGTCTTCCCCTCCTGCCCTGTCCCTCTACTCTACCCAGCATGATGTCCGTCTCTAAAGACCTGTCTCTCCTTACAACATGTCCAAAGTATGTCAGGCGAAGCCCCAGAATCCTTGCCTCCTAGGAGCAGCCTGGTTTAATCCTCTCTACGATGAATTTGTTTGTTTTCTTGGCAGTCCATGGTACATTCAATACTCTTCTCCAGCACCACAGCTCAAAGGCGTCAATTCTCCTTCTATCCTCCCTAGTCATTGTCCAACTCTCTGATGCATAACAAGTGATTGCAAAAAACCATGGCCTGTATCAGGCACACCTTAGTCTCTAGAGAGACACAAGGGAAAATCTTTTCAATAGAGCTGACACACTTCTTCAAGTGTCGCCTTATTCTCCAGTACCAAAGCTAGATGAGGTGCCCATGCTGGAGTAGCTCCTGCAATTACTGTCTCTGCCCTGGCCTCCATAAAGGCCACATTCATTGGACGAATGTTTGAATAAAGTCGTTCCTGCATGGCTTACCTATGTAGAGCATCAACTACTTTCTCTGAAGTGTTCCATGTGATACTCAGATGAGAGAGGCAATCTCCATTGGAGGGATAAACAAACCGAATCACATATTGATGCCCTTCAGCTGCGGTGTTGGAGAAGATTTCTTGGGTTTTGCTGTAAGTATTGGCAGGATATGCAAGGGGGAAAATGTAGAAACTAAAATGGCTGAAATCAGAACTGAAAGAAGTCCTTGTTGTTAGTTGCTGTCAAGTTGACTACAGCTCATAGTGACCCTATGAACAAAAGATCTGATCCGTGTTCTGTCCTGTGCCATTCTGACACAGAAGAGCCCATTGCAGCAGTCACCGTGTTGATCCAACTGGCCAGGGGGCTTCCTCTCCTTCACTGACCATCATGTTCTTCTCTAAGAAATATTTCCTCCTAGCAACATTCCCAAAGTTTATGAGGTGAAGCCTCATCATTCTTGGCTCCAAAAAGCACTCCAATTTCACCCCCTTTTGGCTGTCCATGAGATATTCATGTCTTATTGTTCTGAATTTTCTTCTATCAACTCTATTTTTATCATGATTTTTCTGCAAGCAGTAATTTTTTTAAATAATAATTTGCCCTTTTATGCATCAGAAAGCTGGACAATGACTAGGGATGGTAGAAGGAGAATTGATGCCTTTCAGCTGTGGTGTTGGAGAAGAGTATTGAGTGTACTATGGATGGCTAGGAGAACAAACAGATTAGCCCTAGAGAGGGTGAGACCAAGCTGTTCCTTAAATGCAAGGATTCTAAAGCTTCGTCTAACATACCTTGAACATGTTGCAAGGGGTTACCAGTCCTCAGAGAGGGACATCATGCTTGGGAGAGTGGAGGAACAGCACAACAGAAGAAGACCCTGGATGAGAAGGATAGATTCAGTGACTGGGGTAATAGGGGTAGGTGTGTCAGAGACAATAAGATTGACACAGGATAGAGCAGGGTTTAGGGCTGTTGTACACAGGGTCGCTACGAGTCACAGATGACTCAATGGCACATAACTTTTCAAGATGATTCTGACAAGCCTCTCTCTTCTCGCAGGTTTAACGGAGTAATGTCTATTGACCACGTCATAGGCTCACTGTTCACTATCCTCCTGCCCCATAGACCCACTGCTAGAGCAACTAACTCCACTCCGCTGTTACCTCCAGTGGCTTCAGTCACCCCAGTGGCACCAGAGCTCTTGTTTTCTGCCCAGTATCTTTCGGTTCCATAGTGGTGTGGCTTTAGAAAAAGACAACTTTAAGAAATTTGAAGTTTGTGGTTGATTGTTTCGGTTAATGGATAAGTATGGGAGAAAGATGTCTGACTTAACTGTAAAAATTATTATACTCTGTAGGATCAAAACAAAACCAAAAACTGGATGTAAGTATTTAGGATATAAGCACTCACTGAAAATCTTAACAAAATTATTGTTGTTATATGCCATAAAGTCACTTGCGACTCATAGCAACCCTATGTACAAGCGCTCTGAACCCGGCTCGATCCTGAGTCGACCATATTGTCTTTGACACACCTATCCCCATTATTCCAGTCACTGAGTCAATCCATCTCATCCAGGGTAGTTGTTTCAACTAGTAATCTTGTGGTTATTTTTTCCCCTGCCCCTACATTGTAAATACAAAAGCGTTTTGTGTTCCATGAACAGGATATCTAAGAGAACACTTTTTTTTTTAGTAGCATAGCTTGAAGAAATTCTTTTTACATTCAATAAAATGTCTTCAAAGCTCTATCTTCATGGCAACACCCATCAAGTTGTAGTCTGCAATGGTTGTGCTTTTTCCCATGTGGTCTGGTCATTGACAAAAAGGAAATCAGCCAAAATGGAAAGGCAGATGGTTCACTCAGACAGCAAGGATACTTTATGAGCTGAAAAATCAGCCAATGGGGAAAACACACAATAAAAAGGTGTCTCATAATTCAGATCTCTTTTTTTCTTTTATTAACTTTACAGGAGCAGCTGAACCTCATTTTGTGCCCAGTTGCTGACATTTTTTCTAACCTTATTGATAATCTTTTCCCCTCATGATTTGCTTTTGCCATCTTAATGCTTTTGGGAATCAGTGGACTAAAAACAATATTATTTATGTTAATTGTGCCGTGAACTGCATTAATGAAAGGATCTTAAGAACATTTGTGATCGTATGCATTTAAATTCTGCCTATATCTTCACCCTTCGGTGACAAAGGCATTTTGCACAAATGGTAACAGACTGAAAATAAATTCATTTTTTGTGACAAGCTTGCAAATGTGAAGGCGAATATTAATGACAAGGCATGAATAAACAGAAAGCACTGAATTTTTGCAAAAGATAATTTCAAGTACCACTGCATTCAAGAACAGGATTTGAGGGTATAACAAGTAACTTCTTCCATATCAATTCTTACAACCAATATCTGGAATAATACATCTGTTAATGCTAAAAAGACATTACAAGTGTTTACTAAAGACATTAACAACCTATGTCAAGAAAAGAACCCATCAGTATAGCATGCACAGTGAGTGGCAACTCACACAGAGCAGTAGATGTTTTATTGGTATTATTTCAATTATACTCCTTACTCTTAGATAGTTGAACATTTCGAACTCAGAATTGATTTCTTTGTACAATAGATGAAGGACCCATACAAGGCATTGGTTAATAAGTACTTTATTGAAACTGCTTCAGTTTCATATTTTAACAATCCTTTCATACATATGAGCAATTATTATTCTTTTAGGATTGAGAAGGAGCCCTAGTGGCACAGTAGTTAGGCATTTAGGTGTTAACCAGAAGATTTCAGGTTTGAATTCACCAAGTGTTTTCCAGGACAAAAATGTGCGGTCTTCTTCAGTAAAGATTTAAATCAATGAAAATCCTGTGGACAAGATCTCCTCTGCCATATTTTTTATGAATTGCAAGTATTTCCACAGCATAACCCTTTCCCCCCTCTACGGGTTTCAGAAATAACTAAGGAATTTCCCCAATACAGCATAGAATCTTTCCTCTAAGTTCAAATAGTTACTTTATGAGAACAAATTCTTTCAGAGAAATCATAGACATCTCTAAATCTATTTTCCAGAGCGGAATCCAGACTTTTAGTGCATCAGCTGATGAGTAAACATATTAATGGCTGGAAGGTAATACTGACTTCAGTACTACAGTCCAATTTGGGGAGAAAACACATTCAAATTAACATGACCACAGAGAAAGAAAGAGAAATGAATTCATACAAAAATATTTGCTACAATTATTTGTGAAGTAATAAAATAGTAAGATGAGTGTTAATTAATTCTCTATATTCTTTTTCGTTTTTAATTACTTTGCCAGGAGCATGTATTAGCATGTTAAAGGATACAAATTAATTTTAATAAGAAATAAAAATTAAAAACGAAAATGTTTATTTTTACCTTGATCTAAAATTTAATAAATAGTCAAAATTAAGAAGGAAATTTCTGTTTATTTTGATGCTAAGTTTGCATGATTTATGCATTGTAACTCATGCCATTTTCAACAATCTTGTGAATTTCTGATAAAATTAATTCTGTTAGAAGTAATAAATGCTAATTACTAAACCAATCTCCTGCCCTATCCTATTATTTAAGCCCTATTTTTTATTTGTCTCTGTAAATTAATTCCAAAGACTCTGCCTTCGTATTAAGTGTGGCTGACTATTGTTATGTGCCATCAAGTTGTCTACAATACATAGCAACCCTATGTAGAGCCACTCTAAAGCCTGCCTTGTCCTGCGTCAGTCTCATTAGTACCAACACATCGACTCCCATTGCCCCAGTTACTGTATCTGTTCACCTCATCTGGGGTCCCCCCCCTCCTGTGCTGTCCCTCCACCCTTCCGAGCATGAGGTCCTTCTCCAAGGACTGGTCTCTTCTGGCATGTGCCCAAAACATCTAAGATGGAGTTTCAAAATTTTAGACTAATATGCCTTCAAATCAAATTAGAATATCAAATTGATCCTTTTAGATATGTCCTTTAACATCCAAGTAACTTATTTAGCAAAAACTTGCTCAAATAATCTCCATTAACCCTTGGTAAATGTTATGCATCAGAAAGTTGGACAATGACCAAGGAGGATAGAAAGAGAATTGATGCCTTCAAGCTGTGGTGCTGGAGAAGAGTATTTCCTACCATGGACTGCTAGGAAAACAAACAGATTTGTCCTGGAAAGGGTTAAACTGGGTGGCTCCTTGGAGACAAGGATTCTGAGGCTCCATCTAACATAATTGGACATGTTGTAAGGAGAGACCGGTCCTTGGAGAAGGACATCATGTTTGGGGGGGTGGAGGGACAGTGCAGGAAGGGAAGGCCCTCGATGAGGTGGATTGAATCAGTGACTGGGATAATTGGGATGGGAGTTTCAGAGACAGTGAGATTGGTACAGGACAGAGCGGAGTTTAGGGCTGTTGTACATAGGGTCGCTATGAGTCACAAGCGACTCGACGGCACATAACAGCAACAACAACAAATGTTGCAGTCAATAGTCAATATCATAAAGAGTGAACACGTCTTCTAGCCACCCTTTCTTCCTTTTCATTCTGCTCACAAACTAGAACAAGATAGATTCTCTCCTGAAGCATTAATGACACATTTAATACAAAGAAAGAAGACTCTGAAAGCTTTAGCAGCCTCAATTTCTTTTTCCAGTCAATCCTGTCTGAATATTTCTTCTATACCTAACATCTTTGTTATTTCCCCCTCTATTGTGATTATGTTTCTAAGCTCTCACCATTTTTTCAGTATGAAATTATTCAAGTTACAGTGAATGTCTGGATTTTAATAGGACTGTTGTCCTTATGGCTGAAGTTTATAATCTTTGTAAATAGGTTGAACTTTGAAGTAGTTGGGTGTTTGGGGGCTTTGTGCATGGGGAATTGTTCCAGAACTGGAACCTCGCTGGAGGTATACTCTCTCCCAGCAGCTCTTCATGAGAAAGATGATCTCCTGTGTGTCACACAGCCTCTGAAAACTCGATGGAGGATCAACTATGTGCTGGATTTGCTTTGATTGCAACCCAGTTAGTTCTTATTGGGTTGAAGTATTTTTTCAGTTTTAATGTAGATGGAATAAACTTTTCTTTCTTTTTTCATTTTGATTTTAATGACAGTTTACAGAAAAGATGGGCTTCATTCATTCATTTTTGCATATTTATATCCCTCCCACTCCATTCCCCCTTCCCTAGCCCACTTTGCAATGCACATCTTTTTTCAGGTTTTATGTAAATAATGTCTAATCATACGCTCCTTTCAGAGAATCCTTCCTTCCCCTCATCTGTTTCAACGCAATGTTCATTATCTATCCACTCTTTTCCTATTCCCCCGCACCCCCCGTCTCCCATGTCAGCCCAATTTTATCAAAGCAGTGTTATGCGATTTACCCTTTTGTGACTGAGATATTTCACTCGGCATAATGTCTTCCAGGCTTATCCATGTTGTTATCCATCAATGTTTACAAGTTCATTGTTTTTCAATGCTATATAATATTCCATTGTGTGAATGTTCCTCAGTTTTTCCTATCTATTCATTTGTTGATGGGCTTCTTCCATCTCTTTGCTATTGTGAATAATATAGCAATAAACATGGGTGTGAATACATGTTTGAGTTGATGTTCCAGTTCTTTAGGGTATATTCCCAGGAGGGAGATTGCTGGGCCAAATAGTAATTCTAACTTTTTGAGGAAGTGCTAGATTGCCTTCCATGGAGGTTGTACCGTTTTACATGTCCACCAGCAGAGAATAAGAATTCCAATCTTTCCACAACCTCACCAGCATTTGTTGTTCACTGCCTTCTTGTACTTTGCTCTTGTTTTTAGAGTAAGATAATTGTTTTGATCTGTAGCTCTCCGATAGCTAGTGATTTTGATCATTTCTTCATGTGTTTATCTACCATCTGAATCTCTTCTTTGGTCAAGTGTCTTTTCATATCTTGAACCCATTTTGTGACTGATTTATCATTTTCTTGTTGAGGTGCTGGAGTACTCTATAAATTTTAGATATGATTCCCTTATCAGATACGTCATTACCAAATATTTTCCCCTGTGTGTAGGTTTACTTTCACCATATTGGAGAAGTTATTCAATTTGCTTAGGGATTTGATTCATAGAAAATTCCTTTCATCAATTTTATTCTCTCCTGGTTGTAGGTTTCTCATTGTGCTTGGAAGTCTATGTAAGACTAATCTACAGCAAAACTTTTCATAAGAAATGCTTGGTTTTCTTTTCAAGAGTCTCAATAGATGGCAGTTTTCAAGTTGCTTTTCATCATGCAAGAAGCTCTCAGCAGCAGCAGCTGCTAAAAGAAAGGCTGAAGGTTCAAACCACCATTATGCAGGAGACGGAAGTGGAACTCTGCTTCAGTAAATATTACAGTTTTAGAATCCCTATGCATCAGTCTTACTTGTTCTACATGAGCTGAAATCAATTCAAAGGTAACAGGATTTGGGTTGAGAGCAACAGAAAGCAAAGATATTTATGTATTTATCCAAAGTGTTCATTCTATTGACCCATGGTGGAGAGTGTTTGGTGCAGCTTCCTGATTAAAACAAGCTTGGAAGCAGGAGTGGCATCCACTTCCGAAATGGCTTGCTTCCGGAAACTCTATGAACAGTGCTCAGGTCTTTCATTCATAGGGTCTCTATGAGTCGTCTATGACTCAACAGCACACAACAACAACAACAACATTCATTCTACTGGGGCAGACCCCCAAGCTTCCGTTGTCTTTACTAACAGGAACACAGTCTGAATTGTCCTTATTCCTGTCTTCCTACCTTTACTCTGCCTAGCGGAGCTATCCAGGGAGCTCTGATGGCCTAGTGGTAAGAACTTGTGCTGTAATCACAAATGCACATAGTTCAAATCTGCAAGCTTCTCTGAGAGAGAAGGAAAGACAATCTCCTCCCCTGTGATTAACTGTCGAAAACCTGCTGGAGGTTCAGCTATAAGTCGGTTTCAACTCAGTGATATGCAACAAGAACAACAAAGGGTGATCTGCCAACACTCAGGGCCTCACATTTGGCATTTGCCAGTTAATGGGGCAACTGGAGCAGAAACACAAGTTAATCAGCGGGGTGTCCCCATTGACCCAAGACTATATCCTCCCTTCTAAAAATATTTCTACATGTTTCCCAAACAAGGCAGAGCTGTTTAATGAAGAGAAATAGGGGAAAGATACAGTAAATTATTTGGAGGAATAAAAATTATAATTCTGTTAGTTTTTAAAATGATTGCATGGTCTACGTATTTTTCTCCGATGTACATCATAGATGAAATCACATGCTCCACTCCAACTGCCCTCAAAGAGTGTCTTTAAATAATACTTGAATTTCTAAGCAAATATTTCCTGAGCAAAGTCTCCCAGTCTCAAAATAAGTTTGCAAATTTCTGAATGCCAAGGACCATCAGACAAGCACTGTCTGATGACTTTTTGTAAGATTTGGGGAGGGGGGAATGTTGATTATATATCCAAGGAATGTGTGGGCTGAAAACCACACAGTTCACCAGCTCTGTGGTCATTTATCCACACAAATTAGCTAATAAAAGCCTACTTAATCCAAGGCATAGAATCAGGCACTGCTAGATGTGAGGACAGGCAATAAAGACATAAATGACGTTATCTCTGCCCCTGCTCCCCTTTCTACCATGGAGATAGAATTTAATTCAGAAAGAAAGGGCTCATATAGCATTGCTAAGTAAGGGATTACGTTAAAAAGAAGTCTCAAAAGGAGATTAGAGAAAGTTGTTTATGTATTAAAGAAGGAAACAAAACTATCTTTACTTGTGTCATGCGACAGAATAGGAACCAGGAAGATTTCAGGGGATAAATGTGTGTATTTGAAGAACAGCTAAGAAAAGTGATGAGACATGATGAGGAAGTTCATCTATAACACAACAAAATCTAGATTGTCTTTGAATGTGACCATCTTTGCTCATTAACTTTGTCATACAAAATAATCTAAAAAAGGGAACAGGCTCCTATTATCTGTATAATAGTCTATTTTAAAGAAGTAACATAGGTGCTTTGGTGGCCTAATGGGTTAGGAGTTGCACTACTAACCCAAAAGGTAGGCAGTTCAAAACCACTGGTTGCTTCACAGGATAAAGATGGGCATTTTTTCTTGCCGTTTACAGCTGCTAAAAGCCTGCTGGAAGGTCAGCTGTGAGTCTATGGAAGACATTGTAAGAAGGGGGTTGAAGGAGAGAGGCAAGGGGGGGGTGGGGGGAGAGAGAAGTAATGCACCAGATCCAGGCCATGGTCTTAGCAATTCCTTGTTATGTGTCAGAGAGCTGGACAATAAATGACCAAGAACGACAGAAGAATTAATGTCTTTGAGTTGTTCTGGAGAAGAGTATTGAACATACCATGCACTTCCTAGAAAACGAAAATATCTGTCCTAAAGAGGGTGAAAGCAAGGTGCTCCTTGGAGGCAAGGATTTTTAAACTCAATTTCTCATACTTTGAGCATGTTGCCAGGAGGGGCCAGTCTTTGGAGAGGGTCATCATGCTTGGAAGGGTCGAGGGACAGTGCAGGAAAGGAAGACCTCAGATGAGATGGGTTGACACAGTAACTGAAATCATAAGTGTAGGTGTGTCAGAGATGGTGAGACTGGTTCAGGATCGAGCAGGGTTCACAGCTATTGTGCATAGAGTCACTATGAGTCATAGTCAACTCGATGGCACATAACAACAACAATAACCTATGATCCACTTGTGTGCTGCAGTAAAGGGAGGATGACCCAGGTAGCTCCACCTAGAGCCAGTATATCATTCCTTCAGTCCTGCCTTTTAAGAGCCCAAAATGTAAATTCAAAATTGTAGTTTACTGTCGTGGAGTTGATTCCAACTAACAGCCCCGCCAGCAGGTTTCTGAAGATGTAAATCTAAATGGAAGGAGACTAATCATCTCTCTCTCTCAGGGCCACTGGTAGAGTCAAGCTTCCAGAGACATACAGCCTCTGGGCTAGCAGGAGAACTCATTATGCACAATGACATTGTTGTTTCATGTTACTGAGTCAGCAGCGACTCATAGCTTGCCCTCCAAAGGATTTTCATAGGCAGTATATCTCACAGGGGGAGACTGGACATCCTTCTTGGACAGAACAACTGGTGGATTCAAAACATGTGCCTTTGGGCTTCTTATCACGAGAGCCACCAGAGCTCCCTATGCATGATGCCAGTTGTTGTTGTTATGTGCAGTCGAGTTGTCTGCAACTCATAGCAACCCTGTGTTCAAGAGCCCTAAACTCTGCTTTGTCCTGTGCCAATCTCACTCTCTCCGATACACCCATCCCGATTACCCCAGTCACTGAGTCAATCCATCTCATTGAGGATCTGCCCCTCCTGTGCTATCCCTCCACTCTCCCAAGCATTGTGTCCCTCTCCAAAGACTGGTTCCACCTTGAAACATATCCAAAGTATATCAGGCGAAGCTTCAGAATCCTTGCCTTCAAGGAGGTTTCACCCTCTCAAGGACGAACCTCTTTGTTCTCTTAGCAGTCCATGGTATATTCAATACTCTTTTCCAACACCACAGCTCAAAAGCATCAACTCTCTTATCATCCCTAGTCATTGCCCAACTCTCTGATGCATATCAAGTGATAGTAAAGACCATGGCCTGGATCAGGTTCATCTTAGTGTCCAGACTGACATTGCTCTTCTTTACTCTGGAGAGGTCTCTGAGAGCTAACTTTCCCAATGGAATACTTCTTTTAATTTCCTGGCTACTGGTGCCAAGAGTAGTGATTGTGGAGTCAAACAAATTGAAGCTGTTAACAATCTCAATCCCTTCACCACCTATCATGATGCTGCCAATCAGCCTACTGGTGAGAATCTTTGTCTTCCTGATATTGAGCTCCAGTCCATACTAAAGGCTGCAGTCCTTGACTTTCTGCAGCAAGCGTTTCAGGTTCTCCTCAGTTTCAGCAAGTCTTCCTCCAATTCTGATGTGCCATTTCTCCTCATAGAACCCAGCCTCCTTGATAATTTGTTCTGTATTTATATAGAAAAGTTATGGCGATAGGACACATCCCTGGAGTACACCCTTCCCAATTTTGAACCATGTAGTGTTTCCTTGCTTTTTTCTAACAACTTCCTCCTGGTCCAAGTATAGGTTTCTCATAAGAATGATCAAGTGTTCTGGGAATCCCATTCTTTTCAGAGTCAGCCACAGTTTGTTATGATCTACACAGTCAAATGCTTTTGCACAGTCAATGAAACACAGATAGACATTCCTGTGGTACTCTCTGCTTTCAGCCAAGATCCATCTAACATTAGCTACAATATCCCTAGTACCAAGTCCTCTTCTAAACCCAGCCTGCACTTTAGACAGTTCTCTGCTGATGTGTAAACCAAATGATATATTTTAACAAACATACTGTCCTAGATATGCTCACCAAGTTGTGCTAAGATATATGGAGGACAATCACCTGCCCAACTGACTGGAAGAGATCTATATTTGTTCCCATTCCAAAAAAAAAAGGTGATTTGACAGAGTGTGGAAATTATTGAACAAGATCATTAATATCACATGTAAGCAATATTATCCCAAAACTATGCCAGTAGAGATCCTTAAAACCCTTAAAACCCAAATGTCTTCTCTAAATAATTCAAAGCCTGGTTCCATAAATATGCTATGCTTATCCTCAATCTGTCCGCCTAAAGACATATCACGAGTATGTAATAGTCTTTGTGTTGTTGTTGTTTTGTGCCATTGAATCACTTCCGACTCATAGCAATCCTATGTACGACAGTCCTAAACCCTGTTCTATCCCTTGCTAATCTCACTGTCTCTGACATATCTAACCTGATTACCCCAGTCACTGAATCAATTTACCTCATAAATGGTCTTTTCCTCCTGTGTTGTCCCTCCAGACTCCCAAGCATGATGTACCTCTTCAAGGACTGGTCCCTCTTTGCAATATGTCCAAAGTATATCAGATGAAGCCTCAGAATCCTTGCCTCCAAGAAGCAGTCTGGTTTAACCCTCTCCAGGATGCATCTGTTTGTTTTCTTAGCAGTCCTTGGTGCATTCAATAATCTTCTCCAGCACCACAGCTCAAAGGTATCAATTCTCTTTCTATCCTCCCTAGTCACTGTCCAGCTCTCTGACTGCCAAGACTATGGCCTGTATCAGATGCACCTTTGTCTCCAGAGTGACAGTATTGCTCTTCAGAACTTTGGAGAGGTCCCTAATAGCAGACTTTCCCATTGCAATACATCTTTAATTTCCTGGCTACTGGTGCCAAGAGTGGTGATTGTGGAGCCAAGCCGACTTAAGCTGTGAACAATCTCAATCTCTTCACCATCCATCCTGATGCTGCCAAATTAATGTCCATGGAAGTTAACAGTCAAGATATTTTTAAAAATAACTAACGTTGAGGAAAATGTGCTACAAAACTCTTTTTTAAAGTATTAAAGAAAAGGTGTCACTTTGAAAATTAAGATATTTTTAAATTATCTTGCCATGGAATTTTCAACCACTTTATATGCATATAAAATCTAGACAATGAGTAAAGAAGACCAAAACATACAAAATAAACCAAAAAGAAAAAAAAATAAACTGAGGTCTTCAAATTATTGTATATGATGTTGTTGTTGTTACGTGGCATCAAGTCGTTTTCAACTCATATCAACCGTATTTACACGAGCCCTAAACACTGTTCTATCCTGTGCCAACCTCGCTGACTCAAACACATTCATTCCCACCACTCCACTCACAGAATCAATCCATCTCATCAAGGGTCTTCCTCTCCTGTGCCGTCTCTCCACTCTCCCAAACATGACGTCCGTCTCCAAGGACCAGTCCCTCCTTGCAACATGCCCAAAGTATGACAGATGAAGTTTCAGAATCCTTGACTCCAGGGAACATTCTGGCTTCACCCTCTCCAGGTCAAACCTGTTTGCTCTCTTAGCAGTCCATGGTATATTGAACACTCTACTCCAGCACCACAATTCAAAGGCATCAATTCTCTTTCTATCATCCCTATTCACTGTCCAACTCTCTGATGCATAGCACGTAATTGCAAAGACTATAGCCTGGATCAGGCGCACCATAGTCTCCAGCCTGACGTCGTTGCAGTTCAGCGCTCTTGAGAAGTCCCTCACAGCTGACTTTCCCAATGCAATTTGTCTCCTGATTTCCTGGCTGCTGTTACCAAGAGTGTTGACTGTGGAGCCAAGTAAACTAAAACTGTTAACTATCTCAATCTCTTCACCATCCATACTGATGCTGCCAATTTGCCCAGTGGTGAGAATATTTGTTTTCTTGACATTGAGCTTCAATCCATATTGAAGACTGCAGTCCTTGACCTTCTGCAGCAAGCGCTTCAGGTCCTCCTCAGTTTCAGCGAGCAGGGTTGTGTCATCTGCAATAACTCAAGTTGTTGACGATTCTTCCACCAATCCTGATACCACATTATATGATGTTAGCAAAGAATATTATATATTTCAAGAAATGGTCAGAATGATAAAACTATTTCTTGGAATAAGTAGGATCAGAATATGTCATAGGAGCAAGGACGGTGACATGACATTTCAGGTTTTGTCATTTTATCAGAAGTAATAAATCCTTGTTCGGTAAAGCAAAAGGTAAGCAGAAAAGAGGAAGATCCTCAAATTAAATGAATTAATACAGTGACTGCAAAACTGGACTGAAGCGTACCAAAAATTATGAGCCCTCCAGGAGACCAGACAGTACTTCATTAGGTTGTACACAAGGTCACTAAGAGTAAGAACCAACAGAATTATGCTATGATAAGACCTAAATGTGCTTCAAACCACAAAGGTCTTTCAAAAGACAATATGTGGCAGGGTTTGGATTATAGTCTAATGTTTATCTGCACATTTTCCTGTTTTATATTACAGTATAAGGTTGAACCACGGAAAAGAAGATAAGACATGGGAAAATAGAATGGAACTTCTCCAAGTACCCCTCTCCAGGACTTGCAAATGTTAGTAGCAGTCCTGTTGACCTTTAGGAAAGATAACGCCACTTTGAGTAGTTGTATTCATTTGTGCTAATGTTATCAAGGGTCAAAGCCACACACTTTGCCATGGGGAACAGCTTCCAGAGAACATGGAAGTGTTTGTTCATTACTAAAGGCAAACAAATGGGAGGAAACAATCTTAGGACCATTCAGCAAAAAGAATTCTCAGTGCAGCAGTTTGTGACATGAGACACCTGGGCCACTTAAATGTCTCCAACTATAAATTTTTAAAGGGAGTGAAAGGATGTGTTGGGGTTAGTTTGGTTTCTTGTCATACTATGCAGTAAGAGATATAAAATGATGAATGTAAAACTAAAAAGAGACATCTGGGTAAAGGACAAAAAAGGAATTTTTTGCAAACCATATTAATTGGAAACTGTTCAAGGGATGAGGAGAGGAAAATGCACAAAACACAAAAACAAATTAAAACTGCATTAAGGGCTAAAATTTGCAAACTTCAAACAATAAATTCTTAGAGGAATAAGTAGAGACAATGCTGCCAGACCTAAGGACCTAAAATGGATTGTTTAATATAAACATAAAAGCACAAACAGCAAAGTCAAATGAATGAGACTTCAGGAAAAAAGAAATTAAAATTTACTTTCTTCAGAAGCCTCTATCAAAAAGACAACTATTAGCATGGAGAATATCTGCAGAAAAAATATATATGCATCTCTGGTGGTGGTGGTGTTGTGATGTGACATCGAGTTACTTGCGACTCATAGCGCCCCTATGAACAATAGCCCTGAAACCTGCTCTATCCTGTACTAACTTTACTGTTTCTGACACACCTACCCTCATTAACCCAGTCACTGAATCACTCCATCTCATCGAGGGTCTTCCTCTCTTTTCTCTGTCTCTCCACTCTTCCAAGCACAATGTCACTCTTCAAGGACTGGTCCCTTCTTGCAACATGCCCAAAGTATGTCAGATGAAACCTCAGGATCCTTGTCTCCAAAGAGCAGCCGAGTTTTACCCTCTCCAGGATGAATGTGTTTGTTTTCCTAGCAGTCCATGGTATAGTCAACACTGTTCTCCAGCACCACAGCTCAAAAGCATCAATTCTCTTACTATCATCCCTAGTCATTGTCTCTGACGCATAACAAGCAATTGTGAAGACTATGGCTTGTATCAGGTGCACCTTAGTCTCCAGACTGACGCTGTTACTCTTCAGTACTCTGGAGAGGTCCCTAACAGTAGACTTTCCCAATGCAATTCATCTGCTGGTACCAAGAATGTTGATTGTGGAGCCAAGCAAACTAAAGCTGTTAACAATCTCAATTCCTTCACCATCTATCATGATTCTGCCAATTGGCCCAGTGATGAGAATCTTTGTTTTCTTGATGTTGAGCTTCAATTCATATTGAAGGCTTCAGTCCTTAATCTTCTGCAGCAAGTTCTTCTCCGTTTCAGCAAGCAGAGTTGTGTCATTTGCATAGTTCAGGATGCTGACGAGTCTTCCTCCAATCCTGATGCCACATTCCTCCTAATACAGCCGAGACTCCCAGATGATCTGTTCTGAAAATAGATTGAAGAGGTATGGGGACAGGACACATCCTTGACACACTCCTTTCCTGATTTTGAATCATGTAGTATTTCCTTGCTCTGTTCTGAGGACTGCTTCCCGTTCTGAGTATAGGTTTCACATGAGCACAAACACAAAGGCTTTTGACTGTGTGGATCACATCATACTGTGGCTGACTAAAAAGAATGGGAATCCCAGAACATTAGACTGTGCTTATGCAAAACTATAGGGTCGCTATGAGTCGCAAGTGACTCAACGGCACAAAACAACAACATACTTGGACCAGGAGGCAGTCGTCAGAACCGAGCATGGAAACACAGGAAGGGTGTACACCAAGGATCAAAAGCCTTTGTGTAGCCAATGAAACACAGACATTCTTCTTGTAGTCTCTGCTTTCAACCAAGATCCATCTGAGCGGCTGGGATCGTAATAGTGTGCAGAGGTCCAGCCAAAGCACAACTAGTCTCTATTTGTCTAGAAACAGGGAAAGGAGAAGAGTAAGGGTTAGAAACAGAATATAGAACATGGGTTAATTGCCTGCTCGAACAACTAACTTCCTTCTTTTCCTGGAGGCCGGAAGGGCTGGTCTGCTGAGTCAGAACTATTCAACTGCAGTTATTGATTCCATCAAAGAATCCTGATCAAAAAGGAGGAAACGTAGGACAGAATCCTCATGGACTCTAGAGTTTCTGGAGCCCTGGATGGCAGATGGACTCTTGAAACTATTACCCTGAGATAAGCTTTAAACTTTTATCCCCTAAAGTCTACTCAAAACAATAGCTTAATTGAAGTACTACAAAAGGACCGTCTTGAGCATTATGCATTTTTTAAGATCTATCTGTACGGGATCAATAGAAACATAGGAAAAGTGAGCTTATGTTAATTAAAGGGTAAAAATTTAGAAAAGTGAGAGGATAATGGTTTCACAACTTGAAGATAAACAATGTCACTAAATGGTTTATAGTTTAAATGGTTTATGGTAGATATAGTTGAATTGATGAATTTTTGGCAGTGTATTCTCAACAAATATACATAAATAAAATGCAGGGGAAAAGGAAATCTATGATTTGAGGTTTTAGTACTAAACATAAACCTATTTATAAATCTGCTATTATCCAAAGATTATAAGAGAATCAAGTACTAATACTCGTTGGAGGCTATCCTGCCTGTTTACAATATGGCATTAGAGAGGTTTTGGAACTCGATAGCTTTCCTCTAAGTTTTCATTTTCCAACTTCATAGCCCTTCCAGATAAACATCTGTGCTTCATATTGTGTGCTGGGCACATTGCTACTGAACTGATATCAAATGGCTTTTCCTCCATCTGTTGCCTGCTGAGGTAACACTTGATTAAAATTTTTTTTTTAGAAAGCGTTTCATTCGAATCTTCACTTCCGCTGTGCCTGACCCTTAAAAGGAAAGAAAATCTGGGCAAGAACTCATTTAACATTAATAGAAAAATGAATTTTCATACATTATACTTTCTGTGGGTTATTATAATTCAAGTACCTTGAGAGGTATAGATCATAATTGGCCATGGGTTCCTCTTTGCATATGCATATCAATGTCTGAAATCCCAGAAGCAGGGAACAGGCTTGATATATAAGCCACAGGACTGTGAATGTGCATGGATAATGTGAAGGAAAAAAATAATCCACTGCTCTTGAGTCAAGTCCAGTTCATCGTGATCCTATCAACAGCGTGGAATGGCTTCATGGGGTTTTGAAGGCTTTAAATCTTGACAGAAGCCAGAATTATATTCCTAACAAGTGGTGGGTTAAAGAAAGTAAGTGTTCAGTGAGCTATCAAATGCTTACCCACTGCACCACTAAGTCTCTG
Organism: Elephantulus edwardii; assembly: GCF_000299155.1. Classification (NCBI taxonomy): domain Eukaryota; kingdom Metazoa; phylum Chordata; class Mammalia; order Macroscelidea; family Macroscelididae; genus Elephantulus; species Elephantulus edwardii. The sequence goes on along the minus strand of NW_006399756.1, from coordinate 24,102,402 downwards.
ATAAAGGAAGATGCATGGTGTTCATTTTGGACCCACTTCCCTTTGAGACAAAGAGCATTCTCTTTTAACACGTTTGAATCACGCCAAATGGATAGTGAAGATCAGTCAGGCAAACGATGTTGAGTCGAGAACTTCATTCTCATCGGCACTGACTTAACTATCAACTCAGTTAGCATTTTATTAAATAATAGCTTGAAAACTGATAATTTATTTCATCGGTCTCAGGTTTGCAACATTATGGCTTTCAAGCAACTGATGTTTGTTTTATCAATCATAATGTGACTATTATTTAATACAAAGGCACCTATAACTGCCGTTCAGCATAGTTCATCTACGTGGTATTAAAACTGGGTATCCAAAAATGCTGATCGTATCAAATAGGGGGGAAAATTATTTGTATTGGCATGAACTCAGGTTTTGAAATATATATGAATCTATCAACTCTTATCAATCTTGGATCAGATGTTCAAAATATATGAGTCTTGTGAGGATTGAAATTTTCAGCCTATCACGGAAAATAAGAAAGACAAAAATGAAAAAAAATTAATTTTTTAATTATTCATTTCAATGAAAATTTACATAAACTTTCATTCATTGTTGCACTTTCCTCCCCTCCCATCCCTGCCCCCCCCAGTACACTCCCCTCTTTGAAAAATAGAAGAAAAATTCTTTCATTGTTCTACAATCCCTCCCCACCCCCAGGTCCACTCCACTATGCAGCCTTCATTCTGGACTCCTGTCATGACAAAAATACCTAATCACATATCCCTTTTAAACAGTTTTCTCCCTCATCTGTTTCAATGCAGTGTACATTATTGAACCCATCTTTCTCATTCTTCCCTCAGCCCCTATGTAAAACAGTGGCACGATGCAGTATTTGCCCTTTTGTGACTGAGATACTTCACTCAGCATAATGTCCTCCAGGGTCACCCACTTTGAATAATATTGTATGAGTGCCTTGTTTTTCAATGCAGTGTGATATTAGGAGTGGAGTGAATTTCTAATGAAATTAAAAGGACAAAATTTTGTTATAATCATTTTTTTGCACAGAAACAATGTTGATAGTAGGTCTTATTATTTTTATGTGTACTTAATGTGTTTACTTGGATAAATAAAAACCTTGCAACCTTGTACTGATTCCTAAAATTTCTTTTGAAATTTTAACAGTCTGCGAAATCCAAGTCTCAGAGAATGAGCTATATAATTATTTTATAAGTATTTCTATATGTGGATTAGGTCCTGGGAAATTATTCTTAGAATGCCAAATCATAAAAACTCTTTCATTGTGTTTTCTGGTAGGAATGGTAGTAAGTGACATTTGATAGCCTTAATTTGGTTTCTTATTTGAAATCTACAAACTGATAGCATAATAAAACATAGAAACCCTCACATGGTAAGGACAAATAGTGAAGACCTTATGAGATAGATTTACTTATTGTTAGGTCATTTTTTTTCAATGTAATTCCTTCTCACTGCTTAATTTGAATTGCTTCATATACTTGTGAGAGTTGAACAATGAATATGGTAGACTGAAGAATTATTGATGCCTTGACTTGTGGAAATTAGCAAAAAGCATTGCATATAATAAAAATAGCCAAAAGAAGAAACAAATCTGTCTGGAAAGAAGTAGAGTCAGAAGGCTCTTATGAGGCAAAGATGGTGAGGTACTTTCCTACTTCTCGTACTTTGGGAATATCATGAGGGAAAGTGGCTGTTGTTGTTATGTGCCATCAAGTCACCTGTGACTCATAGCAACCCTATATGCAATAGCTTGCCTTATCCTGAACCAGTGTCACTGTATCAGACACACCCGCCCTCATTACCCCAAATACTGTATCAGTCCATCTCATCCAAGGTTTCCTCTCCCTGTGCTGTCCTCTACCCTTCCAAGTATGATGCCCTTCTCCAGGGACTGGACTCTCCTGGTAAAATGCCTCAAGCTTATGAGACACAGCTTCAAAATGCTTGCTTCCAAGAAGCAGCCTGTTTTCCCTCTCAATACTCTTCTCCTGAATAACTCAAAACATCAATTCTTCTGTCAACTCATGTCATCGTCCAGCTCTCTGATGCATAGCAAGTAATTGCAAATACCAGGGACTGAATCAAGCATATACCCTACCTCTCCAGACTGACATAGTTGACAGTACCTTTCCCACAAGTAATTCGTCTTTTTTTTTTTTAATATGGAACACTTCTTGCTGGTCTTCTCTGCATCGTTCCAATTTTAGTATATGTGCTGCTGAAGCGAGCACAAGTAATTCGTCTTTTGATGTCCTAAGTGCTGGGGCCAAGGATGTTGATTGTGGAGCCCAGCAAGCTGAAACTGTTAACAACTTCAATCTCTTCACCATCTATCATGGTGCTACCAATTGGTCCAGTGGTAAGAATTTTTGTCTTCTGGATAAAGAGCTTCAATCCATACTGAACAGTCCTTGATCTTCTGCACCAAATGCTTCAGGTCCTCATCAGTTTCAGCAAGGAAGGTTGTATCATCTGCTTATTACAGGTTGTTGATGAGTCTTCCTCCAATTCTGATGCCACATTCCTCCTCATAGAGCCCAACATCTCCCAGATGATCTGTTCTTCATACAGATTGAAAAGGTATAAAGACAGGATGAATTTCTGACACACTCCTTTCTTGATTTTGAACCATGCACTGTTTCCTTGCTCTGTTCTGCTGACTGCTTCTTGATCCAAGTGTAGGTTTTGCATGAGCACAATCAAGTATTCTATTCAAGATTAACCACAATTCTTCTCAAGGGATTCCCATTCTTCTCAAGGTTAACACAGTTTGTTGTGATCCACACATTCAAATGCTTTTGTATAGTCATTGTAACACAGACATTCCTCTGGTACTCTTTGTTTTCAGCCAAGATCCATCTGACAGTGGCAATAATGTCTCTGCTGCCACAGCCTCTTTTAAACTTGACCTGTATTTTTGGTAGCTCTCTGTTGATATCCTGTTCCAGTCACTTTTGGATAACCTTCAGGAAGACTCTACTTGCATATGATATCAATGTTATTGTTTGGTAATTTCCATATTCTGTCAGGTCATCCGTTTTTAGAATGGAAACAAATATGTATCTCTTCCAGTCTGTTGGCAAGGCAGTTATCCTCCAGATTTCCTGGTACAACTTGGTGAACATGTCCAAGGCAGTATTTGTCTGTTGAAATATATCAATTGGTATTTCATCAATTTCTGAGGCCTTGTTTTTTGCCAATTCCTACAGAGCAGCTTGAATTTCCTCCTTCATCACCTTTGCCTATTGACCGTATGTTGTTTCATGAAATTCTTCTGGGTCAGCAAATTCCTTTTGGTACTGTGACTTTGTGTACTCCTTACATCTTCTCTTAATGTTCCTGTATCATTCAATATTCTATCCATGTTGTTGTTGTTGTTGATTGCCATCTAGCTGAGCATGACTCGTAGTGACTCTATGAACAAAAGACCTGAAACCTTTCTATAACTATCATTGTTTCTCAAGGTTCACGGAGTTTCTAGAGGAATGTTGTTTAGGAAGTGGATGCCACTCCTGCTTCCAAACCTGTCTTAAACTGGGAGCTCCACCAAACACTGTCCATCATGGGTAACTATTATGGCATTTGACACCCCAATGGCATAAGGTTCAACCTCACAAGACCCCAGGGTGCCTCAGTATAGCATCTTTAAAATATTGTATCTTGAGGCTTGAATTTGTTTCTTCAGTTCTTTCAGCTTAAGAAAGGTCTAGTGAGTTTAGTCCTTTTTGGTTTTCCAATTCCAGCTCTTCGCACATATAGTTATTTTGTCTTTCTGAGCTGCCCTTTGAAATCTTCTGTTTAGCTCCTTAACTTCCTGATTTCTTCCCTTTGCTTTGGCTTCTTAGTGCTCTAATGCATTATTCAGCATCTACACTGACATCCATTTTGGCCTTTTCTTCCTCCTCTTACTTTACAATGACCTTTTTTGCTTTCTTCATGAATGATACTCTTGATATTATCTTAAAGCTCCTCTGATGTTCCTTCATTAGTGTTTAAACTCTCAAATCTGTTCCTGAGGTAATTTTTAAATTCAGGTGACATAGTTCCAAGGTCAAATATTGGTTCGTGTGGATTTGATTTCATTTACCTTTAGGTTGAACTTGCATAGAAGTAGTTAATGGTCCGTTCCACAATCAGTACCTGGCCTAATTTTCAATTGTTATTGAGCTTCTCCAGAGATTCTTTCCACAGATGCAGCTGAAGAAAGGCTAGTCATTGGGAAAAGACATCATGCTGTGGAAAGTGAAGTGTCAACAGAAGAGAAGAAGACCCTCAATGAGATGGATTGCCACAGAGCCTGCAACAATTGACTTAAGTGCAGCAGAGATTATGAGAATGTCAATGCATCTGGAAAGGTTTCATTACCTTGTAAATAGGTTTGCTGTGAGTTAGAGCTGACTTGAGGGCACCTAACAACAATGACAGTCTCTGGGGCTGCACAAATGTTAGTTCTTATTCCTCTGTGCCCCAGAGTATGATTTTACAGTCCTCTCTTTACTGAAAGTGGGAGAAGGATGAGCAGTCTCCTCCCGTTTAAAAAGGCCCTCTTTTTCCTTCCACCCTAACCTAAATGTCCTTGTGATTTTGATTTTCTTATAAAAGGCATTCTAGCACCACTCTACTTCATTTTAAGCTGCAATGTTTATTACTGCCTGACTTGTGCCTCTATGCTTAGCTCAATTTTCCAAGGGATGATTAGTCAATCTAGGTGTGGATGCCAACTCAAAGTCAGCTGTGTATCTATGTTCCAAACAGTGATGGCCAACCAAATACATAATCATACATTTCAGATATGCCCTTTGACATTAATTTCTTTAATGTGACTTTTAAAAGATGTGTAGGACACTAATAAATCTGAATGTAATAATCACTGATTTTTAATAAACAATTATCCCCTCAATGCACGACTTAAATGATGTTTCTTGAAAGTACCGGTACAACTGAGTGTGTTGGCACCGTTCTTGTTTAGGAAATGTGCTCTCCAAGTTAAATTACTCTTTGATTACATACACAAAACAGCATTTTCACAGAGAACATTAAGGCTGGAAGTCCCCTGGCTTTCACAAGAGAGACAGGTAGCTTTGTTTCTATTTGAGTCTGGTTCCAGAGCTGTTATGTAGTCAATATGAAAAATGAAAAGTGATTAACATTTGAAAATCTCATTTCGATTGCAGATAGTTCACTTGCTGTGTGGTGTGATGTACTGCCAGCCCTTTGGTGCTCTGACAGTCCTCATTTCTCATGGTTTAGGTTCTTAAGAAGTATGTGCAGTGAAGGAGTTGGGAAAGGAGATAAAGCTAGTGAAGGCATTAGAAGTGAAGACTTTATAAGCTTCTATGTGTGTGGGGGGAATAGTTTTAAGCTTTCCATCATGAGATAATTTGAACATGCAGAGTAATAATTTAATTATTGTTGTTGTGTGCCGTCATGTCGCCTGCGACTCATAGCAACCCTGTGTACAACAGCCCTAAATTCTGCTCTATCCTGTGCCAGTCTCACTGTCTCTGACACACCCACACCTGTTACCCCAGTAACTGAATCAATCCACCTCATACAGGGTCTTCCTCCCCTGCGTTGTCCCTCCACCCTCTCAAACATGATGTCTTTCTCCAAGGACTGGTCCTCCCTCCTTGCAACATGTCCAAAGTATGTCAGACGAAGCTTCAGAATCCTTGCCACCCAGGAGCAGCCTGGTTTAATTTTCTCTAGGATAAACCTGTTTGTTTTCTTAGCAGTCCATTGTATATTCAATACTTTTCTCCAACACCACAGTTCACAGGCATCAATTCTCCTTCTATCCTCCCTTAACATTGTCCATCTCCCTGACATATAGCAAGTGATTGCAAACACCATGGCCTGTATCAGGCACACCTTAGTCTACAGAGTTATGCCATTGTTCTTCCATACTTTAGATTAGAATATAAACTATGCACTGAGTTAACATAGAGACTGTATTTTTTTCTTAAAGTGGACATATGGTCCTAAAGAGGCTATTTTTTTTTCTTGAGAGGTATAGGAAAATATTAGAAATTACAATGGTTTGTACTGAGAGTTACTGAGAGTACATCTAATGAAACGACAGCAGGTGACAGGATAATCTCTAAACAAGCAGGGCTTGTTCTCCACAATATCTTTACAAAACAAGACAAATATGTATGATATACAAAGTAAGGAAGCTTTTAATCAAACTCAATGCTTGATGTAATTTCTTTAGGTAACTACCTCTACCTAGAATCTGTTCACGCAGACATGCACTCAGGACAAAAAATTCAGTTCCTTGAAACAGGAGAGAAGAAAAGAATACAAGCCATGATCTTTTCTACGTAGCATAAGGGCAAGAATAAATATTTATTGTATAAGTTTAAGTAATAGTTTCTCAAAAGAGTGTTCACAAGAATCATTTGATTCTCAAGATTAGAAGTAAACTGGGGTAAGATACTTGTTAATCATGCAGTTAAATAGTAGAAATATTTACTAAAATATACATGCAATTAGAACATAGGTTTCTCTGATACAGAGTGTATTTCCCCATTGATTCATCTACATTGCTTATACGGTTTAATCCAAATGGGGAAGGAATGGAGAGTGAAAGACTGCATAAGGATATACTTTATAAGAACTTCAGAAGATCTGCTTCATTTCCCATTATCTCAGAGCCCATTTGTCAGCATTCCTGATTTCTTTTAAATGAGATAGACCTTTCACATTTCAAATGCCTCACCCTATTCAAATCCTCATTCTCCGGAATAATTTTGAAATTGTATTACAGGCTTAAGGAAAAGTCCCAAATGCCTAACACTTCCAAACACAATAGACAAAGATGGAGACAAGGATAGGGAAGTAAGCAAGAGATCAAGGGTGCTTATTTCAGAGGTCCTTATGTCTCTTGCTGTGGAGGCAGGAAATTGTCCACATGCACTTTGGAGAAAATTACAGCATCTGTCTAGTCAGACACAGCAATCAGTTCTTTGAGTGACATATTTTCATTGCTATTGTCACTTTTAAATGCCAAACCCAAAAATTTCCAGGGAGGAGAAAGAAAAGGCATAACATTTGCATAAAACCTTTCATTGATGCATATAATGTTTGCTTAGATTCCAAGCTATCTACTCTTTGGGCATACAGGTATTTAAACTTTGTTATATGCAAGACTTTAGGAAGAAAAGCTCACTTAATTCCTTTAGACCTCAATTTCACTCTTTGTGAAATGAAGTCATAGCTATATTTCTCAAAGTCAGCCCATAGACCCATTCAGGCTATCTTTAAAGAAAAGAGGAATTTGCTTAAAAATGTATAGTCCTTTATCTCTCCCCTAAAGATTGTGATATAGCAGGTTGGCAGGTTGGACTGGTTTGGGATATTCATGTTCTCTATTTTCTCTCCTCTCTTATCTCTCTCTCTCTCTCACTATCTTTCATATCTCTTATATTCCTCTTTCCCTCTCTTAATGGTTTGGAAATCATTGATGATTAACTACAATCTGAATTTTAAAATCCATGATTCTACTAACAATAGAGATTTAGGTCTTGCTGTTCTTAGAAATTCTACTCATTAGAGCTCATAAACTAAGTTAACACTCTTTGAATAATTTTTGATTACTGCGCATTAACAGTTGAGCAGACTCAACCTAATCACCAGAGTTACTAATATCTAAGAATCTTTCTCAGTTGTGATAAAAAGGTAACAATAACAGGAAAGAAAACCAGAAAGATTGCAATAAAGAAGGACCACGATCACTGTTGTTGTCTTTAAAAATGGAGGAAAAGGAGTAAAGAAAGATGAGTAGATTATAGACACGGAAAAGATACAGAAATGGATTCTTTAGAGCTTTCAATAAAGGATATAGTCTTAAAATGCCTTTGTTTTGACTCAGTGAAACCTATAGGACTTCTAGCTTACAAAATGTGTTGCCTTTGTTGTTGATTGCCTTTGAGTCGAGCACAACTCATAGCAACCCTATGAACAAAAGGCCTGAAGCCCCTGTACAACTATTGACAATTATCAAAGTTCATAGAGTTTCCGAGGCATGTTATTTGGGAAGTGGATTTCACTTCTACTTCCAAAAGTGTCATAGTATGTTATTGTTATTATAACATAAGGTCACACAGCAGCTTATGCACAGCAGCTCTGAACCCTTCCCTGTCCTGAGCCAACCTCACTAATTCTGACACACCAACCCCCATGGCCTTAGTTACTGAATCAATCCATCTCATCCGGGGCCTCCTTCTCCTGTGTTGTCCATCTACCCTTCCAAGCATCATGTCCTTCTTGAAGGACTGACCTCTCCTGGCCACGTGCCCAAAGTAAGTGAGGCAGAGCTTCAAAATCCTAGCCTCCAAGGAGAGGTTTCACCCTTCCCAGGACAGACCTATTTGTTTTCTTGGCAGTCCATGGTATGTTCAATAACCACAACTCAAAGGCAACTATTCTTCTGTCATCCTTAGTCATTGTCCAACTCTGAAGCATAACAAGTAATTGAGAAAACCATGGCCTGGATTAGGAGCACCTTTGTGTCTAGACTGACATCATCGCTCTTCAGCACTCTGGAGAGGTCCATGACAGATTTTCCAGGTGCAATTCATCTTTTGATTTCCTCATTGCTGATGTTAAGAGTGTTGATTGTAGAGCCAAGCAAGCTGTAATTGCTAACAACTTCAATTTCTTCTCCATCTAATACAGTGCTGCCAACTGGCCCAGTGGTGAGAATCTTAGTCTTCTTGATGTTGAGCTTCAATCAATATTGAAGACTATAGTCCTTGGCCTTCTGAAACAAGTGTTTTATGTCTTCTTCAGTTTCAGCATGAAAAGTTGAGTCATATCTATATCACAGGTTGTTAATAAGTCTTCCTCCAATCTTAATGCCACACTCTTCCACATAAGGCCCTACTTTCTGAATGATCTGTTTTGCATACAGATTGAAAAGGTACAGGGACAGGATGTACCCCTGACTCACTCCTTTCCTGATTTTGAACCATGCAGTGTTTCCTTGCTCTGTTCTGGGGACAGCTTCTTGGTCCAAGTATAGATTTTGTATAAGCATGATCAGGTGCTCTGAGATTCCCATTTTCCTTAAGGTTAGCCACAATTTATTGTGATCCACACGGTCAACTGCCTTTGCAAAGTCAACGAAACACAGATAGACATTTTTCTGGTACTCTCTGCTTTCTGCCAAGTTCCATCTGACATTGGCAATAATGTCCCTAGTGCCACAACCTCTTCTAAATCCAGCCTGTATTTCTGGTACTTCTTTGTCAATGTACTGTTCAGGTCTTTTCTGTATAATCTTCAGGAGAACTGTAAGACAATATTTTTTTGGTGTTGTTTGAAGCCACTAAATTTGTAATATTTATTACAGAAACATTGCACTGTCCAATGGCAAGTTTGTCATCTTCCCAAAGTTTTTCTCCAATTGGATTAGTTTGACAACTATGCTCACTTAATATATTTTGCTTTTTGGATTTTTGTTCCTTTTTCAATTTTACCACTTAAAACTTTCACACACTCTCTCTTCTTCTAGATCTGATCCAACATTGCCATCAAAGACTAGTGAAGATCTTATCTGCTCCATAATACTTGTTCATTTCACAGCAGAGCTAATGACTTTGGGATACACACACACACAAACATAAATTTTGTTATTGTTGTGTGATGTCGAGTTGACTATGATTCATAGCAACACTGTGAATACTAGCTCGGAAACTTGCTCTATCCTGAGCCAACATCACTATCTCTGACACATCTGATTCCATTGCCACTATCAATCCATCTCATCCAGGGTCTTCTCCTCCTGCACTGACCCTCTACCCTTCCAAGTGTTATGGCTTTCTCCACGGACTCATACCTCCTGACAACATGCCCAAAGTGTGTGAGACCGAGTTACAAAATCCTTTCTTGGCAGTCCATAGTATGTTCAATCCTCTGCCCAGTACCACAACACAATGGCATCAATTCTTCATCTGTCATCCTTAGTCATTGTCCAGCTCTCAGATACATAGAAAGCAATAGAAAAGGTGATGGCCCCTTGGTGTATAGACTGATATAATTTCACTTTAGCATTCCGGAGAGATCTCAGACAAAAGACTTTCCTAAATCTTTTGATTTTCTGACTAGATCATATACGTGAGAGAGATATATATGTGTCTAAATAATCACCTCATGGCATCCTTCTCTGCATCAGAATAGATATGCGTGTCTTAGAATTTCCAATGACTAATTTCAAGAAAGTAAATTGCGTGGAATTTTCTTCAAGAACCTTTGGGTATACTTGAACCTCCAACATTTCAGTTAGCACTGAGTGAGTTAATTGTTTGCACTAGCCTCTGTCATTATTAATATACTTATCCTATTCATATTTATTTCAATTCTAATTCTTCAAATACATACCACATTGTTGTTGTGTACTGTCAAGTCAGAATTGACCCATACCTGACCCTCCGGAAAGGTTCTAGAGGCTGTTAATCATACTCTAACATACTCTAAGGCAAAGAAAATTTTCTAAAAATTTAAAATCTTTACTAAACACAGGAAATAAATAATAAAAAGCTCTACATTTAAAAAAATTATATATATATATATATATATATATATA
>NW_006399756.1:24070647-24091693 GCF_000299155.1 Elephantulus edwardii | reverse complement strand
TGACCAGAATGCAGAAGTATTGAAAAAAGGGACATTTCTGATAAGTTATGAGGGAAAAAAATATTTTTAGATAGGTTCTTGATTAACAAAATAAAATAGATAATGAATTACTAGTGTAGATCACATTCTAGTTTAACACAAGTGTCATAGCCAGAAAATATACTTAAGAAATCATAAAGAAATTAACAAGATCTTCACTGGGAAATGAATCTCTTAGAGAGCAAATCAGCAGTGAGTGGTGGTTCTTAACCAAGGTGCTTTGACCTTGAGTGTGATGTCTGGAGACTTTGTCAGAACTGTGGGTAATACAATTGGCATCTACTGCATACAAGCCATTGATGCTGCTAAATATCTTACAAGAAGCAGGACAGCTCCCACAATATAATGTCAAAAAGGACAATGAAAAGATGATCTATAACACATTGAATAATTGTAAATAACATACTATGCACACTTGGATTCATATGTAATATCAATTAGCCCATGCACTGGAAGAGAAACTTGCCATTACTATCAAATGAAGTCAGATCAGATAAGAGTGTTAACACATTTGAGTGGATGTTTGCCATACTGCTCTGAAATATAAAAGAAACAAACAAACAAAAATCATATGATTTCATCAGAAGGACCAGGGAACTCATTGACTAGAACTTCAGAGGAAATAGATGATTCTTTTATTCCAAAGAATCTCAAATGGATAGAAACCCAGTGCTGAGGGCCAAGGACAGAGAATAAAGAAAAAGACAGGACACCAAGAATGGAAGAGAAAGCAGAGAACTAAAGACAGGGGGTGAACAGGCAGCTTGAAAACTGAAGCCCTCAAGCCACACCTTTCTGTGGCTTTATTGAGAATCACTGGGACTCATAGCAACCTGTGAACGAAAGACCTATGAACGAAACACTCGCATAACTTTCATAGCTTCTCAAAGTTTGTAGAGTTTCTGGAGGCATGTTGTTTAGGAAGTGGATGCCACTCATGCTTCCAAACCTGTCATAGAATGCTATTGTTTGAGTCACCTATGATGCATAACAACCTATGTACAGAAGCTCTGAACTCTTTCTGTTCTGAGCCAGTCTCGCTAAATTTGACACACCAACCCTCATCACCCCAGATACTGTATTAATTCATCTAATCTGGGGTCTCCCTCTCCTGCCTGTCTAGCCACCCTTTCAAGCATGATGTCCTTCTCCAAGAACCGATCTCTTCTGACCGTGTGCACAATGTAAGTGAGGTGTTTTTTTTTTTAATTGGGGCACTCCACCAAACACTGTCCACCATGGGTAACCATTACTGCATTTGACACATTAGTGTCACAGTGTTTAGCATCACAGCAACCATGAGTTACATCTGTATAGCAAATGGACAAACCAGTGCTATACCAATTAGAAGAATGTTTGACCAAAAACAATTAAAACCAGGCCTGAGGGCCACAAATTAAAATCACCTACAACATCTTTGGCTTGGTAGCATTGCTTTCTGTCTACTAGGCCAACTGAGCTCTACGTTGTTATTGTTATTGCTGTTAAGTGCCATCAAGTCATAGTGACCCGACCCTCTGAACAAAAGACCTAATACTATATCAGGATCAAGTTAAAATGATCCTGATATAGTATTAGGTTCATCATTAACATTTAGTTTGATATTTGGCTTCCCACAACCTAGTATGCAAAACAAGGAGATATGAAAATGAAAGTCTCTGTTTCCAACTCACAGGGCTGGGATTAGAGGGAAGTAAAAACTAAAAACAAGGGTGATTACATCTGCTGTGTTATTAAACATTCAGTGTAGCTGCAAGGGTATCAAACTTGATGAAATTAATTAAATCACTCATTTATTCTTTCCTGTCCTCATTCAACAATTTTCCTTGAATGTTTACCACATGTCAGGCACAGTGACAAGTGTTAGAGATAAAAAGATTAATGAAAGTCAGCTTTTACATGCACAGCTTTACAGTCTGTTAGGGGACACATAAATCTCCACCAGCATTCTGCGACAAAGCATAATATGTGAGAATCAAATTTATCAGGTAAATGACAATCTCATAGAGGGAAGGATGAACAGATTAATGGAGTAAAGAAAGGGTTTACAAAGGAAAAGCAGCACAAAACTGAATAATACTGTGTAATAACCCCAGAAGCTCTAAGTTTTATAGGTATCTCTTCTTGAGAAAGAAGAGCTGAGTAGACATTTGTTCTGTTCCAGGATAATTAGGTATTAAGGTTGAACTTAGTTTCTATTCTAAACACTTATCACCAATTTTTTCCAGACGCTGATATAAAAAAGAAGCAATGACATGACAAAGTAAAAATATATCATAGTCTTTATATCCCAATTTCATTATTCTAATTGTGTTTAGGAGTAGTAATTCTCTATTGTACAGAAACATTGCTGTCAGGGATTTCTGGACGCAGCTGAAAAGATGGCTAGATAACTTACAAGTAGAGGAAACTTAGAGACAAGGGACTTGTAACTTAGAGACAAAGGAGCCTTGGTCAGAAGCACTTCTGGGGTGGATCCTCATGGCATCCATTCCTCATGGAAGGCAGAGCCTTAGTAAACCAGAGGAAATTGTCTGTGTGGCAGCACCACTGGGAGAAATTCCTAGAAAGCCCTTTACAAAAAATAACATCAACTGACCAAGAGATACCACCCTCACAGTTATCAATTGAGAATGTGACTTGATAATAAATGTCACTTACCTGTCATCCTCCAATATCCCAACATACTGAAGTCTACATAGTGGAACCATTTAAAAAATTCTGCATTTGTTTATACAAGTCTTTGGGTTGTTTTAAAAATAATCTAAAGCAGTGTCCTCTGAAGTAGTAGTTCCTGGTCTTTTGTATCGACAGACTTCAGTTTCACATAGATAGAAATATAGATAGATGTTGTAAGGTGACATTGAGTTAGCTTCTACTTACAGGGGCATCATGTGCACTAGGAAACATGCCTGATACAGTACTATTCCCAGAAAATTACTATACTTATGCTTGCTGTTGTAGTCACTGTGTCAATACATGCCATTGAAGGCCTTCTTTTTCCTTTATGTACTACTTGACTAAGTATGAGTGGTAAACCCTTATAACATGCCCAAAGCATGAGTCTCATTATCCTCTAACCTAAAGAGCATCGTTGATAAGTTTTCCTCCACTCCGGATGCCACATTCATCTTCATGTAGTTCATCTTCTTATATTATTTGCTGAGTGTGCAGATTGACCAGTGAGGTGAAATAATACCATGCCTTTCCTGGTACATGCCTTTCCTAATTTAAACTAGGCAGAATCTCCTTGTCATATTTAAATGATGACCTCTTTGTCTATATACAGATTCTACACGATCACAATTAAGTATTCTGGAATTCCTATCTCCTCAGTACTATCCCTCATGTACTACGATCTACATAGTCTAATCCACACAAGGTAAATATTAAAAAGTAACCATATTTCTGGCATCTTCTGTCAGCTAAGTTCCATCTGACGTCAGGAATGACATCCTTTGTTTCACATTCTCTTCTGAATCCAGCTTGAATTTCTTTCCCCATTGACATCTAATTCTAGCTATTTTTAATGATCTTCAGCAAGATTTTATTTGTATATGCTATTAATGTTCCTGTTCAATAATTTCCACATTCTGTTGTACTATCTTTTTTTGAAATGGACATAATTATTATCTACTTCCAATTAGTTGATCAGAGAATCATATTCCAAATTTTTTGGTATAGATTGGTCAACGTGTATCTGACAGCTGACATTTTTCAATTGGTATTCTGTCATTTCCTGAAATCTTATTTGTTGACAATTCCTTTAGAGCAGCATAGACATCTTTCTTCAATATTATTACTTCATATATTGTGGTATCTTGTATGTTGCTATGTTGCTGGAAACCACACAACTGGTATTTCAAATGTCAGCATGGGCACCCATGCTGCACAAGTGTCAATGTACTTACAGATTGCAAGAAGCTAGCAATCAGACATGCCTATTCACTTTTTAAATACTACTCAAAACTCACTGCTGTTGAGCCAGCATATTCCAAATTAACAAATGACCCTCCGATGGCTTTTCAGAATCTATAAATAGCATAGGGTAAGACTGTTTATCTTTTTGCCAATGGAGTTGCTGCTGGTGGATTCATCCCACTAGAGACACACCCACTTTGAGGTAGCAGTGAAACTCATATGAGACATGCCAACAAAGAACTCTTTGGAAAATTTTCTTAACAACAGCAGAACGCCACATTGTATAATGTCAGAGATGAAGCATTCAGGTTGAAAGGCATTCAAAATACAACTGGGAAGATATCTCCTTAAACGAGAGCCTACTTTCCTGATGACTGAACTGAAGCATCTAGCTTATTCTAGATATTCATTGGTTTCTGTGGCATCACTCAAAATGAGGAGAAAGAGCTGCAAATATTTAATAACCATAAAAATGTGGAATGTACGTAAAATAAATCGAGAAATCTTGGAAGTTGTAAAAAGGAAATAGAACACATAGAAATCAATATCACGGGCATTTGTGAGCTCAAATGGGCTGATACTGTCTACTTTGAATTGCGCTCATATTTTGTATTTTGAACTAGACAATCATATAGTGTACTCTGCTAGGAAAAACAAATTGAAGAGATATATTCATTATAAAAAAAGGAACACTGCAAGATCTATACTGAAGTACAATGAAGTACAGTGATGGAATAATAGCCATATATACACAAGGAAGATCTATTAATTTGGCTATTATTAAAATTTATATACTGACTGGGAAAGCCAAAGATGAAGAAACCAAAAATTTCCACCAGCTTTTGCATTCTAAAATTAATCTACCACACATTTAAGATTCATTAATAATAACTGCTACTGGAATTTAAAAATTGGAAACAAAGAAGGATTTGTAGTTAGAAATATGCAATGACAGAAATGATGTTTGAAATCACATCACAAGATTTTATACTACCAAAAAATTATTCATTGTAAATATATTTTAAAAATATTATAAAGATTGACTATAAACAAGGACTTGACCAGATGCATACACAGGAGTCTAATTGATACATTTGTGGAAAGATATAGTTGTATTGTGCCAGCAAGTCACCTGTGACTCATAGTGATCCTATATATAGCAGCTCTGAAGCCTTCCCTATCCTGAGCCAGTATCACTGTCTCTGATACACCTACTCCCATTAATCCAGTTACTGGGTCAATCCATCTCATTCAGGATCATCCTCTGCTGTGCTGTCCCTCCACCTTTCCAAGAATGATGTCCTTCTCCAAAGACCACTTCCTCCTGGTCACATACCCAAGGTATGTGAGATAGAGCTTCAAAACGCTTGTCTCCAAGGAGCAACCTGGTTTCACCCTCTCCAGAACAGACCTGTTTGTTCTCTTTTATGTTCAATACTCTTTTTGCACCACCACAACTCAGGCAGCAATTCTTTTACTGTCTTTCCTAGTCATTGTCCAACTCTCTGATGTATAGGAATAATTGTGAAAATTATGGCCTGAATCAGGCACACCTTAGTCTCCAGACTGACATCATTATTTTTTAGCACTTTGGAGATGGCCCTGACAGATTTCCCCAATGAAATTCATCTCAACTTTTGATTTCCTGATTGCTGGTTCCATGAGTGTTGATTATGGAGCCAAGCAAGCTGAAATTGTTGACAATCTCAATCTCTTCATCTATCATGGTGCTGCCAATTAGTCCACACATAAGAATCTTTATCTTCTTAATAATGAACTTCAATCCATCTTGAAGACTATAGTCCCTTGATCCTCTGAAGCAAATGCCTTAGGCCCTCCTCAGTTTCTGCAAACAATGTTGTGTTATCTGAATACCACATTCAATCCTGATACCACATTCCTCTTCAAAAAGTCCAACCTCCCAAATGATATGTCCCATGCATATATTGAAAAGATATGGAATTAGGACTCATACCTTATGCACTCCTTCCTGATTTTGAGTCATGAAGTGTTTCCTTGCTTTGTTTTGAAGACTGCTTCCTGGTCCAAATATAGGTCTTCCATTCCAAGTATAGGAATGTCAGTTTCTCATTCCAAGTATAGGAATATCATTTTTGAGACTCCCATTCTTCTCAAGGCTAACTATAATTTGTTGTGGTCCACAGAGTCAAATAAAAGAAAGAGTAGAGAAGCTCATTATCATCAGTGAGAAAAGGCCAGGAGCTGACTGTGGAACAGACTATCAATTGGTCATATACAAATTCAATCTGAAGCTGAAGAGAATTAAAGTAAGTGCATGAAAGCCAAAATATGACTTTAAGTATATTCTCCTTGAATTTAGAGACCATTTCAAGAATAGATTTGATGTATTACACTAGTAATCAAAGATCAAAAGAGTCAAGACACATGAAGAAAGCAAAATATCATTGGAAAGACTGGGAAAAAATAAACATAGAGATCCTAAGAGATTCTGAAACATGCTCTATCATATCAGTTAAGCCAAATAGGAACAAAATGATGAAGTAAAGAACTGAACAGAAGATTTCAGCTGGCCACAGAAGAAAACAAATTACTATAATGAAATATGAGAAGACTTGGAGTTAGAAAAATCAACAGGGAAGAGCATAATCAGCATTTCTAAAGATGAAGGAATTAAAGAAAAAATCAATCCTCAAGTTGTAATACTGAAGGATTTATGGGAAAATTTTAAATAAAATAGGAAGCATCAAAATAAGAGAAGGAATATACAGTATTATTGTACAAAGAAATATTAGTGGATATTTAACAAATTCAGGAAATTTTATATAGAGATAGAGATCTTTCTATCGATCTCGATCTCTATAGCTCTATCTATCTATCTATCTATCTATCTATCTATCGAGAGAGAACTATCAACCCCACCATCATAGAGTTAATTACAACTTAGGGACCATCCACTGGGCTTCCAAGGCTATAAATGCATAGAGTAGGAGATTGTGTTGTTTTCCCATGGAGCAACTGGCGGATCCCAACCGTTAACCCTTTGGATAGCAACTAATATATAACACACTACATTATTTGTTTTTATTTTTGATGCTATTAGTTGTTTTTTTTTATTGACTGTGTCTCACAATGACTATGAATAACAAATCGAAAGTTTGCCCTGTCCTACACCATCCTCAAAATCTACACCATGCTCAAGCCCATTGTTGCAGTCACCGTGCCAATGAACTTCACCGAGTGGCTTCTACTCTTTAACTAGCACTCTTACTTTGTTCAGCATGATTTCTTCTTCCAAGGCCATTCTCCTAACAACATGTCCCAAATAAGTCTCATCATCCTTGGCTTGAAGGAACACCTAGTTGCACTTCCTCCAAAATTGTTATTAGGTGCACTCAAGTCAGTTATAGCTCATAGTGACTTTATGAACAACAGATTTGAACCTTGCACCATCCTCATAATTCCCACCACACTCAAGCTCATTTTTTTAATCCATCTCCTTGAGTGTCTTTCTCTCCTTCAGTGACCCTTTCCCCCCCCAACACATTGTGTTTTTCAAAGGAATGTTCCCTCCTGACAATATGCTCAAAGTTAATGAGATGAAATTTCACCATCCTTGCGTCTAAGGGTGAAGGTTGCACTTCCTCTGACACAGATTGGTGTGTTCTTTTAGCAATCCAGTCCATGAGATATTGACTATTTTTCTGACCACAAGAGAAAGGCTTTAATTCTGTGTTTCTCCTTATATCACTGAATATCCCATGGACAGCCAAGAGAACAAACACATAAGTCTTGGAAAGGGTACAACAGGAGTTCTCTTTGGAGGTGAGAATGGTGAGGCTCCACTTCACATACTTTGGGCATATTGCTAGGAGGGGCTATTCCTTGGAGAAGGACTTGATGCTAAGAAGGGTGGAGGCTCAGCAAAAGTAGAGGAAGACCCTCACTTAGGTGGGTTGACACAGTGACTCCTGCAATGAACTCTTGTGTGCCAGAAAGTACAAGGATGGTACACGGTCGAACAGGTTTCAGATCTTTCGTTCTGACTCAGAAGGTCGCTATGAGTCGTACTTGAGACAACAGCACCTAACAACAACAACAATGGTGCTTTTAATTTTGTCTCAGATAAGAATACTAGTAAAGCAAATGTATTATCAACAAATGGCTACCAGGATAGGTCATGGAAAAAAATGCTTATTTTAATTGCAAAAATATGAAAAAGTTAATTGTTTCTAAAACGAGATAATTTTGCTTTGAATTTGTTTAAAATGTGTTTTCTGTAATGACTATTTTGAATGAAATGGGGCGGGGGATGAGATAATATCAATTTGCTCTGCCACCCCAAAAGATAAGCAGTTCAAAAAGTGAGGAATCTCCTGTTATGCAGTTGGTTGCCTCAGAAAACCAATTGGAAAGTCAGCTATGAGTTGGTTCCAATTGTAGAACAGTGAGTTAAATGGAGCTGAATATATATTTTTATATATGAATGTAACAATATACATCTCAACAGTCGCCAGTGCTTAGAATTCTTGGTATGAGGATTATTTATTCAGATTCACATAGTTGAAAAAAGTCCCAACAGACAGCAACACAGACTGTAAGTGTAGTACCAACCAACTGCCTATTAAACCCCAGAGCCAGAAAACATAGGTGGGAACTAGATCCTAGGGGTGATCAAATTATTTGTCAAAAAATCAGACTATTACACTTTATTTATCAAACATATTTGTTGTTGTTGTTGTTGATTGCTGTTGAGCTTGATAGGCAGGCAGGGAACCTGCCTCAGTGGTTAAATAAGATTATTGTTGTTGTGTACCGTCGAATAAAAATTGACCCACAGCTGACCTTCTAGGAGGTATTCAGAGACAGCATATTGTGTGGGGAAAGATTGTCCATTCTTCTCCCAAAGAGCAGCTTAAGGATTCATGTACCTTTGGGATTGTCAAACAGTTTCTTATTTTTAGGCCACTAGAGTTCCCCAGAATATTAGTAATTCTATAGCTTAATTCAGAGCTCATTAGCATAATATATGTTATGAAAGCTAATTTTCATTTTGTCAATAGTGGAATACTGTCCATGAGAAAGGGAAGGTGATTGTCACATTTTCTAAATTAACTTTTTTTAAAAGTGGAATTTTTTCCTGAACAATGAAAACAATTTTTGTCTTTGCAGACAGTTCCAAAGTCAGAAAATGGAAGCATTACATTATATAGTTATATGTACAAGACTGTCAAATTAGCTTATTTAATCAAGAAAAGAAATTGCTCAAAGACAGATTCATAGCACAATGCATAATTCAACGCAATGCTCTCCAGATCCATAGTTTCCAGTACAAATATTAGCTGAATTCATTTTCTAGTTAGAGATTCAGGGGGACTTCACTGTATAAGGAGTTTCTGTATAACTAAGATGAGACGGCTTAGGAAGTCGGGCGAAAAATCACTTAAGGAGGCCAGTGATGCTTTAGTACGTTAAGGACCTCAATCAGGCCGGCATTGCCAAGGACCATCTAATCTTGATGCCATTTCAAAGCTGGTCTTCAGGCAGAAATTTATGAACAGCTGTTTGCTCTTGAGTTGGAACTGACCCACAGCTGCCCATCCAGCATGTTTTCAGAGGCAGGTAATCTCACCGGTGGAGACTGTCCATGCTTTTCCTACATAGTATCTGGTAGATTCAAAAAGTATGTTAAAAATCTTCCTCTTTTAAAAAAAAGAAAAAAAAATTGGAATCTCATTAGAGAGGTCCCTGTCATGCATCATTCTCTTCAAGTTAAGGTGTAAATATGGTTTCTTCCTTCAAAGAGGGGCTAACAGGGTTTCAACCATAGGGTACAACATTATGGCCCTAGTCACACAACACTGACTTGGTATAAAGAGTCAGTGAAGTCTCATTTAGATTTAAAGCTTAGCATTACTGCCCATCACTTAATATTAAATAAGGTTTGATTGACTTATATATTATAATTCCAATTTTTGTGTTCAAGATGTATGTATTAAAAGATTTTCTTTATACCAGGGCTTCTATATCATTGTCAGACTTTTTAATAGACAGGTAGATTATAGAAAAAGATATGCTCTAATTGGCTATCAAATCTGACTAGAAATCACTGTCCCAGTTCTGCATTTATATGGCACTTAGTCTTTCTTCCTCAAAGGAAAAATGTATTTCTTCCTTTCCACCTGCTCAAATTATTAACTGTTGCTTTTGTGTGCTGTCAAGTTGAAACCAAGCAGTAGCTGGGCCTCCAGTGAGTTTTCAGAGGCAGTTAATCACGTGAGAGGGTATTGCCCATCGTTCTCCCCTCAAGGAGCGGGTGGATTGGAACGTCCTGCCTTTGGGATTATAGCACTAGGCCACATGAGCTTCAGTTTTTAATAATATTAATCGTCGAATACTACTCTTATTAGTAGTCCAAAATGCCACACTTGATTTTCAAACAACTTTTCCTCACTGGTACACAGTGTATTTGTTGGAACTGCCAATGCAGCTATAAATGAACTCCTTTGGGGAAAGTAAAGAACTGAAAGAATATGCAGCCTCCACAAACAGCAGGAGTGGCATTCACTTCCTAAAAAACATGCCTCTGGAAACTCTATGAACTTTGATCAATATCGATAGTTATAGAGGGGCTTCAGGCCCTTTGTTCATAGGGTTGCTATGAGTTGTGCTCGACTCGCAGGCAATCAACCACAACAACAAACAGTACCATTCTTTTCATATTTATTCTCTTCTACCTGACAGTCTAGCTGGTTTTCATGCATCTTTCCAATTCATGAATATCTCTGAATAATCTTGGAGACATTGGCTTAGACTTCTTTGGAGCCCTGATGTGAAGGGGTGAAGCACAATATTGGATCTACCAAACATTGTCTGTGTAACGCTGTTAGGCTTGATGGTAGGGCTACCGAGTCAACTCCGTCATAACAATTCTATGAACCTTGGACCTGAACCATGCCCTAGACCGTGCCATCCTCAGCATCCCTGATATATTTGAGTCCATTGCAGCAGTCTCTGTGTCAATCAATTACTTTAAGGGTCTTCTTTCCTCTCTGTTGTTCAAGGAACTAGCCCTTCCTAACAAAGTGACCAAACTATGTGAAACAAAACATGTGAATCCTTTCATGAGGACCCTGGTCCCTTTCTCCAAGCTGACCGACTAGTAACTAATTGCAAGAGAACTAAAAAAAATATATTCTCTGTGTGTGTGTGTGTGTGTGTGTGTGTTTTCTTGTTTTAACAGCCAGGGAGGGAGTGTAAGTATGTTACCACATTTCTGTGTGGGCACTTGGAGGGGAAGGTGCATCAGCCATCTTGGTGGTTTAAATGTCATCACCTCTGAGATAGCAAATATTCTCTCACATCATCTGCACTAAAAAAATATCTTTTTATTTTTACTAAAAAACAAGATAGAAAGTGACTCTTCCCTTGAAAGGAACCAGAAGAAAATATTTCTCTTTCTTCCTCCAGGGTATATACTGACATCACACCCAGTCATCTGACAATGTTACTTACATAAATACTTAGGTAGAATGGACATTAGTTGGCTGACAGAGACATTCAAGAATGCATATGTAGAATACTTGAAAAAAAGGCACACTCCATTTCATTGCACTCTAATTTATTCCTCTCTCAAATACTGTGCTTTTTATACCTTGCTTTGTGGCAACTGCATCCACCAAGTCCACCAGGTCATTTTTTTCCAAGAGCATGTGTTCATTTCATGTATCTATGTCATCGTTTTAATATTCTCATAGTATTTCAAATTGTTTCATAATATATTGTACAGATTAGATTAGATTAGGTTATAATGTCAATGTATCTTTTCTATACACTAGGCAAAATGAAAAATTGCATGGCTTGCTTTGTTGCATTATTTATTTTATTGCAATGGTCTGAAACTAAACTCAAAATACATACATATCTCCAAGAGATATCTGTACTATGTATAAAAACTTTAAAAATTATTAACCCAATATGTGGTGACTAAAATCAGAAAGATTGTTTTGGGAAGAAACTAGATGATCATGATTGGAAGAGGACACAAGGGTTATTGAGAAGAGCTCTTCAAATGCTAGCAATGTTCTCTCTCTTGATCTACATAGTGGTTAAATTGGTGAGTTTCTTTTGTGATAATTCTTAAAACTCTACACTTAAAATCTATAAATATTTGTTTATTCAGGGTGAAACTTATTTTTAAAAATATACACAAGTGATTAAGCCCATATCTGAGTAAATCAATGAGCCCGGGTGTACTCACTCAGCCTTGATCACCTTCTTATAACTTGTTGTTATGTGCTTTTGAGTTGCCTGCGACTCACAGCCCTAAACTCTGCCCTATCTTGTGCCAATCTCACTGTCTCTGACACACCTACCTCCATTACCCCAGTCACTGAATCAATCCATCTCATCAAGGGTCTTCTTCTCCTGCGCTGTCCCTCCACCCTCCCAAGCATGACGTCCCTCTCCAAGGACCAGTTCCTCCTTACAACATGTCCAAAGTATGTCAGATGAAGCTTCATAATCCTTGCCTCTAAGGAGCATCCTGGCTTTTAACTACACATGTTAACAAGTTCTCATTTGGTCTCTCACTCTTATTCTCTCTCTGCTCTGTGTGTGTCTTGGAAAGTTGGTTAAAAAAAATGTGCAAAATGGTGGCTCCCTTGTGGTCTCTATGGTCTTTGTATTTGACCAAAAAGAGAAATTAAGAGAACGAAAAGAATATTGTAATATTTGTTGCCCTCATCCTGTTCTTTCCACGTGTAGTTGACAGGGTCCTATGTGTGGTCATGTGGGTTTTTTCCGGATCGTTGTCGTCACTATGACTTGGCTTGCAGTAGTGCTATTCTATCCTGTTGCCTCTGCTGTCCTTAGATAGTAATGAATCCTTGATACTTGTGTTGTTGAATGCTTGGTCACCATTGGTTCGATCATTTCGTAAGTGCACTCTAACATCTATAAACAGTAACTTTTTCAAATGCTCTATGGTTATTCCTGTTAAGTAAGCCATTTGTCCTTGAGACAGTACCTATATTATTGTATTGTACAAACTGTAGTGAAGATTGCTGGTGTTAAATTCACAGGCCACCTCAGGGGTACACACTTGACCATATAGGAGAATAATTTCCTAATGAATGTTTGCTTTCAATCTTTTTCTATTTCATAACTCTTCATTTGAGGAGCTGTTCCTTCTTCACTCTCAGGTGTTATGTGTTAAGTGATGCTGGTGTCACTCGCTAGGCTGAACAGACCAAACACTCCACCCAATAGGCCACAGTAAATAATTCATGATGCCCAAGAGACTATTAAGAAGTCAGTGGGAACAAAGCACTTAGACTGTAGCCTTCAGGAAAGAGATCCACAGGAATCATATAAACCCACAGCTAACAGCGAGCCTTTTCACAACCATGTGATGGAAACCTGCCTAAGAGGAAAACAACTGGAAGGAGAATAGACCCAAGAGCTGAAGATAAACCAGATTGCAATGATTTCACTGCGGAGCTAGCATGGTGAGTTAGATGTGAAATCTTCACAGCAATGAGAACAAACCTACAATATATAGGTGTAAACTAATTTGCTTTCTTGGCACTTAAGAAAATGAAATCCCAACGGATACAATCAGTATGACAAAGAGATTTTTAAACTTTAGCAGGCATCAGAAGTTACTGAAAGGCTTATTAAAACTGAGATTTCTGGCTTCACTTAGCAGAGTTTCTTACTCAGCAAAGTTGGGGGCTAGGCTGAGAATGTCATCTCTAACGAGTTCCCAGGTGACGCTGAGGCTGCGGATGCGCCAGTTTGGGAACCACACTCAGAACATCACATCTCAGACAGAGGGCTCAGTTTGGTGGCTGTTTGGCCGCTGGAATCATTCTAGCGAGGAGAACTGAGACACGTATTACATTTGTGATTCTTATCGTTTCTAAAATTACAACCGATTCAGTGAAAAATGCTATTTTGGTCTCTAGCATCTTATAAGTGATTTTCATTTTCAGTGATGTCCAAAACAATATCAGGGCCCAGCTCCAGGGCCTCAGCTACTTTCCATGTAAATGACAAGATCTGAGGGCTGTTTACTCAATACTGAACATCATTTGCACACCTCTTTTTGAGTAGCACTTTATTCTCACAGAATTGATGAAATTTTCCATGGCAGCCCTCAAGCTGCAATAGCATTCTTTGAGGCAAAAGGAATTTATTGTTTATTACCACACACACACACACACACACACACACACACACACACACACACACACTGTGATGACATGCTGCCCATCCATGAATAAAGGATCCATTGTAATATGAAGGCCTCACCTAGGACCTCCCTCAGGTGAAACTACTCCTACAAGGATAGATGATAACCCATCTTGAATCTTAAGAAGGCTGAAGTGTTAGTTCAAGCAGTGAACACGATCTGGATCCAAGGTTGTCATGAGTAGTGTGAGAACTAGAATTCCAAGGATTGCTCATTTGTGGAAGTTGAGATAGACAATGAAGTAACCCCCACTAAAACCATACCCTGAATTCAGTCCTCTAGTCCCCTGAATTGTGAAAAATAAAGTTGTGAGTTTTTTTTTTTTAATTGTGAGGAGAGACCAGTCCTTTGAGAGGGACATCAACGCTTTGGAGGGTAGAGGGATGGCGCAGGAGGGGAAGGCCCTCTATGAGGTGGATTGATTCAGTGACTGGAGTAATCGGGATGGGTGTGTCAGAGGCAGTGTGATTGGCACAGGATAGAGCGGGGTTTAGGGCTGTTGTACATAGGGTCGCTATGAGTCGCAGGCGACTCGACGGCACATAACAACAACAACAACAACATTTTTAGAATTTGTGCTTTGGGAACAGAGGAAACTAGTAAGTACAACACAGTTCAATTCTTTTCTAAAGTAAGTTTTCATTCGTTTGAATTTAACTACAACAGTTGTTGTTGTTGTTGTCATGTGCCATCAAGTCTACTATGACTCATAGAGACTCAAGAAGCAATGGATCTGAACTTTGCCCTGTTCTGAGCCAAGTTCATCATCTCTGATACACCGGACCCCATTGTCACAGTCATTATGTCAACCCATCTCATCCAAGGTCTTCCTCTCTTGCACTGAACCTCTACCTCCCAAATATAATGTCCTTTTCCAAGCACTGATCCCTCCTGGCAACATGTCTAAAGTATATGAGATGAAGTTTGAAAAATCTTGCCTCCAAGGAGCAACTTGGTTTCACTCTCTTCAAGACAGACCTATTTGTTCTCTTTATCAGTTCATGGCATGTTCAACAATCTTCTCCATCATCACAACTCAAAGCCATCAATTATTCTTCTATCATCCTTAGTCATTGTCCAACTCTCACATACATAGCAAGCAACTGAGAAATTGATGTTGAGAAGAGATTGAGAAGTTATAACAAGTTGTTGCTGTTGTTGCTATGTGCTGTCAAGCTGACTACAACTCATAGAAACTCTGAATTCTACCCTATCCTGAACCAATCTCACTTTCTACAACAACCTTCCCCCATTACCCCAGTTACTGTTTCAATCCATCTCATCTGGGGTCTTTCCTGTGCTTTCCCTTGACCCTGCCAAGCACAATGTCGTTCTCCAAGGACTGGTCCCTCGTGGCAACATACCCAAAATATGCAAGACACAGCCTCAAAATCCTTGCTGTTGCTCTTAAATACCATTAAGTAATCTGTAAGTCATAGCAACCCTCTGGCCAATAGGTCAAAACTTTGCCCTAACCCGAACCATCCTCACAGTCTCCTTCATGATCAAGCCTGTAGCTGTAGTCACTGTGACAATATACCTCCCTGAGAGTCTTTCTGTCTTTCTTGACCCTCTACTTTTCCCAACATGATGTCTCTTTCAAGGACTGATCTTATCAGACAACTTGCCCAAAATATGTGCGATGAAATTTTACTACTCTAGCCCCCAAAGTGGAAGAGATCTATATTTGTTCCCTTTCCAAAAAAGGGTGACCCAACAGAGTGTGGAAACTACAGAACAATTTCATTGATTTCACATGCAAGCAAGATTCTACTGAAGATTGTCCAAAAACGACTGGAACAGCACATCAGCAGAAAACGGCTGGAAGTCCAGGCTGGATTTAGAAGGGGTCGTGGTACTAGGGATATTGTAGCTGATGTTAGATGGATCTTAGCTGAAAGCAGGGAATACCAGAAGAATGTCTATCTGTGTTTCATTGATTATGCAAAGGCATTTGACTGTGTGGATGATAACAATCTATGGCTGACTCTGAGAAGAATGGGAATCCCAGAGCATTTAATCGTGCGAATGTGAACCTATACTTGGACCAAGAGGCAGTCATCAGAACAGAGCAAGGAAACACTGCATGGTTCAAAATTGGGAGGGGTGTATGCCAGGGATGTGTCCTACCTCCATACCTTTTCAACCTGTATGCAGAGTAGATTATCCGAGAGGCTGGGCTCTATGAGGAGAAGTGTGGAATCAGCATTGGTGGAAGATCTATTAACAGTCTGAGTTATGCAGATGACACAACCCTGCTTGCTGAAACTGAGGAGGACCTCATGCACTTGCTGCAGAGGATCAAGGCCTGCAGCCTAATATATGGACTGAGGCTCAATGTCAAGAAAACAAAGATTCTCACCACTGGACCAATTGGTAGCATCAGAATGGATGGCGAAAAGATTGAGATTGTTCACGGCTTCGGTTTGCTCGGCTCCACAGTCAACACTCTCGGCACCAGCAGCCAGGAACTCAAAAAACATATTGCGATGGGAAAGTCTGCTGTTAGGGACCTCTCTAAAGTACTCAAGAGCAACGGTGTCTCTCTGGAGACTAAGGTGCACCTGATACAGTCCATGGTCTTTGCAATCACTTGTTATGCATCAGAGAGTTGGACAATGACTAGGGAGGACAGAAGGAGAATTGACGCCTTTGACCTGTGGTGCTGGAGAAGAGTATTGAATGTACCATGGACTGCCAAGAAAACAAACAGATTCATCCTGGAGAGGGTTAAACCAGGCTACTCCTTGGAGGCAAGGATTCTGGGGCTTCATCTGACCTTCTTTGGACATGTCCTTGGAGAGGGGGTACATTATGCTTGGAAGGGTGGAGGGACAGCACTGGAAGGGAAGACCCTCTATGAGATGGATTGATTCAGTGACTGGGGTAATCGGGATGGGTGTGTCAGAGGCAGTGCGATTGGCACAGGATAGAGCAGGGTTTAGGGCTGTTGTACATAGGGTCGCTATGAGTCACAAATGACTCGACGGCACATAGCAACAACAACAAAGCCTCCAAAGAGCATCATGTTTGCTCTTTTTGTGGGACAATTTTGTTTGTTCTTTTAGCAGTTCATGGCATAGTCAATACTCTTAATCAGCACCATAATTCAAAGGCATCATTTCCTTTATGGTCTTCCTTATTCACATATATGAAACAATGGAAAATATCATGGCTTGAGTGAGTCTTACCTTAATTTGTAAAGTGACATCCTTGTTTTTTAGTTCACAGAAGAGGTCCTTAATAGTCGATTTACCCAACTTAAGACACCGTTTTTGTAGGCAATGGATAAACTTAATTAAATAAACATTGTATTTTCTTTCAGCTACAAGTTTTCCACTCATGAATGATTTGAATTACAATCTGAGAGGTGATATCCTGACTGAGAATTCCATTAGTTTAAAAAGCAGGATGAAAAAGTTCAGGGAAAACCGGCCTTGAATGTCAACATAACTGAACATAAACCCTGCATCTGCCATATCCTTGCACGTAACCCTAGATGGATTTACTAAGTTACTCTGAGTTACAAATTTCTCATCAGCCAAATTGGAGGGAAAATACTTACCTTGAGGGTTCTTGCGCCGATTAGAGATAATATATGCAAAGCACTACACATCAATTCTCAATCAAGGACAGCGCAAAACGCTTGATATTTTAAAGAAGTTTGGAAGTGGAGGCTTCTAAATGTGGAACAGGTGAAAACAAAAGCCAGAGCTACAGCAGAAGGGCCTAATTCTGCAGAGTTCCGTCTCACATTTATGTCGTGCTTTCAGTGAAGTATCTGATGTATGCTAGGATTTGAACACATTGGCTTTCTTGCTTCTGTTGCTGTATTTTCTAAATCACTCTTTGTTTACTTTGATTTGTTATCTATCTCCCTGATATGACATATGCCTGTCACTCTATCTGAGCTACATTATACTTTATTCTCTCTAGTTTCCCCTCAAGTATTTGGATTCTAGGTTCAAGCTAATGATGTGATTTCTATTTCCCTAGACTTTTTCTTTCTCTGCCTTTGTTCCTATATGTGTGTCCTGACCAGGATTTATGTAACTAGGATTTCCTATAAGCCACCATCTGTTCATCATTTTTCCACACTCTGGTGGTACATGCTGTTATGATCTTGGAGGTTATGTCATCATTATTGCAAACACCAGCAAGATCATTCACGATGGACAGATTTCAGAAGAGCTTCCAAATTAAGACAAACTGAAAAGAAAAGCCTAGGTATGTATTTCCAAGAATCAGCAGTTAAAACTTTATAGGGAGAGTGATTAGGCAGTATAATTAATTAATTACTTTAATCAATAGCAATTGATGTTCTAAAACAAAATGTCCATGAATGACTGTATTTTAAAAAAAACCAATATAACTTGTAAACCTTAGCGCAAATAAAAATAGATAAATTTAAAAATAAGGAAAACCCTATGGATCCCAAATTACCACTGATGGATAAAATGCTAAAAGATGAGTTGTTGTTGTTGTTGTTATTGTGAAATGCCATCGAGTCATAGGCGATTCATAGTGACCTTATGAACAAAAGACCTGAACACTTGTATAATTTTCTTCATTTCTTCAAGTTCATAGGGTTTCCAGAGGCAAGCTATTTCAGAAGCGGATGCCTCTTCTGTTTCCAAGCTCGTTTTAATCAGGAAGCTCCACCAAGCACTGTCCATCACAGGTAACCATTACCACATTTGGCACACGAGGGTCACAGTATTCAGCATCATAGCAACCACGAGCTACCTTTGTATAGCAAATCAACAAACAGACCAGTGCTATACCACCTAGAAGAATGTTTGCAAGAAAAATGAGAGGCTCCCAAAATACACAGTAACCACAATATCAGTTATAAAGATGGCACAGGAGCAGGTAACATTATGTTGTACCTGGATCACCATAACTCAGAGTCAACTCAACAGCAACGTTTCTAATAAAAATGCACAAAGCTAAAACATTGTATTTGCAGCTTCCTCCCTCTTTCATAACTTGAATACAATAGAGCAGAAACACTGCTACAAGAGCAGCAAGAGATAATGGAAATTGTGATAAAATTTAAAGCGAAAATGGAAAGTGAGTTTTAAAGCAAAGGCCCTGAGATAAACACAGGGACATTGAGTGTTGTGAGAAATTCTCCCATTTCTAAACTTAATGGTGAGAGACAAAGGCATAGATCTGAAGGGGGAAAGATTATCTCCTGGAATAAATAACAAGAGACTGCCATTCTCACCCCCTAGTAACTAAAGACATGACAGATTCTGCAAAACATCACCAAAACTGCCAAGACTGTGAGCATCTGAATGGAGCAAGAACTCTAGAATCACCAAGCCTAATGTTGCATTTCTGATGCCTATAAACAGATTTATTCACCGGGGTAGTCCAAATGGCTGAACCACTCCTAAATGGCCCTAGAGGTAGGAGGATAATCTTAATGATGTATGACAAGACTTACATTACAAAATAATTTCAATTACCGGCTGTGTTAAAAGCCACTTTGCAGCTGTTAGAAAAATTTACAAATAGACTTTAAGTACATCCAATGAAAAAACTGACTTTAACCTTCCTGTTCCAATTCTAATTTGATTCTAACCTGTAGAAACGGGTCGGAAAACAGATCTAGCAATGAGAAAAGCCAAGTAAAATGGCATGAAATGAAGCAAAGAAAATCTTTTCCAACTAGAAGTTGTATAGTAATCTCTGTGAGTGGCATTTTGAACTTATAAGATGCCTTATTACTTACTTTTAAATTGCACCAAAATCCTGACTCAATTTAAAGCCTCGTTATATGAGCCACTTAAAGATCATCAACGACTAAAAAGATTGATATGAAGCTCACCATAAACTGGTCTCACTTTACATATGCAACATTCAATAGCAGAAGAATTACAGTCTAAATGTGTTGTATTTCTCTCATCTTCATGACCTCTATATAGCGAAATTTGGGCAAGTTAAATACAACCTAGATAATATTTTATTCAAACATATATGGAAATAATCTAAGATTTGGTGAAATTGCATCCTTAAAATGGTGTTTGCTACATTATAACAAAAATATCTTTTAGTAAGAACACCTTTAAATCCAATCACATTCGCTTTTATTTTATGTAAAGGAAACAAAGCTTTGCCTTTTTACCCCGTATCATAAATGATATCTAGAATTTTGTTGCTGTTGGTGTTGTGTATGATGGAGTCAGAGCAGACCCTCCAGTGGGTTTTCAGAAGCAGTTAATTGCACTGGAGGAGATTGCCCATTCTTTTCCTATCAAGCAGCTAGTGGCCTCAAACCACTTGCCTTCCAGATTGCAGCGCAGCTTCTTGCCATTTGGCCATCAGAGCTCAGAACTTTCTTTACCTACACAAATTTCTCCCCACCCTCTAAAGTCTAATTCAAGCCTGAAATACTCCATAGTCACTTCTATAGTCTCCCCAAACCATAGTCCACCAACCTATTTCTGAACCTATTTAAAAATCAATGGTACCTTCATAAAGATCAGTGTCTACTCCGTTGCTTTTTATAAACATTACTATCTATCCAATCAGAAAAGAAATTTGGGGCTAGCAGTACCTGGTTTTTAAGGCTTTCTTTCATTCACTTCAAAATCTACTGTCTCATGATTTCCACAAAGTATTGTACAAAGATAATTCTAAACAATTGGTTAATATTCGATAAGTAATTTTCTCTGTGTTCAAGCTTTTAAAAATATGAAGTGTGATACTCTAAAGACTATCATAAAACTACTCTAATTACAACTTCAGTTCAGTTTCAGCAAGCAGGGTTGTGTCATCCGCATAACGCAGATTGTTGATAAATCATCCACCAATCCTGACCCCACATTTCTCCTCATAGAGCCC
>NW_006399756.1:23988106-24069142 GCF_000299155.1 Elephantulus edwardii | reverse complement strand
ACTCGACGGCACATAACAACAACAACAACAACAATTACAACTTGTAAATTAACCTAAGTCTATTTACATTATAAGGAGCTCCAATGGTGCAGCAATGATGTCAGTCTAGAGACTAAAGCAAGCCTGAGACAGATCACAGTCTTCTCAACTGCTTTCTATGCATCTGAGAACTGGACAATGATGAAGGATGACAGAAGAAGAATTAATACCTTTGAGCTGGAGTACTGGAGAAGAGTATTGAATATGAACTGCCAAGAGAGTAAGTAGGTCTATCCTGGAGTGAGAACAGATTGCTTTTGGAAGGCAGAGATTTTGAAGCTCTGCCTCACATACTTCAGGTATGTTTCCAGAAGGGACCAGTCCTTGGAGAAGGACATCACACTAAGAAGGATAGAAGGTAAGCATAGGAGAGGAAGACCTTGGATGAGATGATTGGCACAGTGACTGTGCAATGGGGTCGAGTGTGTCAGAGACAGTGAGGTTGGTCCAGGGTAGGGAAAGGTTCAGATCCATTGCTCATGGGGTTGTTATGAGTCCGTCTTATGAGTCCACACAACAACAACGGTGGTGTGGTGCTTTACGTGTTGTACAGCTAACCAAAAGGCTAAATTTGGAAGCCACAAGCTATTTTGAGGAAGAAATATGGGCTGTTTCCACTCACAAATAGTGACAGCCTTAAAAGCCCAAGGGAGAATCATTGTGAGTCAAAATGAACTCATCAGTAGTGAGTTTCATTTCAAATACATATTGTGGTCAAAAAAGAAGAAGAGGCCACTGCTTTATTTTATTCTAATTTTCAAGGAAAAAGAGGGACCAAGAAAATAAGAATAACAAAAGAATTATAGAAAAGGATATGAAACTCTAAGTTGAATAACTCGTGGGGAAAACATTCAATGACAAATAGCAAAAAAAAATAAAAAGACAATTCAAAATGGAAACACATTGGCTATCATAAATACAAGGATCCTGTATGAAACCAATTGCATAGCATAATCTGATTCTGATTTCTTTCTGACTTTGAGCCTTAGCTGTCTATTCTTTTTTTTTTTTTTTAATACTGGACAGATATATTTCCAGAGACCTCAATCTTTCCATGATAAAGTAAAGGCAAAAATTAAAGAGCTAACATTTCCAATATAAGACTCATTTCATTTTCTTGATTCTGGTTCACTAAAATACCTATCACTGAACCACCACCAGTAAACCAATGACTATTATCTGATACATGTGAAGTATCTTATTACCCAGGTTAGGAACTATGCCTGCTTCTGGAGTTTATAGCTTAGTCAACTCCACAAAAACCTTCTGAACAGAAATTAGGAGAATAGAATTCGTATCTAGAAGGAACGTGAAATGTTGTCATCAGAGGAAGGGAAATACAAAGAAAGAGATATTTCTGATACAGATAGCAGATTATTAGTTAAGAATTAAATAGATAATAGAAATCCCTCAACTCTGCCATCTCAGACACATTTTTCTCTGGTGGCCTAGTGGTAAGCAGCTCATGGCAATCCTTATAGCACGTGGTTTGAATCCACCAACTGCATCGTGGGAGAAGGATGGGCAATCTCCTCCCATGTAATAATCAACTGCCTCTGAAAATCCACCGGAGAGCATCAGCTTTGGGTCAGTTCCAATTCTACAGTACACAACATATGGTGTAAACTATCTTGAGAAACCCCGGTTCTTTGAGTTTACTTATGATATATAGGCCAAATTGACATAACTAAATCGTTCAGGACTGACTGAAATTCTAACTGTATCTTCCAGGGCTATATATGTCGAGTGAGATATATGAGGTAAAAATACATAGTATGGATCTGACTTCAATATCCCACAAAATAATATGCTTAAAAGCTTAATAAACTGAATTACAGATATACTGTTATTATGAGTCACTTGAGTCAGAACTGACTCATAGCTGATACTCTAGCAGACTTTCAGAGGCTGTAAATCACATGGGAGGAGATTGACAATCTTTCTCCCTCAGAGCAGGTGATGAATTCACATCACCCGTCTTTGGGTTGGCAGCATAATTCGGCCCACAAAGCCACTAGAGCTTCCTGGTAATAGACACAATCCACTTGTTTAAAATGTTTATAGAATGTAAACCAAGATCATAGGGTCTTTATCAATTCTCTTCCAGTTTCCATTTTCTTAAAAGCAGATTTATCCCGTTCTAGTTAATTAGATTCTTCTTACTAAAATATTCAATTTAGGGTTCAGTTTCCTCGTTTTATTTTCAATTGCACTTCAGTATTGTGTCTTAATTACTATAATTCAAATAAAATTAGATGCTATTCTCTGTTCTTTAAAAAAACCCAATAAAGTGAAATAAACAAACCAATTCTCTATAAAATGTCACTGATGCTGTGTAAAAGCAGAAAAAAACCAAATATTTATTAAGTATATACCAAGGCAGATTTTTAATCTCAAAGTAACAGAACTCCACAGACAGAAGAAAAAGAGACTGGATGTTCTGCATAGATTTCCTTCAGAAGGTAATGTTGTTTTGTTGTTACATACTGTAGAGTTAGAATGGACTTAAAGCTGACCCACCAGCTTCAGAGGCAGTAAATCATACAGGAGGAGATTGCCTGACTTTCTCCCATGGAGCACCAGTAGAATTATACCACATGACTTAAGTCTAGCAGTGCAATTCCTTACACTAGGCCCCCAGAGCTCCCTCAGAAAATAATAGTAAAGCCGAAATATGAATGGCAAGAGAACTTGTTATTAGGTGTCATCCAGATGAGGATGACACATAGTGACTCTACAACCAACAGACCTGAGTCTTGTCCTATTCTGTGCCATCCTCACCATTTCTGATACACTTGAGTCCATTGTTGCAATCAGCCTGTCAATTAATTTCGTTGGAGTCAAGAGCATTCCAGAACACCCGTTCCAAAAACCCTGAGGTGTAAGCAAGCTGGTGTGTGAGAAGTCCATGAGCGTACATTACTTGCGTGTGTGTATTATGAAGGTATTTCGTGTTTTGTCTCTAGTGACTCCAACAAACTCATAAAACATTGGTATGGAATGCCTTCAGAAAACTGGTCAGAAGTTTGATCCTGGAGAACTTGACAAAGCAGAGTTGTTGATCTTAGGTGCTGTTTAGTCCAGTAGTGACCCTGTGAATAACGGATATGAATCCTGTCCTATTCTGTGCCATCCTCATATCTCTGACACACTAGAGTCCATTATTGAAGTCACTTTGTCAAGCCACCTGGCTGAAGGTCTTTCTCTCCTTCACTGACCCTCTACCTTTCCAAGCATGATGTCCTCCTCCAAGGAACAGACTCACCTAGCAGCATAGCTAACGTATGTGAGACGAAGCTTCACCATCCTGGCCTCCAAGGAATACTCCGGCTATACTTTCTCAAAGACCTATCTAAATGTTCTTTTGGCAGTCCATGGGATATTCAGTACTCTCCTCCAACACCACAGTTCAATAGTGCCACTTTTTCTTCCTTCTTCCTTATTCATTGTTCAGCTCTCAACAGAATAGCAAGTGATTTAAGACTGTTGTCTGAATCAAATGTACCTTAGTCCTCAAACTAACATCATTGCTCCTCAGTAATTTCGAGAGGTCCCTGACTGACTGTAACTTTTTCCAGCACTGTATGTTTCCTCATCTCTTAATTGCTAGTACCAAGTGAATTGATTGATTATGGATCCAAGTAAGATGAAGTAGTTGATGGTTTCAATCTTTTCGCCATCTATAATGATATCACCTATGAAGAGCTATGGTGGCTTAGTGATAAGAACTTGTGCTCCAGTCTCAAAGGTGCATGGTTTAAATCCACCTGCTGCTTTGATGGGAAAAGATACACGGTCTCTTTCTGTGTAATTTATTGACTATGAAAACCCACTGGACAGTCAGTACCAACTTGAAAGCACACAACAACACAAACTAGAGTAAGGAAGGCTGTTAAAAATGTAAAGTTTCTCTAGTGTCTTTTATTTTTAGTGCTGGGGGAAGTCTGGGTCAGTTATTAAAAGTTTGAACACAGGAACTGTAAAAACATGATTGTACTAAAAGAAAAATGGGAAGCAAAGAGTTTGTTGTAAAAAATCATACAAAATGGGATGATAAAATGTATACTAAAGAAATAAGTTACCTCGTCAACATCCTGGAAAAGGTCCATATGAATGTCCATTCCAAAGAAATCCAGAGGAATGTAAAAAATATTATTGGTATTATACATATGCAGTTATATACCAAAGGTAATTAAAACCAGTTCAGATCCAGAGAATACTCTAAAATTGTTTGTGTTTTATAGAAAAAAAAATCATTTGACTATGTAAAACATACCTTTTTGGACAGCATTGCTAAGAATTAAAATTCCAGAAGATTTAATGTGCAAATTGTACATAGAACAAAAGATACTAATTTAAATAGAATAAGAAGACACTAGGTGGTTTAAAATCAGGAAAGATGTGTTTCAGAGTTTTACGCTTTAATCATATTTAATCAATCTTTATGCTGAGCAAATAGTCTAGGAAACTGGACTATATGAAGAAGAATGTGGCATCAACATTAACAACGTGTGATTCACAGATGATACGAACTGGTTGGAAATAATGATAAAAAAGAAGAACTACAGTCTTCAGTGTGATTATATTTCAATATAAAGTAAATAAAAAATCTTACAAGTGGACCAAAAAGCAGTTTCATGATAATTGGAGGGAAAATTGAAGTTGTCAAAGATTTCATGTTATCTGGAAATCAACATCCATAAACCAGTAAATGCAATAGATAAACCAAATGCCATATGGCATTGGAGCAGTCTGATGCAACAGATCTCTTTAAAGTGTTCAAAATCAAAGATATCTTTTTGGGTAGGAAGATATACTGAGATCAGTACTGGTATTTTCAATAACCTCTATGCATGTGAAAGTTAGACAAGATGTAAGAAAGTTCAAAGAATAGTCAATGCACTTATAGTTTTAGCAAAGAACATTGAAAAGGGCATGGACTTCTAACTAAAAGAACTAGCTAATTCATTTTGGATCAGTACAATCAGAATGTTACCCAAAAGTGGAGATGGTAGTCTCAAGTACTTAGGGTATATTTTCTAGAGGGATCAGTCCCTCTAGAAAGGTTGTCATATTTGGTAAAGTACTGTGTCAGTGAAAAAGAGGAAAACCCTCAAGATGACAGATTGATATGCAGTAATAATTGTTAAAACATGACAATGGTAGTGAGGATAGTACAGAACCAAGTAGTGTTTCACTCTGTCGTACAAATAATTTGAAACTGACTAGACAGTGTGACAACACATAAAACCCAGAAAACACACCCAGTTTATCTCTAATATTCATTTCATGAGATAAAAATATTTGCTATCAATCCACTTCAAGGAGCTGCAACATATGGGAACTACTAGAGTCAAGTTACCAAGGTAGTGTGGGAACCGAAAGGAAACCAGATAGCTAGATCAATATTAAAATTTTAACTATTTTATTGTTGTATATGTGTGTGCAAAGATGGACTATTTAATCTTTTACTCAATTTAAAAATCTATATAAGTAAATGAGTGATAAATGTGAAGGGCATTGTATTGACTCAATTCAACTGGCAAACATTTATTGAATAATTATTGTATGCTGAGTCTTTCAATAGGTGCAGAATGTGATATGATCCAAGATTTTGAGCTGTTTACTACAGCAAATAATGAAAGTAAATTAGTAAACCAATGTGTGTATGTGGGTAATTTTAGGAGAAGATGAAGAATGGTAAAAAGCTGGTGGGTAGTGTATGGAAAGAATGGGTATTTATTTCAGGTAGCTTTGACAGGCAAGGATTCTCTGAAGCAGCAATATTTTTAAACAAAGCAAATGAAGGGAATAGAACGAGCGATATTATTATATGTGGGAATAGTGATCAAAGCAGAAGAGCATCATGCTCTAAGGTAGAAATGAGCACAGTATGCTCAGGGAAGCTTGAGAAGGTCAGTATGTGACCATAACAATATGAATAAAGGTATAAATGAGAGGCAAAGTGTTCAGAAAGATAGCTGGTAACCAATAGAATAGGGTCTTCTTCCATCACAAGAATCCCCGTGTGGTTCAAAGTGTCGAATCCACCCAGAAGTGTTCTTGACAAAAATCTAGCAACCTTCTTTTTGAAATATTGAACCATAGAGAGTGCAGTTCTAGCCTGAAATACATGGATGGGCTCACTACGAGTTAACATTAGCACAAGAAGAACTGGGTTTCCAGTGGTGGTGAGGATTTTATTTGGAATTTGATGGAACAACATTGGATGACTGTGCAGATAACTTCTGTGGACTGATTTGTATTTTTCAAAGATTGTCCTGGCTATTTGGTAGAAACGTGTTTTTAAGGACAGTCAGCTCTAAAATAGGTAGAATAAATAAGAGACAAATACAGTCAGCCTGGTCAGACAGAAGGTCAGCTTGGACTAAGGTGGTAAAAATGCATGTGGTCACACTGAGCATATGTTTTGAAAATAAAGTTTATAAAGCATGCTTAGTGGATGTAAGATGTGAAGAAGCAACACTGATGTATTGCCTATTTTATCTGAGAAACTAATTGAGTGACAGTGTTTACAATCTCACAGGGGGTGAGGTATGTACATTGAACAATACTGTTTGCAAAGTACAAGGGGTGAGGTATGTACATTAAGTACATACATACTTATATAAATGGTGGTGTGTATTTGTGGAGGATATACCAAAAGTTCTGCTTAAGTAATACTTACTACTTTTGAAATTACTATTTGACATCCATTGTATGTCAAGCCAGTGGCTAGATTTTCATGTTTAGGTTTCTGGTAAGCAGTGAAGGGAAGAGATTAAATTGAAGAACCATCAGCAAGTAGATGGCATGAATGCATGACAGTGAATGAGATCACCAAAGATTGAGTACAGAATTAAAATAAATAAGGGTAATGAAGACTAAATGACATCATATACATAAAATAAAAAGAGTTAAGTCAAAAGTGACTTCATAACTTCATAATGTTAGGGAAAAATTATGACTCAAGAGTTTTAATAAAATTAGAAATGGTGGAAGGCACACCTTTAAATACACAAATGTACATAGATAGCAGGGAATCCAGTTTCTAAGCGGTTACCTTCCTGTTGCTCAGAACGAGAGAGTGAACTCAAATTGGTTGATGTTAAGAAGAGTAAGATTTTTGAGTGCATATAAATTCCAAAATCAATCTCCATAATAGTCTATGTGTTTCCTACTGCCAAAGGGGCCCTTTAGAGTAGTGAGAGAAGATCTTCACCCTGAAACCCACAGCGTCCCTTTTCAGCAGGAAGCAGCTAAGAGAATATGCCATCCCCTTTTCCTTATGACTCAGGGTGAAGTCTCTCTCAGGGAGGAGTGATAGGGAATGGCAAAGGACACACTGACAAAGAAGATTAATCAGAACTGGCTTTGACAAGCACTGTGGCATTTGGACAAGAACAAACTGGGAGGAGGGTAGAGAGAATAGTGCAACAATGAATGAATGGAAACCCAAAATCTCTGTAAATGTTTGTTGTTGCTGTTGTAAAATATAATTATAGGAAAAAAAAAAAAGAAGAGTAAGATTTTAGTGCAGAAGTGTGTCCAGTGCCACCCTGTGGAAAAAGAAACTTAGAATCTACACAAGATTTAGTAAAATCTACATGATTTTTTTAGGCAGAATATGTATCAAGACCCTGGATTCTCTGAGAGAGATTCCAGTAAGAATAATAGTATAACCTGAAGAGAGGATACTCTGGCAGGGTTTCTAATGAAGATCAAGAAACACATCCTGGAAACAAAAATTGCCTTTTCTGGATTGGAAAGAAGATATTAAGGATAAAGTTTTGGATACTAGGTTATTATTATTATTATTATTATTATTATTATTATTATTATTTTATATGTACCATACTGGCGGGTTATTGGTCAAGAGCTGCACTGCCAACCCAAAAGCACACAGTTGTAATCCGCCAGCCGCTCTGCAGGGGTAGGACGGGCAATCTCCTCCCAGGTGATTAACTGCCTCGGAAAACTCACTGGAGGGTCAGCTCTGGCTCGCTTCCTACTCGACACAACAACATGGCATAGGGAAGTCTTCTCACTATGATTGGAGAAGTCTAACCAACTTGCTGTCTGGAGGCAAGGATTTTGAAGCTCTATCTCACATACATTAGGCATGTTGTCAGAACGCACCAGTCCTTGGAGGACATAGTGCTTGGAAGGGTAGAGGGACAATGCAGGAGAGGAAGACCCTGGATGAGATGAGTTGACACAGTGACTGGGTTAATAGCAGCAGGTATGTTGGAAAGAGTGAGATTCAGTCAAGATAGAACAGACATAGGGTTGCTATGAGTCGCAGGCAACTCGACAGCACATAACAACAAAATAAATTCCTTTTTTAATCACAGTAACTACCTTTTAGCATGTGCCCGCTGTGTATTTATGGAGCTCTGGTGACCTAGGCGTAAGAAGCTATGCTGCAATCCCAATGGTACAAGGTTGAAATCTACTAGCTTCTACTAAGTAGGATGGTCAATCTCCTCTTGTGAGATTTACTGCCTCTGAAAACGCACTGGAGAATCAGCTATGGATTAGTTCTGACTCGACAGCACACAATGACAATAATAGCTGTGTTTTAAAAGTTAAATCAAACCAACACAGAAAACTTCAGGGGAGGTTTGATGGCATCATCTATAGGGGGCTGTGGTGCCAATGAAAGGAAAGCCTTCCAACAGTTTAATCCACCAACGTCCTCTTAAAACCCACTGGAGGGTCAGCTATGAGTTGGTTCTTATTGAAGAACAAAGAGTGTGAGTTGAGACAATGTGCTGGGATTACATCAAGCTCTTGACTCAGCATCTCATTGAATTCTCATGGCCACTTGCTAATAGAGGCAAATTATTACTTCTTTCATAAATGTATCTTTGTGAGTGTCCATGGCCACAAAAACAAGACATGACAGAGCGAAGACTAAACTAAAGCTAAAGCTGCAATATTAAGCAGTGTGTTACACAATAAGATATGGAGATTTCCTCCCGCACCCTCTGGCACAGGCAGTGATGTGGAATAATGTGGAGGGTTTCAGAGGCAAATATTCCTTAATTCAAATACCAAATGCTAAAGCTCACTGAGCCTTTCTTTGCTCATGTGTAAAAACTGAAATAATAATTTGTTTCTTTCAGGATTGCTATGAGGATTATATGGAAACATTTATGCAAAGTCACATAGTATTGTACCTGGTGCTACTGAATTTCAATTGTCTTGAAAAATCTATTTTTCTTTTGTGATCCAAGTCTTTGGCACTGTGTATGTGTGTGTAAATGGCTAAAAATTATCTGTTGAATAAATAGCACACAGTAGGGGGATATCTATGATCTATTTATCTATCTATCTATCTATCTATCTATCTATCTATCATCTATCTATCTCACAGCTGCCTTATTTGTCTTATGATTCAGCCAAAATCAGTCAGTGGATTGTCTCTTTAGCTGGGAAGAAGAGGGAATTAAGAAAATTTAGAACATCCACTATCTTGACTCTAAAAGGATAAGCCTTCTGTATTAAACATTTGTCTTGTCTTCAGTCACTAGGTGTTTCCTAAAGAGATCACAACTGTTTCAGGAGAGAAGAGACCAGCCCACCTGGGCAGGAAGCACTTTGTGGGAGTGGATTAATATACTTGACTTGGCACAGAGCCCCGTATAACGTTTCTTACGGTAAGTCGCTTTTGCTAGGGAAATTAAATGGGATTCTCACGGGAGCATTATTTTAAACAAGAATAGC
This sequence comes from Elephantulus edwardii, assembly GCF_000299155.1. Classification (NCBI taxonomy): domain Eukaryota; kingdom Metazoa; phylum Chordata; class Mammalia; order Macroscelidea; family Macroscelididae; genus Elephantulus; species Elephantulus edwardii. Next base: position 24,059,374 of record NW_006399756.1, on the reverse strand, counting down.
CCCTGAACCACTGGGAAACATAAAGCAGTCCATGGTGCTGACACTAATGTCATCCTATATTGATAGCAGGTCATTTTCCAAGAGAATTCAGAGAAGAACTGTTATATGTGTGAGTGCATGTGTGTGGACGTGTGCATGACTAGTGTATAAACCAAAAGAATGAGAGTGAAAGACGGAAGTGACAACGTTCAGCTGCCTTCTCAACTTGGCAGAGCCTCGAAGGGACGATTAATTTCTAACAAATTCAGGAACGCCTACTGAGTACAGCTAAATAAGTAATGAAGCAAGTCATTAACGAACACGATGAAAGACTTGCTGTACAGTATATACTGGAAGGGTTACTCTTCACCGAGATGATGCGACAAGCCAGAGCAGATGAGACAGATGTCATGTTCAGTCTGGTTTTGAAAATTTCAAGCAGAAGAATCTGAAAGAGCTAGGTTTGACTTCAAATTTGTGGTTTAACTGGTTGTGTGAGCAGGAGCCAGGGGAGCCACTGTTGGCCTTGGCCTTGGGTTGAAGGTAGCAGTGGCTTCAAGCCCAAAAGGAGAAGAAGAGGAGGGAGGAGACGGCCATAATCACCCAGGTTTGCCCCACCCAGGGTGGCGGTGATCCTTTGGCCAGAGAGCATGATACTGTGTACCTGGGAATTGTGTTGTGTTGTGTTGTGTTGGTCTCTGGAGAAAGGCGACTCTGCCTCCAGGAGCCAAGGAAGCCACGCTTGGCCTTAGTCTTGGCCTTGTGTGAGCTTAGGTGAATAATTTCTATTCCCAAGATTCCATATCATCCTTTATAAAGTAGATCAGAAATCTACTCGACTCACTATTGTCTACTGAGTTAACAAGTTTGTAAATCTTAATAGGAGGAGATTGTCTATCTTTTGTATTTGGAGGTGCTGGTGGCCTTGAACCACTAAAGTCATACAGTCTTTGGATTAGCTGTGCATGCTATAGACTACACCTCCAGATCTCCTTGGAAAAGTAATAATGCCTACTTTATAAGGTTGTTGGAAAGTTTATGAATACTCATGAAATGTCTGGCTCATGAAAAATCCAATAAATGTTGGGTGTAGGTGGTACCAGAAAGAAGAATCGGTGAATGACATTATTATTTGCCAAAAGCTAGACCAAAGGCATCAACTCCTCATAATTAGCTTAAAATATAAGTAATAACTTTCTCCCTTTAACAAGAAAAAATAGGCATTTCCTGTGGCATAGTGGAGAAGGAGGTCCACTGCCAACTCTAGGACAAGTGGTAGAGCCCACCAGTTGCTCATTCATTGAGAGAAAGATGGACAAAAGCCTTGGAAAACCCACTGACAGGTCAGCTAGAGTTTGGTTCCAACTCAAGAGCACTTAACAACAAGAAGAAGTAGTAAAAAGAAAAGAAGCTATGTAATTTCACTCTGATAATGGTACTGTCACAATTGAGTCCAAAGCAAGAAGTCTGTGCTCTTAACAGTAATGACCTTGAAAAGGCAGCGGTGGTAGTAGAATTGCAAAATGTCATAGTAAAATAACAGACTCTACTGTTCTCCTTTTAAAAGAAAGCTTTTAATAATTTCATAATCTGTTCTGTATTTATAAAATATGAAATGGGTGTTTGTACCAGACACTCTGTGAAACTTAGAAAGTAGTGAGCAACCCAGAAGGAGCTTAAGGAAATCCTGGAACACATGCAATCAATACCGCAGGTTTGAATCCAGTCTCACCTGTGCTTGGTAATGTGGAGAACGTTACTTAACTCTCTCAACTCCAATTCCCACTCTTGCAAAAATGTATAGGATTTATGACAATTAAAATTAAGGAAAGCAAACATATAAATCCAGCAGATGGACTTCCAGAAGAATGAACTAGTCTACTGTGGAGACGAATAGCCAGAATACTCATTATAAGTGGGATGGCAAGCCTTTATCTTTCTTTCTTTAAATCTGTATCAGCCCTCAATCCCAGAGATGAGTGGTTCAAATCCACCAGATGCTTTGCTGGAGAAGGAGGAACAATCTCCTCCTGTACCAGTCAAATCTGATTTGGTGGTACACACACACAAATAATAATAATTTAAAAAAATAAAAAAAAATCTGTATCAGCCCTAACCCTAACTCTAACCTCTAACCCTAATGACTCTGCATCAGATGAGTGACCATTACCTGAAAAGGGACATCACACTTGGTAAAGAAGAGACTCAATTAAAAACAAGGAGATCAGCAATGAAATGATGTAACATAGAAGCTTCAACAACAGACACAAACAGAGTAACAATTGTGAAGATGGCACAGGACAAGGGTCATTCTACTTTACATATGGTGGCTATGAGTAGATCCCATAGCACTGAACAATAATCAAGTACATTATAGGGCATTTGATAAATATTAAACTGTGTTTTTTCTTCCCTTCAAGATAGCTGATAGTATTTTCTTTATATACTGGTGGCCTAATGATAAGAAGCTGCACTGTAATACCAAAAGCATGTGACTCAAAATCATCAGCTGTTCTGGAGGTGATTGGTAGACAATCTCCCCCCGTGTTGACTGTATCTGAAAATTTGCTGCAGGGCCAGCTATGAGTCGGTTCCAACTCGACACCATACATTAACAAGCATGAGATAACACAGAGAATGCTTGCAATATTAAATGTTTTCTTTCCTTTCTTTCATCACATACATGTGCAGTATACATACTACAAGCCAGGTTTTGTACACTGTTGTTGTTGTTGTTGTTGTTGTTAGGTGCCATCGAGTCGAAGATGACTCATAGTGACCCTATGAACGAAAGGCCTGAGCATTGTTCATACAACAAATATATGACAGAAGGCTATTTTCAATGCTTCAGAGAACAGGCCACAGCTGTCTCTAACACGGTCAGGATGGCTTCATACAGAAAATTATACTGGAGCTGGCCTTTCAGGAAGAGAATCTGAATGGGAAATAACAACCTAGGAAGAGAGGCACAGCAAAACCAAAATTTTGGAAGCCAGAACGTGCTGAGGTGTTTAGTAGTAAGCAAGTGGGATGGTTTGAATAAGGAAAATCCTTCCAGAACACGAAAAAGAAAGCAGGGGGTTGGATGTAGGAGGATTCATTGCTTTGAAGTTGGGAACAACTCCCAGTTGACCCTCCGGTAGCTTTTCAGGAGACTGTAAATAGCATGGAAGGAGATTGCCATCCACCTCCCATGAAGCCACTGGTGGATTCGAACCTACAGAGAGATGTTGCCTTTGTGCCAGCAGCACAATTCCCTACTGACTATACCACCAGAATGCCCTTCCCAGAAAACAGCCATTTTAATTAATTCTCTCTTCACCATGGAAATTTTTCTTTATAATCATGTAGTGAATCCCAGTGGATAAAAGTTGATATTAATGGACACAATGGTTAAGGTTGGGAAGAAGGTCTAGAAACCTGCCCACTCAGTACTCCTCTTGCTGTTGGGCATACATAGAGATTCAGAGTGAAATACAAAGCAAAGCAAACCCATAAGTTAATGAATTCATTTTTAAAATACCTTAGAAAGAATGGTAGAAGTATAGAAACTCAGCCTAAGGAGAATTTTGAATACAAGGATAATGGGCAAACCAGAACAAATTGAACATAGAATTAAAAATGTGAGTAAGAAAATAACATAATAAGCACCATGTTAAGGAAAGTATCCTGATTTACATGAATGGTCTGATTTTCTGATTTGTAGGACTGCAATATTGTTTACAAGGTAATTAAATGGATAGTACTTTAATCTTGTTTTAATACTGCCCAACATCCTTGCAGAGCAATCAAGATGTTCTGAACTGCAATGAGAATCTAAACAAAGATTTGCATGTAACTCTGAATGTCCCTTCCCAAATGAGTAGAAAATAGACCTTTGCTATATGAAGAAGGTGGTATCGGGATTGGAAGATCAATAATAAGCTTTATGCAGATAACACAACCACATTCGCAGAAAATGAAGAAGAGTTGATGAAGATCAAAGAATACAGCCTTCAATATGGGTTCCATCTTAAAATTAAGAAAGAAAAGTTCCTCACCCCTGAGCCAATCAACAACTTCATGATAAATGGAGAAAAGACTGAAGCTGTCAATTACTTCATTTTACTTGGATCTGAAATCAATACAGTAACAGCAGTTCAAGAAATTGAAAGACAAAAAAAAAGAATACAAAGGAAATCTAAAGACTTGTTGCATTGGGTAAATCTGCTGTCAAAGACCTCGTTAAAGCACTAGACGGCAAGGATAGTTTGAAGACTAAATTCACTTGATTCAAGTCAGCATATTTTCAATTCCTTCCTATACATCTAAAACATGGGCAATGAATAAGAATGCTAGAGAACAACTGATGCCTTTGAATTTTTGTTTTGGTGAAGAATACAAAATAGTCAATGTAGTGAGAAAAGGATAAACCAGTCTGTCTTGAAAGAAGTGCAGCCAAGATTTTCCTTTGAGCCAAAGACGGTGAAATATTATCTCACACTCTTCAAGCATTTTGTCATAAGGGGCCAATCCTTGGAAAGAGACATCATGCTGGAAAAGACGAGTGTCCGCAAAAGAGAGGGAGACACTCAATGAGATGGACTGACCCAGGAACTGTAGCAATGGGCTTGGGTCTTGGCAAAGCAGTGGGCATGAGAATGTGAGGGTGGGCAGAACAGAGAAAGGTCAAGACCCGTTGTTCCTATGGTCATTATGTGATCTGCTTAATGGCACATAAACATCACAACAAATTTATTATCACTTTTGTAAGGATGAACAGTTTTGTCTGTAACACAACTCCAGAATCTATTCCCCTACAGTGAGTTCTCCAGCTTTTAAGGCAAAGAAAACTTGTAGCAGTCATCTATAGTTTTACCTAATGCCCAGAATTGGCAACACAGACAAAAAATAGTCACTCAATTCAATTGGCAATTGATTTTAGTCCAAACATGAGTCACTGAACAACCTCAGTATTATGATGTTTTAGAATAAACGCCAGCAGTTCGAATCAACTAAGCACTTCTTGGGAGAAATATGAGGTAGTGTTGTTTTTGTAAAGGTTTATGGCCTTGAAGATCCTACGAGGGAGCTGTACTTTGTCCTCACGGGGTCACTGTGAGTTAGAATTGACCCAGTTACAGGAGGTTTGGTTCTCTTGGTTTTAGATTTATGGTGTTGGTCAACTTACCCTTGGATATTGCTTCCAAATAAACCTCTAAAAGATTGTACCAACTTATTTCTATTCCCTGTAGGAACCATACGGCACACAAAATGGTTGTTCCCACCACATCCTAATCCCCGGAACATGCGAATAAGCTGCCCGGTATGGCAGAAGGAGTTATGGCCATATATTTAAGTCTGGGATCTTGCAGAGAAGAAAGTAGCGTCTACTTTGCAGGTGGGTTCATTGTAATCATGAGCGTCTGTGTAGGTGAGAGTGGGGCTGGAAGTTAAAATCTGAAAAGTGATGGTAGAAGCCAGAGTCAGAGTGATATGATTGGAGAATGATTTGAAATCTTGGTATAGTGGCAATTCTATGCATAGACGCCTTTGGAGGAACTCCTATGTGATCATAGTATACAAAATAACTCGCTATCTTCTGCCCATGATGCCACAGAGAAGCCTATTCTCGATGCATTAATGTTCTAGCTAATGATATGTGGTAGCTGGCCTTCCATGTCAAATTGAGATGAGGTGTTTAGCAAAAGCAAGGATGTTTCTTTCCATAGCGCAGACTTCTTACCCAACTTGCCTCTAATGTTTTCCAGTGCTCATCTCTCCCCAGCATCCTACCATCCTTAGAAGCTGCCAAAGGAAACAGGAATACAAATAGAGTGACACACTTGTCACTTCAGTAAATCACACCCAGCCTTGAAGCCAGGGGAGGTGGCGGGGCAAGTTGAACTTTCTTGAAGGCAAGATTAAAGTGCAGTTCAGGGAAAAGTCGTTGAAATGCGTACTTCATATTCGAAAGCAACATATATTTACAGAAAATGAAATCTTGGTTAAAACAGTTTGAAATCCTGTCTCAAGTGTTCACCATAAACAAGAAAAATTTTGCTTGATTTGCTCCGTTCAGCATCTAGACTTCCCCCCAGCCCCCAACCCTGTCTAATGGCAAGCTATCCATCGTCAAAGCTGTAATCAGGTTTGTCGAAGGCCACTGGCATCATTTTCAATCATCTAAACTTTACCAGCCTGCTTTCCTTCTTTATGAATCACAGAGATGAATGTGAAAGTATCTTTAAATGTGTTTTAGAAAAATTAGCAAATTATGGCAGTTTCTCCTTTAACTCGTAATGGTTCTAGCTCTATGCATAGTCTATTGTATCTGCTAATGTCTTTATTGTTCTAAGAGAGAAAAGCACCCTGAGAGGGCTCTCTGGACAGCTGGTGCATATATTCAAATTTGGTTGTTGTTGTTGTTGTTAGGTGCCATCAGGTCCAATATGACTCACAGTGACCCTATGAGCAATAGATCTGAACTCTGTCCCTCCTGTGTCATCCTCAGCATCTCAGACACTCTTGAATCCATTACTGCAGTCACTGTGTTAAGGATCTTTCTCTCTTTCACCGACCTTTCAGCTTTCTAAGCAAGATGTCCCTTTCCAAGGAATAGCCTCCACTAGTAACATTCTCAAAATACAAGAGATAAACCTTTACCAACCTTGAATCCAAAGAGCACTCTGGCTGTACCTTCTCCAAGACATATATGTTTCGCATGCTTTCAGGATTGCAGCACAGCTTCTTGCCACTAGGACATCAGAGCTCCTATATTCAAAATAGGAACCAGTACAGATAGGTATTTTTGTAGATGTACTTGTTTTCTTGTTTTACAGCTTTGTTGTTTTTTATATTTTTTTTTCTTGGTGAATTTTTCTCCTCCCAAAGTAACAAATGGCACAGGTTAGATAGATGAGAGAGAGAGAGAGAGAGAGATTGATTGATTGATTGATTTTGAACATACCATGGACTTTCAAGGGAACAAATTGGTCTGTCCTGGAAAGGGTGAAACCAGTTTGCTCTCTGGAGGCAAGTATTCTGATGCTCCATCTCACAGAATTTGGGAATGTGGCCAGGAGGGACCAGTTTTTTGAAGAAGGACATCATGCTTGGAAGGGAGGATGAACAAAGCAGAAGAGAAAGGCCCTAGATGAGATGGACTGACACAGTGACTGGGGTATTAAGGACAGGTATATCAGAGACAGTGAGATTGGATCAGGATAAGACAGGGTTCAGAGCTATTGTGCACAGAGTCACTATGAGTTGCAGGCAACTCAATGGCACATAACACCAACAATATCATATGTATATGTATGTGTATATACATATACGACAAAAATTTTGCTCTAGGCTAGTCACCTTCAGGTTTTTCCGCCGACTAGCATATGCAAGTACATTTAAAAAAAAAAAAATCTCATCTTACTAAAATCAGATTTATTAAGTTTCTGTTTATAAAAATAATACATAATCATCTGAAGAAAATCACATACTACAACAAAATTTGGGAGGAAATTAAAATGACCTATAATGCCACCAGTTTGAGGCAGTAACCATTAACTTTTATGGTAATTTTCACATATTTGTTTGAATTCCTGCCTTCTTGATTTTTACTCTTATCCCTCTTTGTTCTTCTTTTCTTTCTTTTCACATTCCAATCCCTAAATCTGTTCTTCCCCAACACCAAAATTAACAACTTAGTGGCTCTCCACAATTTTCCTCATATTCATAATATACATACATGTGATCATATAAAATAAGACACACAGAGCGAAAGTGAGAGGGAATGAGAGAGGGAGGGAGAATAGTGTTGATGAGTATTTTTCCCCCTTTTTTAGGTCATTATTTAAAATATAGTTAGCTGCATAACAGAAAACTGAGTGGCTTAGATAAAACACTATAATAAATCCATTTTTTTTAGTTGACAAGAAAAATTTACTATGAACTCAGAGTTGATTAATCTGGCACTCACGTTATATCATCTGCTATCTTCATTGTGTAACTTAATCTCATTTATAGCTATAAAATCATGCCAAAGTGCCGAGTGCCACAAATATACATTGAAGCAAACTTCCCGAGGAAGGGCAACTGGTTTTTTCTACATATTTATATTTCTCTTTCTTTCTAATTAAGCAAGCCTTCAATAAAAAAATCATGGTGAAATTTCCCTCCTCCACTGACCGGCTAAAGGGGGAAACACCATATTATCACTATCAGTGATGAGGTAGCATCTGGGTTTGTGATGGAGCCATCTTTTTCTTGTTGTGGATGTACAGAAGCTAATATTGAACAAAGACAAAATAACTTTAGAAAGAAGGGTGTTTGTATGTTGTGTCAGAGGACTATAACTAGTGCTTGGCTAAATAACGGAAAATGTCCATTCCACTTGTAACTGCTGGGGAGGTACTACTACATTCTGCTGGATACTTGGTTTAGGTTTGATTTGGGGTTTTACCCCCTCCCCAATAGTTGGTTGTCCTAAAAGGTAATTATTTTGAGCATGTGAAAAGTAAAAACATGTATTAACACTCTTCACATCGATTGTTCAAAAGTATATGGCTTTTAAGTGCTGGTGTCCTCCTATGGTTCTATTACTATATCTTTGCAAGAATGAGTATATCCTGTTTTCACAAGGTATAGTCTCCTCATGCATTAGGAATGTCTTTGCTGCTCTATGCTGTTCTCTCTTCTCCCTTTGGGTAATTCTAGCAGAAGTTCCTCTGGAATTTTGCTAGGCTTCAATTGGCATTGCTGTCAGGTTTCTCTTTTTAATTGATTGATTTACACAGGTAAGTAAGAAAAAATATAACAACTATTTGATGCTACTTTGCCAGAAGGTTTTCATTTGAAACAGATTTTTAAGCATTTTACCCATCTAATCTTGTTTAATCCAATAGTTTGTCAACATCAAAGATGCAAGTTCTTTCCCTCTAATTCTAATCCTCTCGTGTGTGTGCGCACATGCACGTGCACACACATTTCCCTGTGTAGCACCTATTTTTCATTTACTAAAAATCAGTGACTGCTTGTTTGGTGATGATAGTTGTAGTAAAGAAGTAAGAAGGCACATGATACAGTATGGATAGCTGTAACCAAAGGAGTCTTCTTAGCCCTTTCTGGCTAATCTATACGTATTAAGGGCAGAGATATGGAAGTAAATACAAAACAAAATAGAAGATTGAGAGATATGGAATTCTTAGTCCTTAAGACTCTGATGAGAAAGGCCATTGTTAACTAGCTGAATGAATAAAACTTCCACAGAGTATGACAACAGCTCTGACAATGTCACAAAACTGAATAGAACTGGTGTGTATCCCTGATCAACAATGTAGTTCTCTAATATAAATGGCCTATTGAACATAAGAGTATGAGAGCTAAAGATATTTGTTCAGCATTACTACTTGAATCAAATAAATGATTAAGTATCTTCCAATTGTTGAGATGTCGGTAACAAATTAGTGTTTTTCCTCTCTCATGCAAAAACCAAAGAGGTCAAGTTACTTTTAGTTCTCTTCTGATCTGATCAAGCTTTCTCCCTCTTTGACACAGAGTACTTACCTCTTCCCTATTACCCACCAGTATTTTATCCTATTTGTGCTTAGCTTTTAGATGGTGTGCTATGCCGCCCTTCTCCTGCCGCAGAAAAATCCCTAATCTAATGAAATGCTCTTCACATGGAATGTGGTGAGTCTCGGCACACACCATGTCTTTTGTGTTGTTGTTGCCATCGAGTTGACTCCAACTCTTAGTGACTCCATGAAGATCAGATCTGCACTTTATCATGTTCTACACTGCCCTCACGATCATATCCTCGCCCAGGGTGGCTGTCATTGTGCCAGTTCTTCTCATTGAGGGCTCTCCTCTCTGTCACTGATGTTCTACCGTTCCCAGTTGGTGTCTCTCTACAGGGATTGGTTCCTCTTGAGAAAACGTCCAAAGTCAGTGAGACAAAGTTTGTCCATTCTTGCCTGTAAGGAGCACTCTGGCTGCACTTCCTTCAAGACAGACTTGTTTGTTCATTGGCTTTCCATAATATAGTCAGTACTCTTCACCAACACCACAATTCAAGGTACCCACCAATTCTTCTTCCATCATCCTTATTCACTGTCCAATTTTCAGATTCATAGAAAGAAAATGAAATGAAGGGTGATATGTATATCATAAAGGGTATAAAGAAAAGGGTGATATGTATATCATAAAGGGTATAAAGAAAAATAAATCTTCTTGCTCTCTAAACTCCATAAATGTACAGAAACGATGTTAGTTATAGAATAGAGTTCAGGTCTTTTGTGCAAAGTTTACTCTTAGTTGTATTCTACTTGACAACACTTAACTACTGCTAAATGAGGCCAGTGCTGTTATATCTGGAGAAACACTCTTCCTCTTCACACATTACTCTTTGTCAATGTGCTGTATGAAGTAACCTGGGTTTGCTATGATGCTGAACCTTGTACCATTGGGGTATCAAATACCAGAATGGCTTCCCAATGTGGATAGTATTTAGTGGAGCTCCCTGTTGTAAAAAAGGTTTGGAAGCAGGATTTAGCATCCACTTCCTAAACCACATGCCCCTGGAAACCCTATGAACTTGGTGAAATGACAATAGTGATGGAAAGGCTTTAGGTCTTTTGTCCATAGAGTTGCTATGAGTCGTGCTCGACTCGATGGCAATCAACAACAAGAACAACACAATCCTAGAAGGTGGAAGCAGGAGTAGCATCCACTTCCTAAATAACATGCCTCCGGAAACTCTATGAACTTTGATAAATGTTGATAGTTGTAGAGGGGCTTCAGGTCTTTTGTTCAAAGAGTCACTATGAGTCGTGTTCAACTCGAAGGCCATCGACAACAACAATAATCACTATCCTATTATTTCCACTCCCTAAAGATATCCTGCTATTCCAGAGTTTCCAGTATAATGAAGTCTCACAATTAAAACCCAAAGCCAACCTATAGCCATTGAGTCTATTCTGATTGATGACATTCCCATATATGTCAGAGTAGAACTCTACTCCTCAAGGATTTCAAGGACTCATTTTTTGAAAGTAAACGGAGATGCCTCTGAGTGGACTCAAACTACCATCCTTTGAGTTAGCAGCCAAGTGTGATAACCATTTACATTACCCAAGGGCTTCTCTTCTAAAAACAATCTTCCTAGACAAAGAAGAAATTCATAGCCCTTATTCATGTTTTCACCAGCTGGTTCCTGCTGCACACCTGCCTTGGAATGACTTATATCCTCCCTAGATTTGTGGAGCTGTCTCTTGAAGCACTATTTCTTGAGGACTATGACTTTAAACTTGTTGGCAAAATTTCTGTAGAACAGCTAGATAAGCATTATGCATTGGAGGGTCCTGATTTATTTTCCTTCCAATTTCTAGGGGCTTCTCTAAAGGCCTTTTAAATTCCTTGTTAGAATGGAGTATGCCTTTGGAAAAGTAACTTTTATACACAGATGTATCGTTTGTCCTTGATCTGAAGTAATATAGTATAAGCATAACATAATCTTCAATGAATTCTATTAGAATATATAACATTCTGGACAACTGAAAAGACTCTTTCCTGGAATTAGATATAGAAGGCTGCAGAACATTCCTGGCTCTCGTTGGTAACAAAGGTACATTATGTCTTAGGGCCATGCTTTTATGACCAAAGAAAGTCATGATTTGAATCATCAGGAGTTCAGAAAGTTGTTCAAGCATTTCAGAGAAGAAATAAATTGTAGGCAAAAATGCAGTATAAAGGTTAGTATACAGAAGCTTATCTGAGACCATGCCAATCTCCAATACTCATTTGTTTTAAAGATAAATCTGTAGTTCAAATAGAAATCCAATGCTTTTAGCAGAGTAGATGCTGACAATCTAAAACTAAGTGGAACAAACCACCTTCAATAAATTCATCAGTCAATGATGATTTTTCTTTCATTTTATCATCATATTCTCAGAAACACAGTTGAATTTAATTCATGGAACAGCAGGGATCTGCTGTTAGCACAGTAAGAGCAGCAAGAACCGGATTTGATGGTGTAGAATATAAAATGAGAAGCTGCCCAATGAGAAGCTGCCCAATGCTAAGACTTTCAAACTAGACGCGTAGGACATTGAAAAGGGAACAAAACCTTTTTGTTAGCGTGTTTGCTGGTTTACTATAAAAGAAAACACTGATAAATAATTCAAAAATACTTTTGAGGGAGATAATAAATTGTTGGTGGTGTTGTTGCTATTATTGTTGTTGTTCTTAGGTACCACCGAGTATGACTGATAGTGACCTTATGGACAACAGACCTGAACACTGTCCTATCCCGTGCTATTCTCAGAATCACTGACACATTCAAGCCCATTGCCATAGTCCCTGTGTCAATCCACCTGGTTGAAGAAGTTCCTCTTTTTATCCACACCTCTACCTTTCCAAGCATGATGTCCTTCCTTAAGAAATAATTGCCCTTAGCAACATGCTACAAGAAGGTGAGACATAGTTTAATTAGCTTTGCCTCCAAGGAACACTGGTTACATAGTCTTTTTTTTTTAATGGCTGCATCTTCTTAAAAACATATCTGTTTGTTTTTTAGCAGTCCATGGAATCTTCAGAACTCTAACGCCATGATTTAAAGGTGCAAATTCATATTCTGTTACCCTTTCTCATTGTCTAGCTCTCAGATGCATAGTAAGTGATTGAAAAGGCCATGGCTGGAATCAAGCATACATTTGTCCTTAAATAGACATTCGTCTTCAATAATTTGGAGAAGTCCCTTACTACAGACTTGCCCAATGCAATGCATATCCAGATTTCTGATTTGGTACCAAGTGTATTGATTTGTATCCAAGTAAGATGAAGTCATTGACAGTCTCCATCCTTTCCCTATCCATCATGAAATTAGAAGGTATAAATAGATTTTTGAAAGAATAAAAAAAGTTTGAAACTTTGGAGTCACAAACAATTCTTGTGTGTGCATTATTGATTTAATTTTGAGTCATATCAATCCCATATGACAGACTTAAAACAACTCTGTAAGGTTTTCAAATAGGTGATTGCCAAGATTTTCTCCCAAAGAGTGGCTTACATGGGTTTGAATTGCCAACCTTTCCCTTACAAGTCAAGCACCGAACCATTGCAATGTCAGCACTCTTTTAAACAATTGTTACCTGCTTACCCCATAAAATGAACTCCCATGGCCTAATGGAAGAAGCTGTGCTACAGTCCCAAAGGTACACGATTCAAATCCACCAGCTGCTCTGCAGAAGGAGGAGGGGCAATCTCCCTCCATGCAAGTTCCTGCTTCTCAAAACCCAATAGGGGGTGAGCTATGGGTCAGATTTGACTTGAGTACATACAACAACAACAAAAGAAAGTGCTAGTTTATAGGAATATCACAGTTTTTAAAAAATCATATTCATACATCATATGACCAAATTCTCTGGTAATCTAGTCCATTTGATGTTAATCTAGAGTCAGAAATGAACTGTCAGTGTCACTTTGGCAGTCTTACACACATGAGGAAGCTAAGGCTATGGCTACATGCCCTTACAAAGTCGTGGTTGGCTGACGATTTAACTGGAATGGGAAGCATAGCTACAGTAGGGGCTCTTTCTAATCTGTTACACCTGCTCTCTGACTACAGGACGGCCAAGCAGAAAGACTGCATGCTCAGCCTTTTGCATGAAACTGTGTGGGCCATAGGCTCGATCACACCTTGAAAGCTACACTATTAGAAAGATTTTTTTTCAGGAGCACAAAAGGTAGAAACAGATGAATCTATTTTTTTTTTTTCTCTTAATGCTGTACTTGTCATTTGTCTTAAGCCTTGAATTTTATTTCCATCTCCATTGTACTTAAAAAGAGTAGGCGTAATTGTCAGAAGTAATGGGTTTGGAAATCCTTTGCATGCAGGCAATAAGCAAGGTTGGAGTCCTGAGAACTCAGGAGAATTGCTTGTTTGGGGTCGCCTGATCGTGGATGTCATCAATTATTGACAGATGTCATTATGTGAGTACATAGAAAAATAATATTCAGAATACATTGTCAATGCACTAATGCAGTGCTAACCCTCCTGGGGCAGGTCAGCACATGGCGGGGGGTAGGGCTCATGGGATCAGATACAGCATGCCATTAGAAATGTTCAAAGACACACTTGAACATTCTTTTACTTGTTTGGGTTTTTGTGTTTTTTCAGACTTTCCTTTTGTTTTATATTGGTTTGCATACAAAATGTGTATACTTTGTGTTTCCTTCATGCACCCTGTGTTTCACACATTCCTTCATCCACATTATTTCGCATGATGACTCAGTGTGATGTGTACTCCCTTTGCACATGTTATTCTGATGTCCTTGGAGAAGGAAGATCAACAAAAAAGAGAAAGGATTCCAAGACTGACTAACTCTGTGGCTGTAACAACGGACTCAAATCTATCAGATATAATGAGGATGGTGTGGGGCCACCCAGTCTTCTATTAGGTTGTCATGAGGTCACATGGGGGCACAGAAACCAGTAACGTTTATTTTCATATAGTATTTCATTCTGCTGATCGCCTACTGAAAGAAAAAATGAGAAGAGGAAAAGGCCAGTCATAAAGCACTCTTTGGAATACACAACGAACAAAGAGTTTTTACCAATGAGAGTATTTTGTCAATGATCTTTCATCTAAATGTTACTAATAGCTTCTGAGCTTAAAGGAGAATTTCTTTAATTTGTTCCTTCGACGGACTTTAATAGAAATCTGCTGCCTAAGTATAAAACCCGCGGCTAGTATACAGATGTAGTCCTCATTTTAAGTTAATAGGGTGGGATTTAATTTGAAAACAGCAGTATCCCAAACGACTGCCACTCATTCTTCTATTAAAGGACAGACCGATCCTTTCCACTATGCAATCGCTCTGCTGGCAGTGGCTGATGAATTCATTAAGAACAACAAATGTGTATTGGGTCTGTGCTATGCTGCAGGCATTGTCCTTCCCACACTGGAGTGGGAAGCGACAAATACAAATATTAAATCTATCATGTGCCAGGTGAGAGCACATGAAAACTCTCATTTCATGGAATTGCAAACAACCGATAGTCGACTTTCCAGTGGGTCTTGTATAAAGAGTTCTGACATGGTAGTAACCTGTGGAAGAAAGTACTTCTTTTCCTTTCCAATCATGAGCTGTGTATTTGCCACTTCAGAGAGGTAGAGAACTCTGCAGGTATAAACACCACTCTTTCTGGTACTCTCTCTTCCCCTCCTTCACTGTAATCCCCTCTGGGATAAATGTGGAAGAGGTGGAATATTGACTTTTCTCTTACTCCCTCTGTGACATAGTACGTGAATATCTGGGTGTACTGAAAAACCACCACTCATTTCTCAAGGCAAGTAGTTCAAATCTACCAGCTGCTCTATTGAAGAAAGAGGAACACTTTCTTCCTATGCTATTTACAGTCCCTGAAATGCACCAGAGAGTCAGTTCTACGATGGCTCTGATTCAATGGCACATAACAACAACTTCGCCTGGTCTAGAATCTTAATTTTCATGTTCCCATAGTGCTAGAATCTCTATGACCAACAAATCAAATACTTACAGGGACACCCATGATGGACTAGGAACCCAGCGGTGCTTGTAGACGAAAATAGACTAGAACAAAATACCCCACCAATCTGTTCCTGAAACTTAGTCAACAAAGTGACCAGTCACTATTTGATTCATCTATAGCTAAGATCTTTATGATCAGAACCAAATCAACAACCCCTGTCAAAAATAGCAATAGATCAAAGGAAGCCTTTTTCTCTAACTCAGGGGAAATTCAGAAACCTGAATTCTTACTTTATTATTGGCTTGCTTTTTAGTTTTCACTGAGGTGAATTTCACTTAACAAATTTAACCACTTATAGGGGCAGGGAAGTGGAAAAAAGCAGAAGTTTTATTACACATATTGTCATACAGGAGACAGGGGATATGAACTTTCCAAATCTGTCTCTACAACAAAAGGTTAAATTAACCACTTAACTGTGTAAGACACAGTGCCGTTTTGTACATTTACTATGTTATACAATCGTCATCTCTAATTTTGTACCAAAAACTCAAGGAAACCCTCTTAAGTAATCACTAAGAAATCACTCCCCAATTTTGCCTTGGTGCTTGCTAGCTTTTAGCAAACTCTAGTGAACTACAATTCTGAAGGCACACAGTTCAAATCCAGTAGCTACTCCACAGGAAAACTATGGGCAATCTTCTCCCATGCAATTAAACTGCCTCTGACAATCTGCTGGAAGGTCAGCTAGGAGTTGTTTCCAACTTGAAAGTAAGCAACAACAGTCTACTTTCTGAAGGAGCTCTCATATCACAGCCTGTAGAAAGCTGTTAACTATAAGGTCATGTTGCTCTGGAGGTTCGAGTCCCCCAGCAGGTCCCAGGAAAAAAGACTGTCAATCTCCTCACACATATGCTTTTGAACCTTGGAAAACCCAATGCAGGGTTAGCTATGAGCATGATGTTTCTGACTAAACAGTAATGAGTCTGAGTTCTAAATCTATTTTATGTTTCTCTGATTTTATTAACAGAACTCACATTGTTATCTAGTATATGGGGAAAATTCTTCAGGAAAGACAATGCCCAGGTAATCAAATAAGTCTTAATAAACTTAAAATATTTGAATGATGATAAGTATTTTCTGTGGCCACAATGTGAGGAAATTAAAAATAGATAAGTGAAGGATTTGTGAACATTAGACAATACATTTATTAATGAATAATGTTGATGTTGTGTATCTTTGAGTCAGAACCACAGCTAACCTTCCAGCAGGTTTTTGAGGGCAGTTAGTCACACAGGAGGCGAATGCCCATCCTTCTCCTGTGGAGTAGAGGTAGGATTCAAACCGAGTACCTCCAGCATTGCAGCACAGGTTCTTACTACTAGGTCACCAAAGCTCCTTAATAAATAATAGGTCAATAAATAAAAAATCCACAATGAAATAAGAACATTTTGAGATACAAACATAAAACTTCAATATGTTAAAACTTACTGAATGCCATTAAAACAGTGCAGAGAAGTAATTTATAACTGTAAAATTCAGATTAAAAACGAAGAAAGATTTTAAATCAATAATCTATTTACCCTTCATAACAAACCAGAAAAACAAAAGTGGCAAGTAAAAGGTAGGAAATAATAAAAATTGAATAAGAAATGAATTAAACCAGAAATAGAAAAGACATAAAGAAAATCAATTAAAGCAAAAGTGAATTCTTTGAAGAGATAAAACAAAATTGACAAAACTTTAGGTGAATTGACCAAAACAAATAGAAAAAGAGTCTCAAGATATTCAAATAAAAAATAAAAGAGAGAGCCTAGTACTGCAAGCTTCAAGCTATAGTTTCAAATAACCTACATGAAATGTAAAATTTTCCAGAAATATATAAATGACACAAACTGACTAGAAAACAAAGGTAAAATGAAACTATACAGATGATAAGACATTGAATTAATAATCCAGTAACTTCCCACAAAGACAAAATCCAGGACCAGATGGCTTCAATGGTGAATTCTATCAGACATTTAAAGAAGAATTTACCTCAAGTGCTCATAGGTCCACAGCAGAATGTGCTTGCTCATAGCAGCATTGTCTCTACAGGCATATCTTGGAGATACTACGGGTTTGATTCCAGATCACTGTAATAAAGTAAGTCACACAAAATTTTCGGTTTACTGGTGCGTATGAAAATAGAATCAACACTACATTGCAGTCTATTAAGGGTACAATTGAATTGTACTAAAATTTGAAATATTTCAAAAATTACCAAAATGTGCCTCAAAGATATGAAGTTAGCATATACTGTTGGGAAAATAGTGCTGATATATTTGTTCAATGCAAGGTTGCGACAAACCTTCAATTTCTCTTTTAAAAAGCAATATATGCAGAACACAACAAAGGAAAGCATAATAAAACAGTGTGTGCCCATAACAGTAAATCGGTAGAAATAACCTCATTATCCGTCCTTTGGTGAAAGCATAAACAAAATGTGATTATATCCACACAACAAAATATTATTCAGATATAATGTTATTATTTGGAATAACAATACTGATTCGTGCTATGATATGGATTAACTTCAAAAAACTAAGCTTGGATAGATTTTTATAAAAATAAACTTAGTAGAAGCATAGTCCACACAAAGTCGTGCTGCAAACTCAAAGTGGTTCAACTCCACCAGTGACTTCAAGGAAGAAAGATAGACAGTCTCCTCCCATGTGATTTATTGTTGTAGTTAGATACCATCCAGTAGACTTCAACTCACAGCAATTCTATGAGCAACAGATCTGAACCTTGCCTATCCTGCGTCAGCCTCCTGATTTTTTATATGCTCAAGACCATTGTTAGTCATAGGCCAATTTATCTTGGATTGGAGTGAAGGGTCTTCCTCTCTTCCTCTGACCCTTATCCTTCCCCAAAATGATTTCTTTTTCTAAGAACTGGCCTGTCCTGAAAGATGTGAGAAAAAGTGCCTAAAAGATGTGAGACAAAGTTTCACTATTCTCCCTTTAAGGAGCCACCTGGTCACACTTCCTCCAAGACAGACTGTTCTTATGGCAGTCCATCAGAGACCCAGTACTCTTTTACAACATCACAATTCAAAGGCATCCCTTCCTGAAACCGCCAACTGAAACCGACCCCGGGGGTTCACGCGTGTTCTAGAGTGGGACCTGTGCAGATTAAAAGGGGGAAAGGGGCAGAGACAAGAGAGACGAGGCGAGACAAAGTTCTTTGATCAAGCCTCAAAGTTTATTCAAAGAAGAATTCTGCAATAAATAGGCAGCTGAGGAGGCCCGCTGCCAGGGAACCCAGCCCTAGGCTATCAGTTTACAATAGAGAGGGAGGGGCATGCCCCAAGGTGTTGATTTACAGGTAAAGGCGTAGGTGTAACCAGAGATGGACTGGGTGGTGGCTGCATGTCAGAAGTGTTATCTGTAACAAAGCTAAGATCTACTCAGGATGGCTTCCTACACCTTCCTCTTCTACCACCCTTATTCAGGGGCATAAAAAGCATTTGAAAATGCAATGACTTGTGCCAGGTGCACCTTAGTCTTTAAAATGACATTATTGCTCGTTTAGCACTTTGGAGAGGTCCTCAAGAGCTGATTTTCCCATTGCAACATGTCTTTTGATTTCTGAACTGCTGTTATAATAGGTGTTAATTGTAGACAATTTCAATCTTTTCTCCATCTCTCATGATGCTGTCTTTTGGGCCACTGATGAAGATTGTTCTTTCCTTGATGCTGAGATATACTCCATACTGAAGACTTCAATTTTTGCTCTTCTAGGGTAAATATGTCAAGTCCTCATCAGTTTTAGCAAGCAAGACTGTATCATTCGCATGGCCTGGGTTGCTGAGTCTTCCTCCAATCCTTATGTCACATTCTTCTGAGTATACTGCAGTTTCGTGAATTATTTGCTCTGTATACAGATTTAATAGATAAGGAGAAAATATATAACTCCAACACACACCACCAAGCCTGATTTCAAATTTGAAAACCATATGCAGGGACATTTACGAGTTGGTTCTGACTCAAACAGAGTAGGAGTTACAACGTGATAAGTGAATAAACAAGATACAGAAGGCCAGAGCATATAGCTATACTTATACAAGATATTCAGAAGAAAATTAATTAAGACAGAAATAGATCAGTAGTTGTTGTTATGTGCCATCAACAATGACTCATAGTGTACCTGTGCAAATAGCTCTGAACCCTGCTCTATCCTGAGCCAATCTCACTGTCTCTGACAGACCTGCCTCTTTACCCCAGCTATTGTGCCAATTCTTCTCATTGGGGTTATCTCCTGTGCTGTCCCTTGACCCATATACTCTCTTGGCTACTAAGAGTTGTATTTCTGTAGTTATCTTGGGAGTAACTTTAGAAAAGTAAATAATTTTTGAAACTATATTATGATTCAAATCTGAAACACGTAAAACCCAACAATACCAATAATTCTGTTTGGACCACCACATCTAGCGCAATACCTTACCTTGTTTATACGAATTTACAACCTAAAATGTAATGTCTTCTTTCTTATAAAAGAGAGTTGATTTTGCAATTTAGCTATGTGTCTTCCAGGTGGCCATTTCTTCTTAGTCATAGCCTAAATCAGTGTTTCAAAAATTGTGAAATAATTTGACAGTGATATCCATTAATATTACATGTGTATATTAACATATGAATACTACATGTTTATGATCCAAATTAGTCAGGGACTAAACATTTAGATCACTACCATGTGGCACTAGTATGTCAGTCTTTTTCACTGTGGTTGCTTGTGTGTTGCTGTGATCCAAGAAATAAAAACTTTGTGAACTTACTGATGAAGATTAAGAATCTATAACTTTGAGTGTAGAGTCCATCACAACAGCAAGAAGAAAAAAAAGCCCTGAAAGCTGGACCACTAAAATTCCTCACTGCTAGACTAATAGGCAACACGATGACTACTGGAGAAAAGTTTAAAGTTGTCAAGAATTTCATTTTCTTTAGATCAATTAACAATGTGCAGGGATGCAGCAGTCAAGAAACCAAATTAAACCTAGCTCTGGGCAAACTCATTACCAAAGACCTCTCCCATGTGCTAAGGATGTCATTTTAAAGTTCAAGGCAAACACAGGTGAAAGTTGACCAATGAAAAGAAATACTGGATAAGAATTGGTACCTTTGAATTGTGATGGTGAAGATGGGCATTGAATGGGCTGCCCCAAGTGCAGTCAAATCTGTCCTGGAAGTGTAGTCACAGTGCTACAATAAGGAGGAGCCTGGGGACTTGTCTCATACACTATGGGCATGTTTTAAGAAGGGAACAGTCCCCAGAGACAGACAGCATGCTTGGGAAAGTTGAAGGTGAGCAAAAAAAAAGATTACTCTCAAGAAATGGGTGAGCACAGTGGCTAAAAAAATGGGTTGAAGCACAGCCCTAGTGGTGAGCAGAGTGCACGGCGTGTCAGGATTTCATTCTGTCTTACGCAGGTTTGCTAAGAGGCAGAACTAGCTTAACACCAGTCAACAACAATGTTAAAGGTACAGTTGTGTTTGGGGTAATAAAAATGTTCTAAGATTACATAGTAGTGAAGGCTTGTGAATCTATTGAATTGTACACTTTAAACATGTACACTCTTAAAATGTGAATTTTATGGCATATAGATTATTCTATTAAAATGTAAGAGCTCCATTTGAGTCAGCACACTTTTATATCAGAAACCACTGCTATGGAATCAGTGGCTGTTATATGCTAGTGGGAAACTAATTTGGTGGTTCTAACCAGAATTTTTAAACATAAATAAAATGGAAAACATTCAATTATATCATCTCTAAAACTGAGTGCTAATTCTAGTTTATAATAAGTGAAATCTCTATTTCGAGAAATATATTTCAATTTCCCCCATATGCTAATGTACATATATGTGTATGCATCAGTATCACCATCAAATTATTTCTTCACTTTTGGAACACTGACTTAGGTTATGACTGAGGAGTTTTGACAACCTGGAAGAAAGCAGAGCTAAAGTGCAAAATGGACTGATTGTTTATAAGGAAAAAAATTATACTAAGGGTGTAAATTCTTATAAGCAAGGTAAGGTATCAACATGGATGTTCTGGTCCAAATAGAATTATTTATAAAATTGTTGGTTTTATTTCTTTCAGATTTGAATCACCTTACAGTTTCAAAAATGCTTTATTAATTTTTCTAAAGATACTTCCAAGATAACTACAAAAATAAAAGTGGTGGTATCCAAATGAGTGTATGAATAAATTCATTAAATTGTATTTTCAAGAGTGGCCAAACAACACAAAAAGCGTGATTAGACAAAGAGTGATAGAACAATGTTATTTTAACAGCTTCTGTAAGCAATAATGCAGGCCCTCCCCTTTGCCAGTCAATGTTCCTAATTGAATTCTGTGTAATGTGGGCTGAAACTTTCCTTCAAGCCACTGATTAGAAATCTATTATATCATTGTCCTGCTTTAAAGATCAAGCCACCTGCCTTGAGCTCTAACAACACAAGAGTGAATCACAAGGCAAATTATCAAGCCCCAGAAGCCTGGTTTCTGTAATGCAACCCTTTGTTACTTGTCAAAAGTGATCCATGGGAACTGCAGAAAGAGAAACAATACTTTTATTGATGAGGAAAGAAGATGATTCTCTCTTCACTATGATGAAAATTTATGAGAACAAATAGCAAAAAAAGAACTTCATAATGCTAATGCATTCTAGGGAGAGTGGCTAAGGACTTGAAAGAAAAGTTGCTTTTCTTCCAAAGTTCAGTATCTCATAGGAGGGAAAGTTCTCTATTTCCATAAACTCCACTGTCAAGTCAGAAGATTGTAACATTGTTGGAGATTTAAATTGCCATTTCCTACTTACCTGGCTCAGGAAAATAAATGCCAAGTTATGTCCATTTACTGACTCAAAAGTTCCCTGGAGTTTTGAGGTGTTTTTGTTTAACACTAATTTTCTATTGCTACACAACAAACTATTACAAACATAGTGGCTTCAAACAACACATAATTATTTTTTTTGAAACTTTTGTAGGTTAAAAGTTTCTGCATGACTGAGTCCCTTCCTCATGCCGCAGACTGTATTTTGACCTGGAAGGTTGGTTTGAGTATTTCGGTCTCCAGGTTCACTTGGGTTGTTGATAGAATCCACTTCCATGGGACTGTATGGCTGGTTAATCCAAGTGTAAATAAGATACATGTTGCTCTTATGGGCATAGGATCATGTGAATAAGGTGTATGGGACCCTAAAGAGAGAATTGGTCAGTTTTATGCTTCTTGGTAAAAAAAACTACACTGCAATTCTAAACACACAGTTCAAATCCACAAGCAGTTTCATAGGGAAAAGATAGGCAATCTCTTCCTAGGCAATTAACTGTCTCTGAAAACCCTCTGAATGGTCAGCTATGGCTCGGTTTCAACTCAAAGGTACACAACAACAACTTAGCTTACAGGGCAGAGACATGGAAGAGAGAGCAGTGCAGTGCACCAGGAGACAGCAGGGCACTGGGAGACTAACACTAGATGCCTGTGGTGAGGTACAGCCAAGAAACACATTTGTCCAAAAAGGGTCCAGGGGATCCCACAGGAGAAATGACCCTGGCAGTAAAAAGAGTGTGACAGCAGTTTGTAAAAGTTAGACACGTGGAAAATAGTTAAGCTCTGTGCAAATGAATCAGCTTTGTGCTCTGGTACTCATTTTGTATTTCCAAAAGTAACGGATCCCCTGAGGAAGGACAGCGAAGATGCTTCTTAGAGGCAAAGATGGCGAGACTGTCTCACATGATTTAAGCATTTCATCTGGCAAGCAACAAATGCTAGTGAGGCTGTGGAGGAACTGGAACACTTATTCACTGTTGGTGGGAGTGTAAAACGGTGCAACCACCGTGGAAGGCGGTATGGCGCTTTCTCAAAAAGTTGCAAAAAGAGATACCATTTGACCCAGCAATTCCACTACTGGGAATATACCCCAAAGAGACCATAACTGACATCCAAGCAGATATATGCACACCCATATTTATCATGTTTATCGCAGCTCTGTTCACAATAGCAAGGAGTTGGAAACAACCTAAATGCCCATCAACAAACGAATGGGTAGAGAAGCTGTGGTATATTCACACAATGGAATACTACGCTGCATTGAAAAACAAGGAACTCATGCAACATATTATTCAAAATGGGTGACCCTGGAGGACATTATGCTGAGTGAAATATCTCAGTCGCAAAAGGACAAATATTGTATGGTGCCACTGTTGTAAAATGGGATTGATATCAGGGTTGGGGTAAGACTGAGAAAAACTGGATAAATTGTGTATACTGCACTGAAATAGATGAGGGAGTGAATAATTTAAAAGCGATGTATGTTAGGGTATTATGGTTATCACAAGAGTCCACAATTAAGGTTGCATAGTGGAATGTACTTGGGGTGGTGGGAGGGGTGCAGGGGGATTGTGTACCAGGGAAGGAGTGTTTCTTTTACTTTTGAAAGAGAGGAACGAACTGGGGGTTGGGGGGAGGGCTGGGTGGCGAGAGAAGTGTAGCAATGAATGAATGGAAATCCAAAATCTCTGTAAATGCTCATTAAAATTAATTTAAAAAAACCATAAACACTCAAAGCACACACACACACACACACACACACACACAAAGAATTTAATCTGGTGGACATAGTCCTTCAAAAGAACATCATGCTTAGAAAGATGGAGGAGCCACAAGGGAGAGGAAGACTCTCAATTAGATGAGCAGACGTAGTGACGACAACCACAGGTTTAAGTCCAGCAGAGATTGTTAGGATGGTGCAATATTAGGCAGCATTTGGATGCATTGTCCATAGAATTTCTTTGAGCTAGAATCTACACGGTGGGATCCAACAATGGCAACAACTAATTAATGGACAGCATTCCTCTCAGAAACGTCTCCACAATACCAACTATTTAGTTGGTCCTGACATGCTAGACCTTGCCAAAAGAAAAAAATTCCTCACTAACACCAAGCTAATGGTATGTATGACTTCCATCATTAAAAGCTCCCACAATAGAACTAAAAAGTGTAACACTTGGAAGCCAGCTTAAAAGAGAGCATCTGTTAGCTGCATTGCACTCTTCCATGGAAGGAGATTGTGTATATTTTATAAACCTTTGTATTCTGGACAGAGCTTTCTTTTGCTTCTGAAACTAGTAAGCTTAGCTTCCAGTGCCTTGAGGACTCAATTAATCAAAGGCCAAAATAGAACCTTCCTCCTCACTTCTTTTTCCAGCTGCAGTTATCTGAGGCTGAAAACCCAGCCACCTGTGCATACCCAAGGAGGATGGTGGAAGAGTGGAACAGTGCCTGTCACTTGTGCATCTCTGTAAGGACATAAAAATTCAAAATTCCCCACCTGTATGGCGCACCTTAAAAATGAAATATAGAGAGGTAATGCTATTACGTGCCACTTAGTCAGAACTGACCTGTAAGTGATCCTCCAGCCGGGTTTCAGAGGCAAAAAATTCCATGGAGGATTGCCCATCCTTCTCCCATGAAGCATCTGTTGAATTCAAACCACATGCTTTTGGGATTGGAGTGCAGCTTCTTACAGTTCTCTTCTATTCTGAGAGCTAAATTATGCATCAGCTATAAAATACATGGCAGACTGATTCAAAAAGCAAAGCATCCATTGCTGCCTTTAACTAAGCATTGGGGGAAAAAACTCCAAACTGACTTTTTATGTTAGCAAAGTGATGAATTATCAGAAAATAAGGCAGGCAGAACTCTGGTGTAATAAAATCAAACACAAAGCATTCTGACTGTACTTTGACCAAGACAGATTTGTTCTCTTGATGGTCTACAATACAATCAACTTATTTCAGCAACACTCCAAAGTAAAAGCTAAAGGTTAGTAATTGACTAAGATCTATTCAATACTGATTAGTTCATTTAATTCTAATCAAACAATATTCATATTCAATATAACAGGCCAAGTATTATCACCTACATTAATTTTACTAACATATAGTTATTGGATCAATACTATATAGTTATTGTATCAACAAAACTATTAGAAATTTTCCAACTACTCAGCTTTTAATTAATTTAGCCATAAACTGTATATCAATTGCCCATATGCAAGTTCGAACTGAAGCTAAAGAAAATTAAAACAATTCGGTGAGAGCCGAAACAGGAGCTGAGTATATCCGACCTGAATTAACAATCATCTCAAGAATAGATCTGATGTCTTAAACACTAATGACCATAATTGTGGGTTGACATCAAGGACTTCATACAGAAAGAGGACAAAAGGTCTTTTAAAAAAATTAATATAAAACAAAAAAAGCTTAAAATACACATAGAATAAAAAAAATACCAATAAACTTTGTAAACTTTCACTAAAAAAATATAATAATAAATTACAAGACCACAATAGATGTCAGAAGGGATTCTGAAATTGCTGTAAAGGGATTGAAGAAGTTATGAAGTAAAGAGAGAAACTGAAAATTTCAAGGGGTAACTCAGAAATACAAACTAAACTATTATGAAGAAATATGCTAAAATCTGCAGTTAAAAAAACAAAGAAAATAACACATTCAAGGTTTCACAAGCAGAAATAATTGCATTTTAAAAATTCTTGCCTCAAGCTTCAATATTGAAGTATTTTATAGATTAAAAAAAATGAATGGCACATAAAATAACAAAAGATGATGGAATGTACAGTTATGGAACCAAAACTAATCGACTGATGAGGAGTCATTTCAAGAGTTAGTATATGAGGTCAAGCATCAATAGTACTGAAGGAAGAATTCTAGGTTGCATTGAAGACAGTGGCAAAAGAAAAGATTTTGAAACTTTATGGAATATTAATCAAAGTATTTCAAGATGCAGATGAACAGATGAAGGCAAGTAGGTAAACACATGCAGTCCTCAATGCACTCGCTTACCTATGCCAAGAAATTTGGAAGACCTGGCCAACTGAAGAGATTCATCTTTGTGCCATTCTGAGAGTAGGTAAGCCAAATGAATGCAGAAATTATCAAACAGTGTCATTAATATTCATTGCAAGTAAAATCTTGCTAAATACTATCTTAGAATGGCCAGATCATATACCCGTAGGAAAATGTCAAAAATTCAAGCTGGACTCCAAAGAGGCCATAGAACAAGGGACATCATTGGTGACAGTAGATGGATTTTAGTTGAGAGAGAGGAAGACTCCCAATAAGAATGATTGACACAGTGTCTGCCAAAATGGGTTTGAGCATGACAGAGATGTTGAGGCTGGTACAGGACGGAGCAAGGTTTACACCTGCTGTTCACACGGTTGCTATGAGTTCTGGTAGACTTGAAGGTGCCTAAGCACAACAAAGATGGCCCTTAAGACCATCTCCCTATGATAAACACTATTAATTACAGGATTCTAGCCCCAAACTACAGACTCTATAGAGTCCACCACAAGGCACAGCAGTGCCTAGTAATTATTGGAACAATTAGCCTGGTTTTTGGTTCCCCAGCCAATAGCACTGGCTGTTCAACTGAAAATGGAGGCCAATAAAGAAATGAATGAACCACTAGTGTTTTATTCTTGTGGAAACAGAACATGGTTTTAGAAAATAAATTGATGATCACATTCATTAAGTTGGACAACAACAGCAATGATAATAGCATATGTACGAACATACTCCAACCAATTACGGATGGAGCTATTAATCAGAGCTGCAATGAAGGATTTATAGACACAGTGGTGAATAAACTTGACATTTTATCAGTGTACAGGTTTTTCCTATATATGGCATTACCCCTGTGCAGCCTCTGTAATATTTTTCTCAAAGCAAATACACACAGATGTGAACACAGAAGCAAACCCCCACATGCTTACTTACTTTGAAGTGAAAGCTATTTTTTCCTCCATGATACTTGTTCTCACTTGAGAAACAGTGAGATTTAATGGAAAGATGGTAGTACTTTTGAGGTTTTTTCCCTCCTTTTAATTAGCAGTATGACCTTGGAAAAATTGCTTCGCAGACAGGGAATAAATTGAGAGAGAAAGAGAATAAAGTCTTTACTATTTTCTTTCTAAAATTATATAGCATAAACCATGGGGGTTTTTTTCTTATTAATTTGTAAAAGTAATTGGAAATTTTTCAAGGAAGAGACCTCACCTTATCCAGATAATATTGGCAATAAAATATCTATTTTCAAATGAATTCTTGGAACACATTTGGGATCTGCTGGTGAATTATTTGCAATTTGCCTTTGCTCTCAGAATGGCTATTTTCTCTCTAATACTTTACGAGTGAAAATGAGAAAGTGAAAACAACCACTAACAAGTCATAATTGGCTTTGGCGCACAAGAAGTCACACTCTCTCCTTTCCAAATCAGAAGTTCAAGCTATTTTCCATAATACTAATGCCTTCTAATAAATTCACCTTCTTTTTACACAGAAGATTCCATTCACCTTTTTTAAAAAAAATAGCAAAAAAATCACTTTTAAAATGATTGCTTAACATTGAAAAGTTTCAGAGAAAATAAATGACTTCTTCTGCATACACAAAAAGGGTAATGTTGTTGTTGTTGTTGTTGTTAAGTGCTGTTGAGTCGCAGGCGACTCCTAGCGATCCTATGAAGGAGAGTCCTCGATGTTTGGGTGCCTTTCATCCTATGTCCAGGTTCACAGGGTTTCCGGAGGCAAGCTATTATGGAAGTGGATGCCACTCCTCCTTCCAAGCTTGATTTAATCGGGGAGCTCCACCCCACTCTCTGTCTGCATTGGGTAACCAACCATTAATGCAAAGGGTTGTTGTTGTTTGTTGTTATGTGCCGTCGAGCCGTTTGCGACTCATAGCGACCCCATGTACAACAGCCCTAAACCGTGCTCTATCCTGTGCCAATCTCATTGCCTCTGACACACCCATCCCGAGTACCCCAGTCACTGAATCAATCCACCTCAGAGACGGTCTTCCCCTCCTGCACGGTCCCTCCACTCTACCCAGCATGATGTCCCTCTCTAAAGACCTGTCTCTCATTACAACATGTCCAAAGTATGTCAGACAAAGCCCCAGAATCCTTGCCTCCAAGGAGCAGCCTGGTTTAATCCTCTCTACGATGAATCTGTTTGTTTTCTTGGCAGTCCATGGTACATGCAATACTCTTCTCCAGCACCACAGCTCAAAGGCGTCAATTCTCCTTCTATCCTCCCTGGTCATTGTCCAACTCTCTGATGCATAACAAGTGATTGCAAAAACCATGGCCTGTATCAGGCGCACCTTAGTCTCCAGAGAGACAGTGTTGCTCTTGAGTAATAGGAGCAAAAAATAAAATACACACAAAAAAATGAATGTCTGTTTGGGGAGAAAAATAATTTAAAGTTATTTGACAAAAGTTCTTATTTCATTAATTTCCGTAAGTGCATTACAAATTGGTGAATAGGTCATTACCAAATGGATAACTCTGAGACAAGAAAACTGTTAACACAATGGTTCAGTTCTAGTCAAATCCAACATGTTCCTCGAAAATAACCTTCTCTTGCTTTGATAAATTATCCTCAACATGAGCAATACATTTATATCTAGATACTACAAAATCATTTAAAATAACCTGTAGTTGGATTTTGGGGTGAGTAGATTGTACAAAAGGGGTGTGTGTGTAGGAGCCTGCTCATTTTTCAATGGAGCAGCTGGTGGGTTTGAACTCCAGGCCTTTGAGATTAAAACTCAGCTAATAGAACTCCCCTATATGAAGAAAGAATAACATCATGAATCCTCAATACTTCTCAAATAGTTTCAACATTTATTACAAATATCTTATTTCAGTGGAATTCACAATTCAGCATATTTGTGTTTCTCATAATTGACCTTGTTTTCTGATTGAATAATGTCCCATTATATGGATATACCACAAGCTTTTGCTGATGTGGATTTTTTTTTGCTTGCCTGGTTTTTACTGTGGATTATATTTCAAGATCAAGAAACAAAACAAAACCAAACCACACTTCACCACTGACCCAATAAACAACATCATAATAGATAGAGATAAGATTGAAGTTGTTAAGGATTTCATTTTGCTTGATCCCAAAATCAACACCCATGGTGGCAGCAGCAGACATAAAAGTTAAAAAATGTAATGCATTAAGCAAAGGACTTCGTTCAAGTGGGATGTCAGTTTAAGGACTAAGGTGCACCTGTTAGTTCAAGCCATCATGTTTGGAATTGTGTGCACCTCAAAGGTGGACAATGAATACCTTTTTCTTTTAAATGGAAACATATGACATTGATATCTATAAAAACATTTTTTAAATATTTCTTTTCATGCCATATTGTGGTTTTGTTTCAGAAAATCAGTAATGATCTGTAAAATGGATCCATAGGTTTGACATGCAATAATAATTATTATTATCAATTAAACAGTTTCTTTACTTTCTGCTTACTTTTCCATGCTTGGGTAAAAGTCCCATGTAAAATGTCATAGTTTTGTGTTTTTATTCAATGTAAAATTTGGTAAAATTGAAGGTCAAGGGAAAAGAACAAGAGCTTCAATGAAATGAATTGGTACAGTGGCTACAAGAATGGGCTTAAACACAGAACATATTGTGAGGATGGCGCAGTGCCAGCTGATTCCTTGTGTTGTAGGTAAGGTCCTATTAGTCACAACTAAGTCAAAGGCACACAGTAATAGCAACAGTATCTATTAGAATCTTATAATACCTTTTCTAATAGTTACTTTAATGCTACTATATCTTTCATTCAATACTTTTGACTCATTTCTTGGCTCAGTTGTAGTTCTTCAGGTCTTTGATCCTCTTATGCCTGAAATCTCTGTCACTATTAGTGCTGTGGAGTTGATTTTGCCTCATAGGAAAATCATAGAGTAGAGTAGAGCTGTCCCACAGGGTTTTCTTGGTTGCAATTCTTACCACAAAAGAGCCCTGGTAATGCAGCAGTTAGACACTCGGCTACTAGCAGAAGAGCTCAGCAGATTGAATCCACCAGCTGTGACACAAGAGAAAGATGTGCAATCCGCCTCACTAAAGACCGCAGCCTTGGGAACCCTCATGAACAGTTCTACTCTAACCTGATTTCCACTGTAAAGACGCAGAATCCACTCACCAGCAGAGAGTATGGAATAAAATTCTTTGCAAATCACTGGACTTCCCCCCTCCCCCCAGCCACTGATGGATTCAACTATTTTGCTAACAGCTAAGTTCTTAACCAGTTTTTAACCACTAGGTTTCTGTTCCAAACCACTAAATGTCCTATATACTTCCCAATATCCTTCTGGCATTTAAAACATCAGTGGTGAAGCTTCTATAACCCCCAGCCATCTAAAGGAATCTCAGTACAGCAAACTGACAAAAGCTATACTAATAAGAGCAAACCATGAACAAGAAAGAATATACAAAGCTAAATCTGCAGAATAAGTCCCCAAGAATAGATGGTATACCAATTGAAGTATTTCAGACAACAGATGTTGCCCTGGATGTGCTCACCAAGTTGTGCCAAGAAATCTGGAGAACAACCACTTGGCCAACTGACTGGAAGAGATCTATATTTGTTCCCATTCCAAAGAAAGGTGACCCAACTGAGTGTGGAAACTACAGAGCAGTGTCATTGACTTCACATGCAAGCAAGATTCTACTGAAGATTATCCCAAAACGATTAGAACAGCACATCAGCAGAGAACTGCCGGAAGTCCAGGCTGGGTTTAGAAGGGGTCGTGGTACTAGGGATATTGTTGCTGATGTTAGATGGATCTTGGCTGAAAGCAGAGAATACCAGAAGAATGTCTATCTGTGTTTCATTGATTATGCAAAGGCATTTGACTGTGTGGATCATAACAAACTGTGGCTGAGTCTGAGAAAAATGGGAATCCCAGAACATTTAATTGTGCTAATGCGAAACCTGTACTTGGATCAAGAGGCAGTAGTCAGAACAGAGCAGGGAAACACTGCATGGTTCAAAATTGGGAAGGGTGTACGCCAGGGATGCATCCTGTCTCCATACCTTTTCAACATGTATGCAGAGCAGATTATCCGAGAAGCTGGGCTCTATGAGGAGAATTGTGGCATCAGGATTGGTGGAAGATCTATTAACAGTCTGCGTTATGCAGATGACACAACCCTGCTTGCTGAAACTGAGGAGGACCTCATGCACTTGCTGCGAAGGGTCAGGGACTGCAGCCTTCAGTATGGACTGAGGCTCAATGTCATGAAGACAAAGATTCTCACCACTGGACCAATTGGCAGTGTCAGGATGGATGGCGAAGAGATTGAGATTGTTAACAGCTTCAGTTTGCTCGGCTCCACAGTCAACACTCTTGGCACCAGCAGTCAGGAAATAAAAAAGCGTATCGCGATGGGAAAGTCTGCTGTTAGGGACCTCTCTAAAGTACTCAGGAACAACGGTGTCTCTCTGGAGACTAACGTGCGCCTGATACAGGCCATGGTATTTGCAATTGCTTGTTATGCCTCAGAGAGTTGGACAATGACTAGGGAGGACAGAAGGAGAGTGGATGGTTTTGAGCTGTGGTCTGAAGAAGAGTACTGAATGTACCATGGACTGCCAGGAAAACAAACAGATTCATCTTGGAGAGGATTAAACCAGGCTGCTCCTTGGAGGCAAGGATTCTGGGGCTTCGTCTGACATACTTTGGACATGTTGCCAGGAGGGACGGGTCCTTGGAAAGGGACATCATGCTTGGGAGGGTGGAGGGACCGTGCAGGAGGGGAAGACCTTCTATGAGATGGATTGATTCGGTGACTGGGGTAATCGGGATGGGTGTGTCGGAGGCAGTGCGGTTGGCGCAGGATAGAGCAGGGTTTAGGGCTGTTGTGCATAGGGTCGCTATGAGTCGAAAACGACTCGACTGCACATGACAACAACAACAACAACAACAACAACAACAAATCTGCAGAACAGCTGCCTGGCCAAATAAGTATAAGAGATCCATATTTGTTCCCATCCCCCAAAAAAGGTGATCCGTTGTTGTTGTTGTTGGGTGCCATCAAGTTGAGTACAACTCGGCTACCCTATGAACAAAAGATCTGAACCCTGTTCTATCCTGTGCCATTCTCACACTTCTCGACTCACAAGAGCCCATTGCACCAGTTATCAAGTCAAACCACCTGGTCAAGGGTCTTCCTCTCCTTCACCGACCTTTCACCCTTCCCAGCACCATGTCTCTCTCCAAGAAATGGCCCTTCTAGCAACATGTCCCAAGTATGTGAGGCAAAGCTTCAACATTCTTGCCTCCAAAGAGCACTCCGGCTACACCCTCTAAGAAGACATATCTGTTTGTTCTTTTGGCCGTCCATGGCATGTTCAATGCTCTTCTCTAACACCACAGCTTGATGAGGTCAGTGAAAGATGAAGACCCTCAACAAGATGGATTAACACAGAGACTGCAAGAATGGGCTCAAACTATGGCAGAGACGATGAAGATGGTATAAGATAGGACAGGATTCAGTTCCATTGTTACAGGGTTACTGTGAGTTGTACGCAACCTGGTAGCCTCTTCCCTTCTGTTACGTCAAATATTATGAAGACAGACTCTCTAAGATAAACTATACCCTAAAACAGGGAAATATCTTTAAAAAAAATATTGGGGAAAACAAATCACCAGGCAACCTTTGATAGAAAAAAATACACCATCTAATAATATATTTTAAAAAAAACCTCCAAAAACCCACTATCTAGAGATCAATTAATGTCTTAGTCTCAAATTTTCAATGTTAATATTAGCTACTTGTTTCCATTCCAATTTTATCACCTTCCTTCTTCTATCTGGGGTGAGCTGGGAGGGAGGGAAGAAGGGAGGGGGTGAGAGAGAAAGAGAGAGGGGTGCAAAATGGCCATTGCAGTCTGGTCTCCTTGGCATTCATTTTATGTTTTGCATTCTTCTCTGCCTATAAAAGTTTCTTGCAATCAAAACTGTCTCCATGAGACCTCAAATGAGTTATTAAAATTCAGCTTCACTTTAAACCCAAATGAATCAGAACAATCTAGTCTCCCCAAAACTATATACTTTGCTACGGATTTCTCACTATTTGAGACTTTAAGTAGTTTTCAAGCCACAAGGCACTACTCATTTTCCAGAAAGTTTAAATTGATGTAAATTCCACTAGAGGCAATCACATATAATAAAATAAAAACATATTACAATCACTGCCTTTCCATAGTCTATTAATTTGGTAATCCTATCAAAAAGCTATTAAATTCCATCTGTCACAATGTTTTTTTCCTTTATAAACCAATTCTATTTATTGTTCATGATTTTGTTACCTTTGAGAGGTTTTTACAAATTCTTCTTTTTAATAGTTGTCCCATTATTGAAGGATTTAAGTTACATTCACTGAACCATAATTACCATGATAGCAGTTCTTTCTCTCTTGGAAAATTGATACAATGTTGGCATTCAATTCTGTCATTTCCCAGTTCTCAGTAAATTGTCATAAATAACCATCAGCAGTGGTTCAGTAAGTTTTTCAACAAAATCCATTAACACCTTAGATGGTAGATCATTCAGACCTTGCACGCTTATTTTCCCCAAGTGTACCCTTACCTGTTTTTAATCAACAGATATTTTTGAAAGTATTATATTACATCAAAAGCCTAGAGTGAAGATAATGATTTTGTGTAAAGCAATTTCTTAGCGTGAAATATAATTCCCATATTCACACTATACCATAAGAGTGGCAATATTCTGAGGAGACACACATATGGGTTGGTAGCACAGTATGAGGTTTGTGTTGAAAGATTACCTTTTCACTACTCCAGGGTGCACCTTTTCCTCTTGATTGCAGGCCAGACACTGTTTTTCTGTTTTACTGTTACTCTATAATTTGTAAATTTTAAATTTTATGCTAAGTCTTGTATGCCTGGACACAAAGTGTATATTCTAGAAAGTGAAAGGCTGCCACCCTCCAACAAAAATAAGTTGGCCCTTGATACTACTGTGACCTTGCTTGGACAAACAACAAAGATTCTCACCACTGGGCTGATTGGCAGCATCATGATAGACGGTGAAGAGATTGAGATTACTTATAGCTTCAGCTTGCTTGGCTACACAATCAACATTCTTGGTACCAGCATACAGGAAATCAAAGGACAAATTGCATTGCAAAAGTCTGCTATCAGGGACCTCTCCAGAGTACTGAAGAGCAGCGATTTCAGTCTGGAGGCTAAAGTGCATCTAATCCAGGCCATGGTCTTTGTAATTATGTGCTATGCATCAGAGAGCTGGAAGGAAAATTGGTGTCTTTGAGTTGTGGTCTTGGAGAAAAGTATTGAATATACCATGAATTACTAAAAGAACAGATTTGTCCTAGAAAGAGTGAAACCAAAATTCTCTTTGGAGGTAAGGATTCTGAAGCTCCATCTGACATACTTTGGGCACATTGTAAGGAGGGACCAGTCCTTAGAGAGGGACTATATGCTTGGAAGAGTGAAGAGACAGTGCAAGAGGTGAAGACCCTGAGATGGATTGACTCAGTGACTAGGGAGTGGGGGAGATGTGTCAAAAACAATAAGATTGGCTCAGGGATAGAGCAGGGTTCAGAGCTGTTGTACATAGGATTGCTATGAGTTGCAGGCCACTTGACAGCACATATAACAACGACAATGAAGTTAAAAATCTGAAAATGGGATATCTTGGATTAGAGTGTACCCTAAAGTCACTAATGAATATTCTTTGGAAAAAAATGGAGAGTGAAATTGGAGACATATAAACTCACAACAGAGAAGGCCATGTGAATGTGGAAGCAGAGATTAAAACCACACTGCTAAAAAAAAATAATAAATAAATAAAATAAAAAACGACACTGCTAAAGTCAAGAAATGCCATGCAATTCACCAGATGTTCTCCTGGAGAAGGAGACACAATCTCCTCCTGTACCAGTTAGTTCCGACTCGATGGTACACAAACACACACAAAATAATAAATTTAAAAAAAGAAGAAAGAAAGAAAGAAATACCATGGATTGCCTAAAGCCACGAGAAGCTAAAAAAGAGGCATGGAATAAACTCTCAGCATCCCCAGAAAGAATCAGCCCTACTAACTAACACCTTAGTATCAGACATCTGATCTCCCAGTTTGAGATAACCTGTTGCTTCATCTTTAGGAGACTGAATCAGACATTTTTTGAGGAAATGGTAGAACTGAAGTTATTAATTTTTAAGTATAAAAATCCTCTCCTTTCTACCCTTTTTCAAGTAATTTTTCATTACATTCAAGGAAACGATGTGAAATTATCTTTTAGCTAGAATCTGTTCAAATCCAATATTTGTGATAATAGTTTCTGATTTATTTCAATGTCATATTCTCACACCTATGATCCAATCGATTTACCTAGAGGGTGAAGTGGAAAGGTAAATATATCCCAAGAGCAGGGTAATATGGCCAACAACTTGTTTAAAGGAAAATTGGTTAGGGATTTACAAGTTAGATATTTTTACTCCTTTCTGGATACTAGCACAATTTGATTCCTCGTCTGTAGACTTTAATAGGGGTTGACTGCAAATGAAGAAAATACTTGTAAAACTTTAGAAGTAATTTACCAGAAGGGAAAAATGAAGGCATCAGTTAAATGTAGTTCCCCTATGAAGAAGCTAAAATATTCATAGGTCAAGAAGTACACATGTTTTACTGCAAAGTCATAAAGCAACTCATCCAAAGCCATTCTTCTAGGTCTTAAAGCATGGTGGATACAAGTCCTTCAAAGTTGTTTCCTTGATTTATTACAGTTCATTTAGATCACCATGACAAGTAAAGTCACCTAAAGTCAAGGTAAAATGCCTCTGAGCTAACTTTCTTCTTGGTTACGAATAATGAATCTAGGATGTTGCTATTGTTATGTGCCATAAAACTGGTTGTGATTCCTAGCAACCCTATGAACAGTAACTCTGAAGTCTGCTCTCCCCTGAGCCAATCTCACTGTCTATGACACACCTACGTTCATTACCCCAATTACTCTGTCAATTCATCTCATTCAAGATCTCCCTCTCTTGCTCTGACCCTCTAACCTTCCAATCTTGATGTCCTTCTCCAGGGACTGGGCCTTGCTAGCAACATGCCCGAGGTATGTGAGACAGAGTTTCAAAGTATTCCTCGCCTTCAAGTAATAACCTGGCTTCACCTTTTCCAGGACAGACCTGTTTGTTCTTTTGGAAATCCATGGGGTATTCAATACTCTTCTCTAGCTCTACAACTCAGAAGTATTGATTCTTTTTCTATCATCCTTAGTCACTGTCCAGCTCTCAGATATTCTTGTTGTTAGGCGTTGTTGGGTTGAGTACAACTCATAGCAGCCCTATGGAAAAAAAATCTGAACCGTGTTTTATCCTTTGTCATCCTCACACTTCTTGACACATTAGAGCCCATATAGTGGCAGTCATCATGTCAGACCACCTGGTTGAGGGTCTTCCTTTCCTTTGCCAACCCTCCACCTTTCCTAGCATCATGTCTTTCTCCAAGGAATAGACCTTCCTAGCAACACGCCCAAAGTATGTAAAGCAAAGCCTCATCATTCTTGCCTCCTAAAAACACTCTGGCTGCATTTTCTCCAACACATACCTGTTTGTTCTTTTGACCATCCATAGAATTCTCTTCTCCAACACTGGAGTTCAAAGACATCAATTGTTCATTTGTTATGTTTATTTCTTGTCCAGCTTTCAGATGCATAGTAATTGCCCAGAAAGATCATGGCCTGAATCAGATAAACCTTAGTCCTCAAACTGACATCATTACTCTTCAGTAATTTGGAGAGGTCCCTAATTGCAGATTTTCTCAGTGCAATGTGTCTCCTTATTTCCTGACAGAGTAGGGGAAGACTGCATAGTTTGAAATTAAGGAGAGAGTGAGTCAAGGTTGTATTTTCTCTCTATACCTATTTAAATTGTATGATACACAAATTATTCAATAAGCTGGACTTTATGAAGAAGATGTGGCATCAGAATTGGAGAGAGACTCGTCAATAACCTGCATTATGCAGATGACACAACCTTGAAGCTGAAAATGAGGAGGACTTGAAGTACTTGTTGCAGAAGATCAAGGAATGCAGCCTTCTGAAGGGATTGCATCTCAATGTTAAGAAAGCAAAATTTCTTACCACTGGATCGATAAGCAACATCATGATGGAGGTAGAAGAGATTGAAACTATTAATAACTTCATCTTACTTGGATCCATAATTAACACCCTTGGTACCAGCTCTCAGATGTATAGCAAGGCCATGGACTAGATCAGGTGCACCTTAGTCTCCAGAAAGACATCATTGCAACTTAACAAATCATTATAAAACTCAATGGCATCAAGATGACCCTCCACTGGCTTTCTGAGGCCCTGAATG
This sequence comes from Elephantulus edwardii, assembly GCF_000299155.1. Lineage (NCBI taxonomy): Eukaryota > Metazoa > Chordata > Mammalia > Macroscelidea > Macroscelididae > Elephantulus > Elephantulus edwardii. The sequence continues at coordinate 24,021,607 of NW_006399756.1, read as the reverse complement.
TATGAGAGGAGATTGCTGGTCTTTCTACCTCAGAGCCACTGGTAGATTAGAACCCGCAGGCAGGCTCAGCCCGAGTTAGCAGTACAACCTCCTACGAACTACGCCACCAGAGCTTCCTGAATTACTATAAACTGAAATCCCAACAATGTCCTTGCTATCGAGACACAATCAACTCATAACTGACCCTCCCTTGTGTTTTTAGAGGCTTTAAATTGCATGGGATGAAACTATCTTTTTCCCACAGAACCACTCGTAGATTGGAATCACCACAGACATGCCACCTTTGAAACAGCAATGTAAATCCCTAGAGACTATGCTACGAGATCAATCAAAGAGGAAAATATCCTGTGAGAGCAGAAAAGCAATAAAACACATACCAAACAAAGCATAAAAATTTAGATTCCTGTTCTGATGAAAATTTGGTAATATAACCCAAGTTTTAAAATCATCACACTTTTTGACTCTGTAATGTCACTTCTATGAGAATATTCAAGTATGCTAACTAAGATTTGTAGGCATTGTATAAATTTGTAATACAGATATATTAGACCCATAATCTACAAGCAGTGGAAAGGTTTATGAAAAATTATGGTACTAAAATATGCAGAATAAGCCTAGAATATTTTTTGCTTAAGTGAGTTTCAAGTTTGTGTGGAACTACAGCTACATTTTTCTTCCACCATACATAAACACATCAAAAATAAGTTAGAAGACTCCAAATAAATAGTAACAGTAGGTGTTCTGAAGTGGTAACACTGGGTTATGCATACTCCTTTATATTTTCTTGACTCTTCTTATATTTCCTTTTACTTTAAACAATACAATCTATGATGACTTAGAATTGAATGCTCCATGTATTACCATGTAATGAGGTCTCTTACAGACAAACAGCTTTTGTGATTTTGGTGAGTTTGCAATTAAACTCTAAATGAGACTAAGATTAAACTGTCTTGGTTAGTTAAGTTCTATTTCAGATTAAATGTTACTCTTAGAACATTTTTTTTTCTTTCTATACAAAGTTTGAGATACAGGCTAAATGATTGAGCTCTTGAATTGAACTCAATGCCATGTCTGCAACTGTGTTTTCCCTCCTCTAATGCATGAAGAGTCAAGATTCTTTGGGGACCCTGGTCTAGTAGAATTTTGTCATATGAGCCAAAACAAGGTACCAAATATTGCATTTCTTACTTGATTTCTTTTTTTTTCTTACTTGATTTCTTAAAACATGACTATTCTTTGAGAAACACAATGAGAAGTAAGAATGAATACAAGTAAACAAAGCAAATAATTCAGAAGGTAGTGGAGGAAACAACAAGGTAAAGTGGAGAAGAGACTTATTATTATATTATAATTATATTATTGTAGCAGAGTCTTCGATAGGTGGCTAGATCTCAGCATGAGACCTACTGCAAAGCCAAGACCCAAACCAGCTGCTGTCAATTCTGACTTATAGTGACCCTAAGGGACAGAGTAGAACTGTCCCGTAGAGTTTCAGAGACTTTAATATTGACAGAAGGAGCCTCTTGATGTAATAATTAAAGTACTTGGTTACCAACTGAAAGGTTAGTGGTTCAAACTCACCAGTCACTCCATTGGAGAAAGTTATAGCCAGCTGAGAAACCACAGGAATGCATGGCCTTAGAAAACCTATACGGTAGTTCTATTTTGTGCTACAGGGTCTTGGAAGAGTTGGAATTGATAGAATGGTAATGAGCTATAAATAGGAATAATAGAAAGAGAATTGATGTCTTTGAGCTGTGGTGCTAGAAAAGAGTTTTGAATATACAATGGACTGCTAGAACAAATAGGTTCATCCTCAAAGGGTGAACCAGGCTGCTCCTTGGAGGCACGGATTCTTAGGCTTTGTCTGACATACGTTGGGCATGTTGTAAGGACATACAGGTCTTTGGAGAAAGGCATCATGCTTGGAAGGGTAGAGGGACAGAGAAAGATAGGGAGACCCTTGATGAGATGGATTGATACAGTGACTGGGGTAATGAGGGTAGGTGTGTCGGAGACAGTAAAGTTGGCATAGGGTGGAGCAGGTTTCAGGGCTGTTGTACATCAGGTCACTACAAGTCACAATCTATTTGACAGCACATAACAACAACAGTGAGCTTTTGCTTTGTTCTGTTTTTTACGTGCATCAAGAATGTGAGCATTTCAAGTATTCAAGAAACCACAACTTGTTTGGACATCAAACTTTTAAGAAATGTCTAGGAAACTAGAAACTTTACGAGAATTTTCCATGCAAACTTTCTGCATTTTCAATGTGACTCTAAAAGGAGCAAGTACTTAAAACAACAGAAAATTGAATCATCACTGGCTAGGTAAAATGAGGGGAGCTCTAATGGTAAGGAGCTTCACTGCCATCACAAAGCTCCTGGTTCAAACCCACCAGTTATTTTGTGGGATGAAGATGAGCGATCTTTGGCTCTGAAAACCAGCCAGTTGTCAGCTAGGAGTTGGTTCTGACTTAATGGTACATAACAACAAGACGTAAAGTGGGATTTCAATGAAAATGCATGTAATTTTAAATAATAAAGTAATGATTAATTATTTTATAGTTATTTTAATTGTATTACACCATGAATAATAAAATAGTCATGGTATCACATAAGAACAGAAATTTCAGATAGGCAAGGTCTCTCTCTTTTGAGTTACAAACATATTTTTAATTTCTGGTGTTTTCATAAAACATTTTTACTTTAAAAATGCTTAAAGTATATTGAGTTTTGTTTGTTCTGTCACTTACATTGCTTATTTGTTTTTCCATCTGGATTCTTCTACTCATGACAGAAGTAGCTTAAAAGGTTAAGTTTAAGAGAAGACTTCCATGTGAGATTCTTCTTAAAATAAAACCTGATGTTTCCCAACTTTGAATTCAATATCTTCAAAGCATAATAAAAGGAACAATTTAAAATAGTAAGTCTTAGTGCTAGGTTCAATATCACTCCCTGCCACTTTTCAGCTATGTAAATTTAACCAAGCTATTTCAAATCTCTAAACTCCAGATTCTTCATATCTACACTTAAGGTGGGCTTAAGGCTGCCCACCTGAAAGGAGATTTTGAGGATGAAATGGAACAATATGGAATTGACTTGATACCTGAAAGTCCACTCCCCGAAGTTTTGTATGATTAACCTCAAAAGATTAAAAATTTGTCCATATTTGTTTTTTTCTTTTTGATGTGAAAACATTCTCTTTCTTTAAAAATCTAAAAGAGACATCAGAAAGTATTTTCTAAAATCCTGTATGCTAAAAAGTGGTTTGTTTTTATTATTTAAAAAGTTATAAGGACTAATAATTCAAATGTAGTTGAGGTAATAAATCTACCAAGAAATAAAAGTAACCTAGAACTCAAAATAAGAGACCAAATCTGTGCACAGTGTGTGGAGAACGATGTCTTGTGTGCCAGCTTAGTACATATCTTTGTCTTCTCCTGTAATAGGCAATTTATTTCTTGGACTAACATGAGAGGTAAGAGACAGAGCTTGGCTTTGAAAAGCTTGCTTTTATATAGTGTTTGATCTGCTACCATAAACATTAATAATTATTCCTATTTAAATATGGTTTAATAGTTCACAGTATGTTTTAAGAGTACTGTTTAATTGGATGATGGATTTCTGGCTAATGACTAGAGGGAGAAAGTTAAAAACAAGAATAAACATAGAAAATAAACTTATTGGGTGGTGGGGTGTTTTTTTTTCTGGAATACAAACCTAATTCTAATATATTCTTTTATAAAGGAGTGACAGTAAATGCAAAGGTAATCTATTTAAAGGAGAAATGAGTTTTCTGTATACTTATATTCATAAAAATATTCTTCAAAATTAGAGTTTAAATCTTGAACCACCTGGGAACAAAAGGTGCTGCAGTAGGATTCTTGAGACTTTCTACCACTTGATGGTAGCTGAGATTTGAACCATCAGAAAGGTATCACTCACCTCTGGGCTAAGAGCACAACTCCCTACAGACTATCACAGAATGCTGTGAGAATGGAAGGAGAGGTGGGAAACGAGACATCTTTACTCTAAGCAGCTAGTTTGAACATAACAATTTCCAATCACAATAAATACACACTAGAAAGCAACCAGACAGTATCTGAATAATGCTCTTACAAGAAAGGAAGAGAGACATTTGAAAACAAAAGGCTAGCAAAAATTCATCATGGGCAAAAACCAAAAAGCATACTAAAACCATGGCTAATATTTTGTTTTGATGTCATTACTTATTCATCAACAATCTGCATTACGAAGACTCATCAACAATCTGCATTATGCATATGACACAACCCTACTTGCTGAAACTGAGGAGGACCTGAAGAGCTTGCTGTGGAAGGTCAGGGACTGCAGCTTCAGTATGGATTGAAGTTCAATATCAAGAAAACAAAGATTCTCACCACTGGGCCAATTGGCAGCATCAGGATGAGTGGTGAAGAGATTGAGATTGTTCACAGCTTTAGTTTGCTTGGCTCTACAATCAACACTCTTGGCATCAGCAGCCAGGAAATTAAAGGATGTATTGCAATGGGAAAGTCTGTGGTTAGAGACCTGTCTCAAGTACTGAAGAGCAATGATGTCTGTCTGGAGACTAAAATGCACCTGATACATGCAATGGTCTTTGTAATCACTTGGTATGTGTCAGAGAGCTGGACAATGACTAGGGATGGTAAAAGGAGAAACGATGCCTTTGAGCTGTGGTATTGGAGAAGAGTATTGAATATACCATGGACTGCTAAGAGAATGAACATGTTTGTCCTAGAGAGGGTAAAGTCAGGCTGCTCCTTGGAGGCGAAGCTTCTGAAGCTTCATCTGACATACTTTGGACATGTTGCAAGGAGGGATCAATCCTTGGAGAGGAACGTCATGCTTAAGAGAGTGGAAGGATAGCACAAGATGACCCTCGATGAGATGGATTGATTCAGTGACTGGAGTAATGTGGGTAGGTGTGTCAGAGACATACCTTAGTGTATGTATGAAATTACATTAAAATCATGGAGTGAAAGGAGGAGGAATATTCAACGAACACTGCTATGAAATAAGAAAGTGTAATTTGAGGAAGGTGGAGTCTGATTTCTACCAGCTTCATAAAGGTGAACTTTCCTCATTAACACCATTCACAGTACCAAAATAATAGCTTCAAGGTCAGAGGTGCCCCCTCTCCTCACAGTCTGCTGTTCCATTAGTCAGCATGTCTGATACTCACTGCAAAAGTTGTGGGGGGTATCAGGGAAATGGATTGAGGAGGGTCAGCTAACCAATCTGACCACTAGACTACCAAGAATGAATTCAACTTATCCTATTTTTAATACTTTGCATTATTCAGTAGATTTTGTACATGGATGAACCAAGGTGGTTGTTGTTATGTGCTGTCAAATCACCTAAGACTCAGAGTGACCCTATGAGCCTTGTCCTGTCTTATACCACACTCGCGATCATTGTAATACTCAGCATCGCTGTGGTAGTAGCCACATCCGTCTCCTTAAGACTATTCTCATTCACTGACCCTTTTCTTTTCCCAGTGTGATCTCTTTCTGAGGATTTTCCTCCTGAAAATATGCCCAGAGTAAGTGAAATAAGGTTTCATAATCACTGCTGCTAAGAAGCACCCTAGCTGCATGTTCACCAAGACATATTTATTTGTTCTTTTGGCAGTACATGGCTTTTTGGTACTCCTAGCCAATACTATAATTCAAAGGTATGGATTCTTCTGTCTTCCTTTTTTATTGTCCAATTCTCAAAGCAAAGGAAGCAATTGAAACCAGCATGGAATCAAATACATCCCATTCTTTAAACTGATACTCTTTAGGACTTTGATAAGGACTTTGACAGCAGAATTTTCCCAGTGCAACCCATCTTTTAATTTTTTGACTGCTGCTAACATGAGTGTTGGTTGTGGATCCAAATAAAAGGAAATTCTTGACAATTTCAATGCTTTTTCCATATATCATGGTTTTGCCTACTTGGTCCAGAAGTGAGGATTTTTGTTTTCCTGATATTGAGATGTGACACATATTGAAGGCTATAGGATACTTGATCTTCTGTATGCATGCTCTAACCTTCGCTTTTGGAAAGCATGACTGTATCTTCTGCATAATGCAGGTTGTTAATAAGTTTTTCTCTAATCTTAACCCCTCTTAGTAGAACTTCTTAAATTATTTGCTTAGCACATAGGTTGAAAAATATAGAAAGAACACAACCCTGATGCATATTTTTGCTAATTTTAAACCATTGAATGTTCCCTTTTTTCTGTTTGTTCACTGCTTCTTGTTCTGAGTTTAGGTTTCATATGAACACACTTAGTGTTCTGGAATCCCCAGTATTCTCAATGTTAACCATTATTGTTATAATCCACGTAGTTGAATGCCTTTGGATAATCTGCTTTCAGCAAAGGTTCATCTGACATCAGCAGTAATATCCTTTGTGCCATACCCTCTTCTAAATTCAACTTGAATTTCTGGCAGTTCCTTGTGGGCATATTGTTCTAGCAAATTTTTTGTTAACAATCTTCAGCAAGATTTCCATTGCTTGTGATATTAGTTACAGTGTTTGATAATTTGCACAGTCTATTGGACTACCTTTCTTGGGAATGGGAACAAATATCGATCTCTTCCAATCAGTTGGTCAGTTTTTCATATTTTTTTTGCCATTTTGAAACAGATAAAAACATTGATTTATGATGCTAGATGATATAGTGAAGAGGAATGGTGTCGCACTCATGATGAACCGATACTGTTATATTAGTATTATTAACTAGAGACCATAGTGTATAGTAGGATTCACTCCTTGTACAAGGAGCTCTGATGGCATAAGTAGTTACACTGCCACCACAAAGGCAAGTGGATCAAATCTACCAGCTTTTCTGTGAAGGAAAGATGGGCAATCAACTCCTGCATATTGACACCCTCTGAAAATCTGCTGGAGGCTTAGGTCTGAAAGAGTTCTGACTCAGAACTGCATATAATAACTACAGTATAAAGACCCATCAACAAACAATCCCTCATTGTCGTTGAGTTAGTACCAACTCAAATAGTTTTATGATGCTATAAGTGACATGACAGGAGATTGCCCATCTCTCTCCTATGGTGCAGCTGCTGAATTTGCACCTGGAGGGCCGGTCCCTCCTTACAACATGTCCAAAGTATGTTAGACGGAGCCTCAGAATCCTTACCTCCAAGGAGCAGTCCAGTTTAACCCTTTCCAGGATGAATCTGTTTGTTTTCCTAGCAGTCCATGGTACCCTCAATACTATTCTCCAGCACCACATCTCAAAGTGGAAAACAAACATGCTTTTTGTCCATGGAGTCATTGGTAGGTTTGAAATACTGGAGAGCAAGGCCTTTGGTGGAGCAGTGCAACCAACTATGGATTACCATTTTTTTGTTGTTGTTATTAGGCGCTGTCAATTTATTCATTAGGGAAAATTAACTATGCTTTATATTTCACAATAAAAATATAATTTTGCAAAAATGAAAGACTGTTAGTAATATGAAGAGTTGGTAACAATTTCTAAAACAAGAACATTTATACATTGCTGTGAACAAAATAAACTAAATTACCCACTCTAGAGAAAAATGTCCCAATGCCAGTGTCGGTAATAACAACTACACAACTTTGTGGTATACTCATCCTATTTGAAAGTATAAATTCTAGTGAAACTCCTTCACATGTGCACTTTGAAAAGAATGTTATCTTGTTAGTAAAGATGACATACAAAAGGAAGCTAAATGTCCTTCAACTAAATTACAAGTACACTTAAGATGGAACAGCACATTATTTCAAATGAATAGGTTAACAAATTAACATTGATAAATCTCCAGAAGATGAATTTGAATGAAAACATCAGGTAGCATAAGGGTAATTACAAAATCATGCAATTTATAAATAGTTTCAAAACACACAAAACCATCAGATGAGGTTCATGGTCACATCACACAGCTACGTAAATAAAAAGCGATTAAAATAATTGTAGGAAGAATATACATAAAAATTTCTATAGCTATTACCTCTAGAGAGAAAGAGAATAGAATGGATTATAACTTTAGGTGACCTTGAATGAATTTTAATTCAACAACCTGATATGACAGTGTAGAATTGTCCCCGTTAGACTTTCTAGGATGTAAATTATGTGAGTCAATCTCTGAGTTTTTTTTCCTCTCAGTAACTAGGTTCCTACATTGAACTTTTTAGTTAGAAACCAAGTGCTTAACCATTGCACCACCAGACACCTTAGAATGGCTTGGAAAGTATTAAAGTGAGGATCTTCAATGTTCTTTCATCATTTTAAATCTTCAAAAATATTTATCTTCAATCCTACAATCATTAAGCATCGGTGTTAGGTAAACATGAATGGGATAAATCTTTTCTTCTTTTTTTTTTCTTTTTTAATTCCATACTGGATTATAAACATAAAGAAAATCTCTGAGTGGAATAACGATTTCTGGAACCCAGAACGACAAAATTTGCAGTATAAAAAGGTACAAATAAAAGCAAAAAAAAAAAAAAAAAGAGAGAGAGAGAGAGAGAGAAAGCAGAATTCTAACCAGACAAAATTCTTTCAAGAATTACAAAAATGTTAATTCATTAAACTGGGTTTCTCGGATCGGATTCGAATTTCCTTTTCATTGGGCATATTTTTCATCGATTTGCATATATTAACAGGTGTCTACTTCAACCTAAAATGAAATATAGAAATTAAGATAATGAAAGTTAGAACAAAAGCTAAAAAAATAATTACAAAGTCTCGGCAATATCTAGAAATAAGTTCTAGGCATTTGAAATTCAGTTTTCCGTAGGCTCCTTTCTGTTTTCAGTCCCAAGTCAAGTTGTGATAACTTGAAAAAGGCAAGATAAAAGAAAGGATCAAAGTGAGGAAAGGGATCTGAAATATCATGAGACTGCTGACAAATGTGAAATGATTACCCTAATTTGGATAAGGTCAAGCAAAGAGTCTTGGAAGCATTTGTGAAACAAGAAAATCAATAGTTTTATGTATTTAATATCTCCTCTGCAGGGAAAGTCATGGAAGAAAAACAATGGCACTTTGTATGTGGCACTCTACCGCCAGGAGAGAAATCCTCTCAAATGATCCGAGTTGGAGGTGTGCATTACATGAGAATCGGCAATTTAGCACGAGCTGATAAATCAGGTCACCTGACCTAAAAATGTCTAGAGAAGATGTGATGGAATGGCACCCTGTGCAAAGTCTCTTGACATGCATATTTTACACAGATGAGTGATGACTTTTTATAGTCATTCTCTGTAACATAAATTTAGTCTACTATTTTAGATATGGGAGTCATCTGTCTTTTATTCTTGATTGAACCATATTGAAAATCATAAATGTCAACAAAGCACTGTTGTTGTTCATCTTTTCATGTGGTGACAGTAATGCATTTCCAATGTGGTTGTAACATAGCCAGGTAATATATCCATGCACACCTACTCAAAGACTTCGTTTTCACTGTGTGAGTAGAAAGCGAAATTGTTTCTGAATAAAAAAAAATTAACATTCAAAAACTCCATTATAGTCTCACTTGACTCTGATTTATGGTCTCCTTTACCTTCTAGTTCTTGCTTCATTTAGGCCCAAGGTGTCTTTGTCCCCTCAGAGCTGTTTCTAGTCTATTCTTTTTCAACTCCAATGTGTATTTAAATTCAAGGTAGGTCTTCTTAAAACACAGTTCTATTTACATTATCTCTTTACTATTAACTAATGGTTCTTTGGGTTTTACTCACAAAATGGCCTACAGAATTTTGTACAGTGAAACAATCAGTTCCATTATTTAGAATATATCATCACTACACAAGGAAATGATAGTTGGTTGAGTTGTAGTTGTTGTTGATAGATGCCTTCAAAATGACCACTTCACAGCAACCCTGTGAACAACCGATCCAGATCCAAACTCTGCCCTCTTCTGAACCATCCTCACAGTCCCCACCACACCCAAGCTCATTGCTGCAGACATTGTGTCAATTCATCTTATTATAGGTCGTCCTCGTTTTGGCTAATCTTCTGCTTTTCCAAACACAATGTTTTCTAAGGACTGGTCTCCCCTGCCAATAAGGACACCCTTCTTGTCTTTAAGGAACTCCCTGGTTTCCCTTCCTTCAAGACAGATTTGTTTGTTCTTTTGGCAGTCTATATCCAATAGTCTTTGCCAATACCAATAAAGGCATTAATTCTTTAATCTTCCTCATTCATTTCCAATCTTCACATGCATATTAAGCAGTTGAAAATATACTGTTTGGGCCAGGAAGCATTGGAGGGGCTAATGATAAGTAATTCTGCTGAGATCCCAAAGGTATGTGGTTTGGATCCAGGAGTTTCTCCATGGAGAGATGGATGGACAATTTCCTTCCATTCGCTTTACTGCCTCTGAAAACCCATTGGGGAGTCAACTATGAGTTAGTTCCAACTTGATGGCACACAACAATGATAACACAGCTTCAGTAAAGCACACTCTAGTCTTCAGACTGATATCCTTGCTCTTTAGTGCTTTGGAGAGGTCTATGACACCAAAGAGTCAGAAAAAATGAGAAAAACTTTCATTGAGGCAGACTTGCATCATTAAAAAATGGATTCACACATGCCAAAGGTCACAAAGATGATTCAGGAGTAGATGATCTTTTGTTTTGCTGTATATAAGATTGCTGTGAGTCAGAATTAACTATACAATTATCAACAACAACAGCTTTCTTAATTACAAGCAGCTCAAAGCATAGCATTTAAAACCCTCTGTAATCTGGACCAAGCATGTCTCATACAATTACTTTAAATCCAGTGACAGTGATCTATTTGATATGCATATGTTACTTTTGCATATGGTACATTTACATATGCAAAGTCTGATGATGTTCTGGGTTATGTGTTGGGCTGCTAATTGAAAGGTTAGCAGTTCTAATCCCCAGCTACACCATGGGTAAAAGATGAGACATTCTGCTCCTGCTAAAGTTTAAGGTTTCAGCAACATTATTGAGGGCCACCATGAGTCTCAATCAACACAGAAGCGAGTGTATCTGAAAAATTCACCCACTGTAATTTATTCTTTGTTTATTTCCATCTATCCCTTTTCTTCAAGCCTGGAATCAGGAGTGGCATCCGATTCCGAAATGGCTTGCCTCCGGAAACTCTATGAACAGTACTCAGGCCTTTCGTCCGTAGGGTTGATATGAGGCGTCTACCACTCAACGGCACCTAACAATAACAACATTCCGTTTCTTAAGGCAAATTTCAAATACATCATCCCCCACAAAATCAAACAGAAGTGACCTTATAAGATTAGAAAGTTGCATAGTATTTAACTACTGAGTCCTGTCGTGTCACTGGCAAAATGCTACATAGAATTTGAATTTGCTCCTTACCAACTACAACAATGGGCTCAAGCATACCAGTGAGAGTAAGGAAAGTGTAGGACAGAAGAAGGCTCAGATCTGCTGTTCAGAGAGCCTCTATGGGGCACCTAACAATGACTGTAGAGTGTAAGATCATTCTCAGAATCTAGAAAGGCCTTCATTGGCACTTGATACATGGGAAGTTTTTAATAAAAACCTGTTGCATAAACAATGAGGAAATCAGGCAAAGTCCACCTCAGATTCATAGTTTATGTAATCTCTTCTTAAAAATGTTAAATACTTCAATTGGATAAACATGTCTTTGTATTAATAATTTTTCTTCTCTCGGAAAGCTCATTTTAAAGGGCAAGTTTCTTGGGTAGGGGGCAGAGGAAGGTTACACAAAGAATTCTTTTCTTGATATTTTATATTTTCAGATTTTTACTTTGACAAAAATAGAGAATACTATAATAAAAAACAAACTCACAAACTCTTGTTGAAGTGCAGTGAGAAGACCAGTTTTGACAGTAAATTTACATTGACTATGAAAACTAATGTCTCTGGTATTACTACTTAAAATGGTTGTGGGGACAGCATCTGGAGGACATTATGCTGAGTGAAATATCTCAACCACAAAAGGACAAATATTGCATGGTGCCACTGTTGTAAAATGGGACTGATATCAGGGTTGTGGTAAGACTGAGAAAAACGGGATAAATTGTGTATACTGCACTGAAACAGATGAGGGAGAGAATAATTTAAAAGTGATGTTTGATAGGGTATTATGGTTATCACAAGAGTCCACAATTAAGGTTGCATAGTGGAATGTACTTGGGGTGGTGGGAGGGGTGCAGGGGGATTGTGTACCAGGGAGAGAGTGTTTATTTTACTTTTCAAAGAGAGGAGCGAAGTAGGGTGGGAGGGAGGGCTGGGCGGGGAGAGAAGTGCAGTAATGAATGAATGGAAATCCAAAATGTCTGTAAATGTTCATTAAAAATATTAAAAAAATGAATGTAAAAAAATGGTTACGGGGTACCGTAAACCAGGTGGGACAATTGAAAACCAGACTGAGGCATGTGCTGTGATGGTTTCAGCTTTATAGTCACGTGGCCCAGGGGCCATTGTTGTGTGAGGAAACTGCAAGGCACTTTGGTCAGTGGCAGGCCCAAGTGAAAGGCCACGTTTCCACAGTCCTAACTCCTCTCTCACGACGGTATGTGCACACACACACACACACACACACACACACACACACACTCCAGGCTGCGGAACAAGCTACTCGTTGTCATCATTTTCTGCTGTTGATAAAGGAATTCAAAGCAATCCCATAAAGAAACCTCTTTTTAAGATCTTAAAATAAAATGCTATGAGTCATAGGACACTACATATGTGCATTCAAGGAAGACCTCTTAACACAACTATTATTCAAGTACACATAACAACCACTAAAGCCAAAAGGGATGACATTAATGACTTTCGCCAACTTCTACTAGTACAATGACAGGCACATAGACTAGTGGAACAGAATTGAGAACCCAGAAATAGACCAGCTATCTATTGTCAACTGATATTTTACAAGGAAATCAAAGCTATCAAATGGGGAAATGATAACCTCTTCAACAAATAGTACTGGCAAAATTGGACTTTCACCTGTAGAAAGCTGAAACAGGACCCACATCTCACACTATACACAAAAATCAACTCATGGTGGATCAGTGACCTGGGAGTAAAGCCCAAAACATAGCATTCATAAGAGACAAATTGGGATCAAGTTTAAAAGTCCTTGTCCAAGATATAAAGAGACTGCCAAATACAACCAGAAATGCACAATCATAAGAGGATAAAATTGTGAATGGGACCTTTTAAATAAGATTAAATCCTTGGTATCAAAAAGTTTTTCCAACAAGGTGAAAAGAAAACCTACAGACTGTGAACAAACATTTGGTAATACCATCTAAGACAAGAGTCTCATAACAAAAGTTTACTGAATACTCCTGGGCTTCCACAAGAAAAAGACTGATAATCCAATTACAAAATGGGAAAAAGACATGGAAGGAATTTTCACTAAGGAAGATATTAAAACTGCAAACAGACACATGAAAAAAAGTTCCAAATCACTGGCAATAAGAGCGATACAAATCAAAACTACAATGAGGTACCATCTCACTCCAGTAACAGTGGCAAACTTTAACAGAGCAGCAAGTAATAAAAGTTGGAGAGGAGGTAGTGAGAAAGGAACTCTTAAACATTATTGGTGGGATTGTAAAATGGTATAGCCATTCTGGAAGACAATTTGGCACTTCCTCAAAAAGCTGAACATAGAAATTCCATATAACCCAACTATTCCACTACTTGGAATATACTCTGAGAAAATGAGAACTGAGCCACAGAGATTTGTACACCAATGTTCACAGCAGCATTATTCACCATCGCAAGAGCATGGAAACAGCCCAAATGTCCAACCACAAACGAAAGGATGGAGAAATTATGGTACATTCACACAATGGAATACTATGCAGCACACAGGAGCAATGATTTTGTAAATTATTACCTAACTTGGGAAGGACTGGAAAGCATTACAGTGAGTGAATTAACTCGGTCCCACAAGGATAAATATTGCATAAAAGCATTATTGTAGAATGAGTATATGGATCCACGAGGGGTGGGAGAGGGTAAAAGCAGAGGGATGAGGATGTGCATTAATCATGGGGTTGTACAATTTGATTGGGGGGGGGTGAGGGAAATTGAAAAAAAATTTGTTCTTGAAAACAATGTACTCTAATTGTGTAAATAAACAAGTAGAAAAAAATTTTAAAAGCATAATAATAAAAAAATTCTTCCTCAGAGATAATTTGAGAAATTAGAAATTTAAAAATTATTGAGCCTGAGCCAACTTGATGACATCTAACAATAACAACAATACATTATGCTCTGTATATATATATAAATTTCTAAAGAATCCTTTTCAGCATGGACATCTAAAGAAACGGGTTATGAAGGCAAAATTCCTAATGCACACACTGGTCTCAAGATTGCTGAGCTAAAAAAACTCATTACTACTGTTATTAGGGACCATTAAGTCAATATTGACTTGTGAGAAGTCATAATGATAGCCATTACCAATAACAATTATCAATAACAAATATCCAATCATTATCTAGCACATTCTAAGTACTGAGGATTGTGCTGGCTTTTAAAAACAAGCCAGACTTGAGTAAATCTGTTTGTGACACTCACCATTTACAGATTTCCAGACGACCAGGGTTGACTTGGCACAATGTTAAAATTTACACATGGTCCATTCTGAGGAAGGGAAGCCAGAGACAGATCTCAGAGAGGACATCTGGGAGGATAGGTCAGGAAACTACAAGGCAGATGTTTTGCCTTAAGAAAGCATGCTCACACTGAGGTACAACCTTAGAGACAAGGATGATGAAACGTTAGCTCACATGCTGTTGTTGTTATGCACCGTTGAGTCCGAGCTGACCAAAAGCTGACTCTCCAGCGAGTTGTCAGTGGCAGGAAATCACATGGGAGGAAACATCCCATCTTCTCCCAACAGATCAGCTGGTGAATCTGAACAGCATGTCTTCTGATGGAAGCACAGCTCCTTACTACTTGGCCATTAGAGCTCTCTATGTATGCAGATGACACAACCCTGCTCGCTGAAACTGAGGAGGACCTCATGCACTTACTGCAGAGGGTCAAGGACTGCAGCCTTCAGTATAGACTGGGGCTCAATGTCAAGAAGACAAAGATTCTCCCCACTGGACCAATCGGTAGCATCAGATGGATGGCGAAGAGATTTAGATTGTTCAGAGCTTCAGTTTGCTTGGCTCCACGGTCAACACTATTGGCACCAGCAGCCAGGAAATAAAAAAAAAAAAAAACCAACCACAAAACGTATTGCGATGGGAAAGTCTGTGGTTAGGGGCCTCTCTAAAGCACTCAAGAGCAATGGTGTCTCTCTGGAGACTAAGGTCCGCCTGATACAGGTCTTGGCCTTTGCAATCACTTGTTATGCATCAGAGAGTTGGACATTGACTAGGGAGGATAGAAGGAGAATTGACACCTTTGAGCTGTGGTGCTGGAGAAGAGTATTGAATATTCCATGGACTGCCAAGAAAACAAAGAGATCCATCCTAGAGAGGGTTAAACCAGGCTACTCCTTGGAAGCTAGGATTCTGGGGCTTCGCCTGACATACTTTGGACATGTTGTAAGGAGAGACAGGTCCTTGGAGAGGGACATCATGCTTGGTAGGGTAGAGGGACAGCGCAGGAGAGGAAGACCCTCTATGAGGTGGATTGATTCAGTGACTGGGGTAATCGGGATGGGTGTGTCAGAGGCAATGCAATTGGCACAGGATAGGGCAGGGTTTAGGGCTGTTTTACATAGGGTTGCTGAGTCTCAAACGACTCCACGGCACATAACAACAACAACAACAACAATGGGCTATTGTCAGAAGGGGCCAGTCCTTATAAAAAAAGAAAAAAAAATCATGCTGGGAACAAGGTCATTGTTTGGTATGACTGAGTCAAGTTTGACTCATAGCTACCCTGTGAGCAAGAAATCTGATCACTGCTTTTGTCCTGTGCCATCCTCGTCATCTCTGACACACTTGAGCCCATTGCAGCAATCACTGTGTCAGTCTATCTAATCCAGGGTCTTCCTCTCTTTCACTGACCCACTATCTTTCCAAGTATGAGGTCTTTCTCCATTGAATCGACTTTTCTAGAAACATGCCCCAAGTGTGTGAGACAAAGCTTTGTCATCGTTGCCTCTAAGGAGAATTCTTTTTTTTTTTTTTTTCATGCCAATAATTTATTGAATGGAGGTCTTTATGTAGGCAAACCTTAAAGTGCAAACTAAAACAATTAGGAGCTCCCCACTCCCCTTGTCCTCTAGGTTGGGGTAAAGCAGAAGGAGACCTTAGGGGCAGAAGACAGAAAGGGAGACATAGCTGGAAATGGAAATAGGTGGGCTAGGTTGGATGGTGTAAATCAACGTTTTCTTTAAGAAAATTTACTTTTGAATTTTCTTCAATCTATTTAGACCTGAGGGCCAGGGGAGGGCAGAGGAGGCAGGGGCTGGGCTGGTTCTGTTTACAAAGGTTACAGGAGGGGAAGAGGCAATTGAAAGGGTGGAGACCTGGGGACAAGAGAGGGGGTTGAGGACATAAGAGGTCTGTAAGATCCCCCTGCCCCCAACCCTCTAAGGAGCATTCTATCTGCATTTTCTCCAAAACTTGTGTTTAGGCTTTTGGCAGATAGTAGGGTACTCTTCTCCAACATCACAGCTCAAAGGCTCAATCATTTCTCTGTCTTCTTATTCATCGTCCAGCTTTCAGAAGCATAGCAAGTGGTTGAAAAGATCATAGTCTGACTCAGACCATGATCTTTTCAATCTTGATCAAAATAAAGTCCTGTTGCTTTGAAACCCTCAGTGAGGATGGAGACTTGGATCCCCGAAGTGCTTGTTGGGGTGCCTCCATTCTCCCTGGCAAGCCTTTCCTTCTCTCTAATAGAATCTGTATACACATGACAGTTGTTTGTAATTTCACTTTTTTATTCAATTTGGAGAGAAGTCTGAAATCTGAAGTGCCTATAACAATTTCTCCCCAATTCATCTCTGTGTAATCTTTTTTTCAAAACTGCACATCTATTTAGAAAACAGGGGTTTCAAGAATAAAGAATATTCTTTGGTCAGAAGTAAATATAATCCACTGAAATTATATAAACTCAAGACTGATCAAAACTATTACAGAGTGGAGATACAGATGTAATGAAAGTCAAGAACTGGGAAGAGAAAGTTCAAAAGGTCAGGATTCTATTCATTTTGTTGTTGTTGTTATATGCCATCAAGTCACCTGTGACTCATAGCGACCCTATGTATAACAGCTCTTAAGCCTGTCCTGTACTGAGTCAGTCTTCCTGACTCCGGCACACCTACCCCCATTGCCCCAGTTACTGTATAAATCCATCCCATCTGGGGTCTTCCTCTCCTGCGCTGTTCCTCCACCATTCTGAACATGGTGTTCTTCAAGGATTAGTCCTTCCTGGCCACATGTCCAAAGTATGTGAGACAGAGCTTCAAACGCTTAGCCTTGAAGAAGAAACTTGGTTTCACCTTTTCCAAGATAGACCTATTTGTTTTCTTGGTGGTCCATAATTTATTCAACACTCTTCTCCAGCACCACACCTCAAAGGCATCAATTCTCTATCATTCCTAGTCATTTTCCAGCTCTCTGACGCATAGAAAGTAACTGTAAAGACCATGGCCTGGATCAGGCACACAGTCTCCAAACTACCATCAGGACCTCTTCAGGACTCTGGAGAGGTCCCTGATAGCAGATTTACCTAATGCAATTCATCTTTTGATTTCCTGATTGCTGGTACCAAGATTGTTGATTGCGGAGCCAAGCAAGCTATAACTATTAACAACCTCAATCTCTTCTCCATTCTCCATTCATCATGGGCTTTACTACTTCTGATACAGATGTGTCCTGGAGCGCTCCTTGGAGGCAAAGATGAAAAAGTTTCATCTCTTATACTTTGAACATGTAGGTAGGAGAAGCTATTCCTTGGAATGGGACCTCATACTTGGAAAGATAGAGAGTCAGTGAAGGAGAGGAAGAACTCCAATGAGATGAATTGAAACTGCGACTTCAGCAATGGGCTCTGGTGTCTCAGAGACAATGAAAATAGCACAGGGTGGCTGTCTGTAGGGTCACTATGAGTTTTACTTGACTTGACAGCACCTAACCACAATATCAACACAGTATCATTTATAATGTCTGCACCAAAATATCCTTCATAAATAATGTTAATTTTGAGGAATGTATACACATTTTTATACTGACAAAAACCATATATAATAGCAATTTATTCTTTTTTTTCCTGGTACAACTAATTTTTAAATAGATTTTCCTAATGACTGTAGAACGACAAAGCCTAGTTTCTCAGTCGGGGGATACTCTGGTTTAGGTTTGGTTTTTTCCCTTGGTTTTACGTATTTGAACAGAATTAATATCTTCATGAACTTTGCTTATGATCATTTGAGAGAGACTGTTTCTACAAATCTTAGCTGATGATTAGAGTAAAAAGAAAGTAACTCCAAAATGCCAACTAAGCAGAAGAAGAATGTCCTCTTGTTTGACTTTCCACCCTTCTTTGAGAATAACAACTCTCTTAGATAACATTGTTAACCCTTGCAAATACAGAAGCAATTTCTAAATGCTGATTCCTATATTGGCTCATCAGTATTTCCTCTTTCCCTTTCAGAGGTTATTGTTTCTCTCTAATTGAGTGGCCTTCACAGGAGACTGTGTCTATCTGATTCCTTATCAAACCACAGTTGCAGATGCATCAAAAGGAAAAATAAAAGAGAAGGCAACACAAGGCTCTGTTGCAGAACTTTCACCCATTATATTCATATTCCTTGGCCTCCCTTCCAGAGCAGCTAAGTTAGATTTCATGGAGGAGAGAACCTGGGAGTCGTTCTTTTTAATAACAGGCCCAGGGATTCCTGAGGTCACTGAGATTTGATCCTTTGCCCACGAGGAAGTTGCCACCTTCATTAACTTGCCTTTCTTCTCAGAATCTCATTACCGATTCTCCCTCTGCCAAATACCTTTGCTTAGCTTAATGTTTTGTTTGTACAATTAGATTCAGGCTTTTTTTTTCCTTGTAAGTTTTGTAAATGCATTTAATTTTACCAAATTCTCTTATTAGTAAAGAGACATCATTCTAAGCCTGAGGGTAGTCTTTACACGATTTGCATAGCTTACATCCACCTGTCTTTAAAGATTCAATTCCTGTGCCAAATTTCCCTGTCATTCTTTCTTTATCCCTTTTCCTTTACTTCCCTCTAAGTAAATATCCTTCCTTTATGTTCCCAGAACACTCCTATGCAGTTACTACTAAAACACTGCAGGGAAATGATTTAGTTGTCTATTTCCTAAATTCAAGCTCCTTTAAAGCAGTTTCTGTATTGTCATTCATATGTTTACCTCCAGCATCTCAGCCAGTACCTTGACCACTATAAGTACTCAGGTAAATGTTGGCTGGAAACACATACACACACACACACACACACACACACACACACACACACACGTGAAAATAGGATTTGGAAAAGAGCATTGAATCAAGCAAGCCTGAAGGTGCAATTTTAGGACCCAGAGTTTCATTTTCTAGTTGACACTTAAGGACACAGGCAGACTTATCTGGGAAGCAGTTCCGATTATCTACATTGTAGGACCTTGAGGAAATGAAATCTAATAGTTATCTTGCCACAGCATCTATTTCCCAGAGCAAGTAAACGGGGCAGCCAAAACTATTATTCTTTGCTCTCGATCCAAGGTGACGAAGATTTTGAATGTTTTACAGACATCAATTGAGAGATGCTTTTTCACTAAAAGTATTTCCTATTTGCCTCTTAATATACAAACTGAATATTAAGCTCAACCAACCAAGAGATTATAAAGTAACGAAAGAAAAATCTAAGTCTCTAAAGAAAGCAAAATTTAGGATTACTGACCCTCAACTAAGTGGATTGACACAGTGAGAACAGCAATGGGTTTGACTATGTCAAGGTTGATGAGGATGAGGACAGGGAACAGGTCTGTTGTTCCCTGGGTTGCTCGCTATAAGTCAATTCAACAGCACGTAACCACAACAATAAAAACTCTTTCATGAGTTTCTTGGGCTTTTGGACATGGAGTCTTGACAAAAAAGACGGAGAAGAATTTTCTCAATTCATAGCACAGGAATTTAAAGAAAACCACATGTTTGTGGTAAGGTTTTTGGTTTGTTTTCAGTTGGCATAATGTTAAAATGGACTATGAGAGGCAGTTGTCAGTGCGAGTAATTTATTAACCACATTTCCAACAGGAGACCTCAGAATCAACAGTTCATCTACTAATAAACTCTGTTCTGTTTTCCAGAAATCCTCAATTAAAGGTAAGCTGTCTAGGCTATTGTTGCTGTATACCATCAAGTTGGAACCAACTCAGAGCTGACCTTCCAATTGGTTTTCCAAGGCAATAAGTAGCATGGGAGTTGATTTCTCTTCTTTCTTCCATGGAGCAGCTTGTGGACTTGAACCAGGCACCTTTGACTAGCACAGCTCCTTATTGACTAGGACACCACAGCTCCCTGACTGTTTAGGTGGAACAGTAAAAAACAGAACAGATTTCCAAGCATAGCATAGCGAAGCTGAAAATACATGGGGAAAATGGATTACCTTATGGTGGCTCTTTGAGTAAATTTTAAAATGAAGGAATGGCGGGATCAAGATGATAAGAATGGCCTACATTAGACCTCTAGCTAAGAATGGCTTCTATGGCACTCAAATTTTCTGGTTTATTTAATGCTAAAAAAAAAAAAAAGAAAAGAAAAGAGAAA
Organism: Elephantulus edwardii; assembly: GCF_000299155.1. Taxonomy (NCBI): domain Eukaryota; kingdom Metazoa; phylum Chordata; class Mammalia; order Macroscelidea; family Macroscelididae; genus Elephantulus; species Elephantulus edwardii. The sequence goes on along the minus strand of NW_006399756.1, from coordinate 24,000,866 downwards.
AAAAAAGTTTTGCAGAGAACAATTTAAACACCTTCAAACTCCTTATGGGTGAATCTGGTTTTTCTAGAAGATGGTTCAATAGGAACAAATCAAGGATATGAACATTTCCTTTTTATAAACAATCTAGCTTAAGAGACCAAAGAATGTTATGGTCTGGCTTGTATCCTTCTGTTCCTCCAAAAATTTACTGTAAATTCTAACTCCTATTCCTGTAGGAGTGGCATCCACTTCCTAAATAACATGCCTCTGGAAACTCTATGAACTTTGATAAACATAGACAATTGTAGAGGGGCTTCAGGCCTTTTGTTCCCAGGGTGGCTATGAGTTGTGCTCGACTCAAAGTCAATCAATAACAACTTAACTGTGAAGGGAGTTCCCCGGGGGCCTAGTAGTAAGAAGCAGTGCTGCAATTCCAAAGGCACAGGGTTTGAGTCCACTAGGTCCTCACAGGGAAAGGATGAACAATCTCCTCCTACATGATTTACTGCTTCTGGAAACTCACTCGAGGGGCAGCTAATGGGTTGGTTCCAACTTGATGGCACAAAACAAAAACATATCTGTGAATGTGATCTCATTTGGAAAAAAGATTTTCTTAGCTATATTAATGAGATCATATTAGAGGAGAGTGTGTTTTAAGCTAATCAATTGTAAGTCATGAGAGAGCATATGAGGTATAAGAGAAAGCAAATGCAGGGGAAGACCACACTGGCATGAAGACAATGGAGGGAGGCCAATCATTAGCCAAGAAACTCCGAAGATGGCTAGCTACAGAGGCCTAGGATTTCCCCCCCCGAAACTAGACAGAGAAAATGTTTCCATAGAGGCAGTAGCATGAATTCAAACTTCTAGCTTCGAACAGAGAGAAAGCAAATTTCTGCTTGTTAAAGCTACCACCTTGTGATATTTCTGTTGTAACAGCGCAAAGAAAGTAAGACAGGTATACTCCTCATCTGGGATTTCCTTTGGTATATGGGAGACGTCCCTTGTGGGGCTTAGTGAAGAATCAGGAACATCCACAAAGTATTTCTCTAAATTCCTTCTACTCTCACATCGTTAGAATGGGTGCTCTTCCCTAACTACTCATTATTGGAAGAATAGAAAGCCCTTCTTAGGGAGAGAAAAAATCCCAAGATTCACCACTCATGTAAGTTACATCATGAAAGGTTCAGTTAATCTTACCGTTAGTGTCAATGCCAAGGCTGGGTATGCTAGCAAACTATGTGTAGAGTAAATGAAGATTCCAATTATAATCATAATTTAAGATTCCAATGTCCCATTCTTCCATGATAGTTTTTCTATTGATTCAGTAGTTTCATTGAAAGACAAAAGAAATATCCTATACTAATAATAGCAATTATTATAATCAGTGGTTTGAAGCTTTTCTGATTTCCCAGCACCACACTAATTTTTTTAATATATTATCTTATTGACTCAACTTATTGGAGAAGGACTATTTTTACTCTTATTCTTTTGGAGTTTTTTTAATGGTGTTTTACTGCAAAATAAATATTGCACAAAAATTATAAAATTTCAAACAGTAAAAAAGAGAATTAAGTAAGAAGCAATCTTTCTTGATATGTACTTTCCCAGAACCTCTCTATAAAAGAACTGTATAACCAATTTTTGGTTATTTTTTCTGACAATAATCTGTATAGTTATGAATAATAATAATAATTAAAATACCTCATAGCTGTAGAATCTGAATTGACTCAAAATCTCTCCACCCAGTGGGTTTCCTGAGACTATAAATCACACAGGAGAAAAAGGCTTATCTTCTTCCCAAGAAACAGCTGGTGGATTTGAACCTCTCACCTTCGGGTTATCAGTCAACTCTATCCACTAGGCCACTAAGCAAAAAAGAACATTTTATACAAATGGAAACATACCTGTATAGTCCTTTGAAGTGGCTCTTTAAATCTAGCAGTTGATGTTAAAGATCTCACCTGATTGTTTTTAAAGATCGCATAGGCTGCATGTACCACAATATATATAATGATTTCCTCTTGATGGATGCTTTACCTAGTGAGCCATAAGAATGAAACCACCTCCTGCTTTGTATATTAGCTAATTCAATCTTCATACCAAGCCATGCGATAGATACTGTTATTAACTTCTCCTCCTTCTAATTCAATACAGACTCCTTCCAAAAATCTGAATTCAATTTCTTAATTAGATGTTCTGGGTTGGAAAAGAATACTGACTATCCCATGGACTTCCAAGAGAAGAAACAGGTTTGGTGGTGAAGCCAAGTTATCTGTAGGAGGCAGATGGTAAAATTTGGCCTCTCATGCATTGAGTGTGTTGTCAGGAGAAGACAGTCCTTGGAGAAGGACATCATGCTTGTAAAGGTGGAGGGTGAATACAAGAGGAGAAGACACCTAACGAGATGAATTGACATGGTGACTTTCACAAGGGACTCAACTGTGTTGGAAATGGTGAGGATGGCACACGATAGGAAGGGTTCAGATCAATGACTCAGAGGGTCATTATGAGTTGCCATTATCTCTACAACACTTAACAACAACAACCAGATTTCCTGGAGTGTTGATGGAAAAATTCATCTAAGATTATTTTACTAATCTTGAAAAATAATACTAAATCACTTACATTGAAAACACTGATTTTTTGGAAATTAATTCATGCCTTATCACTTCTTAATTGGTGCAAATGATGTAGAAGATTATTGTTGGGGTTTTGTTTTCCAAAATGGAAAAAAATGTCAGCATTCCTTTGTCTTTCACCACATGGCTGGGTGGGACTATACCATTGATAGGAATGAGGAGAACAGTGCCGTTGGAGTGCGGACATGCAAACAAAGTGTGTAGACTATTAAGGGCGAGATTAGCGGTCTTGCCATACTGCTGGGCTTAAATTGAGCAGGTGTACTGACAGACACTAGGAATCCTAATAGAAGAAAGAAGAAACGAAGATAGTGCATGGTCATTGAGAAAAGAGATTGCGGTACTAGTCAGCCATGGACCTAAATAAGAATTGCAGCAGTGAAAGTAGAGAACCAGAGAACTACCAGAGACAGAGTTGAGCAGGAGACAGAGCCAAAGCCAGAGACCTTCCCCTAAGTTTGTTAGAGGACTTAGGGAGAGAAGGAGCATATGCCATAATAAGCAGGACTGAGAGAGCTCTAGGACATTAGTCAAAAGTCAAAAGGCTGAAAGTCAAACAACTTGACTTTCACACCTGAGAAGTTGTCCTGACTGAAAAGTTATTTCTTGTTTCCAACCTGAATTTTAACCTGTTGCCTTCCTAACAAACCCGATAATCAGTCGTATCGGGCTGTGAGTTCTGTGAGGCCATTGCAATAGACTGACAGACCCAGTGGGAGAGCAGTGAAAACCTGGACGGATGGCTAGTGTTAAAGTTATTAGAAGCAGACTCAGAGAGTGCGGAGCCATGTTTGATTTCACGGGAATTGGTTTTTCACTGTCAATGTTGGGGATGAGGACTAGTCCACCTTCTGAAAATCAGGTATGGCCACTTAATAGTGACTATGATGTATTGGTTGAGTTGCTTGGTTTTGGGTTTTTTCTTGAAGATAATGGTCTCAGGTATTTTTATGTAAATGTGTTCTGTCTCAATTGAAACTGAATAGATATCAAAGCCTTGCTTGAAAAGATCGCCTTAGAAAAAGAAGCCCGGAAGCAGGGAGGAAAATGTGCAACAATGAATGATTGGAAACCCAATTTCTTTGTAAACTTTCATTAAAAGCTAAATTAGAAATTTAATATTAAATAATAGAAAGATAAAAAAAGCCTGATCTTCAGTTAGCCAACATTGTCCAAATTTTCATACCTCAAGTATTTTCAAAATTCTCATTCTATAAAAGGTACCTCTTGTGGTCTAGTGGTAAGTAGCTGCACTGCAATCTCAGAAGTGTGCTGTTCAAATCCACCAGATGCTTTGCTGGAGAAGTAGGGATAATCTCCTCCTTAACCAGTCAGATCCAATTTGACAAGAAACACATACAAAAATAGTCAAATTTTAATATGTATATAATTATTTTGTTTTTAAAAAGGTACCGTTGAAGCATGATGTTCTTGAATATACTCTGGACTGCTAAAAACACACCAAAACTAATCTGTCTTGGAAGAAGTACAGTGAAGGCATTCTCTAAAGGAAAGTCTCATTACTGTTTCACATGCTTCAGGTATCCTAAAAGAAGGGGGTAGTTCTTGAAAGGGGATAGCATACTTGTAAAAGTCAAAGGTCAGCAAAGAAGAAAAACACTGTACTATACAGTGATTACAGCAATGGATTTGAACACACACCAGAGATTGTTAGGATGAGTAGGATAGGGCAAGATTTCAGTCTGTTTACAAAAGATCTCTATGCCTAGGAGTCAACTCATTGGCTTCTAACAAAATCATACCTATGGGAGTTGATGCGTTGGAATTAGTGAGATGGGCTCAGGACAGGGCAGGGTTCAGTGCTGCTGTACATAGTGTCGCTATGGGTCACAGGTGACCCTACAGCATATAACAACACAACAATTTCCTGAATGCTTATCGTGATAAACATCTGAAGTCCTAGAAGGTTTAATGTTTTCTTCCGTTTCCTAGTTTGTCATATTAATAAATCATCTAGTACTACTTTTAGATCTGTGATATTGTCTAAAAGGAATTAGCCAGACAGAGGATTTAAGGGAGTTGGGAGCAATCGCAACCTCACCGACTGCATGTTCAAATTAAAATAAGTACTCTTTCGGGAATGGAAAGATTCTATAGAAATAAATAACTCTAGTGAGAGATTAAAGCTTATCAAAAAAACATGCTAGCTGTCTACCCAAATACTTTATAACTACTTCAGTAACTTTTGGCAAATGACAGTGCAGCAAGCTGGCTCTTCTCTCTCTATCAAAGTGGCATATTTCTCTCTTTACATAGAAATCTAGAGAGCTCTTCATAGGGAATTTGTGGGCTCCTGTCCACTTAAGGCTGAACTATTACAAAGGCTGCTAATACTTGTACTTAAACAATTTGAATAATTCTAAGCCCAGAGAAGGGCACCACGCTTGGTAGAAGTGCCAGTGAAAAGGAGGCAGACTCTCTGGAAGATGATTGACACAGTGGGAGCAACGGCAGGTTCGAACATAGCAGCAATTTGAGGATGGTATAGGACTGGGCAGCGTTTCATTGTGCTGTGCAAAGGGTTGCTGTGAGTCAGAACCAATGAGAGAGTAACAACAAGAAATAAATGAAAACCAAAAATCAAAGAGAATATGAGATAGTTGAGCAGATAGTGTGGCAAACATGAGAGTCCTGAATAAAAATATAAGAAAATAAAGCACACAACAAATGTCAAACTCATTGGAACTGATAGCTGAGCCTTCAGTGGGTTTTTCGAGGCTATAAATCACATGGAAGAAATTGCCCATCGTTCTTCTATAGAGTCGTTGGTGGATTCCAACCTCTTTGGCTTAGCAGTGCAATTCCTTACCAACTACAACACCAGAGTGCCTCAATTTTAAACTAAATTCCCAAAGAAGTTTAAAAGTCTTTAATAATTACCCATTTGGACAACTCTTCTGCAAAAGATTTCCTGGAAATGTTAAAAAGCAATGATACAGGAACCTTAAGAACTGCAAATTTATGTTAATGTGGGGAAAACGCTTTGAAAAGAAGGGCAGCAATATTTGCACAGCTCACAAATGTAATTAAATGTCACTAAATGGCATGTGTAGAAACTTTTATTGCCTGATTTGATCTGTATACTCTCAATAACAACATCAAAAAAGGAACATTTTATGTTCATCTTTTAAAAAAGCAAAAGAACTTCTTGAGGACTACAAATGCTTGTCCCAAGCCATGATCTTGTAGTAGACTCATAGGCATATGCAAGGTAGGCAAAGAAGACCGAAGAAGAATTGATGCGTTTGAATTGGTTTGGTGAAGAATATTGACATCAATTCCGGAAGAAAGACCAAATCAGTGTTGGGGGAGAGGGAGAACTATAATATTCCTGGGAAGCAAGGAGGACTCTGTTCCGCTGACTCTGGGCATGCAGCAGGAATTAACAGTCTCTCAAGTGGGCTATCGTGCTCCATAGAGATTCAGCAGTAAGGAATACCTTCAAGAAGATGGATTAATTTACACAGTAATTGTAACAATGGAGTCAAACATAACAAAGATATTGAGGATGATGGAAGATGACTTAACATTGCTTTGTTTTACCTGGGGTCATGATGACTTGGAACTGACTCAATGGCATCTACCAACACAGTATGTGTTATCACTGGGGGTGTGTGTGTGTGTGTGTGTGTGTGTGTGTGTGTGTGTGTGTGCGCGCGCGCGCTCTTTTAAGCACCTAAACAAAGTGGTTGTTATCATCAGTACCTTATCTGTAACACAGAGAGGAGAACCCTGTCCAAGGTAATAATGTCAGTGCAGCACTAAGGTTCAAGACTGATGCTGAAACCTCTGGTGGCCTAGTGCCAAGAAGCTGTGCTGTTGGTGCAACCACTTTGGAAGGCGATAAGGCGTTTCTCAAAAAGTTGCAAATAGAGATACCATCTGACCCAGAAATTCCACTACTGGGAATATACCCCAAAAAGACCAGAACTGACACCCAAGTAGATATATGTACACCCATGTTCATTGCGGCTTTGTTCACAATAGCAAGGAGTTGCAAACAACCCAAGTGCCCATCAACAAATGAATGGATAGAGAAGCTGTGCTATATTCACACAATGGAATACTATGCTGCATTGAAAAACAAGGAACTCATGCAATATTATTCAAACTGGGTGACCCTGGAGGACATTATGCTGAGTGAAGTCTCTCAGTCACAAAAGGACAAATATTACATGGTGCCACTGTTGTAAAACAGGACTGACCTCGGGGTTGGGGGGAGACTGAGAAAGAGGGATTCAATAATGTATACTGCGTTGAAACAGATGAGGGAGAAAACTAATTAAAAGGGATATGTGATTAGGTATTTTTTTCATGACGGGAGTCCAGAGCAAAGGCTACATAGTGAAGTGGACCTGGAGGGAGGGATTGTAAAACAACGAAAGAATTTTTCTTTTACTTTCCCAAGAGGGGAGTGTACTACTGGGGTGGGCGGTGGGAGGGGAGAAAAGTGCAACAATGAATGAATAGAAATTCAAAGTCTCTGTAAATATTCATTGAAATTAATAATTTATATTTTTTTAAAGAAGCTGTGCTGTAATCCTGAAGTTAAGCAGTTTGAGGCCACCAGCTGCTCTGCAGGGGAAGAATGGGAAATCTCCTCCCAGGTGATTAACTGCCCCTGAAAATCCCCTGGAGGGTCAGCTATGGGTCAGTTCTGACTTTACAGTACATGACAACAACGTATAGACAGAGTGCCTGTACCCACCACTAAGGAGAGCAATGTCTCTTCGTCATTATCTTAGTGACTCAGTGCAGGAATAGCACAAATGGGAGCCTTTAAAGAACTTTATTTTCCACAGTTGTGGAGAAGAGTCCAAATCAGGGTCTCAGTAATGTTCATTCCTCCCTGATTCCATCCTGCAGCTCTTTGATGCTTTGATATTCATTGTTACGATTTCATTAACAGAACAAAGATCATATTTCACAAGTGCTTGCCTCCAAACTGACCTTACAAGGCAAGTAGAAGTGTCTTATGGCATTTTCTAGATGTAACCATGGTTCAAAATCAAGAATAGGGTTCGTCAGGGATGTATTCTACCTTTTCAATCTGTATGCAGAACAGATCATCTGAGACACTGGGCTATATGAAGAGGAATGTGACATCAGGATTAGTGAAAGAATCATCAACAACCTGAGTTATGCAGATGACACAACCCTGCTTGCTGAAACTGAGGAGGACCTGAAGCACTTGGTGCAGAAGATCAAGGACTACAGTCTCCTATATGGACTGAAGCTCAACATCAAGAAAACAAAGATTCTTACCACTGGGTCAATTGGCAGCATCAGTATGGATGATGAAGAGATTGAGATAGTTAACAGTTTTAATTTACTTGGCTCCACAGTCAACACTCTTGGTAAGAACAGCCAGGAAATCAAGAGACAGATTGCACTGGGAAAGTTGGCTGTGCGGGACCTCTCAAGAGTACTGAAGAGCAATGATGTCAGACTGGAGACTAAGGTGAGCCTGATCCAGGCTATAGTCTTCACAATTACGTGCTATGCATCAGAGAGTTGGACAGTGAATAGGGTTGATAGAAAGAGAATTGATGCCTTTGAGCTGTGGTGCTGGAGAAGAGTGTTGAATAGACCATGGACTGCTACGAGAACAAACAGGTTTGTCGTGGAGAGGGTGAAACCAGAATGATCCCTGGAGTCAAGGATTCTGAAGCTTCATCTGACATATTTTGTGCATGTTGCAAGGAGGAACTGGTCCTTGGAGAGGGACATCATGTTTGGCAGAGTGGAGGGGCGGCGAAGGAGAGGAAGACCTTTGATGAGATGGATCGATTCTGTGACTGGAGAGGTGGGAATAAGTGCATTTGAGATGGCTAGGTTGGCACAGGATAGAAGAGCGTATAGAGTTCTTGTACATAGGGTCGCTATGAGTCGCACATAACAACAACAACAACAATCATTACAGATTTTTTTAAACTGGGTGGCTCCTTGGAGGCAAGGATTCTGAGGCTCCGTCTAACATACTTTGGACATGTTGTGAGGAGAGACAGGTCCTTGGAGAGGGACATCATGCTTGGGAGGGTGGAGGGACAGCACAGGAGGGGAAGGCCCTCTATGAGGTGAATTGATTCAGTGACTGGGGTAATCGGGATGGGAGTGTCAGAGACAGTGCGATTGGCACAGGACAGAGCAGAGTTTAGGGCTGTTGTACATAGGGTCACTATGAGTCACTAGCGACTCAACGGCACATAACAACAAACAACAACAACAATCATTACAGAAGCAGACTACTACATCTTTCTTCCACAAAGCAGCTATTGTTATTGTTGTGCACTCTTGAGTTAGAACTGACTCAGAGCCGCCCCTCCAGAGGAATTTTGGAGACAAGAAATCACATAGAAGATTGCCCACTTTACTAACACAAAGCACCCGGTGGGTTTGAACCTGTTCCTTTCCAGTTGCAGTTGTAGTTCCTTATCACTAGTCCACAGAGCTCCTTGGAGTTCCCTGTTGCTCGTATTGTTTACCACTGAGTCAGAACCAACCCATAGCTGATCCTCGAGCGCATTTTCAGAGGCAGTTAATCAATATCACATAGGAGATTGTCCATCTTTCTCCTGTGAAGCAGCTGGTGGATTTAAGCTACATGCGGGATTGCAACACAACCACTAGGCCACCAGAGAGTTCCCTGTTGTTGTTGTTAAGTGCCATCAAGTAGTAGACAACTCATAGTGACCCCATGAACGAAAGACCTGAGCACTGTTCATAGAGTTTCCGGAGGCAAGCCATTTCAGAAGTGGATGCCACTCCTGCTTCCAAGCTTGTTTTAATCAGGAAGCTCCACCAAACACTGTCCACCATGGATAACCATTATCACATTGGGCGCATCAGTGTCACAGTGTTTAACATCACAGCAACCACAAGTTACCTCTGTACAGCAATGCACAGATCAGTGCTATACCACTTAGAAAAATGACAAAAAAACAATTTGAACCAGGCCTGAGGGCCACAGATTAAAATCATTCACCTTCAACTACGTAGAAAACTTTCTGTCCACTAGGCCAATATAGCTCTATGTTGTCGTTGTTATTGTTGTTAGAGAGTTCCCTGTTGTTGTTGTTGTAGTTGTTAAGTGCCGTCGAGTCGCAGGCGACTCATAGCGATCCTATGAAGGAGAGTCCGCGACGCTTGGTTGCCTTTTATCCTCTCTTCAGGTTCATGGGGTTTCTGGAGGCAAGCTATTATGGAAGTGGATGCCACTCCTCCTTCCAAGCTTGTTTTAACGGGGGGGGGGGGACCCAACTCTCTGTCAGCATTGGGTAGCCAACCATTAACACATTTGACACATCAGTGACACAGTGTTCAGCTTCACAGCAACCAAAAGTGACCGCGGGACGGCAACTTGTACACCAGGGCTATACAACCTAGAGGAATGTCTGAACAAAAACAATGAAAGACAGGCCCGATGGCAGCGGATTAAAAGTCACCCACCTTCGGCTTGGTAGCATCACCTTCTGTCCACTGTGCCAGCTGATCTCTCTCTCTCAATGTGAGAGTTCCCTAGTGGGTTCAAATTCCCCACCCATCTGTTCATTGCTGAACATTGTGGCACCAGGAACTGGAATTGCAGCACATATTTTGAGTGGCCATAATTCCATAATGAATATTTTTTTAAATAGAAAATTAGGCCTGATGATGGTGATAATGCATTTTATGTAAGTTGCAAAATATGTCCATTCTATACACAGAGGAGCTTAAATAGACTTTAGTTAGGAAAGGGAAGGGAGGAGGGAAACAAAGGAAGAAAACTGTGCCCAAGTCAACAGGAGCTGTTTTAAGATGTTAGATCATTTCCACCCTTAGAGCTTATCCTCGCCTCCCATCCTCAGAGCAGCATCTATAGCTGTGAGTTTTGACAGAAACCCAATGAGCCAAAATTCTGTTGGTGCAGCTGTTCTTGAGGCATTTCTAGATTGACTGTAAAGTGAGGAAATATACTGTATTACTAAGCAGTGAGCATGAAGGCTGTTTGTTGTTTAACTTTACCAGTAATCATTTGTCAAAATCTATCTGTCGGATAATGCCAATGTCATTGTTATCATTAGAGGTTGTTGAGTCTGTTCCGACACAAGCGATTTATGATAGGGTATTATGGTTATGACAAGAGTCCAGAATGAAGGCTGCATAGTGGAGTGTACTTGGGGCAGGGGATGGAGGGGATTGTGTACCAATGAAGGAATTTTACTTTTCAAAGAGAAGAGCAAATTGGGAGGGAGGGGTGGGCAGGGAGAAAACTGCAACAATGAATGAATGGAAATCCAAACTCTCTGTAAACGTTCATTAAAATTGATAAAATAAAATATTTAAAAAAAAAAACAAACAAACAATCACACATACACCACTACCCAGTCCTGTGTCATCCTCACAGTTCCTGCTATATTCGAGACCGTTCTTGAATCACTGTGTCAATCTCATCTCCTTGAATATCTCTGTGAAGGGATTTGGGGAAGAAGGTCATTAAAAAGGAAAGAAAAATAGTCCATGAAGTGAAATGACACCACCCTTGCTTCTAAGGAGTGTTCTGGCTGCATTTCTTCCAAGAAAGTTTTCCGTTTCTGTCAGTTCATGTTATATTCATGGCATCAGTTCTTCTTTCTTCTTCCCTCTTCATTGTGCAGCCTTCATTTGCATATAAGTCCACTGAGAATACTGTGGGTTTGGACACATACACCTTATTCTTCAGAATCGTTCTGTCTATTTTAACACTTTAAGAGATCTTTTGTAATAGGCTTGTTCATTGCAAAGCATCCTACAAATTCTTGACTGTATCGATGGATGTTGATTGTGCATCTAAGTAAAAGGAAATCCTTGTCAACGTCAATATTGTCTCTTTCATAATGATTACGTTTCTTGGCCCATGGACTATCCACTATAAGATGACATTCTTTTCTGGTCTTTTTGTTAATGGGGAGGGAGCTCTAGAGGGAAATCTGCAGGGAATTGGGCTGCTAACTCAAAGAGAGCATCTCTCCGGTGGTTCAAATCCACCAGCAGCTTAACAGGTGAAAGACAGGTAATCTCTCGCCTTACAAAAAACCTGCTGTAGAGTGAACTGCGAGTTCATTCTGACTTGACAGTAAGCTGTGAGGAGGAGTTAGTGGGTAAGTGATCTTCAAGGCTTATTGATACAGATCACATTTTTCTGTTTGTTTATTTCCTCAAATGACAATCTCAAACATTTTAGGATTTCTTATGTGGTTGCACTTTATTAACACAGTCAGAGCCTAACCAAAAGATTGCCAAAGGCATTTGACTGTGGACCACAACAAACTGTGGCTAATATTGAGAAGCATGGGAACCTCAGTACACTTAATTGTGCTCATATGAAATACTTAGATCAAAAAACTGTTGTCTGCTCAGAGCAAGGGAATACTGCATGGCTCAAAATCATGATAGGAGTGTGTAGAAGAGTACTGAGTATCTCATGGACTGCCAAAAAATAGATATTTCCTAGAGAAAGTAAAATAAGGGTACTCTTTGTAGACAAGGGTGGTGAAACTCTGTCTCACATACTTTGAGAATGTTGTCAGGGCACAACCCTTGGAAAAAGATACCATGCCAGGAAAGGTGAAAGATCCATACAAGAGAGGAAGACCATTAATGAGGTGAATTAATACAGCGACTGGAGCAAAGGGTCTAATATATCAGAGATGGTGAGGTTGGCTCAAGATAGGGTAAGGTTCAGAGCCATTGTTCATAGGGTCACTACTCAATTGTGCACAATGACAACAATCCAAGGAGAGGTATCACGGAAGAGCAAACTGGAGATCTACATCCAAAAAATAAGGTGCTAAGAACTTGATGGTGTACAATTTTAATCTCATATAAATGGTGCTGCCATAGATCAGAATCATTTCAATGACAACTGGTTTACAGCATTTGATGGAAAATATTTTTGAAAATTTGTTTTAGAATTACATGAAAGAAAAATTTATTTTCCATTTTATTGTTTTCTGTGTGAGAGAATTATTTTAATCAACCTTAAATTGTAATTGTATATATATATATATCCTATAAAGACCATAAATGACATCCAAGCAGATATATGCACACCCATGTTTATTGTGGCTTTATTCACAATAGCAAGGAGTTGGAAACAA
>NW_006399756.1:23947092-23987771 GCF_000299155.1 Elephantulus edwardii | reverse complement strand
TAAAATTGCTGCAATTTAAATTGCATATGAGTAATTAATGTTCTGTTCCACAATCAGCCTCAATGCTTGTTTAGACAGCTGATAATGAGTTCTGTATTGTCTCTTTCTATAGATAAAACCAATTTGATACTTGTATATTCCTGTAGCTAAGATCCATGTATATAATTGTCATTTATGTTATTCTGGTTTTCTGTAAAAAAGGTATGAGCAATGAATAAATTATTGATCAAAAAAAAAAAAGAACAACAACAACAGAAAAAAAAAGTGTAATTGCCTTTCTGCCCAGGCTCCTATTACCATTAAACATAGCATCTGTAGGTGTTTGAGGTGATGGTGCAATTAAAAACATGCAGTATTTTCTATAAATCGAAAATGCTTGATAAAATAATCTATCACAATGCAGATGTGTATGATATCTGCAAGCCTAAGCTAAACAGTACCAAATTGGCAGGTGGGCCTCACCTCTTATCTTATATCTGCCTCATATTTTAATATGTTATGGTCCTAAATTTTCAACATGCTATTGTTGTTAAGTGCTGTGGAAGTCAGAGGTGGCTCATAGCGACCCTGTGAACGAAAGACCTGGACACTTGGTAATTTTCGTCCTTTCTCCAGGTTCATAGGGTTTCTAGATGCAGCCATTTCAGAAGTGGATGCCACTCCTGCTTCCAAGCTCGTTTTAATAGGGGAGCTCCATTAAACACTGTCCACCATGGGTAACCATTCTCACATTTGATACATCAGTGTCACAGTGTTCAACTTCACAGCAACCATGAGTTACCTCTGTACAGCAAATGGACAGACCAGGGCTATACAACCTAGAAAAATGTTTTACCAAAATCAATTAAAAACAGGCCTGAGAGCCGTGGATTAGAGTCACCCACCTTTGGCTTGGTAGCATCACTTTCTATCCACTAGGGCAACTGATCTCTATTTTCAACATATAAAGAAAAATATATATATTTATGGGTTTTTTTGGATGTCTTCCTTTTTTATATTTTATACTGTTTCATTTACAAAGTTTTATACATTGTTTTTCACACCAGATGTTTCTCATTTTCTTCATCCACCCACCATTAAATTGTACAACCCTATGATGACCCTCTCTCCCTCTACCCATCCTCATCCCTCTGCTCCCCCTTACCCTTTTGGATCTTCATATGCATTCTACAATAATGGTTTTATGAAATATTTGTCCTTATGGAACTGAGTTGGTTCACTCTGAATAATGCTCTCCAGTCTCTCCCAAGTTAGATAGTACTTTACAAAATCATTGCTCTTTCATTCTGCGTAATATTCTATTGTGTGAGTGTACCATGATTTCTCAATCCATTTAATTGTGGTTGGACATCTGGACTGTTTCCATGTTCTTACGATGGTAAATAATGCTTCTATGAACATTGGCGTGCAAGTCTCCATTTGTGCCTCAGTTTTCATTTTCTCAGGGTATATTCCAAGCAGTGGACTATTTGGGTTATATGGAATTTCTATGTTCAGCTTTTTGAGTAAGCATCAAACTACCTTCCAGAATGAAGAAATGCTCAAAATCCCTGACAATAAGAGAGATGCACATCAAAACCACAATGAGATACCATCTCACTCCACTAATAGTGGCAAAGTCTAACGAGACAGCAAATAATAAATGTTGGAGAGGATGTGGCTAGATAGGAACTCTTATACATTGTTGGCAGGATTATGAAAAAATATTTTTCTAAATTTCTTTTACTCATGAAAAGGACATTTAATATGCTTGGGCTTACTAGTTCTTCAGCAAAGCAAGCTGAAGAAAAAGAAAGCAAGTTCATGAGAACCATACTATTATCTGGAGTTTATCACAAGTGTATTTAAAATCATCTCAAGAACATATTTAATTCCTTGAATATTAATGAAAGAAGACCAGATGAGTTATAGGATGACATCAAGGATATTAACCATGAAGAAAGCAAAGGAGTTCTTACAGAGGAGAAGAGATCAAAATGGGTATCAGAAGAGACTGAAAATTTCACTAGAATGTAGAGAGGCAAAATAAAAGAAAGAAATGCTGAAGTAAAAGAGGAGATTTCAAAGGGTAGCTCTCAAAAACAAAGCAACATATTATAACAAAATGTGCAAAGAGATGGAGTTAGAAAAACAAAAGGGAAAAACACACACAGCATTTCTCAAACTGAAGAACAAATTCAATCCTCATGCTGTGATACAGAAGGATTTCATGGACAAAATTTTGAACGCTGCAGGAAGCATCAAAAGAAGATAGAAGGAACACACAGATTCCTTTTACTAAAAAGAATTGGTCAACATTGGAACATTTTCAGAAAAGCATTTGATCAAGAACCAGTGCTGACGAAGGAAGAAGTTTAAGTTGCACTGAAGGCATTACATAAAAAATAAAGTCCTAGGGTAGAATACCATCTGACATATCTCAGCAAAAAGATACAGCCTTGGATATGCTCACTAGTCTAATGGAATTTGGAAGATGGTTACATGGGCAACTGACTGGAAGATACTAGTATTTGTTCCCAGTCGTAAGAAAAGATAATCCAAAGTGGAAATTATTGAACAATATCATGGAGTCCTGCTGCACAATGGGGGATAATAGTAGAAGAATTGATGCCTTAAAGCTGTGGTCTTGGAAAACGTATTGAATATACCACAGACTTCTAGAAGAAAAAACAGGTTCATCCTAGAGAGGGTGAGAGCAGGCTGCTCCTTGGAGGCAAGAATTCTAAAGCTTCGTCTGACATACTTTAGACATGTTGCAAGGAGGGACCAGTCCTTGGAGAGGGATGTCATGCTTGGGAGGGTGGAGGGACAGTGCAGGAGGGGAAGACTCTCAATGAGATGGATTGATTCAGTGACTGGGGTAATGAGGGTAGATGTGTCAGAGACAATAAGATTGGCACAGGATAGAGCAGGGTTTACGGCTGTTGTACATAGGGTCACTATGAGTTGCGGGCAACTCCATGGCATATATCACCACCACCGTGGAGTTCTTGTGAACTGGTGGTTAAGAGTTGCCCTGCCAACCAAAAGCCAAGAGGTTCATATCCATCAGCTGCTTTGTGTGAAAAAGACGAGCAATCTCCTCTTGTGTGATTTATAGACTCTGAAAACCTGCTGGAGGTCAGCTATGAGTTGATTCCAACTTGACAGCACACCACAACCACCACAGTAATGTCACAAACAAGCAAAACCATGCTGCAGGTTTTTAGAGATCAGCTGCAACAGGATATCAACAGAGAATTGCTTCAAATGCAGGATGGATTCAGAGGAAGCCATGGCATAAAGGGTATCATTATTGATAATAAACGGATCATTCTTCCACACAGTGGCTGGTAAATTTGAATTGCCAGAAAGGACACAACTCTGGGTTAGGCACTCATTTCCCCCCTGGCTATGCCACCAGAGACCTTTAGAAATATCTATTGTTCTGTGCCATCAAGTCAGAACAAACAGCTCTCCCTCCAGGCTTTCAGAGGCTATAAATCTCATGATAGAAGATTGCCCATCTTTCTCCCATGGAGAAGCTGGTGAATTCAAACTGTATCTCTGTGGGTTACAGGGAAACTCTCATCATTAAACCACCATATCTCCCTAATAAATATCTAATGACTACAAATTCCTATTAAAAAAAGTTACGGGGTGTTTAGTTTCTTTTCCTCTGGTAATTTTCAAAATGTGTTACCTGTCTTCTTGTACAGAAAGCACAAATGGTGTGTGTTTCATTACAAACCTGAGTGCCGACTTCTGCTGTATTTTATTTGAAGGTGAATAACGATACGTAAAAGCTTTCACAGTCTTGAAAGCTGATGAGTGACATTCTCTATCAATCTGGGCAAGTTCTGTCAGAATAACTGACATTGCTCTTGAAATTCCTGCAGATAGAGTGAGTACACCTTCACTGATGGGGAATTAAGGACTCTTTGCTTGCTGAGACATAAGAGAAGTTATTGGTGGTAATCTATTGCCACTATTTGATTGTTGGACTCTGGTATTGAGTTGTCAAGGAAAGATAGGGCAACAAGGAAGTTTTGAAGATAGGACACTCTTACTGACTTTCATTATATTTTATAGGATGAACTTGAGAGCAGGAAATGTTCTTGAACATGAGCTTTTAGCCACCAGTCTTGGTGACTTCATTGTTATTCATAGATAAGACTCTGGCCTGTTAATAAACCATGGCAAAGGGCTTTGGACATTGTAGTTCATGTTCGTAAGAGGGCTTAGGTCATTAGATATTAAGGTGGACAAATTTTAAGGATCATCAGTTAATATGATCTCACAGCAGTTACAGGTGACTTCCTCTGGCTTCATTACAAAATCTGTTGATACCAGAATCATTTGCAAATAATCACAATAGAAAACAATTGTCTCCCCATAAAACCAGAGAAGCAGGGTCACCTGGGTCCAGTGCTAAAAGCAATATATCAAGAGCTCATGCTCAGCTGTGAGTAAAATAACATTATGTAGTCCTCTAGTTCAGACAGAGAGTGAGTGAGTGCTTTAATAAATGACTGCCTACCTATGTGCCATAACAATAACCACCTAAGTGCCAATTTTATGACTTGAACAGGACTAGAAACTCAATATACATCTTCTATTTTGACCTCTATCAATCATGTTCGACAGTGCACAGGACTTTATGTCATGTATATGTTTGTTGATGTTGTTAGGTGCTATCAAGTCTAGTGTGACTCACAGTGACCCTATGAACACAAGAACTGAATCCCGTCCTATTCTATACTTTCCTCACCAGCTCTGACACATTTGAGATCATTGCTGCAGATACTATATCAACTCATCTTCTTGGAGGTCTTCCTCTCCTTCACTGAACCTCCATCTTTCCAAGCATAGTGCACAGTTCCAAGGAAAACCTCTCTGAGTAATGAATCCAAAGTAAGAGAGACGAAACTTCATCCTCTTTGCCTCTAAGAAGCACTCTAACTGTTGTTTTTCCAAGATATATGTTTGTTCTTTAGATAGTCTTAAATAGCACAATACCACAATACAACTTAAAGGCGCTAATTCTTTTTCTGCGATCTTTATTCAATATCCAGCTCTCAGATGTGTAACATGTGATTGAAAAGACCGTGGCTTGAATCAAATGCACTTTAGTCTTCAAAACTGACACTGTGGTTCTTAAGAATTTTGGAAAGATCCCTGACAGCGGGTTTTCCCAGTGCAATACATCTCCTCATCTCCTGACTGCTCATTCAAGGGTGTTGATTGTGGAGCCAAGTAAACGAGATCATTGACAACTTCATTCTTTTCTCTATCTATCACGATATCTTATTTGACCCAACAGCAAGGACATTTATTTCCTTTATGTTGAGATGTAATCCATACCAAAGGTTGTAGTCTTAGTTTCTACAGCAAATGTTTCAAGTCCTCCTCACTTTCAACAAGCAAGGTTGTGTCATCTGCCTGGCACGAGTCATTGATGAGTCTTCCTTCAATCCTGATGCCACATTCCTCTTCATAGAATCCAGCATCATGAATTATTGTCTGAGTATACAAACTGAATAAGCATGGGGAAAGGATAGTTATGGTAGTACTATTCATTAACTATGTGACCTTGGGAAAGACAATTGATCTCATGAAATTCAATTTTCTCATCCATAAAATGGAAAATAATTTTACCTGTCCTTCCTTCCTCATAGTATTATTGGAAAGGTCACATGAAATAATATTTTAAATGGCTCTGGAAACCAAAATTAATCAAATGAAGACTGAGAGTCAATATTTTCCATTTTATAAGGGAAACAACTCAGGTTCAGAGAAATTAATGGATCTTCCCAAATCAAAGACTTCACTAATGTTATTTGTGGATTCATATGTGATAATGTTAATAACCATAGAAATAAAAGTAGTTAGGGCTTAGTATGAATTTCTCACATTAAACTCTTCTACATATTCTAGGGTAGATGGATATATTCAATCCTTTTCAGAAAACAGTAGCAAACTATTAGATACATGCTTTTATCCTTATTTTCCAAATGAGGAGAAAAGCTGTAAAAGTTTTTAGAGTTAGCACATGGTGGAACTGGTATTTAAGCCAAAAAGACTAGATGCAGAGTCTAACTGCAGATGAATTAAAAAAAAAATGTTTTAATTTTTTCAAATATGAAAGATGAGCTTTCAATCCATTTTCAAGTTTATGAAGTATTATGAATGTTAATACTTTATACTTTCCTGAAATTTCTTACGTAAATGTGTGTTTGCCAATCACCTCCGTATTAATTATCCTTCTTTGTCCTGTGTTCCCCAAGGAGATCTATTATTGATAGTGTTCATTTTTTTGTTTTATTTCACTTATGGCTCTGTCAGCTGGATTATTGAATATTACATCTGATCTTTTTTAATCAGCTGAGCTGAGCCTTAACATGACACATATAGCAGAAATAGAAGACGCAGGAGTGGCATCCACTTCCTAAGTAACATGCCTGCAGAAACTCTATGAACTTTGATAAATGTCAATAGTTGTAGAGGGGCTTCAGGCCTTTTGTTCATAGCGTCACTATAAGTCGTGCTTGACTTGAAGACAATCAACAACAACAACAACTCTGAAGCTTAGGAAACTCTGTTGGCTTAGTGTTGAGGAGTTGTGTCCCAACTCAAAGGCCCACTGTTCTAATCCAATAGCTGCTCATTGGGGGAAAGGTGGATAATCTCCTCTAGCAGAATTTACAAGCTCTGAAAAATCCACTGGAGGGTCACCTATGGATCAATTCCCGCCTTACGACATATAACAACAATAACTCTGTTTTGTTATTTCATTGTTGACTTAGGTTTTAATCATTAAGTCGGCTTGTTAAGTAATACTCTGGTAACTACTGCCCTACATTAAAAATGTATATGGGTGTAAAAACAGTCAGGGTCACATAAGGATGGTCAGATCTGACCTTTATCAACTTCACAAAGGGGAACTGTCCCTATCAATAGCATGAACGTCACAAAACCAAATTCCATGAGGTCATTTTCCTCACACCCTAGCACCTCTCTCTATTCATCTCAGTGCCACTCCTACTGCTTTACTCGATCCCAAATCTGAGTGATAGCTCATAGACCACACAGAACCATGTTGAGAAAGTCAAAAAGCTTATAATTCAGGTTAGCAGAAGAATATATATCATCAGGATAGCTTCCAAAAATGTGCTCACAGGCACCTCAGTCTTGAGCCTCAATGCTTTAGGTGAGTATAACAAAGTTCTCAGTCCTGCCAATATTGGCTCTCCTCCCCCCTCATCCCTAAGCTGTCCAACAAACTTGGGCAAACATTCTTAGCTTATTTCTGATCTTGGGGTGGGAAAAAAATGTGTGTGGCAGCAGTCTTAAGTCTGTCTCATGTCAGGTCGCTGCTTCTCTACTGTGTTCTCACCTGTGGCTGCTACGGCTGTTACTCTGGTCTTAACGAATAAGTGTCATTCTTTTGCTTGCTCTTCTTTGCTGGTGATGAAGTATTTTCTAATTGTCCTTCTAGATCTGCTCAATTTCATGGTGATACTAGTCAATCCTTTTGTGTATTAGTGAGATAGCCAATCCCTTTGTGGATAGGCTAACATGTCCTATTCACATAATTTACCCACCCACTTGGCAAAGTCAAATTCAATGCCTAGAAAGTCATGTTGAATGACAAATCCACAATGAGATGGAGCTATGTTAGCATATCCTGTAGTCTGTTATGTTTTCAGCCAAACAATTATATGGCATTTCTAAGTAAATGTTAGCGAGAATCTATCTGTCCATGATGAAAAAGCATCGTTAGCCCTTTTAGTGGGGGAAAAAAACCCCAGATCCAAGTCTCTCAGTGTCTTTCTCTTTGTCTCTAACATTACCTTTTCCTTTCTTTTTCTTAGACATAAAGATATTCACAGAAAGAGCTGTTTTCTAATGCATCTTGGTGGTTGTTTTTTGTTTGTTTGTTTGTTTTTATTAAAATACTTGGACTTGGTGCTACAGATCAAATTGCAGCTTAATTACTAAACATTAAAATGCAACATTCTCCTTTTCTAGTGATGGTTGTGCAGTGTTGATAATCCAGCTATGCCTGCGCATTGCCAAAATAAAGGGGGGGAGGCGGTGAGAAAAACACAGCTCATTAGAGTCAGTTTTACAGCTGAGAGGGTCACAGAATTACTAGAGGATACAGTATTTATCATATGCACACACATGGATTGCATATGGATCCCAAAAAGTCCACTGCATAATAATCACTTCCCCTGCTACTTTGTCACTGGTTGAGCTGCTGAGCAACATATTATATAATTACAGAGAGAGTGTAACTCTACCTGTTAATTCTATGTTTCTGTATGACAAAGAATTAGAATAGATATATTGAAGTGACACCAAGTGGCTATTTTGCAGAGTAGCCATTAAAATCCTTGGCATAGAGCCACATTTGTGTGAGTTCTCAAATTCACTATTCCCTGATACAGTTCACTTTTGTGTAAAATCTACATCTGCTAGTCCTTGTGAGTAACAATCACATGTGCAATAAACCTCCATGGTCCTATCATCTCCCCCCTTCCTTTTTGGAATGGGATCACACAGTTTGTCTCTCCTTCATTGTATATGATCTTGGTTAAAGATGTCCTTAAGAGTCTCAAATCAGGCCAGGCTAACTCTCTTTGCCTGGAATTTGTCCCTTAAGGGGGATAAAACAAGGACAGGAAATAGTAAAAGGATAACTTAGTTCCGACTGTTGACTAAACTATCCTTGTATTGACTCAAAGATCCTGTCTTTAGGTTTCAATCTGTTGTTGATTGGCTTGAAAAGTGTTGTTAACTCACCTTGGTGGCATTTAACAACAACCACCTCTATCTAGGCTTCGACTTTCCTAAAACCTGTTTCTTAAAACTTTTATGCTCTTGAGGTGTTCTATGGGGTTCTGGGGCGTGCTTTGTTTGTTGGGCTTCTTTAAGTTTTCTAGCATTAGTTTTTGTTTTCTCCTCCTGGGGGTTAGAATAAACAAAACAAAACAAAAATTATCAAATGAGAAAAACATGAAATAATGTCCTACTTCAATTCTCTAATTCTTTGATCTAGGGTTGTCTTTCATTCTGCATGCTGTCTGACAACAGATGCATAAATTAGTAAATAAAAAGAGAAAAGCAAGCATGCTGACTCTAGTGGTATGAAGAAAACTAGGAAGAGTGGTGATTCCATCCTGGGCTCAACTGAGAAAAGAATCTGTTGGGAAGTGGCTGCTTTTCACAATCTATAAAGATGAAAAATTACAATTGCAAACTAGATCCCAGAATTCTGCTGTGCATGTTTTATGCAGCCTCTGAATTTGGCGGGACCGTTCTAACCCCTCCACTGCAGTAAAGACCGCATTCCTCATGGACATATCTTGCACACTGACCCTGATTCAGGGGGGGAAAAAAAACAACAAACCCAAAAACACTCTAATAACAAAACTCTTTGCTACTGACTCGATTATGACTAATAGTCATCCTTTAGGACACAGCGGTGGTGTTGTGGTTGCTGTTGTTTTGTGCCAAGGAGTCAGCACTGACTCATAGCTGACTCCCCAGCAGATTTTCAGAGAGAATAAATCACACTAGAAGAGATTGCCCATCTTTCCCTTGTGGAGGAGCTGGTGAATTCTAACCCTGTGCGTTTGGGCCCACAGCATACCTCCTTACCACTAGGCCACCAGAGAGCACGGCTGTCCAGAGGAGTTCCAAGATTATAAATATTCAGGGCAGAGGATGCCATTATTTTTTTTCCTCTGAAGCAGCTCGAGAGCTCAAATCAGCCAACTTATCATTATCAACCAAATGCTTCACAACTGCTCTACCACAGTGCTCCTTAACACAGGGACTGTGTGCACATAATATAATGAACTATTCCAAATTACTTACCATATAAAAGAAAAAATAAAAGAGCACGATATATGAGATTTCTTGATTATAAATTTGCTCAGCTCTTAACTTTCTTCCTTTTCTTTTTTTAATGTGTGTGTGTGTGTGCGTGTGTACCATCAAATCAGATCTGACTGGTACAGGAGGAGATTGTTCCTCCTTCTCCAGCAGAGCATCTGGTGGATTTGAACCACGCATCTCTGGGATTGCAGTACACCTTCTTGCCACTAGGCCACCAGAGCTCACCTCTTTCTTCCTTTTCTACTCTCTACTGTCAAGTCCTGCATAAGAGCTATTCTTAAACTTCTCAATATCTTTCAAAATGCATGTGCATGTCAAGATAACTCAAAGACTATCTGACAGGTGCACTGTATCAAGAGTCATAACAACTATAGGAACAAGATAGATGCCATTGAGTCAACTCTGGATCCTCTTTACGATTTAGACAACAAAACAAAAAGTTGCATGGTTTTGCATGACTCCTAAGATTATGACCAAGTCTGTCATTGCAACTCTATGCTAATACATTTCACCAGTGGTCTTCCTCAGCCTCCTCGCCATGTACTTCTTTAAATATAGCATCTTCCTCAATAATTCCTTCCCGATTACTTGATAAAAGGAAATGCATCAGGTAATATTTTGTTGTGATGTATAGTGTTTTCATGGACTTAGTTTTCTGAAGTAGATTATCAGGACTATCTCTCTGGTCTGTCTTGACCTGGAAGCCCTACTGAAATGTGTCTATCATGGGGGAACTACACTGGTTCTTTTTAAATGTTAGTAGTTCAATATAGATTGAAGCATAACGTCAAGAAAACAATGATTCTCACCACTGGACCAATGGGCAGCATCGTGATAGATGGTGAGGAAACAAAATTGTTAACAGCTTTAGTTTGCTTGTTTCCACAATCAACACTCTTGGTACCAGCAGCCAGGAAATCAAGACACAAATTGCAGTTGGAAAATTAGCTGTCAGGGACCTCTCCAGAGTACTGAAGAACAATGACACCAGTCTGGAGACTAAGATGTGCATGATTCAGGTTATAGTCTTTGCAATTACTTGCTGTGCATCAAAAATCTGGACAGTAACTAGGAATCATAGGAAGAGAGTGGATACCTTTGAGCTGTGGTGCTGGAGAAGAGTATTGAATATACCATGGATTGCCAGGAGTACAAACAGATTTGTCCTAGAGAGGGGGAGACCAGGCTGCTTCTTGGAGGCAAGGATCCTGAAGCATCAACTGACATATTTTGGACATATTGCAAGGCAGGACCAAGTCCTTGAAGAGGGATATCATGCTTGGGAGGGTAGAAGGACAGCACAAAAAATGAAGGTCCTGGATGACAGGGAGTGATTCAGTGACAGGTAATGGGGATAGGTGTGTCACGGACAATAAGATCGGCACAAGATAGAGCAGAGTTTAGGGCTGTTGTACACAGGGTCGTTACGAGTAGTAGGCAACTCGACAGTATTTAATAGCAACAAGTAGCAGTAAATATTTCAGTGCCGTTAGAACACACAAGCTGACAAAATGTACTAAGCTTATTAAGGGTCTTCCTCTCCCTTGTTGGTCCTCTACCTTTCCAAGCATGATGTCCTTTTCCCAGGACCAGAGTCTCCTAAACATGCGCCAAACCTGTAAGATGAAGTTATGCTATCCTTGAAGCTCCCTGGTTGTACTTTCTCTAAGACATAACTGTTTGTTCTTTTGGCCATCCATGATAGATGCAGTACTCTTCTCCAACACCACAACTCTAAGACAGAGACTTTTCTTCTGTCATCCTTAGTCACTATCCCACTTGAAGATGCATAACAAGTAATTGAAATGGCTTGGATCAGATAGATGTACTTTCATTTTTAAACTGATATCATTGCTCCTTGACAACTTTGAAAAGATCTTAAAAGCAGAGTTGTTACCCAATACATTATGTTTCACAATATAGTGATTATCAGACACAATAATGGGAACAACGCATCCCCACTCATT
This sequence comes from Elephantulus edwardii, assembly GCF_000299155.1. Lineage (NCBI taxonomy): Eukaryota > Metazoa > Chordata > Mammalia > Macroscelidea > Macroscelididae > Elephantulus > Elephantulus edwardii. The sequence goes on along the minus strand of NW_006399756.1, from coordinate 23,975,919 downwards.
TAACCACCATTCTGAGTCTTATGTAGATGATCAGCAAATACAAAACTTTCTAAGAGCACTCACAAACACCAAGCAGAGGTCAAAAGTATTTTTTTTAAAGGAAAATAATGACACTTGCCTTAAAATAGCTGTAAATTCTCCATTAAGATCTCACAAGTACATCAACCACACCAATTTTTCTCCCAGGACATGACTCGATTGTTCCTAACTTGCAATTGATCATCACCTTTTTATGCTTTTTTTATTGAGTCCATTCATGAACAGCAATCTGCTGCTTTTAATAGCACCTCCTTTATAGAACACATCATTTCCATTTACCTGCTCTTGGACTGTGTGTTAAATTCAACTAAATCAATTTTAACAAGCCCCTTCTTCAGGCCTGAAGAGGCAATTAGCACCCAGTGATGTCACCCAAATTCCTGTAATTGTGAAGCAAATGCCCTCCATCTTTCCTCACAGGTTTTTACATTCTGACAATTTGGCATTGCTACTGATCGATTCTCAAAGAGAAGTTCATTTGCCTTTATAAAAAAAAATCATCTTATTCCCCCCTAAATCATCTAAATTATATTGGGCAAAAAAAGGAAATATCGAAATACTTAGAAAAATAGTTTGTAGATACTCTCTACTAGGATGAAGGCCAAATTCGATGAGACTATGGTGTCCATTTGATCAGAATTCTCTTCCTTTCTCTCGTATCCCATTCATATTTGGCTGGCTATGAGCAGAATCTTTTTCTAAATTCCTTTTCGGTTTCCTAGTTCCTTAATTCTGGCCTCATTACATTATGCTAACCCTCATCTTGCTGACTGTGTTGTCTGTTAGGCCCCATGCTGAAATAATCAAAACCCCTCTGCCTTTCTGAGCTACTGTCTTTTCATCTCTCTCTTTGCTGAATCCCTCCTGTATCATTTCAGACCACAAATCTTTCAGATGACTGGAAATCTCCCGTCTCATCGAAGCCTCTCCTATATCAAATGCAGTCAGAATGACAGGGAGCTCTTTGAAAATTGTATCACTTTGATTGTTTAAAGATGTCTGTCACAAAGCCCCTTTCATTTTGGAGAGGTAACAAAGTTCCAATTGAGGAATAAATTTCAAGTTGACTCAAATCCATAATCCGTCCTGTGCACCAAAATAGCCCATATTTTAAGAGTAGGCACCTATATTTACAGTGCTTTCATTTCATTTCATTTCTCTTTTTATTCACAAATAAATAGTAGCATACCTTGACTTTTTCTAGTTTTAGAAAGGGGAAAACAAAGTCTGTCCTTTGAAGGTCCTTGTGGTGGTCTAGCAGTAAGGAGTTACGCTCTCAATCCAAAGGCAGGCAGTTTAAAACCACCACCAGCTGCTCTGCACGAATAAGATGAGGAATCTCCTCTCTTGTGATTTACAGCCTCTGAAAACCCCCAAGAAGGTCAGCCTTGAGCAAGTATCTACGCCACAGCAATAACCATCCTTTGAAAACAGCAATAAAAGCATTTTTGAGGCTTTATCTTTAGACTATATTGTTGATGTTGTGTTGTTGTTATGGGCCCTCAACTGACTCATAGCTGACCTTCCAGCAGTTTTTTCAAAGGCAGTAAATCACCAGGGAGGAGATTGCCCATTCTTCTTCTGCAGGGCAACTGGTAGATTAGAACCATTGTCTTTGAGACTACAGTGCAGCTTCTTACCACTAGGCCACCAGAGCTCCTGTGGGATGTACCAGGAAGTGAATTTTTTCTCCCCATAAAGAGACATTTTGTAGTCCTAATGTCAGGTATTTGTGGAGGTGACCTTCTTCGAAAGTACAGTACTTGAAGATAATACTATTTAAGATAAATGAAGCCCTACTGAAATTGCTGTTGTTAGGTACTATCAAGTAGAGTGTGTCCCATAGTGAGCTTATGAACAGCCCTGCATAAATAGAGACATCTGCAATAGTGTTGAGAAAACATAACACAATACATATATTCTAATTGTAAATTACTTCTGATTAAATTTCTTTTCAAACTCTCTGAATAATTGTCAGTATGTTTGACAATAGCATTGTTGTTGTTGTTGTTGTTTGGTTATTGTTGTTCAGTGTCTTCCTGTCGACTTTGACTCATAATGACCCTCTGAATAACAAATCTGAACCTTGTCCTCTCCTGTGCCATTCTCATAATCTCCGATGTGTTCACCTTGTTACAGTCACTGTGTCAATACAACTTGTTCATGGTCTTTCTGTCTCTGACCCCCTGCCATTCCCTGTATGTCTTTTTCCAAGGAGTGGCCTCTCCTGAAAACATATTCAAAGTCTGTGAGACAAACTCTCACCATCCTTACCTTTAAGGACACCCTGGTTGCCCTTCCTCCAATACAGACTTGCTTGTTCTTTCTGCAACCATGGGACACATTCAATACTCTTTTCTAACACTACAGTTCAAAAGACATTGATACTTCTTTTATCTTTATTCATTTTCTAGCTGTGAGATGCAAAGCAAATGATTGAAAAGACCACGGCCTGAGCCAAGAACATCTTAGTCCTTAGACTGGTATTCTTACTCTTTAGCATTTTGGAGAGGTGCCTGACAGCAAATCTCCCCAAAGCAACCCCTCTCTTTTGATTTCAGGACTCCTGCTATCATGAGTGGATCTGAGGAAAATCCTTGATGACTTCAGTCATTTCTCTATCAATCATGATATTATCTATTGGTCCAATAGAGAGGATTTTTATATTCTTGATGTTAAGTTGTAATCCAAACTAAAGACTTTGACTCATCAAGAACCTTCCTTATTGTGAATGATACAATCTTGATTGCAGAAAGAAAACTTGAAGTATTTAATACATAAAAGAAAAAACTATAGTCATTAAAGATAGTAGAATTAGCTTTGACAAATAGTAAAATTTATTATTATTATTATTTCTGATACAGGAATCCAAACATTTTTATATCTACTTGGTTGAGAACGAATGCCTTCTCAAGACTTTGGAATCACTAATAAAAAATATTTTCGCTATCTGACCTATAACTCTGACTTTCAACTGTATGCACAAATTATTTGCATTTTATTCCTAGAAATAGCTTGAAGGGACCATTGACACATAGCAATCCTTCTAACAAACTTTACAATATTTAGAAAGGCTTTGGGTGAAGTAATTAAAGATAAGGGCTTTCAGTGAAGAGTCTTCTGAGTGACGTTAGTCAGTACGGTCAGTAGGCAGCCAAGTCTACCCTCAACAGAAGCTGAATGTGTTCACTTTTCCTCAAACATCTGAGGTTCCATTAATCAAATAAGTTCTGGATTAACTAAAATGTTCTCTGAAAATAGAAGCACTTGGGGGAGTCTTTTCAGTGTAATCAGTAGTTTGTAAACTAGAGCTTGAAAATTGGTGAGAATTAGTTCCATTTACTTTTCTTTTCTAAGTGGGTAAAACCAGATGTACCAAGGATACACGAGAAGGGGACAAATACTCTTGGAGTACAGAAGAGTTTGGGTTAGAGGATCTGCATAGATCAAGAATATAATGGGAGCTTTAGGGACTTATCTGTCCCTGTGTGGCATAAATTACTCTGGTGGCTTAGCAGTAAGGAGTTGCACTGACAACCCTAAGGCATGTGGTTAGAATCCATCTGCTGCTCTGTGGGAGAAAGAAAGACAGTCTCTTCCAGTTCAACTTACAGTCTCTGAAAACTTGCTGTAGGGTCAGCTAGAAGTTGGTTCCAACTTGACAGCATGTAACAATAACAACTAATGTAATGAATGGCAAATCAAATCGCCCACTGCAATGGGAGAAAAAAGGCCTGAAGAACAGCTTCTGTGGAGACGACAGCTAAGGAAGCACATGGGGTCTCCGTGAACTGGAATCCACTTGATGACAACAGACGTCAGTCATGTTGTCATCAAGATTCTAGAGAGTCACATCGAAGATCGCAAAGAGGTAGAAAAGGGTAGATTTCAGAACAAATCTCTTCATACTTTGTCTACGAGTATCCTTCTGCCTTCAAGTCAGAAAGATATATTACCTGTTCTCTAGGATCTTTCTTCTTATTCTTTCAATTTTTTCTTTCATCATTCACCTCACTCTCTGACATGTATAGGCTGTCTCTCAAAAAACACGATAATACAATGTGTAAGATATGTGACAATTCCGCATCATTGTATGAAGTTTAAGGATGGAATGCAACACTTCCTAATCAGATCAAAACCCTAAGGGAATATAAGGAGTAACCCCTTAGGGGGTAGGTAGTTAGACCTTTATTTCAGCAGTGATAAAAGGGAGCACCGTGTTGCAGGGAAGGATGGACCCCAAGAAGAAAAAAAAAGTCACTGGGAGTAGAGTGCATCTTCTTAGATCTAGGCCTGTAAACGATGAATCTCCTTGGCACTGGGGAAGACCAGTACAGATGCAGGTCTCCAGGGAACAAGGAGATGTTCAGGGAAACAAAACTTCTCCAGGACAGAGGCAGAGGATCTTCCCGGTGGTTTTTATCCTGAACTTGGGCTTCAAGAAAATAAAAATACTTGTGAAAGCCATCCACTAGTGATAGGTCTGTTAGAACAGCATTCACGTCTTAAGACACTCTCCCATGTTATTCTCTTCTTTCTCTCTTCCTTTCTTCACTTATGTGGTTTCAATGATGTAAAGATTCAACCACCAAAACACTATGACATGTACTCAGTTGTAGGGTTTTTTTTCTTCTTCTTTTTTTAAATTTTAAATTGATTTTCATGAAAATTTACAGAGACTTTGGATTTCCATTCATTCAATGTTGCACTTGTGAAAGCCATCCTCCTGTGATAGCTGTTAGGACAGCATTCACATCCTAAGATACTCTCACATCTTATTCTCTCCTTTCTCTCTTCCTTTTTTTCATTTATGTGGTTTCAGTGATGTCAAGATTCAACCACCAAAGCACTATGACATGTATTCAGTTGTAGGATGTTTTGCTTCTTTTTAAAAAAAAAATTTAAATTGATTTTAATGAAAGTTTGCAGAGACTTTGGATTTTCATTCATTCAATGTTGCACTTTTCTCCCTGTCCACCCCTCCTCCCCAATTCACTGTTCTTTTTGAAAAGTAAAAGAAAAAAATTATTTCATTGTTATTCAATCCCTCCCCCAAGTCCACTCCACTGTGCAGTCTTGGTTCTGAACTCGTCATAACAATAATATCTAACCATATATCCCTTTTAAACAGTTCTCTCCCTCATCTGTTTCAATGCAGTATACATTATTCATCCCATAGTTCTCAGTCTTGCCTAGACCCCTCTGTCAGTCTGCTTTTACAACAGTGGCATTATGCAGTATCTGTCTTTTTGTGACTGAGATATTTTACTCAGCATAATGTCCTCCAGGGTCACCCATTTTGTGTAATATTTCATGAGTTCCTTGTTTTTCAATACCACATATTATTCCATTGTGTGAATATACCAGAGCTTCTCTATCCTTTCGTTTGTTGATGGGCATTTAAGTTGTTTCCGACTCTTTACTCTTGTGAACAAAGCCAAAATAAACATAGGTGTGCATGTATCTGTTTGGATGGCAGTTACGGTTTCTTAAGTTGTGTTTTAAGTTACATTCTCTTTGAATCCTGACCTAACTGGCAATTCTTATTCTGAAGATAAAGTGTTAAGAATTTTCAACATAATTGTCTTTTAAAACAAAGTTGCTTCATTAAATTCTTCCATTCCCACAAATTCCTTTTAGTGCAATGACTGTATATTCTTTCCATCTTCTTTTAATGCTTCCTGGATCATTTAATACTCTGTCCAAACATCCTTAAGTATTGCAACTCGAGGTTTGAATTTGTTCTTCACTTCTTTCAGCTTAAGAAATGCTAAGTGAGTTTGGCCCTTTTGATTTTTCTGACTCCAGCTCCTTGCACATTTTATTGCAATACTTTGTCTTTCTGCCCTCCCCTTTGGAATCTTCTGTTCATCTCCTTAATATCTTGATTTCTTCCCTTTGCTTTGGCGTCTCTGCACTCTAGTGCAATATTCAGAGTTTCTTCTGACATCTATCTTGGTCTTTTTTCCTCCTCTGTCTTTGACCTTTTGCATTCTTCCTGGATGATATTCTTGTTATCTTCCCATAGCTCATCTGGTCTTCTCTCATTAGTGTTAAAGGCCACAAACCTATTCCTGAAATTTAGGTGGGATAGACTCAAAGCCAAATTTTGGTTCCTGTGGACTTGATTTAATTTTCCTCAGCTTCAACTTGAACTTGCATGTGAGTAGTTGGTCCCACAATTAGCACCTGGCTTAGTTTTCAGAGCTAATATTGAGTTTCTCCAGCTATTCTTTCCACATGTACAGTCTATCTGCTTCCTGTGTATACCATGAGGTGAAATTCACGTGTATAGCCTGTGTTTATGTTTTTATAAAATATATCTGCAATGAATAAGTCATTGATTGTGCACAATTCTATCATTCTATCTGCTCTGAAATAAGTGGCAAAAATCAAGTCTCCAGGAATTGATGGCATACCAATTGACATATTTCAACAAACTGACACTCCCCTGGATGTATGTGCTCACCAAGTTGTGGCAAGAAATCTGGAGAACAACCACCTGGCCAACTGACTGGAAGAGATTGATACTTGTTACCATTCCAAAGAAAGGTGATTCAATTAAGTGGAAATTATCGAACAGTATCATTATCACATGCAAGCACGATTCTGCTGAAAATAATCTAAAAATGACTGGAGAACTGCCAGAAGTGCAGGCTGGGTTTAGAAGAGGCTGTGGTACTAGGGATGTTATAACTAATGTCAGATGGATCTTGGCTGAAAGTAGAGAGTACCAGATGAATGTCCATCTGTGTTTCATTGACTATGTAAAGGCATTTGACTGTGTGGATCACAACAAACTGTGGCTGACTCTGAGAAGAATGGGAATCCCAGAACACTTGATTGTGCATATGCAAAACCTATACTTGGACCAGGGGGCAGTTGTCAGAAAAGAGCAAGGAAACACTATATGGTTCAAAATTAGAATGAGTGTGTGCCAAATATGTGCCCTATCTCTATATCTTTTTAATCTATATGCAGAACAGATGATCCTGGTGGCTGCGCTCTATTAGAAGAAATGTGGCATCAAGATTGGACATAGACTCATCAACCATCTTTGTTATGCAAATGACACAACCCTGCTTGCTGAAACTGAGAAGAATCTGAAGTGTTTGCTGCAGAGGGTCAAGAACTGTAGCTTTCGTGCTCGCTTCGGCAGCACGTATACTAAAAAATTGGAACGATAAAGAGAAGATTAGCATGGCCCCTGCGCAAGGATGACATGCAAATTCGTGAAGCATTAATAAAAAAAAAAGAAGAACTGTAGCTTTCAATATGGATTAAAGCTCAACATCAAGAAAACAAAGATTCTCACCACCGGGCTAGTTGGCAGCATCATGATAGATAGTGAAGAGATTGAGATTTTTAACAACTTCAGTTTGTTTGGCTTTATAATCAACATTCTTGGTACCAGCACCCAGGAAATTAAAAGACCAAATGCACTGGAAAATCTGCTGTCAGAGACCTCTCCAAAGTACTGAAGAGCAATGATGTCAGTGTGGAGACTAAGGTCCACCTAATACAGGCCATAGTCTTTGCAATTATTTGCTATACATCAGAAAGCTGGTAAATGACTAGGGATGATACAAGGAGAATTGATGTCTTCGAGCTGTGATACTGGAGAAGAGTATTGAATATACCATGGGCTGCTAAGAGAACAAACAAGTTTGTCCTGGAGAGGGTGAAGCCAGGCTGCTCCTTGGAGGCAAGGATTCTGAAGCTTCATCTGATACACTTTGGACATATTTTTGGACATATTGCAAGGTGGGATCAGTCCTTGGAGCGGGATGTCATGCTTGGGAGGGTGGAGGGACAACACCAAGAGAGGAAGATCCTTTATGAGGTAGATTGATTCAGTCACTGGGGTAATGCGGATAGGTGTGTAGGAGACAATAAGATTGGCACAGCATAGAGCAGGATTTATGGTTGTTGTACACAGGGTCGCTATGAATTGCAGGTGATTCAACAGCACATAACAACAACAACAACAAAGCTGCAATCAGTTTTTTTGAGTAAGCAGACATAAAAACAACAATAAAGTTTTTAAATTCTATCAAGAATTCTTTTCCTAAAGCTATGGTTTACCACTGGTTACATGTACCCTGACTGATTTGCCCATATATTCCTGACTCTGGATTGAGTCATAGGTCTGCTTAGTGCCTCAGTTTCACAGCAAACATGTTTGGAAATTATAAAAGGTAGCAAAGAAAACATTTTTTCTTCCCAATTTACCACAGTTCTGACTTTGCTTCTGTTGATTATATCTATTCAGAAGTAATCATGTTAGTGTCACAAATGCTTCCCTGTTTTTATTTTCTTGAATTTGCTTGGAATCCATCCAAAATACTTTCTACTCTTGATCACTTCATTAAAACCACAAAAGAACATGCTCAGGGCTTAAACATTCTGTTTTGAGATTTTATGTGTGAACATTATGGCCTCAAAGTCTGACAGAAGTGATGGAAATAGACTTATCTCTTACAGAGAAGCTAATTGAGCAGATTTTTTTTTCTTCTTTCTGAGTATAACATCTCCCCACAGTCTTGATTGCATCATATATGTGTGGCTATCCTTCAATTTACTGACGTTTAAATTGTATCACATACTAGTCATCAACAGCTCTTTAGTGATGTAATGGTGAATCCTCATTTGTTTTTTCTTTTTTTAAATTATTATTAAATTTTATTAGTTTTAAGGAACATTTACAGAGATTTTGGGTTTTCATTCATTCAATTTTGCACTGTTTTCTCTACCCTCCTCCCCAGTTCGTTCTTCTTCCCCCGCCCCGAATGTCTGTTTTAATTGTCCAATTGCCACAATGCTTGTCAAAGCCAGTTCTGATTAATCTCCTTTGTCAGTGTGTCCTTTGCGTGTTTTTCTTTTTGCAATCAATTTTTTCTGCTTTTAATTTTTTTTATTCATTTTAATGAAAGTTACAGAGACTTAGGGTTTCCATTCATTCATTGTTGTACTTTTCTCCCTTCCTTCTCCCTCCTCCCTAATTCGCTCTTCTCTTTGAAAAGGAAAAAAAATAAAATAAAAATCTTTCATTGTTAAACAATCAATCCCTCCCCCCAAATCCACTACACCATGCAGTCTTCATTCTCGACTAGGTCTTACTGTCATGAGAGAAGCCTCATTTCTTTAACAGAAGGTTGGCAGTTTGGACCCATCGTATGGTGAAATACACTGTAAGGAAGGACCAGCCCTTTGAAAAAGACATGTTAGGGCAAGTAGAGAATCAGAGAAATAGAGAAAGACATGTCACAGGAGGGACTGGCAGAGCAACTGCAACAATGGGCTTGAGTACAGGGCGGATCATGAAGACAGATCTGGATAGAGTCAAGCTACAGTCATTCGTTCATAGAGTTGCTATGAGTTGCCTTAGATTCTATAGCGTTTAACAACGGTTCTCAATGGTAGGCATAAATAATAATTACAGCAATCAATGGATGGTGCTTCTAACTGAAAAAACACAGGTATCAGCCTCCATTAACTGGAGTTTCCTGATTCTAAGTAAAACTTATCTGGGGTAGGAAGTTAGGACATGCAAAATTTCATCCATATTCACCATAAGATTTTAATTAACATTTTTATTATATATATACAATTTTTTTTACTTGAAATCATCTTTGTCATCTCAAATGTAATAATGTATTTTCTACTTTTTACCCTGAGCTCTGGTGCTGAGTGCTGATGTGGGTTCCAGTAAGAGGAAAACATTGACAATTTCAATCTTCTCTCCATCTGTCCCTAAGACTGAGCCTAAACCTATTGGCCCAGGGGTTGACATTTATTGAAAATTCACTAAATGAATTTGTGTAAAAAGAGGGTGAGATAATATTTTTTCCCTGTCTTCATGGATTTCATTTTTCTATGTGAAAGAAAAATGTCTAGAAAGTAATAAGATCAATTATGTTTCAATAGAATCAAAGCTGTAGTCCAGACACAGCTGAATTCTGTAAAAATTCTAGGAGACAATGGATTTACTCTGCCGAGGACTGAAGAGACTCTTCACCAAGACAGTAAACAATTTACTAATTAAGGCATTTCAAAAATTTGTGAATTAACAGCCTTTGTGTGTGCTGCCACACATCACCCATATTCCACTCACAGCGTTCTGATTTTCCAAAGGGGACTTTATGCTACTACGTCTACTATAATTCTGTTCTGACAGTTTACCGATGCCGGCCAATTGCAAGCAGTTTCTGCAATGCAGGTATAATAACTGCTTGAGCAATGGGTCTGAAACCCAAGTTAACGAAAGGCAGGTGTGGGAATTTGCAGCAAACCCCAAGGAGATGCCTCTTTAGTCCTTTGGCTCAACTGATAAGATTAAAAACTGGTAAGATAAAATCCCAGAGATGTCCATACACCCCAAGGAGACAATCTACCCGGGAGTACAGACGAAGATGAAGGCTGGGTTACTATTTAGAGAGGAAGAATCTGCTCTAATAATGACAAGATTTTAGGCCTCAAAAGAAGCTCTGTGCAAAGCAGACCAGCACAGAGCTCCAGTGGTATGATTTGTGATCAAAAATCCAAACTCATAACCATTAAATTGGACATGAGTTATAACTGACCCTCAGTGGGCTTTCAGAGGCTTTAAATCACCTGGAGAAGATCACCCATCATTTTTTCTTAGAGCAGCTGGTATGTTAGAGCTGTCTGCTTGTAAGTTGGCAGAGCAACTCCATAAGCCACCAGAGCTCCCTTTGTGATAGAGGGCAGGGAAATAGCTTTATGCGCTTGTTATTGTTATGAACCACAGAGTTGCCTACAACTCATAGCGACCCTATGCACAGTAGCTCTGAACTCTGTTCTATCCAGAGTCAATCTCACTGTCTCCAACACAACTGCCCCTATTAGCCCAGTCACCGTGTCAATCCATCTCGTCCAGGGTCTCCCTGTCCTGCTCCGTTCTTCTGTCCTTCCAAGCATGATGTCCTTCCTTCCCCAAGAACTGGTCCCTCCTGACGACATGCCCAAAGGATGTGAGACCAAGTTTCAAAATCCTTGCCTCTAAAGAGCAAATGTGTCAGAGATGAGGATGGTGCCGGATGGCACAGGGTTCTGATCTGTTGTTTATAGACTCACTGTGAGTGGTACTTGACTCAATGGCACCTAGCAACAACAGCCAAGAACCTATTTTTATTTCTGTGAGTCATCAATACTAAAATGATACTCGTGCTGATAAAAACTGTTAGGTGCTCTATAAGTGTTTGTGGTAAAGCCCTAGTTTGCAAGGATTTTTCTTTCCTAATTTTCCTCTGTAATTTCTCTCATTTTCATTGGCATGCCAGTTGTGTGTTACGAGATGGATCACTGTGATTTCATCCATCAGAACTTTCTGAAATGAAACTGCCACCTAATAACTACCGGTGAGAAGGCACCTGCATATGGGGGTGCTAGTTGTGGCAAAATAGAGATGGTTTTCATTTAATCTCTCTTGCCAGCAAGCTATTTGTCTTCTTATAGAACCTGGAAATGACATTTCCTCCCGCCACCTCACTCCCTCAGGGAACAGGACAAAGACACCACTCAGTAAGAATGTGACTATTTTGAGTGATGGTAGAACTGAAAATTGTAAACAAATAGGAAACTCAGCAGAAATGACTGATACTAGTGAAAGGTGAATGGAGAAGACGGTAAAAGGCTTTTGTAACTATCAGATTGTATCACTTTCACTCTCTGATATTCAGTCCTACTTAGGAAGTCTGTAAGCACCTTTAACTACCAACACAGTCTTGTTATTCCAGTTAAACAATTGTTTCTTTTGAAAGTTACTAGTGCAACAGCTACTGGTACGGAGAAACGTGTGCTTGTCCTAGTTGCAGAAAGCTACGGAGATAGGAATTATACATTATTAACTTACAAAATGAGTTTTCAAAGGGTTGGAGTTTGAGGAAGAGTTAATATAGATGCAGAATAGAAAGTATTATCCCGGTATTGCCCTTATGGTCTCGAGTTAAAAATAGCCTCTAGGTAACACAAAAATTCCAAATAAAAATACAAATTGGAACAAAGCAACACAAAGCCCTCAAATAAGTATTCTATCTCCAGTAGGTCATGCAGATAATGGACAATTTCTTTTCAAATGAAAAAGAAGAGACAGGATGACATAACAGAGTTATAAAAATAAAGAACCAGATCAACTCTTCAAGCAAAAACAAGTAGAAAAATTTAGCAGGTAAGGAATGCTTTTAAAAATATGTATTTAGACTTTCAAAGAGTACTTGAAAACTTCATTACAAATGGAGACAAATTGAGAAAGAACTTGGGAAAATCATGCAAGAGAAAATGGCAAATAAATAGACAATTAGACATGTTATAAAAATAGCAACTAGAAATGCAGATTAATTCTACAATTTCTGAGACAGACAGCACATTAGAAGGACAAAAGAGCAGAATAAAATCAATTGAATACGGAGGAATGATTTAGAAGACAAATCCCTTAACATCAGCTCATCTGAGGTTAAATCAGAAGCAAAAGAATTAAATAAACCAAAGGCAAGGAAATTAAAGAAACCTTAAAAGAGAGGAGCTCAGAAAACTAAAATGTTACCTACAAAAGCCAACCAATAAGACTAAACTCCAACTGCTCAGCAGAAGCCACACAGGAAAGGAGGTAATAAGATGGCATATATAAAAACCTGAAAGGGGGGAAGAATGCCAGACAAGCATTTTATGTTCAGGAAAGTTGTTCTTTAAGTGCAAAAGTAAAGTTAGAACATCTCCAGATAAGCAGAAATTAAGATAATTTGCAAAAAATTAAGACAACCTTTAACAAGAAATGCTAAAAGATTTTCTTTGGATAGAGAGCAAACAATGAGAGATTACAGCCTCAGAATTGAAAGTAGACTTAGTCTGAGTAATAATGTGTATTTTTATTTAGTCTTTTACTTAGTCTGAGTAATAATGTATATTTTTACTTAGTCTTTTACTTAGTCTGAGTAATAATGTGTATTTCTTTGTAAGATACATCTTCTAGCTAACCAGAGTAGAACACCTTCTCCCCACCAACAGCAATTTAAAAAGCAAGCCCCCTCTCCACACTCACATTAAAAAAAAAAAGAAAGAAAAAGCCAAAGAATTTTTAATCAAATAAAATTGCAAGACTGAGAATAGTCTCAGAAGGCTGAGTCTCTGACCACTGACAGCCACAAAGTAAAAAGAAAGAATAAATTATTTTACCACAGATCTTCTAAATGGAGAGGAAGTTAAGACAACATCAAAACAAAAACAAAACCAAAAATAAACTACAAGGCAGTCACAAAATGAATTGAACTTTTTATTCAAAATGACAAACAAAATGATTAGGACTTAGTAAACACAAAATAATAACAGAGGAAGATTTGTTAAGCATATGAACTCAGTGTGGAGGAATATATGGAACCAATAAATCAATACCATAATTTATAAAACATGAAAAAACAGCAGCAGTACATTCAAACTTATCTTAATTACACAGTATGTTAATGGTTTATATACTCCAGTAGAGAAAAACAGTGGCAGACTGGAAAAGAGAATGATGCTATCAACACATTGTCTCCAAAAAGACTTACCTTAGGTACAAAGATTAAAAATCAAAGGAAAAAATAACTAACGTACTATGAAACACAGGTCTACTCCAAGAGATGTTAACAGGGGGGAAAATGCCTCAAATTGAAATAGTTGAAAACAATCTTACCCTTCTATTTTGAAATATGATCAGAATAGAGGAATGATTTCCTGGAATTAAATCAGGTTTCATGCACAACCAAGTGCACGAAAACCCTTTGTAATTTACTTTATGATGAAAACTTAGAGCCACAAGACTGAAGGAAAGAACACTGTAGGATATCCCAGCACAGAAACTTGTCTCAATACTCTAGTAGTCCAGATATCAAATCACATTTTTCACTGAGAAATCTGCTGCAAAGACATTTTTCAAAGAGCTAAAAAGCAAGAATGGCACTTTGCTGACTGCGGTGAGCCTGACCCAAGCCAAGGTATTTCCAGTCATCTCAGGAGTGGCATTGACTTCCTAACTAACAAACATCTGGAAACTCTATGGACTTTGATAAAGGCCGATAGTTATAGAAAGGCTTCAGGACTTTTGTTTATAGGGTCTCTATGACTTGAAGGCAATCAACAACAACAACAATAACAGAAGCATGGGAAAGCTGGAGAAGAACCTATGCCTTTGAATCAATTGTGAAGTTGGCAAAGAATAAGAACGACACAATGGTCGACCAGAAGAGCAAACCCATCTTTCTTGAAAGAAGTACAGCCAGAATATTCGCTAGGATGGCAAGTCTGTGCCTCACATATTTTGGGCATGTCACCAGGAAGGCTAGTTCCTGATGAAAGCCATCATGATCAGTAAAGCTGAAGGAAGTGGAAGACTCTCAAAAAGCTAGACTGACCCCGTGGTTACAGCAATGGGCTCTCGCACAACAGCAACCGCGAGGTTGGCACAGGATCAAGCAGTACTGCTATTGTGCATAAGGTTGCTATGAGGCAGTTTTAGGGGCTCTAACCACAGGGACAAGGTCCAGGAGCTCCTAATTTATTTTGGCAAGACACAATTCACCCATAAGTGAAATGAAGACATTCTAAATAGATTAGGTGATAGTCCAGATTCTTCTTTGGCAATTGTTGTTATCTGCCATAGAGTTGCTTGTGCCTCAGCGATGCTATGTACAAGAACCCTCAACCCTGCTCTGTCCTGTGCCAATCTTATTGTCTCTGACACACCATCTCATCGAGGGTTTTCCTGTAAAGCAGATTTTGAACCCAGAATATTTTTATTTTAAGCCTGATACTCTCATCAAGTACTTTTCTGCTAACACACCATCATGTTCATTTTTATTAACCATCAGATTCTAATGCTAATCCAAATCCTTTGCTTCAAGCCAAATCTGGCTTGTTGCTTGCTCTTATGAATAAAGTTTTGTTAGAACACAGCCATACCCATTCATTTACATATTATCATTGGCTACTGTCATAGCCAATTCAAATAGTTACAGAGAGACTATGTGACTCATACAATCTATTTCCTATCTAGCCTTCTATTTAAAAAGTTTTCCACCTCTGATATACATCAATGATTCTTAACTCCAGTATGCATAGAATAATCTATCTTTGGGGCCAATATCTAGGTATCCGTATTAAGTAGGTATGGAGACTAAGCATCGATGTTTTTGTAATTACCTCTGAGGGGATGTCAAAGTGAAATCAGGCTCAATACCACTGACTAGGAATTATCTTTGCAAATTGGCTCTGACAACAAGTGAAGCCACTAGATTCAAATTAGAAAATATGACCAAATCATAATCTAGAATTTTATATCATGTCTGGTTGGTAAAGACACTGGCCTGATTTGCTCAGTGATTGCTCAAGATTTGCAATGTATGGGTACTAATTTTCTGGCTCTGATAACAAAGTCATTGGAAAGGAGAGAAGCCTTTTGGTAAATTCCAGGGTGGTTCTAAATACCTGCTTCATTTCTCCAAACAAAATCACATTTTTCCCCCTCAAAGGCAGTTAATTAGAGGATCATTTGTGCCTAGATTGGAAGCTTCACTTGCTGAAAAATAGAGAGTGCCTCTTATATTTAACACAATTGAAACAAGTGGAACACAACGTTAGTGCACTTGTTTTGCCAATTATCTTCATAATCGGCTTATAATTATAAAGGTTGTTGTCGTGTCTATCTCGGTACAGGATTCCTCAATAGCGGCCCCGCCCCTCCAGACACTCCATCTCATATTTGTGTTGACAGGTTTATAAATCATCCACTCAACATATTAGTGACTGTGCCTGTGTGTAAGGGCGAGAGAGATGGAGAGGCACACACCAGACGGGAAAGCGCACAAGTACTGCAGGATTAATTTCTGTAGCTTGGGTCCTAATTCTAGAGCAGTTGTGGTGGTCTCGTTGTATGGTAGAAAGAAGCACCAGGAGTGATTCATTTGTGAAGATGATTTCTCTGCTGCTTTCCTACTCACCCCTCTCTTTAAATATATTTCCACCCAAACTCACTCGCAGGTTTGGAGAGCTCTTTGGAAGGTAAACCACTACAAACAGTTTCCAGAATACTGCATCATCAGAGTTTGAACCAGTGGGTGGTGTTAGGATGAACAATGAAAAGGTAGCTGGGTACAGCAGGGTATTTGTGTGCAACTATTGATTTTAAATGGATTGACACAGTGACTATAGCAACGGGCCCAAGTATGTTAGAGATTATGAGGATGGTACAGCATAGGACAGAGTTCAGATTTGTTAATAGTGTTGCTATGAATGTGTTTAACTTGACTGCATTTAACAACAACATTGATCATAAAAAACTTCACTTCCTTTGAGTTGATTATACCATGTGGTGACTACCTGTTGGGTTTCCAAGCCTACTGAAATC
Source organism: Elephantulus edwardii (assembly GCF_000299155.1). Lineage (NCBI taxonomy): Eukaryota > Metazoa > Chordata > Mammalia > Macroscelidea > Macroscelididae > Elephantulus > Elephantulus edwardii. The sequence continues at coordinate 23,959,481 of NW_006399756.1, read as the reverse complement.
TTTATAGTAGAAGTCTACACATTTCCAGATCTGAGTAACTGGTGACCTTGAACTTCTGACCTTTTGCCTAACAGCAATGCCACTTCAAATCCCTTCAGGAGAATCGTGAAGAAAAGCCCTAGTGATGTGTTTCTATGAAGGTCACAGCTTAGGAACTCCTAGGAACACAGTCTTACTCTGAAACATACATGTTTCTCTGGGTAGAAATTACGGAGATGGCAGCCTCAGCAGCTGATGTTTTTATAGTAGACAATGAAGAACACAGAAAACTCCCCTACTATTCCATCACTCTTTCTGTGAAAATACAGGCAGTTATAGATTGATACAGTGACTCCAAGTATGTTGGAGTTCATGAGACTGGCACAACATAGGGTATCAATGAGTTCATAGCGGACCCAATGACACTTAACGAGGTGGCTAAGACTATATCTCCAAGATCCTGACAGGAAGATGAATCTGGTGTCACACTAGAGAGAGATGAGGATATAATGATAATGGGGGAAATGTTACTAGAAATAGTGAGAGAAGGTACTCTGTCCTTTTTTGTTTGTTTGTTTGTTTATTTCCCAATTTCTACTGACTTGTGTTTTTGAAGAGTGTTGAAGATCCAATGGACTGCCAAAAGAACAAAAAGATAGGTCTTGGAGAAGGTGCAATCAGGGTGCTCCTTGGAGGCAAGGACGATGAAGTTTCATCTTAAAACTTTGGGGCATGTTGTGAGGAGAGGTTATTACTTAAAGAAGGGCATCGTGCTTGGGAAGGTGGAGAGGCAGTAAACAGGGGAAGATATTGGCCACATAAGTAGAACAACGTGAACTTGGCCTCTATAGGATTGAATCAAGCCTCATGCTCATGTTCTTATTTCCTAATACTTAGTGCTGCCTCATGTCTGCACATTGAACACATAGAAAGAAGAATGTATTCATAAAATTACAGCTACAGAAAATAAATGCAAGAGCTATGCAATGCCATTTGAGCAACTATCACCAAAGGATGAATTTCTCATTTCTATTCTTCTTGATCTTAGTCTAAACAAGGGTTTATGTGAAACCTGATCCTCCTCTTCCTCAAATCACAGCCAGAAAACGATCCACCACAGAATACAATGCAGCTTATCCATGGCTCTTAGAAACTAATGATAAAAACAGAACAAACTTGTAACTCAGGTGGGAAATAGCATGGTTATTGTTGTTATGGGCCATCAAGTCATCTGTGACTCATAGCGACCTTATGTACAACAGCCCTAAACTCCGCCCTATCCTGTACCAACCTCACCATCTCTGACACACCTGCCCAGCCACTGAATCAATCCATCTCATCAAAGGTCTTCCTCTCCTGCGCTGCCCTTCCACCCTCCCAAGTATGACGTCCCTCTCCAAGCACTGGTCCCTCCTTGCAACATGTCCAAAGTTTGTCAGACAAAGCTTCAGAATCCTTGCCTCCGAGGAGCAACCCGATGTCACCCTCTCCAGGACAAACCTGTTCATTTTCCTAGCAGTCCCTGGTATGTATATTCAATACTCTTCTCCAACACCACATGGTAGGAAGAGATAAACTTTGGCCAACTGTGTTCTGAATTTTTTTTTAATATGAAAACTGTAAACAAGACTGGATATAGTAAATAGCCAGAAGTGTTCATAAATATTTTGGAATAGTTTTAGGGAAGTCCATTCGGCATCAGAGCCTCTGTAAGATGCAGTGATTGCATAAACACAATTTGCACAATGCCCTGCATTATTATTATTTCTTAGGCAGAACATTTTGCAGAGATTGGCTGTGCATTAACACATTGTAAAGCAGATGGTCATCATCATTGTAAGAACATCAAGAGTTACTCCTGGCCTCAACTTCTTTTAGAAACTACAAATCACACATCTTTCTAGTCTGGCAATTTAAGTGCAAACGGCATCTTTTAAAATTTCTTTTCTAAAAAATAAATCAGAATATAATCTGAGTGGATAATAAAAAAAATCCATCAATCTCTCCAAGTTGGGAGACATAGAAGGGAATCTGGATGAAATTCAGTTTGGGTTTTATCATTACAATGATTATTTCAAATCTGACTAACTTAGTGATAATCACAGATCAGATTGTTGAATGAACATTGTGAAGTGGAATGCAATTATTAGGTCACTGTGGTGCACAGCTGTTTGCATGTTAACAATAAATTACTGCAATTTTCCACCAATTTGGAGGCTGCTTCCTGTGTATAACTATTTCTATGATTCGTTTTAGTTTTTAAAACATCAAAATCTGCAACCACTAATGTATCTGAAAGAGCATATCCATAGAATTTATTCTTCAAAATGGTTTTCCAGTCACGGAACTTGACTATGACATTTGTATGAGGGATGCAAATAGGGCCTATGCACAAAGGGAGTGGATCCCCAAACCACAAGGGGATTCTCACCAATTCACAAGGGGATTCTCACCAATTCACAAGGGGATTCTCACCAAGCCACAAGTGAAGTCTCACCAATCCACCAGAGGACTGGCTAGTCTCGTCATTAAATTGAGTTATTCCAGCAGCAGAGAAAGTCTCTGACCACCAGCAAAGGAGAAGTAGTGACAGTGAATGCAGTGGACACCCTTCAGGTCCAGACATTCTTGCTTCAGCTCGACTTATAGCAACAGCAGCAGCAATGGCTAAAGCGGAGAACCAGAGAGCCAATATAAGATGGATCTGACCTTGGAACTGCTTCTGCCCCACTCCCCAAACCCAGGCAGAACCAGAGGTAAGCTAAGAGTCTTTGCCAAAGTTTATTGGACAACTTGTGGTGGGTGGATGGGGTAAGCCAACAGTGTTAGGACTGAGAAATTTTTAACATAGACCTTAATCCTTGAGGCTCAAGGCTGAAGTGCCTATGAGCACACTTCAGAAGTTTTTCTTACTGTATTCTCCTATTAACCTGGATGATAAACATTGAACTTCCCTAATATGGTTCTGTATGGTCTATAAACTCTTGCATTGGTTTTTGGATCCAGTAAAGCAGTAAGATGGGTATTGAGATGAGTAGAAAAAGGTACCGGAACATGGGGAACATGTCTGACCTCCTTAGAATTAGTTTTGTGCTACTGATTCAGTTGCTGAGGACAGTTCCCTTTTGTGAAATTGGTAAAAGTCAGATATGGCTGTCCTCATGTGGCCCTTGCCATTTTTACAACATTCCAAAACAGAATTTGTTTTGAAATCCTTAATCCTGCCAATTCCCAGTTGACGGTTTTAGAAAAAGTTACTTAATGTTTCTGACAAGGTTTCATATATTAAACACTATTACCTACTGATTATTATTCAATCAATCAATCAATCACTAATGACTGTCGAGTCCGAACCCCCTGATAGCTGACTCTCCAGCTGCATTTTCAGAGGGTTTAAAGCTCTTTGGAGTGGATTGCCTTTCTTTCTGCCACCTGTGGAGTTGAACCAGCAGAGAGGCACTGCCTTTGCATAAATAACACGTTCCTTAAAGACTACAGCTCTAAGTCACCAGAGCTCTCTCAACTTTGTTAAGACTGGAGACAGTGTAAAGAAAGCAAAATGGAGGGGTGTGTGTCAAACCTGGCCTTCAATGGGGAGCTGGGCAAGTTGAAGGAGTTCATCCTGGCCAATAAATCTCTGGCTAGTCAAATGGATCAAGACAACAGAACTGCATTGCACTGGACACGCTCCACAGGACATGCAGAAATAGTGACATTCTTGCTGCAACTTGGAGCGTCAGTGATGATAAAGTCAATGCAGGTTGGTCCTCTCTTCATGTTGCTGCTTCTGCTGGCTGAGATAAAAGTGTAAAAGCCCTTTTGGGAAAAGGTGCTACAAGCCAAAATGGCTGGACGCCCCGCCCCTGTGAAGCTTCCAAGAAAAAGCTTGAGGTTGCTGTCATGTTACTAGAAAGTACAGATGACCCAGAAGCTAAGGACCACTTTGAGGCTACAGTATTGCACCAGGTGGCTGCCAAGAGTAACTTGAAGATGATTCATATACTTCTGTACTACAGAGCATCCACAAATACACAAGTCATTGTGGCTAACGCTTCTCTGATGAGGAGAAAATGGAAGAAGCAAAACTACTAATGTCCCAAGGGGCAATTATGTACATGGAGAACAAAGAAGAAAAGACTCTCCTACAAGTGACTTTGAAGAGTCATATAAACATGTTGAATACGTTTCCTGCTGAAGTACTTTTCGCTCAAAGATTACAACTTGTTTTCAAGGTACTGAAAAACTGTTGTATAATTTTTATTGAATTTCATTAATTCTAAGTAAGTGACTTGGTGACAGATTTGAGTCTTAAGTACCTCCTAGCCCCTCCTTATAAGCTCTGGTGACCTAGTGGAAAGAATCCCCACTGCAATCCTGAAGGCACACAGTTCAAATCCGCCAGCTGCTTCCCGGGAGAAGGATGAACAATCTCCTCCCCTGTGATTCGTTGCCTCTGAAAACTCGCTGGAGGTTCAATTATGGATCAGTTCCAACTCTATGGTAAACAACAAGAACCACCCATCTCGTAGGGAGCTCTGATGGCCTAGTGGCCAAAAACTGCACTGTAATCCTTAAAACAAGGTTCGAATCCACCAGCTGCTCTGTGGGAGAAGGATGGACAATCTCCTCCTATGCACTTAGGAAAACTGCTGGAGGGCTCCAACTGGATCATACACTCCAACAACAACCAGCCCTCCTGTACACCACCAGTAATGCCACGCCAGGATTTTTACCAAATTATTTTGAGTTGATTTTAGAAGATTCTTCTGTTAACTATATCTTGTTTTTTTTTTTTTTAAGCTTATGGTAAAATTTTGCTATTTCAATTGTAAGTTTTCATTTGCTCTTATAGGAGAAATATTTACATATTTTTGTGGACCAAATTCTAGATTGAGAGGCACATAATCTAAGTCTGGCATTCACTAACACTAAAATAAATAATAGCCCATGTTAAACAACATTGTTAGCTTGGTAATATTTGGTAAGAAGCTCTAGTGACCTAGAAGGTAAGGATAGCCACAGGCAACCCAAAGGCAGATGGTTCAAATCCACTAATTGTTCAGAGGGAAAAGGATAGGTCTCCATCCCACATACTTTGGTCACATGGCCAGGAGGGACCGGTCCTTGGAGAAGGACACCATGCTCAGAAGGGTGGAGGGACAGTGCAGGAGAGGAAGACCCTGAATGAGTTGGATTGATGCAGTAACTGGGGTAATAGGAGTAAGGTGTGTCAGAGTCAGTAAGACTGACTCAGGATAGGGCAGGCTTGAGAGCTGTTGTACATAGTGTCACTACGAATCGCAGGCAACTCGACTGTACATAACAACAGCAACAACCATCTTCACTTCTGACTTTAAAAAAAGGTTTAAGTATTCAGAAGGGAAGCTCTTTGGCCTGTCTGTAGGGAGTCGCTCTTCTTAACCAAATTCAGGGCTTCTCTAGAGGTTCTCTATGAGAGAAAGGTGGACAATTTCCTCTCTTGAATTTTACTGTCTCTGGGTCAGGTATGAGTGGGTTCTGACTCTAAGGCAATAAGTGAAATGTTTTGTGAAAGAATAAAATAATTTATCTATATTGGTTCTCATCACCCTAAATAACTCACATCACTTTAGTCCCAGCAAAAATGTTTAAGTTCATTATTTATACACTTCTCTGCTATGTGTATTAGTTCTTAAGAGAAAGATAATTTTCTGAAAGGTATTTGGACTTTATATAAAGAAAAAAATTAATTTTTCTGGTAGGTATTTGGACCTTAAAACCAAATTACTCATGGTTCTCTCGTAAGCTTAGACTTTAGACTTGAAAAACGAGTTTTGGCACTGGTGTGGGTATTGTTAACGCCTGCCAAGTAATGCTACTGGCCTCAAAATATATTACTGTTTGCCTATGTGAATCATCTCTACATGTTTGTTGAGAGAACAGTGCCTACCTGAAATGCTGCAGTTTCATGAAATCATTTTAAAATAATACATTCTGGGAGAAAAAGGGATATATATCAGTGAAACAGGGATCCTCTGGCTTGAAGATTTAAGCAGTCAAGTCCCATAATCAATGGGTTTTATAGCTTATAATGGATACATTCATCTTTCACTTATGTAACCTGAGTAGCTAAAAGCTTTTGATAATTTTCTCATTAGAAAATTTAGTTGTTTAAAGACAAATTGTTTTCTTAAATTGATGAAGGTAATTCTATAATTCACAGTTCTGGCACCTCACTCTTATTACCCCAGAAGACACCTTGTTTCTGAAGCAAATTTTGGATTCATGGAATACTCATTTGCATGCCTGGACACTCCATCAAACATAAAAAATTCTGCATGATTAAACAGAATATATTATTCTGCTTCCTTATTTGCATAATAAATCAAACCTACACTGTGAGTCATTAAGTACCAGTTATAGCATCTAACACCGTGTACTTTCTACCTCTTGCTCAATTTTCACATTAAAATAATTTTAAAGGGTTGCAATAGTTATAAAATTAAAAATAGGTCTTCAAGAATGTATGAACTAGTTTAATATGAAAACTGCATACTAAATGCAAAAAAACCCCAAATAATTCTATCAATCACAGACTTTGGATTTCAACCCAATAAATAAGAGCTGACCTATCTATTTTTGAGATTAGATATTGTGTTAGGTGTTTTATCCACAATTTTCTTCCTCATAGGTCTGGTGCAGGTATCAGTAACGAGGGTCTGCTTATATCACCCTGTTTTCTCCCAATGCTCCTTTAGATGTTGTTGTTGTTGTTATGTGCCGTCGAGTCGTTTGCAACTCATAGCGACCCTATGTACAACAGCCCTAAACCGTGTTCTATCCTGTGCCAATCTCATTGCCTCTGACACACCCATCCCAATTACCCCAGTCACTGAGTCCATCTCATCGAGGGTCTTCCCCTCCTGTGCTGTCCCTCCACTCTACCCAGCATGATGTCCCTCTCCAAGGACCTGTCTCTCCTTACAACATGTCCAAAGTATGTCAGACAGAGCCCCAGAATTCTTGCCTCCAAGGAATAGCCTGGTTTAATACAGGATGGATCTGTTTGTTTTCTTGGCAGTCCATGGAACATTCAACACTCTTCTCCAGCACCACAGCTCAAAGGCATCAATTCTCCTTCTATCCTCCCTAGTCATTGTCCAACTCTCTGATGCACAACAAGTGATTGCAAAGACCATGGCCTGTATCAGGCACACCTTAATCTCCAGAGAGACACCGTTGCTCTTGAGTACTTTAGAGAGGTCCCTAACCACAGACTTTCCCATTGCAATACATTTTTTTTTTTATTTCCTGGCTGCTGGTGCCAAGAGTGTTGACCGTGGAGCCGAGCAAACTGAAGGTGTGAACAATCTCAATCTCTTCTCCATCCATCCTGATGCTACTGGTTGGTCCAGTGGGGAGAATCTTTGTCTTCTTGTCATTGAGCCTCAGTCCATACTGAAGGCTGCAGTCCTTGACACTCTGCAGTAAGTGCATGAGGTACTGAAAACCCTATGTAGCCCTTTAGATAAGAAGTTATTAATCCGTAGTTGACTGTTCAGTGGGTTTTTGGAGGCTACAAGTCAGAAGAGAGGAGATTGTTTATCATTTTCTGTGAAACAGCTGGTAGACTTGAACCATGTACCTTTGGGTTAGCAGCACAACTCCTTCTTTACTAGACCACCAGAGCTACCTACTGGACTTCTTGTTAGGTGCTATCAAGTTGACTGACTCATGGTGACCTTATGAATAATGGACCAGAACCTTGTCCTATCCTCATCATTGCTGATACTGTTGAGCCCATTGATATGGTCACTGTGCTGATCCATCTTGCTGAAATTCTTCCTCTTTTCTGCTGACCCTTGCACCTTCCAAGCTAGATGTCTTTTTTCCAAGGACAGGGCCCTCCTGGCAAAATGCCCAAAGTATGTGAGGCAAAATTTCACCATTCTTGTCTCTAAGGAGCGTCCTGGTTGTATTTTGTCCAAGACTTGTTTGTATAAGATTTGTTTTCCAAGAACAAATTGTTCTCTTGGCAGCCCATAGGCTATTAAATATTCCTCTCCAACACCACAACTGAAAGGCATTAATTCTTCTTCTATTATCCTTATTCATTGTCTCACTTTCAGACAAGTAATTGGAAAAGACCATGGCTTGAATCAGGTGCATCTTAGTCTTTAAATTGAGATCATTGCTCTTTAGCACTTTGGACAGATCTTTGAAAAGAGATTTGCCATTAGTGCTGCTTAAGATAAATTAATATAACTCAGTAAGTGTTATATGTAACATGTGCCCATTGAGTCAGAACCAACTCATAGCTAACCTACCTACCGTCAGGTTTTGGGAGGGCAGTAATTCTCCCAGTGGGACAAGGATGCCCATCCTTTTCCTCCAAAGCTGTCTTTGGGGTAGCCTCCCTAGTCCCTACAGACAGTGCTTCCAGAGCTCTCTAATTCATGAAATAGTGTAAGGAAAAATAAGCAAAAGGGGGTGGGGGTGAAAAAAAAATTAAAAATTCAATGAAATATAATTCACTTGTGATCTTTTCAAAGCCAGGAAGAATTAGTAAAATACATTCCATAGGGGAAAAAATAAACAGTAATAATCACAACAAAATTCTGTTATTATCTATATAGAGATTACCTGATTATTCCTGACTGGCGCAGTTCTGAAAATTTCAATGTGCACATAAGAACATAACAGATACTCTAAAATTAGCACTTCTTTAAATAAGTCATTTTCGTTAATCCAATGTGTAATAGCTTTTCATGTCAGGCTTCAGAGCTGTTGAACATAGGGTCTCTATGAGTCGCGGGCAACTTGATACCATGTAACAACAACAGGCAAAGATATCCGTAGAAACATGGAATCATAAGACCATTTAAATATCCTTACAGCCACAGATGTATTTGTTCTTTCGGCTGAGTGCTGATAATTCACGGCTTACTTTCTATTTTCTTATATTACATTGATATTTACTGTAGCAGCCTTCCTCTTCCACAAGGAATCACCACAATTATTAATACAGATCTTTCAGATTCATGTCATTAAGAGAATGAAAACAATAGCGGTAGCAAAATAATATTTAAGCTTTTCAATTCAACTTCATGTCTTTGGGTTTTAATATGGGAATATATTAGAACTGGAGCACAGGAGGTTGTGTGTTGAAATAATTACTGAAAGATCAAACATTAGACCCCACCAATCACTATGAGGGAGATGAGACAGACAGACTGCTTCTATGAATAGCTACAATTTTGGAAACCTCATGGAGGGACATTATGAAGCTAAATCAGCTTAACGGCAGTGTGTTTAGTTTTGTTTTGGTTTTTATACGCAACTTTAGTCTTTTCATTTTTTTCTACATTTGACTGAGAATTATACAAGATCTGTTTCCTGTTACCCTAACATGTGTACAATACTGTCCTTCAGGTCTCCAACATTATGCCATGATAGTATAATGTGAATGAGCAGGGGGAAATGTATTTGCATGATTTTAAAAGGAATAAATGCTGTCAGGACATTTAGAAAGAAAAGATCTAGGGTTAAAGACTGTGAGATGAGGTTTTACCATCTTTGACTCTAAGGAGCACCCTGGTTGCATCTCCTTCGAAACAGATACGTCTGTTCGTTTTGCAGTCTGCTCTGTTAACTACTCTTTCTCAACATCACAATTCAAAGATGGTGGAGTTTTGTTTTTCTTTAGTTTTCCTTATTCTTTGTCCAACTTTCAGAGGTATAGAGCACCACTGAAAATGTCATCACTTAGATCAGGCAGACATTAGAATTTAAGCTGACATCGATGCTCTTTGCAGTTTTATTATGCATATTTGCCTTTGTAGAATAAATTGTAGGGTCAAATCTCCAGAATTTATCATATTTTGTGATATGAAGCTGTCTGTGCTGCAATCTTGAAGGCACGAGGTTCAAATCTACCAGTTGTTCTGAGGGAGAAGGAGGGGCAATCTCCTCCAGAGTGATCAACTGTCCCTGAAAACCTGCTGGAGGGTCAGCTCTGGGTTGGCTCCAACTCTACGGTACACAACAACAATGGAAGTGGGTATTCGAAACTTTGTTGTGAGGTATTGTTGAGTCTGGTATGACTCATAGCATATGAATAGGCAACCAGAACCCTGCATTATCCTGTGCCATTCTCATCAGATGGCACACTTGAGCCCTCTGCTGAGGCTAATTCTTTTTGTTGAGGGTCTTTTTCTCATTTGCTGACCCTCCGTCTTTCCAACTGTGACATTCCTTTACAAGAATAGCCTCACCTAGCTACAAGCATAATGTATAAAGATGACGCTTCATCATCTTTGCCTCCAGGAAGCACTTGGGCTGCACTTTTCCCAAGACTTATCTGTTTGTTCTCTTGGTAGTCCTTGGAATAGTCAACAATCTTCTCTCGAATCACAACTCAAAGTCATCAATTCTTCTGTCATCCTTTTTCACTGTTTAGCTCTCTGATATATAGTTTTTGTTGTTATGTGTCGTCAAGTTGCTTGTGACTCACAACGATCCTATGTACAAGAGCCCTAAACCTGTTATGCCCCAAATCCAGTTCCCCCCAAGTCACCAAGGAGCCGACACCGATGCAAGGGCAAGAGGGAATTTATTTCAGATTCGAATCCGGGCCGCGTTCCAAACCGTGCCCATACAACAGGGAAGATGGCCGCGGCCCCCGATTCTGGGCTGTCCTGCCTATTTAAAGGGGAAAGCCCGCGAAAACAGGGTGATACAGGATTGGCTGGTTCACAGGAAGGGCGCGAAAACAGGGTGATACAGGATTGGCTGATGTTTGGGTGGGGGCTCTTTTCTCCCTTTCCCCACAGTTTTCAGTTTACTGCTCTAGAGGCACATATATATATTTTAAAATGACATATTGGTTACAAAATGGAGTCCCTCAAACCCTGCTCTATCCTGTGCCAACCTCTCTGTCTCCGACACACCTACTCCCACTACCCCAATCACTGAATTGATCCATCTCATGGAGAGTCTGCCTCTCCTGCACTGTTCCTTCACTCTCCCAAACATGATGCCCCTCTCTCCAAGGACTGGTCCCTCCTTGAAGCATGCCCAAAGTATGTCATACGAAGTTTCAGAATCCTTGCCTCCAAGGAGCAGCCTGGCTTCACCCCCTCCAGGACAAGCTTGCTTGTTCTCCTAGCAGTCCATCATATATATGCAACACTCTTCTCCAGAACCACAGCTCAAAGGCATCAATTCTCTATCATCCCTAGTCACTGTCCAGCTCTCTGATGCATAGCATGCAATTTTTAAGACTATGGCCTGTATTAGGCACACTTTATTCTCCAGCCTGACATCGTTGCTGTTCAGTACTATGGAGAGGACCCTGACAACTGACTTTCCCAATGCAATTCGCCTCTTGATTTCCTGGATGCTGGTACCAACATTGTTGACTGTGTAGCCAAGCAAAAGAAAACTCTTATCTCAATCTCTTCACCATCCATACTGATGCTGCCAATTGGTCCAGTGGTGAGAATCTGTGTTTTCTTGATGTTGAGCTTCAATGTATATTGAAGGCTGCAGTCCTTGACCTTCTGCAGCAAGCACTTCAGCTCCTCCTTAGTGTCAGCAAGCAGGACTGTGTCATCTACATAATGCAGGCTGTTAATGAATCTTCCACCAATCCTGATGCCTCATTCCTCCTCATACAGCCCAGTGTCCTAGATCTGTTCTGTATACAGATTGAAAAGGCATTGAGACAGAACACATCCCTGGCAGACCCCCTTCTCAGTTTTGAACCATGCAGTGTCTCCTTGCTCTGTTCTGATGACTGCCACTTGGTCCAAGTATAGGTTTCGCATAAGCACAATCAAATTATGCCTAGTAGGTGATTGAAAAGATCATGGCTTCTGATGGGAGCACCTTCAAACTGACATCATGGCTCTTTAGCATTTTGGAGAGGTTCCTGACAGCTGATTTGCCCAGTGCAATATGTCTCCTGATTTCCTAACTGGTGGTATTAAGGGTGTTGATTGTTGATTTAAGCAAGATTAAATCATTGACAACATGAATCCTTTCTGAAATTATCTTACTGTTGACTGGTGGTCCTGTGGTAAAGGCCTTTGTCTTCTTGATGTTGAGATGTAATCCATACTGAAGGCTGTAGTCCTTTTCCTTCTGAAGCAGCATTTAATTTCCTCCACACTTTCAGCAAGCAATGTTGTGGCATCTGCATATCACAGATTGTTGATGAGTCTTCTACTAATCTTGGTGCTACATTCTCCTTAATAGAATCCAGCTTCATTAATTATTTCTTAGCATACAGATTAAATAGATATGGAGAAAAGATACAACCCTGACACACACCTTTCCATATTTTAAACCATACAGTGTTCCTTTACTTAGCTCAGACAACAGATCTTGGTCTAGGTATAGATTCCATATGAGCACAATTAGGTGTTCTG
>NW_006399756.1:23944427-23946682 GCF_000299155.1 Elephantulus edwardii | reverse complement strand
ACCAGATGCTCCTCAGAAGCACAAGCAATCTCCTTCCGTATGATTAACTGTCTCTGAAAATCCCCCGGAGGGCCAGCTATGGGTCAGATCCAGCTCAACAATGGTTCACGACAAAAACAACAAATATAAAAGTTAGCATACAATATTTGCAATGCAGATACGTTGCTTTCTTAGATGTCATTAAGTTGGTTCTGACTCAGAGCGACCTTATGTTTGGCAGAACAAAGGGGCTCATTTTTATGTAGCATCTTCACAGCCACTGCCACGTCCGAACCCATCACTGCAGCTGCTACGCCAATTTACCTCACTGAGGGTCTCAATCTACTTTACTGTAGATAGATTCCCCACTGTTCCAAGTTCAACATCTTTTCAAGGCAATATATCTAGGTAAAAATTATGCATTGGTATACAATGACCGAATTGTAATACAGAGGAAATGAGTCAGCCATTATCTTGATATTGGAATTTAAGGTGTGTGGTTTTTTCTCCTTTGTAGATCTCTGATGTTGTTTTATTGCCAATTACTCACTTTTGAATTTGCCTTTAAAAATGCACTGAATTTTTATATTTTACATAGGAATATTATACCGTTTCTAAATAACTTAAACCATGAGTATTTGGAATCAAAGGAAAAACATTTTGAAATGTTTACGATTTGCTTCCCATTCATCCTTCTCTAGGTTGAAAAAATAAGGCTACTTAGGGATGGTGAATCACACGCAGATGGGTTATTTCATATTCATATGTGTATATATAGCCAGTTTGGATAAGAAAGAATTTGTTGTGTTATCTTGTTACTTCTTAGTCAAAATGTTGACACCGAGATTCTCTACTGCTTACTATTTCATATAAGCTAATGAAATATAGGCTTAATAAAATAGTCACTCAAGCAGCTGTTTGTTCTACTTTTAAGAAGAGCTCGTAAGTGGATATTGTCAATTTATTACACAGAATAAGATATGATCTTGTAGCTTCCATCAGTACAGCCCAAGATATGGAGAGTGAATTGAATCCTTCTTCTACATTATTCCTTTTTGAATAGCTGAAGATACTTACCATGCTTACCTTAGGCTTATTCTTTCTCAAAATCAACATGTTACTTCCATTAGTTCTTTTCAGATATTAATGTACACTACATCATTTTCCTCTTCCATTTCTTTGTACTTTTCAAAGCGTTTTGCTTATATTAATGACGTAGACCTTTAAATAATATGTTGTTGTTGTTGTTATGTGACGTTGAGTGACTTGTGACTCATAGTGACCCTATGTACAACAGCCCTAAACTCTGCTCTGTCCTGTGCCGATCGCACTGTCTCTGACACTCCCATCCCTATTACCTACTTATTGAATCAATTCACCTCATAGAGGGCCTTCCCCTCCTGCGCTGTCCCTCCAACCTCCCAAGCATGATGTCCCTCTCCAAGGACCTGTCCCTCCTTATAACATGTCCAAAGTATGTTAGACGGAGCCTCAGAATCCTTGCCTCCAAGGAGCCACCCAGTTTAACCCTTTCCAAGATGAATCTGCTAGTTTTCCTAGCAGTCTATGGTACCCTCAATACTCTTCTCCAGCATCACAGCTCAGAGGTATTAATTCTCCTTCTATCCTCCTTGGTCCAACTCTCTGATGTATAACAAATGATTGCAAAGACCATCGCCTGTATCAGACGCACCTTAGTCTCCAGAGAGACACCACTGCTTTTCAGTACTTTGGAGAGGTCCCTAACAGCAGACTTTCCCATGGTAATACGCCTTTTAATTTCCTGGCTACTGGTGCCAAGAGTGTTGACTGTGGAACTAAACAAACTAAAGCTGTGAACAATTTCAATCTCTTCACCATCCATCCTGATGCTGCCAATTGGCCCAATGGTGTGAGAATCTTTGTCTTCTTGACATTGTGCCTCAATCCATATAGTAGGCTGCAGTCCTTGACACTCTGCAGCAGGCACTTCAGGTCCTCCTCAGTTTCAGCAAGCAGGGTTGTGTCATCTGCAGATTGTTGATAAATTATCCACCGATCTTGACCCCACATTTCTCCTCATAGAGCCCAGCCTCCCAGATAATCTTCTACATACAGGTTGAAAAGGTATGGAGACAGGACGCATCCCTGGCGTACGACCTTCTTAATTTTGAACCATGCAGTGTTTCCTTGCTCTGTCCTGACGACTGCCTCTTGGTTCAAGTATAGGTTTCTCATTAGCACAATCAAGTGTTCTGGTATTTCCATTCTTCTCAGAGTCAGCCACAGTTTGTTAT
>NW_006399756.1:23943077-23944102 GCF_000299155.1 Elephantulus edwardii | reverse complement strand
TTTCTTGGCACAACTTGGTGAGCACATCCAGGGCAGCATCTGTTAGCTGAAATATCTCAATTGGGATACCATCTATTCCTGGGGCCTTATTTTTTTGCTAGTTCCTTCAAAGCAGCCTGAAGTTCTTCCTTCATCACCATAGGCTCTTGGTCATATGTTGTTTCATGAAATTCTTCTGTGTCTTCCAATTCCTTTTGATACAGTGACTCAGGTCATTAAATTAATAATTGTGTGTTGTGTTGTGTACCATATAGTTGGGACAGACCCCTAGCAGATCCTCTGGTGGGTTTTCAGAGGCAGTTAATCACACGAGAGGAGGTTGCCCATCCTTCTCCCATGGAGCAGCTGGTGGATTCAAGCAGCCTTTAGGATTGCAGTGCAGCTTCTTTCCACTATGCCACCAGAGTTCCCTAATTAATAATTAACAAAGGTTTATTAATCTCAAATTATAAATAAAATGGAGATACAGGAACAAAGATTTAGTAAGTATATCAAAGACTCATTTGTTTATTTATCCTTCTTGGGATTCAACACTGAGAAGATGGTTAATGCCCAGCTCTCTTGTACTCTTTATTCCTGCATATATTTTAGGGTAGAAGTAATAATAAGCATGAAAAAGAGTTATTTATGTATTTCTAAACTGTCTCTCTCTATATATAACATATCCTATATTAATTGTTGTTACGTGCCATCGAGTAGCTTGCGACTCATAGCGACCCTATGTACAACAGCTCTAAACTCCTCTCTGTCCTGTGCCAATCGCACTGTCTCTGACACTCCCATCCCCATTAACCCAGTCACTGAATCAATCCACCTCATAGAGGGCCTTCCTCTCCTGCGCCGTCCCTCCACCCTCCCAAGCACAATGTCCCTCTCAAAGGTCCAGTCTCTCCTCACAACGTGTCCAAAGTATGTTAGACGGAGCCTCAGAATCCTTGCTTCCAAGGAGCCACCCGGTTTAACCCTTTCCAGGACAAGTCTGTTTGTTTTCCCAGCAGTCCATGGTATTCTCAATACTCTTCTCC
>NW_006399756.1:23886526-23942472 GCF_000299155.1 Elephantulus edwardii | reverse complement strand
ATAATGTCTATTTATATACATATGTGTGTTAAGGAAGTTAGTATTAAGACTAACAGTGAAAGCAAAGTAAAAAAAAAAAGGTACAGAGTTTTGAAATGACCTATTTTCCTCTTTACTGTGCCATATCAGTAAGGGAGCACTGGTAGCTCAGTGGCAAGAAGCTGTGCTGAAATCCCAAAGGCATGTGGTTCAAATACACAAGCTCCTCCCCTGGAGAAGTACAGGAAGCTTCCTCCCATGTGCTTAATTGCCTCTGATAAACCACCAGAGGGTCAGCTATGGGTTGTTTCCGACAATGTTGTGCAATGGTGCACAACAACAACCTATTGGCAATATCACTCTCATATTCACAAGATGACTAAAGCAATATCCCGTGCTGAATTTTCACTACTATGGATTTAGTAGAAAGCCCTGGTGGCTTAAGTGGTAAGGAGTTGTGATGCCAACCCAACAAAGAAAGATGAGCAATCTCCTCTTCAACTTATAGTGTCTGAAAACCTAATGGAGGTCTCGCTATGGGTCAGTTATGTACTTACAACCAATTCTTTGTGTCCACTCAAAATGTGTGTTGGAGCTCTGGCCTGCTATAGAAGGTCTGGTTCTCTTTGGAAACAATGGGATTCTTCATTATGTTAATATGTTCATACTAGAAAAAAATAAGTTCTAAACCTAATCACTTCTGAATTCTAAAAAGAATTCAGTGGGAGAGAGGAGCCATGTCGGAATTTATCAACAAATTAAAGAATGCCAAAGTTTATCAACAGGCACCAGATACTAGAAGTAAAATCTGTGAAGATAAAAGCCAAGAAAAAGGGCAGTTCTATTTTGTTACTTGAGTCACAATGAACTAGATGGTATCTAATATTTAAACTAAATTTTAGAGCAGTCCTATTGAAGTAGGACTTTAAATTTTCCCTTTGAAGATAATGAAATGAAGGCTCAGACATTACATAACTTTGATATTAAATAGGTTTTTATTTAATTTTGACTATTCCAGTTTATTACCATATATCCTTGGGCAAAATCTACCACCTTTCTGTTATACCTCAGTAAGTCCAGTCTCCCCTCCAACCGTTAGTTAACTTTAATGGAAGCTCAGATTCTATGAAGCTTACACATCTGTGATCTGATCTTTCGTTTACCATTCCATATAAGCTGTTTAAGCCCGATGGTCGTCAGCACTGAGCTCTCAGCAGTTTCTTTTTGCCACATGGGGCACACACCCTACATCTCTGTTAGTGATAACGAATCTGGAAATATTGCTCTGCTCCTGAGAAGTTTCAAACCATGAACAATTAACTGTTCCAACTCTTCACCAAAGATTCATCATTCTGATGAAATTTAATCTGATAATTGAGAAAAATTGAGAGGAAGGCTATTGCTTCAGGGCACCTTGGGTAGATCACAAAGTTCAATATCATAGAAACTTTTTCTTTTCCTCTCTAGCTTGGTTTTTTCTTTTTTTTTTTTTTCAGATCATCAAGCTAAATAATGAATCAGAAGTTTCCTGATGTCGTTTCTACCAGGAGGTTTAAATTAGACATAGCCTCCCTTGGGTACTATTCAAACAAGTTCTAATGACAGTGTAAAAATATTGAAAGAAGCTAAATGAGATTCTTTTATTTAAATATACATAACTATACATGTACCAACTTCACTTCATTGGAATAAAAAGGAAAGAAGTAACTCGAGTGTTAATACCACTCTCTCACTGCTTGACTTTATACATAAATGCCAATAATTTGGAGGTTTTGCAAGATGGATATTTATAATTACTGCAGATTTCATTAGCTAAAAAGCCAGCATTAGAAGGTAAAAATTACATTTTGATGAACAATTCTTAGGAAAGATGTCATGAATTGGTATCTGGAGGATATAATCATGACTTAAAAATCAAGCAGATTAAATGAGTCCAGGAAAGGGCTAGATGGAATAAAGATTAAAATAACTTCAAAGGCAGGCCCCTCTTCAACCATTCTCCCACCCCCTGGGGGAAAATGAAGGAGAAAGAAAAGAAATAAGAAAGAATAAGAAATGTGTGTTTAAAATGTAATTTGTGTTTTAAAACCTTACAGTTAACGGAGGAAATCTGAACTGACAATTTTTATAGTTGTGATCTAGCACGGCAAATTAAAGGCTTTGGCAGTAAATAAATAACTTTTCAGGATGGTGCTAAAATACAATGGACACTCACAGGGTTTTTTCCGGAGCTCTGCCTTGTCAGATTTCAAGAATCCAGCACCATCTCGCTTGAGGATAATGATCAAGAAAAACTGGGAAGTCTGGGTCTTCTAACACATATTTGGAGACAATCTTATGTAGCTGATGATAATAGTAGTAACTAATAAGGAAGACTGAAGAAAAACCTATGTCTTTAAATTATGGTGTTGAAAACAACTATGAGATATCATCTCATCCCAATAAGAGTAGCAAAATTTAACAGGACAGCACACAACAAATGCTGGCGAGGTTGTGGAGAGACTGGAACACTTATTCACTGTTGGTGGGAGTGTAAAACAGTGCAACCACTATGGAAAGCTGTATGGCGTTTTCTCAAAAAGTTGGAAATAAAAACACCATTTGACCCAGCAATTCCACTACTGGAAATTTACCCTAAAGAAGCTATAACTGCCACCCAAGTAGATATATGCACACCCATGTTTATGACGGCTTTGTTCACAATAGCAAAGAGTTGGAAAGAACCCAAGTGCCCATCAACACACAAATGGATGGAAAAGCTCTGGTATATTCACACAATGGAATACTATGCAGCATTAGAAAAAAACAGGAACTCATGAAATATTATGCAAAATGGGTGACCCTGGAGGATATTAATACTGAGTGATATCTCAGTCATAAAAGGACAAATATTGCATAGGACCACTGTTATAAAGTGGAATTGACATTGGGTTTGAGGGAAGACTGAGAAAGAGGGGATAAATAATGCATTGAAACAGATGAGGGAGAGAGCTGTTTAAAAGGGATATATGATTAGGTACTATTGTCATGACAGGTGTCCAGAATGAATGCTGCACAGTGGAGTGGGCTTGGGGGCAGGGATTGTAAAACAATCAAAGAATTTTTCTTTTACTCTTCAAAGAGAAAAGCGATTTTGGGAGGTGGGGGGGAGGAGGGCAGGGAGAAAAGTGCAACAATCAATGAATGGAAATCCTAAGTCTCTGTAAACTTTAATTAAAATTAGTTAAAAAATTATTATGGTGTTGGGGAAGAATACTAAATACCCCATGGGCCAACAAAAAAACAAACAAATCTATCTTGGAGGAAGTGCTGCCTGGATGTTCTTTAGGGCCAAGAGTAGTGAAACTTCCTTTCATATCATGGAGGCATGTTGCTACGGGGAGCTGGTCATTCTAAAAAGGCATCATGCTAGCAAAGATAAAGGGTCAGTGAGAAAGAGGACTATCCCTAAGGATACAGATTGATACAGTGGCTTCCACAATGGACTTGAATGTGAAGATGATACAAAATAGCACAGGATTCATGTCTGTTGTTTACAGGTTTGCTATGAGTCTTTATTAGTTTGAGTAGACCTAAAGCCAATATTGTTATCATAACCAAATACAAGGACTACTACTCCACAGAATGCATTGAGATAAGCGCTCTCTACGAAATGTCTTTACTAGAACAAGTGATTTAACAAAGGGGTGCATGAATCAACATATGAAAGAATCTTATTTTGCATTCTTTATATTTTTTTTTCAACTACTGGGTCATAGTACAGTGATTGCCACAATGGGCTCTTGTGTGTCAAAGTGTGAGGATGGCATAGGATAGAATAGGGTTCAGATCTTTATTCATAGGGTTGCCATGAGTCGTCGATAACACTTAACAAAAACATTGGGTTATAACATAACATCAATTGAACTTGAAGTTGCTTTTATATTAATGTTGTTGACTGCCGTCGAGTTGAGCACGACTCATAGAGACCCTATGAACAAAAGACCTGAAGCTTTTCTATAACTATCAACATTTATCAAAGTCTATAGTTTCCAGAGGCATGTTGTTTAGGAAATGAATGCCACTCCTTTTTCCAAAATAATAATGATGTCATTTTAAAAAATAAAATAATCACAACTATCTACTTTTCCGAAATCATTAATTCAACAAAAGATTGGGGGCTCAAATTAAACTAGAATATAAATTAACGATATTCTTCATTAATTTCCACACTCTGTCAGGTGACTTTTCTTTGAAATGGGAACAAATATAGATCTCTTCCAGTCAATTGGCCAGGTATTTGTCCTCCAGATTTCTTGGCACAATTTAGTAGTTTCAGGGCAGTGTTCATTTGTTGAAATATGTCAATTCGCATGCCATCAATTCCTGGAGCCTTGTTTTTTGGCAAATTCTTTCAGAGAAGCTTGAACTTCTTCCTTCATCACCACAGGCTCTTGCTCACATATTGTTTCATGAAATTTTGGTGTTAGCCAGTTCCTTCTGGTACAGTTGACTCTGTATACTCTTTCCAGCTTCTTTTAGTGCTTCTTGGATCATTTGATATTCGACCCAAAGTATCCTTAAGTATTGCAACTTGTGGCTTTAATTTGGTTTTCAATTCCTTTAGCTTAAGAAATGCTGAACAAGTTCAGTCCTTTCGATTTTCTGACTCCAGCTCTTTGCACATTTCATTATAATACAATACTTTGTTTTGTTTTCCCTAGCTGCCCTTGGAAATCTTCTGTTCAGCTCTTTAATTTCTTGATTTCTTCCCTTTGATTTGCCTTCTTGGTGCTCTAGTACATTATTCAGAGTCTTATCTGACATCCGTTTTGGTCTCTTCTTCTTCCTCTGCCTTTGTAATGATTTTTCTGCATTCTTCATGGTAGATATTCTAGGTATCTTCCCACAGCTCATTTTGTTTTGCTCATTGGTGTTCAAGGTCTCAAACTCTTTCCTGAGATGGTTTTGAAATTCAAGTGGGGTAAACTTAAGATCGAGTTTAGGTTCCTGTGGATTGATCAACTTCTGCTTGAACTTGCATATGAGTAGTTGGTGGTCTGTTTCTCCATCAGTACTTAGCCTAGTTATCACAGCTGATATTGAGCTTCTCTGGAGATTCTTTCCACAGATGCAACAGATTTAATGCCTATGCATACCATCAGGTGAAATCCATGTGTAAAGCCTGCCTTTGTGTTTCTTAGAAAAGGTATTTGTAATGAATAAATAACTGAATGCACAGAATGCTATCATTTTATCTCCAGCTTCATTTGTCACCAAGTCCATGTTTTCCTACTACTGAACTTTCTTCCCCATTCCCAACTTTTGCATTCCAGTCACCTGTTATTATTAATGCATCTTGATTGCATGTTCAATCAATTTCTGAATGGAAAAGTTGGTAGACATCTTCTATTTCCTCTTATTTGGCTCTAGTTGTTGGTGCATATATTTGAATGATAGCAGTATTCACTGGACTTCCTTGTGTGTGTGTATGACTATTATCCTGTCACAACACTGTATTTCAAGATGGATTTAGAAAACAGTATAAAACACTAAATTTTTTATTGTCTTTAAGAGGCAGGTCTCTGAGAAAGAACAAGACTGAGGTAAAGAAGCAAAATCCTAAAACCCATTCAGGCATTGCTTATTGTTTTAGTTATATTATGCAAAACCAATCAGGAAAACAAACACTTCCCCCAATCTTTACTAGGCCCATCTCTGTTTTAAGTCCTGCTTGAGACAAAAGCCTTTAAAGATGTGTTGGGGTTTTTTTTTCCAGAAATTCAGCCCTGCTGTAGAAACACATAATTACTTCTTTTTAATGAGCCAGAGAAACTATATTTCCATTAATACTACAAAATGGGAAGGGAATATCCATAAACATATTATTTATGTGTGAGTAGTGGATTAAGCGTACTTATTTTTTCATTCTTACTAGGATGTATAACTGATGTATTTTGTATTATATTAAAAATAATTTTGCAGTTGCTTGTTAATTTTTGTTCAGTGTTTCTCTGAGTTTCTTGGAGCTAAAACCTGTTTTGCTAGATCATTTGTAAGATTACTGGAAATTACATTTTATGATGTCTCTTGGGGAAGGAGATTCCTTTTATTGCAAATCCTCATTATCTTTTCTGATTTCCAGGAAAGCAGGTATTGAGTGCAAGATTTCAGTTTCAGAACAAATTGCTCCAACTGCCCTGATATGCTGCCTTCTTTCTCTGGTAAAGCAGAACCATAAATAGCGATATTAATTGTCAGATTCATTTGATAATCTCTCATACCCAACTATCAAATTATATTTATGATGGATTAATTAATGATATCCTGTGAAGGGTACTATTACGTGTATCAGTTACTGCTCAGATAAGGAGACACTATGTCTCAAAATCTTTTGTATTCACTCTAATTTCCATGCCCACTTATTTTCAAGCCAGCATAAAAAGGAACAAAATCCTGGTCAACTTCTAAGAGCAAAATTCAGACTCTCAACAATATAAATTAAAAACACCTATTTATTTGAAAGTACAAACAACATCAAGTTGGGAAGGCTGTTAATTAGAACAAATCAGGCCATTCCATTGAAGAGTCCTTGTTATGTGCTGTAGGGTCCTAACTTCCAGGCAGCAAGTCTTATTTCACTCACAAAGGAGTGACTTACCTTCCAGTTATTTTGATGATTGAATATGAGTGACCATTTGCCTTTTAAACTATTTAAGACCCCAGACATCATGGTGCAAAGGACAGAATTTGAATATCATTTGATGGGAAGCCAGATACCACTCCAGGCCTCTTCACCATGCAATCTAAAATATAGAAGGCTGATTTGGAGGGAAGTTGATTAAATTAAAAGTTGATTAAGCAAAGACTTAAGTCAAAAAATATATCTATAGTAATTTCAGTTTCTACCTATGAGTAGGAATGCATGTTTGAGTATAGACACAGGCGGAGAAACATTTGCTCAAAGAATGACACAATAAACAATATTTAAAAGAACATATTTATGCAATAATTGTAAAAGCATAAATAATACACATGACAGAGTTTAAGTAAATCTCAGTTTAGTTAGGAACCATGTGTTATACAGGCCTGGTTATTGTTGTTATTCTATATATTTTCTCTTTCTGATCTCCAAGTTAATAGAACTTGAGGTTTAATTTTTCCAGGAGTTAGAAATTCCTGGCAGTCTCTAGTTCTTTTATCAGTTGAGAAAGGCATTTCCAGGTCTTAATCTCATGTAATATGACTGTACAAGTTTGGGTTAGAACCACATTATGGTACTTTCCAGATAGTTTAAGGATATCTTCTAATTGGTGTCTTGGCTAATCTATATTCTCCGGAGACAATGGTGAACAGACTTAAGGATTTAAATTTCTAGTTACCTATGGGTTTCGGTTTTTGGTGTTTTTTTTTTAACAGTGAGAGGATAATTAATTACTTATGAGTTATAGAAGGAATAATATTGGAAGAAGACTCATCAAGAACCTGCATTATGCAGATGTTACAATCTTATTTGTTGAAAGTGAGGAAGACTTGAAGCACTTGCTGCAGAAAATAAATAAAATAAAGCCTTCAATATGGATTGCATATCAATGCCAAGAAAGCAAGGATTCTTATTACTGGACAGATAGGCAGCATTGCTGTTGATGGAGAAAAGATTGAAACTGTCAGCAACTTCATCTTAGTTGGACCACAATTAACACCCTTGGTATCAGCACTCGGGAAGTAAGGACAATGTATAAGAATGACAGAAGAATCTATGCATTTGAGTTGTGGTGTTGGAGAAGAGTTCTGAATATTCCATGATATTCCAAAGAGACAAATCTTAGGAAAAGTGCAACCAGCGTATTCCTTGGAGGCAAAGATGGTGAAGTTTCATACAATATTTTGGGCATGTTGCTAGGAAAGATTACTTCTTAGAGAAGGACGTCATGCTTGGAAAAGTGGAGGACCTGTGAAGGAGAGGAAAACCTTCAACAAGATGGATCAACACAGTGCCTGCAGCAATGTTAAAAACGTGCCAGATGGTAAGAATGGCATAGGATAGGACAGGGTTTGGTTTTGTTGTTCATAAGGTTGCTATGAGTAGTGTACTTGATTTTTGATGGGACTTAATATTTTTAGCTTCTAGGTAAGCAATTTAGCCTGCCTTCTATTAATAAAATTACTTTCTTTACAGAAAACATGTTTTATGTAGTATCTACTCTAAGTTACTTAGGAGGAAAGAACAAAGCACCAAAACAAACCCACAACAGGCTAGTTTAGTTGGCTCTGATTCATAGGGACCCTCCGTTGAGTTTATGAGGTTGTAAATCCTTAGTGAAAGGAGATTGCCCATCCTTCTCCCTTACCTGGCGGGTTCCATGCTAGCAACACAAGAGCTACACACCACTTGAGCATTAACTAACATTCCAAAGAAATCAGTGAAAATAAATTTGTTCTGATAAAGCAATTATGTGAGCCTTAAAAACCACAACCTTTCTGAGGTATAGCCTTTCAAGAAAAGTTATGTTTTTAAGAGTTACATAAACATGTACAAATTTATTGTCATTGATACTTGGGAAAGCTAGTACCATTTAATTTTTTCAGCACTTTTTCATCATTAAACTAATCAGAATAAAACTCTTATAGGATATTATAGTTTAATTTAATGTTATCCAGAGGCAAGATACTGATATATCATCATAACACTGACTTTTATGATTCACAGGATCCTTTAAAAGAGGAATTTACTATTAACTTTTTTTTCTGTTAAAACTTTGCTCTAATAATAAAAATAAAGAATCTAAATATTTTCAGTAAACGTATAGATTAATTTATATAAAGTTTCTCACTGTAATGCCTGGTAGCCCAACTCACAAATTCTTATGTGCTGTCATGTCACCTCCAACTGATAATGACTGCATGTACAACAGCCCTAAACCCTGCTCTATCCTGTGCCATTCTTACAGTCTCTGACACACCTATCCCCATTCAATCCATCTCATTGAGGATCTTCCTCTCTTAAGCTGTCCTTCTACCTTCCCAAGCATGACATCCCTCTCCAAGGATTGATCCCTCCTTGTAATATGTCCAAAGTATTGATGGGTGGTATTAGTAAGTTCAGAATTCTCTAAATAGGTATCAATTATAAAACTATAGTTATATAAAACTGACATCAATTTTCTCTAGCCTGCAAAACTAATTAGCTTGTCTAAGAATTCTTTGTTTCCTTACTTTAGTCATGTAAGATAGTTTAAGTTGTCTGTTTGTCAGGAGAGGGAATGCATCTTTCCTAGGTTGGCATTTACCTCTTTGAGACTGTTTTTCCCTGTCATATATAAATTGTATCTTAATCTGTCTGCTGTCCATGAGGGGAGGTTGGCCTTTCCTTTATCTTTTCAGGGCCTGTTTTCCTTCAGTCATGTGTTAAGGATTTTATGTGTTTGCCTGTTTACTAGTACCTGTGTGTCAATTGGTTGTTTTTTGGTTTGGGGTTTTTTTTTTCCAGATGTGGAAATTCTCTTATTTTAATAACAAAGGTGCTTTGTTGAGTGAGTTAGTGTCTTACCCTGGTATTAACCTTAATGACCACTCCCAAGCGAAGAGGCAGTCTCTGAGAAGGATCTCAATGCTTTCTCCCAGATCTGTAATAAAGTGCTTATGGATATTGCAATCCAGCTGTCTTATTGACAATTGACTACAGAAAGAATCTCTTGCATTCAGTATCCGTATGACAGATGAAGCTTTAGAATCTTTGCCTCCAAGGAGCAGCCTGATCTCATTCTCTCTAGGATGAAACTTCTCTCAAGAAGCAGTCTTTATTTTAAAAGACAGCCTTAAGAAAGTCAATACTCAACAAATGCATGTCATGATTTCCAGAGACAATACAGAGATTCAGCTATAAAATGAAACCACATCACATAAATTCATTGTTTTGTGACACTAGATCAAATACCAGTCTTACACAGGACCACATGAAACCAGGAACTCAATTTTTGTTCTAAAACATTTAGTTTTGTACTTTCAGTGTATCAGTCCTCTTAGTTGAAAAATATCTTAAAAGTGGCTAGTGGTCTCTTTCTAAGGCTTGACCATGTTAATGAAAATAGGTATTGTATTGGACTTGTTTAGTTTGGAAGCATCCTTCCCCCCCCACACTTTAATGCACAAAAAAATTAATCGGATGGCTTATATTATTCCTATAATGGCAATTTTCTAAATTTCCTTTAGTAAGTACCATTATCTTGATACAAAATTGAACTGGGTGGGACTATAATTTTTTTTTTAAACAGTATGTGTTTTAAACAGTAGCTTCTGTTTCAGTCTTCAATGTGGTATTCCCCATTTTCAGTACAGCTTGCATGCAATTGGTCCCCAGTGATATGCAGATATCCTGCCTTAATACTATTAACATTAGTGGATGGCAAGAAAAGAAAAATATTCATCAAATAGTACTCATCTGTTTACAATGGGGCCTGATCACTAGGACACCTAAAGATAACAATTTACAACCGAGCCATAAAACTTCTCAGAAAAAGAGGGGAAAGCAACAGCCAACAAGCCTCTCAAGAGAACTAGAAAGAACTACAGCTGAGTTCTGGTGCCTGTTGTCGTTATGTGCTGTTGCCTGCAACCCTATGTACCACATCCCTAAACCCTGCTCTATCCTGTCCGAAGCATGATGTCCCTCTCAAGAACTGGTCCCTCCTTGCAACATGTCCAAAGTATGCCAGATGAAGCTTCAGAATCCTTGCCTCCAAGGAGCAGCCTGGTCTCACCCTCTCTAGGACAAACCTGTTTGTTTTCGTAGCAGTTCATAGATGAAAGGCCACCTGGAGGATAGGCAACACCCCACGCGTCACCTCTTGGGAGACATTCCAATTAGCCTGGTGTAGAACGGCTACAATCAGAAGAAGGCACGACCACCAGCTACATCCTACCTAACGTTAGCTATGAAACAACCCACCTGAGGGTCTTGAGTAGCACCACACATGAGAATGGGCAAAGAGCATCCAATCAGCATCCTCCACAGAGAGCTGATCACCAAATAGATCAACTTACCTCCAACTCCCTGCATATAAAACCTTTGTTGTAGCTTTCCCACATGTGCTTTACTGCCTTACTCTGCCTCTCTCTGGCCTAAGACAGCAAACCTGCCCAAGAGCTGACAATAAACTCCTTCGTTTCACTTAATCTGGTTCTCTTACATCTTTTTTACCTCACAATGGTATATTCAATACTCTTCTCTAGCACCACAGCTCAGAGGCATCAATTCTCCTATCATCATTATGCATTGTCCACTTTTCTGATGCATATCAATTTCAAAGACTATGACCTGTATCAGATGCACCTTAGTTTCCAGACGGACAGTGTTGCTCTTCAGTACTTTGGAGAGGTCTCTGACAGCTGACTTTCCCAATGCAATTTGTCTGGTGGCCTAGTGGTAAGAAATTGCACTGGGCTATCTATTCTCACAAATTCACAGATTCACTGGACTATCTTCTTTTCATAAGGTTGTCTGCCTCTGAAAACCCTCTGGAAAGTTAGCTAATGAATGAGTGAATTCTGACTCAATAGCACACAACAGAGCTGAGCTTGATCCTAGACGTACTCCATTGCATGACCCTGGGAGTGCATAGCTCTAGCCCTCTGAAAATGTTTACATAGCGAAAGGTTTCTGGTTGAAGCCAAAAGCCACACCAAGGTATAAACATTTCTCAAAGTTGTTGCATGCTGGGCTGGGCTGGCTACTTATTTCTTTATTGGTCAGTACAGTTAGGGGGGTTGTGAGATGAGTTGGGGTTGCACTGGTGCATTAAGTTCCTGGGGCTTTTTGGTTTGGGGAAAATCCTGAGACGGGAATTTCTAAGTTTTGGTTTCTGGGAAAATTTCAGACATAGCATTTTTTCAGTTCTGGTTTTGGGAAAAGTTCTGACATAGGTTTTTCTGAGTTGAGCTCCAACCTCCATTTTGAATTTTAGCCTAACACATAGGACTCACACAGCACTAAATTCTGAATCCTCAATTACTTGACGCCATTTCTAGTAAGGCTCCTTCAGATCCTGCTGATTCTACCAAAGAAAAGTCCAAGAGTAAAAGGCAAACTCCGAAAAATTAAAGACAGATTTACTAAGACACTCTAACACTGGGGAGGCAGTGAATCCTACATGGCAAGGCAAGGAGTTCCACTAAGGCACAGGGTTCAGAAAGGCTGGAACAAAAAAAGCAATTAAAGAAGATTTCTCAAATCATATTTTTAAAGGGAGAAGTATCCTTTTAATCTAGAAAAAGAACTTGAGGAGAATGTCCTTATCAAGTTTAAATCATGTCACTGTTGAATATGCATCTCCACCCCACAATCTCTACCTGAGTGTCCCTCCCTTCTATTAACATAATATTAGGACCTTTAGATCTTTTATCAGAGATGACCTTTTCAAGAAAAGAAACATTTAAGTGTTTTAAGTTTTAACTGGATTACTGCTATATTTGCTCTGAATCACGAACTTTCTCATTTTCCTATCTCCTTTTCCTCCTTCCATGATGTACTGAATTAAACTATTTTACCTTGAGACGCAGTTCGGATCAGGAAAGCCAGTATTCAGCTAAAACACGTACCACAAGACTCGGGAACACACCCTAAGTGAGTAACTAGGCATCTCTTACGTGGTTCCCTCTTAACAAGCATTAGTTCTTTAGAGCTTTCAGCTGCCAGGCCAAAGGCTGATGTATGACTCCATCTGAAATGCGCATGTTCTGTGGTGAGTCAACCTGGAGAGAGGCATCTTTCAAACCACATGCATCTGTTTCAGAAATTTCCTGAGTTGTGCATACTTGCAACCATCTTTGTTACTGAACGCAAGGTGCTCTTTCTATAATCAATTGCCAGTAAGACTGATGGATTGGATTGTAATATCCATGAGCACTTTATTACAGCTCTGGGAGAATGCAGTAGGATCCCTCAGAGACCTCCTCCTAATGACCAGGCTTTAATACCAGGGTAAGACACCAACTCACTCAACAATGCACCTTTGTTATTAAAATCAAAGAATTTCCACAACTGAAAAAAAAAAAACAAAAACCCAAAACTAAAAACAAAACCCATTCACACACAGGTACCAGTAAACTACAAAAGAATGAACACCTGACTGGGAAAAACAGACCCTGAATAGATAAAGGCTAACTCAGGAAAGATGCCCTCTTCACAAACAGGCAGATGAAGATGCAATTTACACATGACTAGGACAACAGGTCTCAAAGAGATAAAACACTGAACTAGGAAAGATGCATTTCCTCTCCTGCTAGACAGACAGATTAAACTACTTTACATGACTAAAGAAAGGAAATAAAGGACTCTAAGACCAAGTAACTAGTTCTGCAGGCTGGAGAAAACTGGTGTCAGTTTTATAACCACATAATTGTAGTTTTATAACTGATACCTATTTAGAGAATTCAGAACCTATTGATATCACCCCATCATCTTGATTATCTAGGCATGCTCCCTACAAAACCTAAAAAAAAAAAAAAAGTCACTGTTAAGGCAGCCATATGTCAAGAACACCTGCACATAGGCTTAATTATCCTAATCTTCCTCATGCAGAAGCAGGGCCTTTCCCCTTAGATTGGTTAGGCTAGGGCTGACTGTTCCTACATGTTTCCCTTTGCAAAGTATTAGAAAAATATATGTTATTGTTGTTCTGTGCCACTGAGTCGACTATTAATAGAAACCCAATGCACAACACCTCTGAACCCTGCTCAATCATCGCTGTCTCTGACAACACCTACTTCTCATTATCCCAGTTACTGTATCAATTCATCTCACCCATGGTCGTCTTCTGCACTGTCCCTTCACTCTTCCATAATGTCCTTCTTCAAGGACTAGTCCCTTCTGGCAACATTGATAGGGTGGTATTAATAAATTCATAAAAATATACATATGTCATTTATTTATATTTATAGTTGTTATTATGTGCCCTTGAGTCATTTGCGACTCATAGTGACCCTATGTACAAGAAACTCTGCTCTATCCTGTGCCAACCTCATCGTCACTGACACATCTACTCCCACTACCCCAATCACTGAATCGATCCATCTCATGGAGAGTCTGCCTCTCCTGTGCTGTCCCTCCATCCTCCGAAGCATGACGTCCCTCTCCAAGGACTGGTCGCTCCTGGAAACACACCCAAAGTATGTCAGACGAAGCTTCATAATCCTTGACTCCAAGGAGCAGCCCGGCTTCACCCTCTCCAAGACAAACGTTTGTTCTCCTAGCAGTCCATGATATATTCAATACTCTTCTCCAGCACCACAGCTCAAAGGCATCAATTCTCTTTCTATCATCCCTATTCACTGTCCAACTCTCTGATGCATAGCACATAATTGCAAAGACTATAGCCCGGATCAGGCACACCTTAGTCTCCAGCCTGACATTGTTGCTCTTCCGTACTCTGGAGAGGTCCCTCACAGCTGACTTTCCCAATGCAATACATTTCTTGATTTCCAGTCTGCTGGTACCAAGAGTTTTGACTGTGTAGCCAAGCAAACTAAAACTGTTTACTATCTCAGTCTCTTTACCATCCATATTGATGCTGCCAACTGGCCCAGTGGTGAGAATCTGTTTTCTTGATGTTGAGCTTCAATATATATTGAAGGCTGCAATCTTTGACCTTCTGCAGCAAGCACTTCAGGTCCTCCTCAGTCTCAGCAAGCTTGGTTGTGTCATCTGCATAATGCAGGTTGTTGATGAATATTCCACCAATCCTGATGCCACGTTCCTCCTTGTACAGCCACAGGTTCTTGCTTATATGTTACTTCATGAAATTCTTCTGTGTCAGCCAATTCCTTCTGGTAGTGACTCTGTATACTCCTTCTATCTTCTGTTAATGCTTCTTGGATCATTTAACACTCTACCCAGATCATTCAAGTATTGCCACTCGTGGCTTGAATTTGTTTTTCAACTCCTTCAGCTTAAGAAACACTGAGCAAGTTTGGCCCTTTGATTTTCTGACTCCAGCTCTTTGCACATTTCATTATAGTATCTTACTTTCTCATCCCGAGCTTGCCTTTGAAATTTTCTTTTCAGCTCTTTAATTTCTTGATTTCTTCCTTTAGCTTTGGCTTCTCAGTGTTTTCATGCAATATTCAGAATCTCATCTGACATCCATCATGGTCTTTTCTTACTCTTCAGCCTTTGTAATGATCTTTTGCATTCTGCATGGATGATATTCTTGATATCCACCCACAGATAATTTGGTATATGATCATTGATGCACAAGGCCTCAAACCAGTTCGTGAGATGGTTTTGAAATTCGAGTGGGATAGACTTAGGGTCAAATTTTGGTTACTCTGAATTTGATTTCATCGTCTTCAAACTCTGCTTGAACTTGCATATGAGTAGTTGGTGGTCAGTCTCACAATCAGATGATCTGTTCTGCATTTTAGTTGAAAAGGTATGGAGATAGGACACATCCCTGGCATACACCTTTCCAAATTTTAAACCATTAATAGTACTTAAATGTAAATTGTTTTTTTTCAAATGTAGAAATTCTTTGATTTTACTAACAAAAGTGTATTGTTAAGTGAGTAGGTGTCTCCCCCTGGTATAAAAGCCTAATGCCCACTCCCAGATAGGGAGGCCGATTTTGATGGGAACTCACTGTCCATCCAGATCAGTAATAAAATGCATATGGATATTTCAATCTGTCTGTCTTATTGGCAATTGACTACAGAAAGAACCTCTTGCATTCAGTAACAACATATCTAAAGTATGTGAGGCGAAGTCTCAGAATCCTTGCCTCCAAGGAACAGAGTGGTTTCACCTTCTCCAGGAACAAAGATCTCTTTATTCTCTTGGCAGTCCCTGGTATTTTTGGTATTCCTCTCCAGCACTGCACCTCTAAAGCAGCAATTCTTCATCTGTCATTTTCAGCCATTATCCAGCTCTCTGATGCATAGCAAGTAACTGTGAAGACTGTGATCTGGATCAGGTGCACCTTAGTCTTTAGACTGATGTTGCTTTTCAGCACTCTGGAGAGGTCCCTGACAGCAAATTTTCTTAATACAATTTTTCTTTTGACTTCCTGACTGTGGGTGCCAGGAGAGTTGTTTGGGCAGCTGAATAAGCTGAAATTGAAGGAAGAATGTCACAGTTATCCCCAGGCCTTGTCCCAGGCCTGACTATTCTTTGGAAAAAACCTGCCAGCTGAGATGTCCTGATTAGGGGACTAGATGCCTGGATCCTGATAAGGCTCTGGGCCTGATGACATGTTGACAGGACCCCCAGCCCAGCCCTCCAAATTTTAGAGCAAACTAACACCCTCTCTGGGTGTCCCTGAAAGCCCCATAAAAGGAAACTGTCTTCCTGCACATCACTCTTCCTTGCTGGCTAACTATTGCATCCACTAGTTTATACTGCTGTGGCCATCCTGTTCCCACCCTGAATGGGGTCCATCTAACACTTCCTTCGGGCAGTGAAGAAATCCCAGGGACCAACATCTCTGGCATGTGTCAGGAGCCAGCTAAAACTAACTTCATTGGCTAAGTCAAGCAAAAGGCTGAAGTCTAGCGACACTTATTCCAATTTGGTTGATACCTCAATTAATTATAATTTGATAAACTTATAGATTATAAAGAGATTGAAAACTTTCTCAATGGGAATTAAGGGATATCTTCTAAGAACAGGTGGACTATAAAGTCTTTATTCATGCAGTTAGTTCCTGAAACATATGAAAACAAGCTACCAGTATAGCTCATTGGTAACAGTCTGTAAAATGCAAGAGGGTTTTCTCAGCAATCTCTTATTAATGTAGATCTCTCAAAGTGGAGTCATTCTTGTACTCTTGCCATAAGCCCAAGCTAGGGCAACAGTCAAATATTGGTGGCCTACTAGAAAGAAGCTGTGCTGGGCTCTCAAAGGCACAAGGTTCAAATCCACCAGCTGCTTCTTGGGAAAGGGATGGACAATCTCCTCCTGTGCCATTAACAGCCTCTGAAAACCCACTGGAGGGTCAGCTATGGGTCAGTTCTGATTCGATGGTACACAAGAAGAAGAAGAATATGGAGATTAATTCCTACATGACAATTTAAATTGCAGTGAAGAATGACAACCAAGAAGCCCTGGTAAAGCAGTGATTAAGCTTTCAGGGGTTAACTGAAAGGTTGACGTTGCCAACCTACCAGTTTTCCTCTGGAAGAAAGAAGTGGCAGCCTTCTTCTGTAAAGATTTCTAACCTTGGAAACCTTGAGATGTTGTTGTTACTGTTGTGTGCCGTCAAGTCAGACCACAGCTGACCCTGACCCATAGATGACACTCTAGCAAGTTTCCAGAGGCAGTTTGACTCTCATGGGAGATTACTTACCCTTCTGCCAAAGAGAAGCTGGTGAATTTGAACCGTGGACCTTTGGGATTGCAGTGTTGTTTCTTACTCCTAGACAACCAGAGCTCCCTATGGGGGAAACTCTATTAGAGGAAGTTGTTAACGATCTGTGGTGTTGTGTATCAGAATTGGCCCACAGCAAATCCTTCAGTATGTTTCAGAGGCAGCGCATCTCATGGGAGGAGACTGTCCATCCTTCCCCCAAAGAGCATCTGGTTGATTCGAACTGTGCTTTTGGGGATTGCAGTGAAGCTTCTTGTCATTCAGCTACAGGGTCGCTATTAGCTGGAATTGACTTGACACCAATGGGATATTGACATCCATAAAGCAAAACAAGCAAAAGACCAAACTCTTGTCTTTATTAGATTTTATGTTACTTTTACTTGGATTTTACCAACCCATTCTATAGAAACTGAAGTTATTACAAAAATAATGTCTCCCTTCTTGTAGTATAAAATTAGCAATTACTGTAACTAAGGATAATCAAGTTCAGCTATTTAAACACTAAATTGTCAGTGTGTGGTTTTTAATCTATATATACAAAATAATTTCTCATTTATATAGCACCCATCCCTCGAACGTCAACACATCAATCTAGTTTTCTGTTTCCTGTGAGTTCTCAATCATTTCTACATGAGCAAACAGTCACATTCTAAGAGAAGCAAACATCCTAATGTATTCATGCTATTATTGTTCCTTGGAAAACATCCAGAGCCTCAATAAGTCAGTGATTGCAAATGCACAAAGTATTTTAATATCCTAATTATTTTGATTTAACTTCCTCTAATAGTTTAAATTGATACTGAATTTATTTAGAACCCATTTGAGGTCCCCCCCCCCATCAACAGATCATAAACACAGACTGAACTTAATCTCAAGACAAAATTAATTATTCATGCTTCAAATTGCCGATACACTCTTCCAAAAACCTGCCACCCTCTTCTACATTCAGGCTTTTATTTTCATTCCCATTCCATTTTAGGAAAGTAATTACTGGCAATGTATATGTCATTCTGAAGAGCAGTGAGGCCTTTACCAACTGATCAGAACACAAAACAGATAGGCAGAGCTATAGGAAGAGAAGTTGGTTCCTGTCATCGCTTTAATGTCAGTAACCCAGGTTGCTATGTTATCCTCTTGAAGCTGAGCTTCAACAGGGAAAACAAAACAAACAAAAGTGGCAAAAATCACTGCTCCTGCACTAGTAACAGGTGAATCCACCATCCATCTTGAAAATGTCTCTCAAATAATACCGAGAACTCAAGACTCTGTCTTCAGTGAAGTCTCCTTTGTAAATCAATGGTCATTCAACTGGTTGTTTTCAAGGAGGACTGGATTTTTTTTTTAAAATAAATGAAAATGCTACACATTAGACTTGTTAGGCATGGAAAATGAACAATGCAAGATAAACTTATTTTCTCAAACCTGAGTAAGATTAGATCATCACAACTTAATCAATTAGATGCTGAATCACTCCAGCATAAATTCTGTTACCTATGTCTTAGAGATCTACTTCAATTCTCATAAAAATTATATTAGATTTCTTTTTTTCTTGTTGTGTAATGTCAAATCAGATCCAACTGGCATAGGAGGAGATTGTGCCTCCATCTGCGTACCTTCAGTATTGTAGCACAGCTTCTTGCCACTAGGCCACCAGAGCTCCCTACAAGAGATGCATTATTATTATTATCTCTATTATAGACTTTTTAAAATTCAATAATTAGAAAAGTTGAACAACTTTCCTCAAGTCCCATCCATAACTGATAAATAATAGAGCTAGACCTGCCATATTGCTAATAAAATATTTTTACCCAGCGTCATGGTACCACTTCAGTGACACATCCATATGTAGTTACTCACTCAGCAGTGTAAGAGCTATCTCCTGCAGGAACGGAGATACCACAAGTGAATGGCTTCAGCAGACGAATTAACTCTCTTACAGGTTCGACAGCTAGTAGTCCAAATTCAAGGTGCTGGCGAAGGAGAAAGTTCTTTCTTTGTCAACTAAAGGAAAGTTCTTGTTGTGTTCAGTACCTGTAGGTCCAATGTCTCTTGGAAATGTCCATGTGTCCTGGCTTTCTTCTATGTTAAGGAGCTTCCAAGTGCAAAGAGCCAGGTCCAAAAAGACACAATTCACTCCTGTCGATTCTTGGTGACTCTAAGGTTACCCCTGCCCAGCTCCCTGTCCTGCCTTCATATATCTTGTGAGCTAAGAGAAGCCACAGCTTAGGGAAATTTCCCTTACATCTGACAGAACAGTGATGGTGTTAAGCAGTGTTTCATTTTACCCTTAATCTTTTTATAACTATTTTGTTACCAGATCATGAGGAATCATTACATATTATTACACATGTGTTCTTAAGGGGACATACAACTCAATCCATTTCAATCTATGACAAAGGGTATCCTTACACAGAGTCTTTTTAAAAAATTTTATTTTATTACTGTTTGTGTGTGTACAGTAAAATCGGATCTGACCGTTACAGGAGGAGATTGTCCCTCCTTCTCTAGAAGAGCATCTGGTGGATTCAAACCTTACATAGTCTTACGTGAACTCCATAGCCACCAAAATCCGTTACTGAATTGATTCCAACTCTCAACAACTCATTAAAACCAAGTAGAATGTCCCTATTGTGTTTCCAAGGCTCTAATCTTTACACTGAGAAAATCTGCTGTCAGAGACCTCTAGAGAGCTGACAAGCAATGGTGTCAGTCCAGAGACTACGATGCTCCTGATCCAGGCCATGGTCTTTGCAATTATTTGCTATGCATCAGAGAGCTGGACCATGAACAAAAGTCATTGATAGAAGAAGAAATGATGCCTTCGAGTTGTGGTGCTGGAAAGAGTCTTGAACATATCATGGACTGCCAAGAAAACAAATAGGTCTGTCTTAGAGAGAATGAAACCAAGTTTCTCCTTGGAGGCTAGGATTTTGATGCTCCTTCTCATATACTTTGGGGATGTGGCCAGGAGGTATTGATCCATGGAGAAGGACATCATCCTCAGAAGGGTGAAGGAACAGCACAGGAGAGGAAGAGCCTGGAGAAGATGGATTGATACAGTGGCTGGGGCCATAGGGGTAGGTGTGTTGGAGTCAGTGCCACGAGTTCACATTAGGGCAGGCTTCAGAGCTATTCTGTTATATATGGTGTTGCTATGAGTCACAGGCGACTCAATGGCACATAACAACAACAACAACAACAACAATCTTTACAGGTCAGAATTCGTTTCCCTCCAGTGAATTTGGTTTGGCTAATTTTTTTTTTCTATAATTATATTTTATTAATTTTCATAAACATTTACAGAGATTTTGGGCTTCCACTCATTCATTGTTGCACTATTCTCTTTACCCTCCTCCCAGTTTGTTCTTGTCCAAATGCCACAGTGCTTGTCAAAGCCAGTTCTGATTAATCTTCTTTGTCAGTGTATCCTTTGCCATTCCCTATCACTCCTCCCTGAGAGAGACTTCACCCTGAGTCATAAGGAAAAGGGGACGGCGTATTCTCTTAGCTACTTCCTGCTGAAAAGGGACGCTGTGGGTTTCAGGGTGAAGATCTTCTCTCACTATTCTAAAGGGCCCCTTTGGCAGTAGGAAACACATAGACTATTATGGAGATTGATTTTGGAATTCAGATGCACTCTTATTGATTGTGCTTGGCTGTACATGTACATATCCTTCAAGATGTATCATGGGGGTGTTGCAACCTAGAAGACACAAATTTGACTAACAAGTTATAAGTACATGAGTCCAAAAATTATGGAAAAGTAAAAGAAAAGATTCTTTCATTGTTTTACAAACCCTCCCCAAGGTCCCCTCCACCATGCAGCCCTCGCCCTAGTCTCCTGTGATGACAGAAATACCCAGTTACATCTCTCTTTTAGACGGTTCTCTCCCTCCTCTGCTTCAGTGCAGTATACATTATTGAACCCATCTTACTCAGTGTCTCCCTAACCCCAAGGACAGTCCCATTCTACAACAGTGGCATCATGTAATATTTGTCCTTTTGTGACTGGGATATTTCACTCAGCATAATGTTCTCCAGAGTCAACCATTTTGAATAATATTGCATGAGTTCCTTGTTTTTTAATGCAGCATAGTATTCCATTGTGCGAATATACCACAGCTTCTCTAGCCATTCGTTTGTTGATGGGCACTTAGGTTGTTTCCAACTCCTTGCTATTGTGAACAAAGCTGCAATGAACATGGGTGTGCATATATCTGTTTGGATGTCAGCTATGGTCTCTTCAGGGTATATTCCCAGTAGTGGAATTGCTGGGTCAAATGGTATCTCTATTTGCAACTTTTTGAGAAAGCGCCATACTGCTTTCCACAGGGGTTGCACCATTTTACACTCCCACCAACAGTGAATCAGGGTTCCAGTTTCTCCACAACCTAATTCCAACTCTCAACAACTCATTAAAACCAAGTATTTTTTGGCTAATTTTTAAGGAAGCAGATAACCACATCTTTCTCCCAAGGAGCTGTTAGTGGATTCAAACCACCAATATTTCCATTAACAACCTAGGGCTTGGTCACTGAGCCTGCAGCAGCACTCTTTCTGTGTGCCAGAGGCTATGACTTACCCTAAGATCATTAAGACATGATCTTAACTCAAGAAACTCATATATAATACAAGATCAATTCTTACCATGTATAGATTTAGATTATAAGGATTGACATGAGCAGTCTGAGGAAATATCCTTTTTCCTTAAAAATCAGAGTGGTCCAGGAATGAAAATGAAAGAAAACTGATGACAAAAGTACATGTAAATAACCTCAAATTTTACCTGCAATCTAGATCTGTAGTCCAGTTCAGTTCTGTCACTAACAGATGTTGTCTTCTTCCAGCATCCTTATCTGTGAAAAGGTGAATGAATTTTGTGATAAAAAATGAATATAAAGTATAAGAAACATATTTAGAAAAAGAAGAAAGTGCTATTCAAATGTAAAACAGTGTATGTGTGTTTTTGTGTGTGTTTCTTTATAGATTCTACTTCGGTAGAAAGGACATGATATTACCCAGAATCCCTCTCTCTTTTCACTCTTTTTCTCTCATTTCTTCAAGTCGGAATGGATTCAGAGCTGACTCTTCCATGGGTTTCAGAGGCTGCCCATCTCTCATCCTAGGTAGGGCCCACCAGTGAATTTGAACCACCATAGAGGCGTGGCCTTTGAGTTATGCAGTGTAATCACCTGTAAACTACATCATCAGAGTTTCCTATCCAGAGTCTAAAGTAGAAGAAATTAAGGAACAGAAACAGAAGTTGGCTTTTATATGGCCAACACATTTAGTACAGTGATTAACACATACTATGTGAACAAGTGTTAAATGTTGTTACCATTTATAATACTCAAATCTGAATGAATTTTGTTTCTATGCAGAAACGATATGATAAATTTTGCTTCTTGTTTAGTTAACAGAACTTTATTTTTTTTAATTGAACTAGTTTTGGTGGCTCTTCGACATATTTTTTCAGGTATATCTTTCTAATTTAGTTGGGAAGGAAAGACTCTGAACTATTGAGAAGTTATCAACATCCCAATAGCATCTAGCACAGAGCTTTCATATAATGTGTGCTCAATAATATTCACCATGTGAATAAATGAGTCATTTTTGCCTATTGGAGTGTGGCCACTGGCTACACTTTTTCTATATATTTTTTTTCCTGGATTTCTCTAACTGAATGAGTCTGATATCCACATTATCTTCCATCCTGTGGACAGCTTCTTCCTTTTTGGCATTCTATTGCATCTTTATATGGTCAGCATTCAGCTCCACAGATTATGGTGGTCCGTTAATTCACTTTGGCAGTGCTGAAGGCCAATAGATATCAAGGTGCACAAGCAAATCAGAAGCCTAGATATTTGATTGCTTGAAAAGAAAACATTACAATTTCAGGAACTGTTTTAAGACCAAGTGTGCAAATTCCACTTACACATCCAAGACATCTGTTCTAGACTGAGCGAGAAGCTTCTCTTGAGTACAGACCTTGCTCTGTCCGAGGAGCCAGTGTAGGTAGACAGGATGCCATGGGAAACCTCTTAGCCCAAGAATGAAGGAAGGAGGGATTAGCAAGCTCATCAGTCACTGTAGATGAGAGCTTTAGGTCAGTAGCACCTCTCTGAACCCCAGTTTGCCTGGTGAAGAAAAGGGTGGAGCAAATATCTTTTCTGATCAGAGGGACATCTAAGGTATGGTAGGTAGGGTAGCATCGATGAATAGTTTTGAGTAAACATTGCATTTTCCATCACCAGTCATTCAGCAACTTAAAAATATACTTTCGTATGTGAGAGTTAAGAGTCTAAGGAAATTTTATGATCTTGTTCTGTGGAGTATAGAAAGAGACAAAACTAGAGCAAGAAAGTATTCTGAGCACCTTCTGCATCAATTTTCATCAGAGAAAGTAAGAAAGTAAAACTTTTCATTTAGTCGCATAATGTGTTACGTAAAAGATTAATAGACTTGACTTGTATTTTTAAGCCGATATTGTGGTGAAGTTATCTAAAGATGGATGTCAGATGTTCGGAGAGGAGTATAGACTCAGTTCTTGTCAAAGGTGCTCTTTTCCATAGTTAGATTTCTGTCTCAGATTCTTTCAAAAAAGGCAGCTATAATAATACACAATATGCAATATATAAAATAAGATGTAAGGTAATCAGCATAAAGAAGGAGGCTAAACAAATAGAGTAAAACTTGCAAAAGAAAGAACGTGTGTAAGAAAGAAACCTATCAGAGAAGGAGAACGTGACTATTTTTCCACTAAAAGCAACAGAAAAATTCTAACATGACACGCTTAATAGCGGGAAACTTAGGAGACCTGGATAAATAGGGGGTCCCACTAAGTTCCAGTTCTCACAGGTTTCAATGCAGACACATTTCGCTTTCCATATTAGAAAAAAAAAAAGTTTTGTTTTTATCCACCAGTTCATACAATTTAGTCATAATTTGACATTAGAAATGCCACTCACTGATTTTGGACCCAGAGTGTGGGACAGGGTACAACAGAGGACATTGTTTTGGGGGTGTTTTTGGCAATACATCTCAGAGCTCCTTTAGATAGTTCAAAGCACAAAGCCAAAGCAACAGTTACATTTTTCTTGAATTTAAAAAGTTTGCCTTAGACAAAGGCAGATATCTGTGTCGTGTGAAAGTACAAACAAAAAGTAGGGGAAGGAGAGAAGAGGAGCAGGAAAAGGGGAAGGGGTGAAAAATCACTGGGCTAGAAGGGTTAGAGGGTGGAAGGGGGTAAAGTAAGGGGAAAAGTTCAATAGGGACTTGAAAAGATGGGGTAACAGTAAGCATAGAGCCATGGTAATTAAGGATATAAAATGTCATGTATGTGATGAGTGTATAAGATACAAAGTGCATGTACAACACGATGTACAGGAATGGTTAGATGAAAATCAGTAAAAAAAAATTAGAAAAAAACACACCAAAGGTTTGCCTTAAAGTACACCTCGTTGTTCTAGAAGGAGTACATTGTTTTATTTTCATTCCTTCCTTTCTCCTTTCCTATTTTCTTTCCATAATTTCACTATTTAAGTAGTATGAACAGGGAGAGAGAAAACCTGCAGTGTTATTGTTGGAAAGAACAAGCAAAGTAAACAGGATGAATTTTTTTCCCCTTTTTTCCTTTTCCTTTCCTTTTCCAGGAGACTGCAGTTCAGCATCCAGGTCTGACATTAAGCAGTCAGTCCCTAGTGTTTCAAATCCAACAGCTGAGAGATCAGAGAGGTGGGGGAGGCAATGCAGATTAGAAATCACTGGAAACTGCACAGTGACCCTGCCCCTGGCAAGCATCTGATTTCTTGATGTCAGTCATCCCCCTCCACCTCTGGAATGGGGTCCCCCACCTACTACCACTGGAAGGGGTTTTTTCCAACGTGAGAGTCTCTCATAGGAGATGCTATGGAGGAAGTGGTGGAGGAAGCTCTTTGGAGTTTGGAACTATTTCCCACCAACCTGTAAATGTTCCAAGTTGCTTGGCAGCATGCTACACATAAAATTAGATCTGAAGTGCTAATTTGGCATGATTTTTTATTCATAACATCAATTTCTCAACATTAATTTTGACATGTTCTCTTTTTCTTTTTAAGTTTCCAACTGGAACTGAAAAAAAAGTACTTGGCAAAAGCAGGATTGGGGGAGAAATAGGATGGAGTCCTGTCCCTTCCGGGGAGGGGAGAACTCTTGCTCTGTTAGGTCCAGGAGCCAACCCTGACTCCCGACTTTTACTCATAGACTTAAGATAGGTGATAAATGGCACTTATTTCCTCCTCACGACCTAGTTTGTAAGCTCATAAATCACTTCAAACTCCCTAAACCCATTTGGTGGAGTCTCCTCTTGTTAAAACACGAAGTTAGTTACCTAAGACAGGTCAAGGGCTTAGCTCAGAGATCTGCCCTCCACTCATGGAGCCCATTAGGTTCACAAGTAAGTCATTTTAGTCATTAATACACTGGTCAGCTGGAAAGGTTTGCCATTGAAATTCTATGTGTGCAGATCTGTGGTGGTGGCTGAGGAGATGGGGTTTGTATTTGCAGAGGTGGAAACAAGAGGAATGAGAGATCAAGAACATAGCACGGAAATTCTGATTGATTTTAGGTCATGAACCTTGCCAGTAAGCAACTTAGTGTTCCCAGCCCTTCAAATTCACACATTTTCACAGCATCTTTATAGTTATTGCTACTTCCACGTGTCCTATACAGCATTAGTTACATTTTCTACTTACATTTGTTTCTTTCCACTCCACTTCTCTCTCTTTTTCATTGCATGTGAGTTGGAATCAACTCATGGCTGGCTCACCACTGGGCTTCCAAGGCTGTACACTGCACAGGACGAGGTTGCCCGTCATCTTTTGCAGGACACTGGTGGGCTTGAACCTTTGGATTAGCAGCATAATTCCTGATAGACTACACCCTAAAGTTCCCTTGGTTGTTGATGATGATTGCCATCGGGTGGCTCAGGACTCACAGCGACCCTACGAACAAAAGACCTGAAGCCTTTTGATAACTATCATTTCTCAAAGTTCATAGAGTTTCCAGAGGCAGTTCCCTTACTCACTTCAATATTTACCTTTGAAATGATTATCTGTGAAAGAATAAGTTTGATGTTTAGCTACATATCTTATAATACTAAGGCAAATACTGAATTATTAAAAGATTTTTATTTTTTATCTATGCAGCTTCTAAAGTCACACATTTATCATCAGTGAGATCTACATCTCATCTTAGCAAACTGCTCTAGACAATCCTTGATACTCTACAGAAGTGCATTAAGAAAAAACCCCAAACAATGTTTGTTGATGAGAATGTTTTACCAGTAGGACCAACCACAGTGCCAGGGTCGGATAGCACAAGGATAGGTTGCTGAAATCAGATTTGCAAACAGTCTCAAGGAGCATAGAATAGAGTTCAGCTGTGACAATTTAAATATAAATATAAATTTAAAGTATAAATCAAACATTGCTGTTGTCGAGTGACTCATACTGACCCTCCAGGGAATTTTCAGTTGCAGTTAATCATGCGAGAGAAGACTGTGAATCTTTCTCCCATGAAACAACTGGTGAATTCGAACCTCATGTTTTGTGATGGACAGTGCATTTCTCCACCAGTAAACCTCCCAGAGCTCACTATCAAACGTCTAGAAGTGCCTTAATGCAAGAGAAAATGCTTTATGACTGCAAAGGCAATATATCAATACAGACACATATAATCAATTATTGGTCTCAAATATTTGAGAAGAGTAGCGTTCCGGTTGCCTAGTTCATAGGGAGTTGTGCTCCCCACCCAAAGGTGGTGTCGCTCTGGCAATCTGAATTCACTAGTGGCTCTCTGGG
Source organism: Elephantulus edwardii (assembly GCF_000299155.1). Classification (NCBI taxonomy): domain Eukaryota; kingdom Metazoa; phylum Chordata; class Mammalia; order Macroscelidea; family Macroscelididae; genus Elephantulus; species Elephantulus edwardii. Next base: position 23,915,318 of record NW_006399756.1, on the reverse strand, counting down.
AGAAAGATTGGCAATCTCCTCCTGTGTACTTAACAGTCTCTAAATACTCACTGGAAGACAGCTATGAGGTGGTTCTGATTGATAGCAATGAGTTGTTTTAAGTTTAAGTGAGGTCTGTTCTATTTTGCAGGTGTTGTTGTTAGGTGCTGTTGAGTATGAATCACAGTGACCCCGGCACAACAGATCCAAACCCTGTCCTATCCTGTGACATCCCTATCATCGCCAGCAGACTTGAGTTCACTGCTGTAGTCACCGTCAATCTATTTCATTGGGGGTTGGGCTCTCACTGACCCTCTACTCTTCCAAGCGTGATGTCTCTTTCCAAGGAATAGATGCTCCTAATCACATGTTTAAAGTATGTGAGATGAAGCTTCACCATCCTTGTCGCTAAGGAGCATTCTGGCTGCACTTTCTTTAAGAAGTATCTTTTAGGTGGTAATGGGATATTCTTTACCCTCCTCCAATACCGTAACTCAAAGGAATCAATTTTGCTATCATCCTTATTCATTGTTCAGATCTCGGCTGCATAACAAGTGATGGAGAAGACCATGGCTTGAAGCAGGCACACCTTGGTCTTTAAAGTGATATCATTGCATTTCAGGGTTTTCAAGAGGTCCCGGATAGCAGACTTTCTCAGTGCAGTCTCTTTCCTGGTCTCCTGATGGATGGCACCAAGATTGTGGATCCAAGTAAGATGAAATTACTGGCAACTTGACTTTTTCTCCATCAATCATGATGTTGCTAATTGGTGCAGTGGTGAGAATTCTTGTCTTCTTGAGGTTGAGATGCAATCCATATTGAAGTCTGTAGTCCTTGGTCTTCTGCACTAAGCAATTCAGGTCCTCCCCACTTTCAGCAAGCAAGGTTGCGTCATCTGCGTAACACCAGTTGTTGATGGCTCTTCCTCCAATCCTGATGCTACATCATCACTATTGCTAAAAACCTAGATCAGGGTTGGGGTAAGACTGAGAAAAACTGGATAAATTATGTATACTGCATTGAAACAGATGAGGGAGAGAACAGTTTAAAAGCGATATATGATAGGGTATTATAGTTATCACAAGAGTCCTGAATTAAGGTTGCAGAGTGGAGTGTACTTGGGGTGGTGGGAGGGGTGCGGGGCATTGCATACGAAGGAAAGAATTTTTCTTTTAGTTTTCAAAGAGAGGAAGGAGTGAACTGAGGTGGGGGGGAGCGGGGGGAGGACTGGGCAGGGAGAAAAGTGCAACAATGAATGAATGGAAATCCAAAATCTCTGTAAATGTTCCTTAAAATTATTAAAATAAAATTTAAAAAATGTTTTTCTTGTAGGGTTTAACTTAATAGAGAATGGTATCTGAAAATAAAAAAAAACTAGATCACAAGTGTGTTTTAAAGGATTTTAAGTAAACTTCACTATATTCAATGCTTGTGAGTACTTGCAAAATGCATTGCTTAGACTTTTAAAGGCGAAATGGGCTTGAGTAGCCTTTGCAGATGAGAGGAGCAGCAAGTATTGAATCTTGACCTTATGTTTTGAAGGCAGATATACGTACTGACTGAGCGCTATGGCTTGTTTGATCTCAGGAGGTCCAAAATTCGAGCTATTCAGCCTATTACTTGTCTTGGGCTTAGCGGGAGACCAAAGTCTTCAGCTTAATTTCAACTGGGACCTTGAGACATTTTACAATGCGGATCATACTCAGCGCTGTGCAAATAGGAATTCTTTGCCCTGGGCGTGTACAACAGAGATGACACAATCTCACCTCCCTTTAATCCTCGGTAAAGTTAGAACTCTTGTCTAGAATCAGAGGGGAAACAAAGTCATCTTCATGCCTGAAAGGAAGAAAAGCTACCCAGGCTTGGAACAATTGTCACGCTATCACTTGGATGGGCTCTAGTCTCTGAGGAGCAGAATATTTGTGTGTGTGTGTGTGTGTGTGTGTGTGTGTGTGTGTGTAACAGGTTTTGGTTTTGAAAGTCAACTTTATTTAAATATAAACTGCATGCAATAAAATCACCATTTATGTGTACATCAGAAGAGTTTTGTCAAGAGTGTACATTTGTCTAGTCAATACTATAATCAAGATTAAGAATAGTTCTAACTTAACAATAAATTCCTCTCCCAAACTCTTTATCAAGTCTCAATCCTCATAGCTACATTTCTGCCTCTATAGATTAAAGCTATCCTGTCCAGAATTTTTTGTAAATAATTCACATAGTATATGAATCATTTTCATGTATGACAGCTGCCCATGGATGGCATCATGAATTAGTTAATTTGCTTAGTTTATCATATAACAAATATACTATTATGAATACCCCATAACAAATATACAATTTCATTATGCATTCACTTGTTGATAGGCATTTACATAATCTCCAGTTTCAAGGATAAATCTGTTATGAACATTCATGAAACTTTCACCTTTCTGCACATGCTACAATATAAAACAGTAAGTTTTCAAATATTTAATGATAATATTTTCCTTTCCCAAAACCATAGGAAAATTGTAATGCTAACATAGAATACAGTGGATGTTGAAATTAACCCTCATCATAATTTCATTCAGAAGGTCACTGTGAGTCCTCTACGACTCAATGGCACTTAATAACAACATAATGTCTGAGTTATCTCAGGATTAAAACACATTTGTATATCTATCTTCAGCAAACCAAAGTCATATCTTTGCATGAGTTCAAGTTGAAGTTGAAATGATGCTTTATTATTGTCCAAGACTAGTCAGGAATGTAGAATTCATTCAATCTAGCTTCACCAACTTAAAAATATGGTTTCTACTATACTCAGGGTTTCCAGAGTGCTGGACCATTAAAGGCATGGGGGTTGAGGAAGATTATTACTTTTGGATAAAATCAGTGAAGATCTAACAAAATTGTGTCACAGATAAAAATCACTCCTGTTGGGTGGTGAAGTAATGACATAATACTTAATGTGCTTCCCAAATGCTCCTTAAAGCAGATCTAGTCATGCATCTGGTGATGTCAGAATCTGTGGTTACTAAGTCAGCACTCAGACAGGGATGATTATTCAGGAGTATAAGGCAAGTTTCTAGATGGAGACTTGTCTTAGATTTGTCCATTTGCTCTAGATCCAGTTTCTAAGTCCTGCCCCTCTGTCTTCTTTGCATTTTCTTTCTCCTTCTCTCACTTTCTCTAAACAACAACAAAAAAACAAATGCAAAATCTAAGACAAAATCCTAAAACTACTTTCTGTGACCAATTTCTATTTAGTCCAAAGTAAACTCTTGCCTATGCAAATTTTTCTTGTTCCTGGAGGGCCCTTTGTTTCTATTTCTGCTGTGCTCTGAGTTAATGATGCAGAATAAAAAGCTAACTGAAGGAAGAGGAAGGTCAAAGGGCATAAAGAAAAGTCATGCTTATAGTAAAAACAGATTGAATTTATGTAACAAAAGTCACTGAAATATTAAACAACAAATGGAGATTTCTTGCAGAACGCATTATTTCTTTCTGTTGACTCCAGAGTTAGATTGTGTCATCAGTAAATATGTCTTATTCAAAGGCTTGTTTCAGAGCTCTGTTGAGTAGAAAACAGAGAGAGAAAAGAACGTGGTGTTAGGATCATGATAGAAGCTCCAGAGAATAGGATATTATATAGACTTGGGGAAGCCATGTCTGTCCATAGAACCAGCATTTCGGATTCTACTACTGTCACAACAATGGCCAGAGATGAAAATGATTTTATATTGAATTAATATCAACACCTTGAATGGAATTTGGAAGCTGGCTCAGAACCTGGGGAAGCGGACTCAGGGCAAGTTGAAAAGCTAACTGTCTTAGCTGAAAGTTAGCAGGCCAGTTCCCAAAGAAGCACACTAGACTCAAGTGAAAGAAGCTTCCAAGTTATCCAAAGCTGAGCCATGTTGCTTGAGGAAATTTTGCTGAGCCCAAGATCTTGTACTCACATGAGTAGACTCAGTTGATTATGACAATACGTTATTATTTCCCTATCTTCTACTTAGAATATCTGATTTTCATGTTGAAAACTACCAAGCTTGGTCCATCTTGTTTGGATAAGGCTAATCTATTGCAATCCTTGGGTAGACAGTGACACAGACCTTGTCAGTCACAGAATTTTTCCCATTAATCACCCAGCTGCATTTAGGGATTGTACGAGCATCAATCCAGACATACAAGACTAGAGTTAGCTTAATTATTGAGACACATACTCATTTATTTGCAGTTATTCAACTAAAGGAATATAAACATAAAGATTTTAGAGATCATTCAGGCCACTGTTTAGGAGATTCTGTCTTGTAGTGAAGAAGACAAGAGAATAAAAAACTTGGACACAGAGGCAGTTTCCAGCAAGAGATTTAAACCACAGGATTTTGCGCTAATAAATTCTTTTGTGATATCTCTTGCTGGCGTTTGAGCTGGCATTATGTCATTTATAGCTGAGAAGCTCTAAACTAAATAAATCCCAAAGATTTTGTTCCACTTCACTCCATCTATCTTATGTCTCCACCTGGCTGTAACTTCCCTAAGCATTCCCAGAGGGACTTAATCCTCTTTGCTCTTTAGCTCAATTCCTAGAGTATAAGAAATGTTTAGTAAATAATTGGTGATTAAGCTTTATCTCCCTTAGCCATCCTGTATTAGTTGGATAATTTCTGAGTCTGGGAGTCCAAGGTTCTAGTTATGGGGTATGTGCTAAATGGTGGTATCTGTCTGTGGTTTTCTTTTGCTTTGCTTTCCCCAGTGTGAAATTCTGAGTGTGTGTTTTAGTAAAATTGCAAACATTTTTGTCTTACATCAAAACCAATCTGCTCCTTAAAAAACACACACGGACACACAAACCCAACCATCAAACTCATTGTTACTGAGTCTGGAGTGATTCATCACTGAACCTCCAGTGTGTTTTCAAAGACAGTAAATCACACTGGAAGGGAGTTCTGAAGGCTTGGTGGATAAGGAGCTGTGGAGCTCCTAAACACAGGTGGTTTGAATCTAATAGCTACTCCTCTGGAGAAAGACAGACTGAAAATCCACTGAAGGATCAGTTATGAGTGCATTCCCACTTGATGGCAATGAGTTGCTCTGTGTTGTTAAATCTCACTGTCAATTTTCCATCTTACTTGGATCCAAACCACCAGAGAGGAACCCACCATTGTGTTAGCAGCACAACTTCTAACAGCCTATACCTCTAGAACTCCCTTCCTTTCAAAAAGAGACTTTAAATCTCACTTCCCATACTCTTAATTGCAGACATTTCATTTTTGACAACTTCCACTTCTCCTAGATTCATACTTGGCATATGCCACGCTCTCATTATTAATGGATGTTTGCAGCTATTTCTCTTTATTTTGAGTGGCTTCTAGTCTGGGGTTGTACCTCCAGCACTATGTCTAACAACGTTTCTTTACTGTTCCTAGGGCTTTTGACAACCTGTTATTTCAGCAATGGATGGGCAGATCTGTTGCCTAGTTTCTTAATCTGGTACCTCCACTGAGACCTATATACCATGAGTGAACCTGCTGGTATTTGAAATACTAGTGGAATAACTTCTAGCATCACAGAAACCTGCAAATCATGCTAGCACAGCAAACTGAGAGACAAGTGCTGCCCTCATAAGAACAAATGATAAACAAGCAAGTGTATACGTAAAATATAAAAGCAGCAGCAACATGGAAAGCACTTCCCCAATACAATGAACTGACAGGTAAGTGCTCTACTCCTAAGAACAAACCATAATAACAAGAAGCTATACAAATATCACCACTCAGGGCAGCCAGCCTTCTCTGCTCAGGCTCAGGCAGGCGGGAGGGCTTCCAGGGCAGCCAGACTTGCCAGCAGTCAATATTCTAGGTATTAGTCAGCTGAGATTGACTGATACTGTCCATATCGATCAGACAATCATATGATCTATTATGCTGGGAAAGAAGAAATTGAGGAACCATTTCAGAAAGTAGCATGCAATCAAGAACCAATGGTAATGAGAGAAAACGTTAAGGCTGCACTGAAGGCCCTGACAAAAGGAATTGATGGGCTACCAATTGCTTTGTTTCAAAAAAAGATGCAGCCCTAGACATGGTCATCAGTCTGCATGAGAAATTTAGAGCCCGGAGACCTGGCCAATTGACTGGTGGGGATTCCAGTTTGTTCCCATTCCCTCAGAAGAGGAGTTTCCATTTTAAGGAATGTGAAAGTTATTGAACAATATTACTGTTATCGCATGCAAGTGAAACCTTGCAGAAGAGTATAAAAACAAACAACCAAAAAACAGCTAGAAAGTAAATTGACAGAAATCTGCCAGCAATTCAAGATCGATTTAGAAGAGGTCATGGAATAAGTAACATCATTGCTAATGTCACATGGATCTTGGATGAAAGCAGAGAATAACAGAAGGATGCCTATTTGTGTTTTATTGACTATACGAAGGCAAATTTGACTGTGTGGATTCTAACAAATGATGGCTAACATGAAGAAGAAGGAGAACACTTAATTACGCTCATGTGAAACCTATACCTAGATCAAGACGTTTTCGGAACAGAAAAAAGGGATTGGATCTTTTCTCTACACCTGTTTAACCTTTATGCTGAAAAAAATAATCTAAGAAGATGGACGCTATGAAGAAGAACATGGCACCAGGATTGGAGGAAGACTCATCAGCAACCTGTGTTATGCAGATGACCCAGTCTTGATTAGTTAAAGTGAGGAGGACTTGAAACATTTGCTGCAGAGGATAAAATACTACAGCCTTCAATAAAAATTATATCTCAACATTAAGAAAACAAATATCCTTACCACTGAGCCAATAGGCAACATCATAAGAGATGGAGAAATGATTAAAGTTGTCAATGGTTTAATCTTGTTTTGTCCCACAATTTCTGGGTGACAGCAGTTAAGAAATCAAAAGACCAGCTGTACTGGGAAATCCTGCTGTCATGGACAGGTGTAAGGTGCTAAGGAGTAATGATGTCAGTTTAAAGACTAAGGTGTACCTGATTCTAGCCATGGTCTTTTTCGGTTACTTGCTTATACATCTGAAAGTAAGACAATAAGGATGGTAGAAGAATCAACACCTTGACTTTTTGATGTTGGAGAAGAGTAATGAATATCCTATGGACTTCCAAAAGAACAAACAAATTTATCTTGGGAAAAGTGCAGCCAGGGTGCTCTTTACAGGTAAGGATGAAGTTTCTTCATCTCACTTGTTTGGGCACGTTGTTAGAAAAGGCCAGTCCTTGAAAAAAAGCATTATCATCCAAGGAGCACTCTGGCTACACCTCCCCCAAGACATACCTGTTTGTTCTTTTGGCAGTCTTTGGTATATTCCATACTGATTGTTCAACAGAAGTAGCGGTATTCAAATTTAAGCTAAATTTTGGCCATTAAATATTTCATTGTAGAAGTTCCTGAATACACTTCATATCCTAATGTGAAAAATATCTCTTGGAAGGGTAGTAAAAGGCCTCCTGGAGTTATCTACTTCAATTCTTAGCTCTGTTCATTCCTCAACATACAGCACTAGAAGCATGACTAGCTTCCTTGAATTTCCTTGAATGGAATTAATAATGGGAGTCATGCAAGAAGGTAGAGTGGGAAGGATCTTTGACTTCCTGTTTAAATAATTTCTTTTCCTTCTCTCACCAGTTCTCTCATCTACAATAGAAGAAAAAAAAAGAGTAGTATTTTAAGAATAAATTTAAAAATAAATTTCATTAGTTTTATATTTTGCATTCCACCCTAGGATTCCCTCAAAAATCCTAAATCCTATTTTAATTTGCATATATTAAGGTTCATTCTTCTTACTGTAAAGTCTAATGGAATTTAAAAAACATATAATGTCGTGCATTTACAATTCCAATAGCTTACAGAATAGTTTCACCAACGTAAAAGATGGCCTCTGCTTCACCTATTCCACCTTCCCTCCCACCTGAGACCCTGGCATCCAGGGGTTGAAATCCAGACATGGCACACTGAGGAATAGAAACGCAAGTAAATATGCTTTAGTGTGAGGTTTTATGTTAATCCGGCAAAGTGTTGATCTATTTCATGTTTGCTGTAACCTCAGATGCCAAGAGGCTTAAATTCCTCTCATGTCCTTGGTTTTGTGTCCTCTGTTGCCTTTGGGCTTCTGTAAGAACTCTATGTTAGAGTCTGCAATTTGCAGGTCTTTCAGATGTAATGCACCACTATTAATGCCCTGTTGGTGTTCAGAAGCCTTGTGGTATAAAGGGCTAAGTGTTGAGCTGTTGCTGTTGTGTACCATTGAGTCAGAACCAACCCACAGCTGACTCTCCACATCTATCTACGAGAAAATAAATCACATGGTAGGAATGGACCCATCTTTCCCTCTCGAAGCAGCTGTGGATTCAAATCCTACACCTTTGATTCGACAATGCAATCCCTTAACACAAAGCCACAAAGTGTTGGGCTGCTATCCTAAAAAGTCAATGATTTGAACCCACCAGTTGCTCTACCGCAGAAAGATTAGGCAGTTTGCTCCTATAAAATCCTTAGAAACCCAACAAAGCAATTCTGTTCTTTCCGACAGGTCTCTATGTGCCCAGATCCACTTAATGACAGTGGGTTTTATTGGTGTGGAGTAGTGGACCTAGTGGCACTGATCTATGGAACTAGGAAGGTCGAAATAATCACTTGCATGATGTAAGAAATTTGGAAAATGAGGAAGGAAGGAAGGAAGGAAGGAAGGAAGGTCAAAGACATCTACTTATACACGCATTCACACATTTTAGCATTGAGCTTACATATATTTAGTGACACCCACTTAGCTAAGCATTTGTTAAAACAAATGTTAAAACAAACTAAATTATAAAAAATAGCAAGATTTTAAAGAGAAAAGAATACTGGCTCAACATCTAAGGAGTATTGTTTTGACCCCTAAAGTCAACATAGAACTAAGGTGTTTTTCAGAAGACAAACAATGCTGTATAAATTTGAGTCACATGCCACTGCAGCCAAGAACTACCTGCGTGCACAGTGACCCAAGTGATTCAGTGAAAGGAGAAAGGTTCTAACCTGAGGCCTGACTGACTTACATGTGTGTTAACATCCCACATACGTGTGCCAACATCCCATAATGGGTCTTGCCCACCATTTCCCAGACTCCCTTGCATGAAATTCCCTCTTAAAGTTCTGTTTGCAGAAGAAAGAGATTTGCAGCCATTTTACTGAAACTATACAAATATCACCCCCCCTTCACTCCTGAAAAACACTCTCCTCCTGTGAAACAGCCCTAGGAAAGCGCTGAGCATTTGTTTTTCTGGGAGCAATTGCTTTCCTCCCAGGCCCTGAGTGGACTCCTCCTGCAGGATTTTCTTATTCTCCAATAAATCTATACCTTTCTTCTTCCCTAATAAATCAATATTTTCCCTTCTGTAGAGCTGCCTGGCTTTCTAGGCATTATTTAAGACCCATCATCTGGTAACAGTGAAATGGCTAAGGGTTCAGCTGCTACCAAAAAAGGTCAGCATTTCTGAAACCATGGGTTTCTAACAAGAGGAAAGACCTGTAATCCGCTTCTGCAAAGCAAGACTATCCACTGGCGTCAGGTCGATTTTAACTCATAGATGACCATGCCCGCTGGGTTTGCAAAGCTGTAAATCTTTGTCAGAGGAGATTGTGTCATCTTTCTAGCTCAGAGCAGCTGGTGGATTCACGTTGCTGTATTTTCTTGTTAGCATCCCACCACATACATGGAACTACGCCACCCCAGCTCCTCCTAGAAAGCTTACAGCCTAGGGAAACTTACGGGCAGTTCTAGTCTGTCCTATAGGGTCAACATGAGTCAGAACTGACTCGAAGGCACCCAACAATTAGGATGGAAAGGTGTGGGAGAGGAGAAGAATTTTCTAATCTTAGGATTCTGAATCTCAGTCTTTGAGTAGTCCTTGTACTGTGACCTTCATAAGTCTTTCCTAGGTTTTACACCTCCCTGGGATGAACAGAAGGTGTTTCAACAGCACAGTGGACTAAGCATTGGATGGCTAGACTAAGGTGGGTAGCAGAAAGGTGGATGTAGTTTCTTTCCATAAAGACTTGTAGCTTTTTAACCCCTATTTAGGCAGTTCTACTCTATCCTACAGGGTTGTTATAAGTTAGAATTGAGTATCTGACAGTGAATAGGTGAACAAGAAGGCTAGTTGTTATGTGCTGTCAAGTATAACTCACAGTGACCCTGTAAACAATAGATTTGTTTGAACCTTGTCCTATCCTGTGCCGTTCTCATCATCTCTGACATTTTTTAGTTCATTGCTGCAGTCAAAGTGCCGATCGCTCTTGTTGAGGGTCTTCCTCTCTTTCGCTGACTTTCCATCTTTCCTGGCATGACGGCACTCTCCAGGGAATAACCCCTTTTAACAATATGACTAAAGTATGTGAGACTAGCTTTACCATCTTCCCCTGCAAGGAGCATTGTGACCACACTTCTTCCAAAACATATTTATTTGTTTTTTTGGGAGTTCATAGGATACACCCTATTCTTCTTCAATACCACAACTCAAAGGTATCACTGCTTCTTCTGTCATCTTTATTTATTATCCAGTACTCTGGTGCACAGCAAGTGATTGAAAAGGCACGGCTTGGATCAGGCACATGTTAGTCTTCAAAATGACATCATTGCTCCTTAGCACTTTGGAGAGGTCCTTGACAGAAGACTTCCCCAATGCAACATGTCTTTGATGTCTTTACTGCTGGCGTCAAGGGTGTTGATTGTGGATCCAAGCAAGATTAAATTGTTGGCCATTTCAATCTTTTCTCCATCTATCATGATATTACCTATTGGCCTAGTGGTGAGAATGTTTGTCTTCTTGACGTAGAGATGTAGTCCATAAGGGAAAATGCCCTTCAACTAGATATGCTTCTCTTTTGGACGTGATGAAGTAAGTCACTATACAGCTGGAATCTATACCTCAAAAAAACGAAGCTGTGGTATATTCGCACAATGGAATACTATGCTGTATTGAAGAACAAGGAACTCATGCAATATTATTCAAAATGGGTGACCCTGGAGGACATTATGCTGAGTGAGGTATCTCAGTCACAAAGGGACAAATGCTATATGGTGCCACTGTTGTAGAATGAGGCTGGCATTGGGGTGGGGTAAGACTGAGAAAAACTGGATGAAATATGTTTACGTCATTGAAGTCTATGGGGGAGAGAATAGTCTAAAAGTATTATATTTTAGGGCATTATTTTTATCGTAGGAGTATGCAATGAGGGTTGCAGAGTGGATTATATTTGGGGGTAGGGGGTGGGGTTTGGGGAGGTGCAGGGGGATTGGTACCAATGAGGGAGTTTTTCTTTTGCTTTTCAAGGAGAGGAGCAAACGGGGGGGGGGGGGTTGTGCGGGAAGAAGGATGCAACAATGAATGAATGGAATTCCAAAATCTCTGTAGATGTTCATTGAAATGAAAAATAAACAAACTAAATTAAAAAACAAACAAACAAACAAACGTTGCTTAGATCTAAGAAGTGCAGTGGGCTTCTTTAACTCAAGGATGGTTCACAGTTTACAACTAGAAAGAGACCTAACTCTCTCAATCTTACAATGATAGGAAAGGAATTCTTCCAACTCTCAGAGTGAGCTTAGAAATGAATTCTTCTGACTTAAGACTCCAGATGCTAACTCAACCTGTCCAACACCTTGACTGCAGCCTTGGGAGATACTCAGAGGAGGAGTAGAAACATGAAGTCATGTTGGAATCTTCACTCACAAGAACCATGAGTTCAAACACGTATTTTTGTTTTAATATATTACTGGCAAACACAAAAATTAGCAAGTTAAAGAAAAGATTTCAGTTTTATGGTATTAATCCATTATCCTTTAACAAGAGGGAGAAGTGTAAACTGCGGTAAAGTGCTAAAATTTCAGAAGATACTTCTGAGAAACAAAGGAAAGGGTAAATTCAGTAGAAAACCAAAAGAATATTCCAGAAATACATACCCAAGCATATTAAGTTCTAAGGTAGGAATGTATTTCTCTGAAGAACAGGAAGAGAGAGGGCAGTGTTCTTGGAGCAGAGAAATGAGCAAAATTTGAGGGCAGAGAGGGCTAGGGAGTCAGATCATAAACCATTGAAAGGACATGGGGCTATAATCTGAGCGAAATGGCAAGCTGTGAGCAGAGAAATAACATGAGTTAATTTGCAAGATACTTTCATTGACATTAATTTGACTCAATGGGTTCTGATAGGTTGAAAGGCAGGCACGCTTTCACAGATGTCACAGATATCATTTAAACTGAAGGTCAAAACACTTAAGTGAATTGTCAAAGGTGACAAACAAGGGAGCCCAATTTGATTCCCATTCCCTCACATAATGTGCTAAGTCCAGGTCACTGTATCCATCAGAGATGATTTGTAGGACCTATGGGTCATTTTTTTAATCTTTTTGTCATTGATCGCCATGATTACTAGAGCCACAATTGAGAATTCTCAGCCAGAAGTGTTGGGTTAGGCTAAATAAGAAAGAGTCAATACCTCTATTCTTTCCATGAGGATGATTGATATGTAGAGATGAAAACCATTCCTACCTCCTACTATCTCTCTTGTTTAAAAAATGCCAGCTTGTTCATTCTCCCAGATTTCAATCTATTAAATGATATAAAGAAACATATTTTCCCCTCCTTCCAGTTAAAAGAGTAAGAAATATTTCCCTGGATGATGCTATTACAATATTCAACAGCAGCTCCCTGGAGAGAAAGGATAATTCAAATTCTTAAATAAGATATTCAATTTGAGATTAGTTAAGTGGTTATTTGGCTGAAAGGAATTTGACAAACAAGAATCACTTTTGTATCTTCAGGTAAAGGAAATTTTCAGTTGAATTTAATTAACAGTGGGATTTTTCTGGCACTTCTCCATTACGAACCTTCAAGCATTCAAATGATAATTAAAATTTCTGCAGGTTATAATCACAAAAACCTTTCATATTAGAAGAAAATCGAGGATTCAAAGCTCAAGTGCAAAATATTGCTGTGAAGGTTCCCAAGTGTATTTCCTCAAAGACCATAGCTAACATACAGACTGTATTTTATTAACAGTAGTGATCTTGATGTGCTTTGATAGCACATCATTTTCCAGTTGGAGAATTTTGGGTTTGAAAGAACTTGGGCTTCAAACCACCTAACTCCAGGTCAAACTCCAGCTGAGCATTCCCATTTCCAATCAAATTTCCACAATTAATGCTGGTGAAGTCATCCTTAAAGAGCTACATGGCTAACTTTCACCTGTCTCAATTTGAATCCACCAGTAGTCACTCCCTAGATGAAAGATGGACAATCTCCTCCTGTGTGATTTACAGTCTTTTCAGCTCTGCCAGAGGGTCAGCTATGAGTCTACTACTGCTCTACAACAATGATTTTTTTTTAATTTTGATACTTCAGATGTACTGAATCGGAATCTACATTTTATAAGACCTCAGGAGATTCTAGATCCTCAGGCAGGCTTGTGAAAATGTAGGTTCTGATTCAGTATATTTAGGATTGAAATGCAAATTCTCTTCAGGGGACCTGAGGTGGGATGAACTGATCTGAAGTTTTTCCCAGTAGACCTCATGCATAAATGTTAGCACAGTTTCTTTGAAACTCCAAAGTGAACACTTTATCTTCTAGCATAGAACTTTCTACAAGGAAAGTTTTTATCTTTCTAGAGATTCTTTTGAGAGTACATGTCTCAAGCCTATTGTTATATCTGACCAAAATCACATTAAAATGCAAATGTTCAAGCATTGGGACAGAGTGGGTAACTAGTTTTTAATTATGAAGTCCCAATTTACATATTCTAAGTATGAGAAGAAAGAGTTCTCCTTACCATTTTGTCTGTTTCTTCCTCCACTCTTATCCCTGCTGTGGAGAGAGGCTTTCAAGCATCTTATTATCTGTCTTATAAATGCTGACTCAGGGCAATGCCAGGTTTTTCAGAGTAGAACTGTTCCATCAATTCCTCCATCAGCTGTGTTTGTTAGTGTAGAGGATCAATGAACCCACAGAAAGACCCTCAAGATGTTGAATTGATACAATGACTGCAACAATGAGCTCAAACATAGCAACAGCTGTTGAGTATCACACAGGACGGGACAATGTTTTATTGTGTTGTATATAGTATCCCTGTGTGTTGGAACCAACTTGACAGCATCAGACACCATCATAATCGTAAAGGGTGAAGGTCATCAGACTTTCTTTTCACAGTACTGCGGATGTGAATCCAACTCTTAGGTTTGCAGCCAAGCACAAACTGCTTCCACTACTTAGGATTTCCTTTAAGCACAACATAGTGCGAAAGATGATAGATATTAGAAAGTAAGCAGTTTGCTTGCTTTGTAGGTAATCCATCCATGCAGAAGGTGAACATTTAAAGACAAAGGTTCCTGCTAGAAAAATGTAGCTGCTATAACGTGATGTCATCATTGTTATTGTTGTTATGTGCCACTGAAGAGCTTGTAACTCATAGTGACTCTATATGCAACAGCTCTTAACCCTGATCTATCCTGTGCCAACCTTATTGTCTCTGACACCTATATCCCTACTACCTCAGTCACTGAATCAGTCCATCTCATCAGGGTCTACCTCTCCTATGCTGTTCCTCCCCACTCCCAAGCACAACATTTCTCTCCAAGGTTTGGTCACTCCTTGTAACAGGTCCAAAATATGTCAGATGAAGCTTCAGAATCCTTGTCTCCAAGGAGCATCTTGGCTCACCCACTCCAGGACAAACCAGACAAACTCTCCTAGCAGTCCATAGGATAGTCAATACTCTTCTCCAGCACCACAGCCCAAAGGCATCAATTCTCCTTCCATCCTCTCTAGTCATTGCCTAACTTTCTGATGCAATTCTTGTAGAAAGTACAGAGGACGGAGATGTCATTATGTATCATGAGTCAGAATCGAAGCCCAGTAGATCCTTTAGTGGGTTTCAGAAGCAGTAAGCCACATGAGAGGAGACTGCCCATCTTTCTCCTGTGGAGCTGCTGGTGGATTTGAACCGTGTGCCTTTGGATCAGTAGCACAATTCTTTATCACTAAGCCACCAAAATTCTCAACTTGAAATATTTAGTTCATCTTTTTAATTGTTCATATTTTTAATAGTTCATTGTTTTTAACTGGTTTTGGTCAAACATTCCTCTAGGTCTTATAGCCCTGCTCTGTCCACTTACTGTACAGAGGTAACTTGTGGTTGCTGTGAGGCTGAACACTGTGACACTGAGGTATCAAATGCAATAATGGTTACCCACGGTGGACAGTGTTTGGTGGAGCTTCCCGATTAAAACAAGCTTGGAAGCAGGAGTGGCATCTACTTCTGAAACAGCTTAGCTCTGGAAACCTTATGAACCTGGAGAAAGGATGAAAGTTATCCAAGTGTTCAGGTCTTTTGTTCATAGGGTCACTATGAGTCGTCTATGACTTGATGGCATTTAACAACAACAACAACAGTTCATTTACATGCACCACTGAAGTTTTTCTTTTTCCATTTTAAAAAACTGATCCATATAAATTTGAGTGACAAATTTTTTTAAAAAATACTGCCAGTGGATGTTTAAAACTTTTTTTATATATTGCTTGGTGCAGACCAAAGGCACTGTTCATATTTCAAATACATTTCCCTGACAGAGCATCACCACTATGGTCATATTCTTTGTTCATAAATGCACCTTCTGAGACTACTGATATTTTAGGAACAATTTTCTCCCCTCTGTACTAAAGACTCCTAGATGTGCTGGATTTTGTATATTCATCTGCTTTTTTATAACGTTCCAAATTCCTCATCCTGTCAGCTGGTACTTTCACCACGGCTGTCATTGGGTACTTACTGCCTTCTATATGCAATATATCTAAATCTGAAATCATTATCTTTGCCAAGATCCACTTTCTTAAATTGCATTATTATCTGCCAGTCCACAAATCTCATATTTCTGTTTAACTTCTCTTTCCACCCCTCATTTCTCAAATTTCACATGTTTTGATTCTACTTATTAATTCTTATGTAACATATTAATACATATAATTTTCAGATAAAATATACTCAAGAAGAATGTTTTCTTCCCTCTGCAGTCTCTCTCAAAGAAAAAAAGTCTTGTGGAATGAAAAATCAGGTGACTGAAAGAGAGCGAGTCAGGAATTGAAGTAGTTATCTACATTGCTTGACACAGGAACTAAGGAATATGGGTGTAAATAAGTAGAAAATTACAGAAAACTCCATCTGGAGAGTGTTGATGTTTGAATGAGAGAGACACCAAAACAGTTGAGGACATGAGACAGTGGGAAATATAAAGAGACTTTAGAGAATTCTGACTGATGTTATGAAAAATATTCCTAATAATGTTGGTGGGGTTGTTGTGAGCTATTGAGTAAGAACCATCTCATAGTTGATTCTCCAGTGAGTTTTCAGAGATGGTAAATTGCACAGGAGGAGATATTGCAACTTTCTCCCACAGAGCAGTTGGTGGACTTGAACTGCATTCTTTTGGATTGGCAGCACAACTTCTTAACTCACTAGTCTATGAAAATGCAAGTAAAGGTTAGAATCTTTCAAATTATTTGTTGTAATGGATTGAGTTATATCCTCTAAAAGTATGTGTTAGAGTCCTAATCCCTCTATTGTGAATCCATAGCGATTACATCTTAACATAAAGAAAACAAAATGCTAACAACTGAACCAATAGATAATATCAGGAAAAATGGAGGAAAGATTGAATTTATCAATGAATTAATTTTAATTTGATCCACATTCAATATCCACCATAACAACAGTCAAGAAATCAAAAGATGCATTGCATTGGGCAAACCTGCTGTCAGGGCCCTTGAGAAAGTGCTAAAGAACAAGGATGCCACTGCAAAAGACAAAATGCACCTGACCCTAGCCATGGTATTATGGTATTATTAATTGTTTCATATAGAGATAGATATGGCAATGAATAAGGAAGACAGAAGAAGAATCAGTGTTTTTGAATTGCAGTGTGGGCAAAAAGTTTTGAATCTATATACCATTGTAGCCATACCATTAGTTTGTCAAGAGAACAGACAAATGTTCAAAGAAGTGCAACCAGGTTGTTCCTTAGATGCAAGGATGGTAAGGCTTGGCATCATGTAATTTGGGCATGTTATTAAGAGGAGGTGGTTCTTGGAAAACGACATCATGCTTAGAAAAGCAGAGGGTCATTGAAGGAGTAGATGATCCTCAATGAGATGGATTGCCACTGTCATTGGCTGCACTGGCTGCAACACTAGGCTTAAGCAGAGCTGAGATTGTAGGAGGATGTTGCAGGACCGGACAAGGTTTCCATCTTTTGTACCTGGGATAGCTATGAGTGTGCAGTAACAGAATGACACCAAACAACAACATACCTGGAGACAGGTTTTATTTGTTAGGCTAACACAATCATAATAACAACGGTGTTGTTGTTAGGTGCTGTCCAGTCCAGTATGGCCCATAGTCATCCTGTAAACAAAGAAAATCTGAACCTTGTCCTGTGTCGTCTGCATCGTCTCTGACATACTTGAGCCAATGGCGTCAGTCACTGTGTCAATCCATCGTGTTGAGGGGCTCTCTCTCCTTCGCCTTTCCAAACGTGATGTCCAAATAGGCTCCCCACCAACACGCGGAAATTCTGTAGTTTGGAACCTCTTCAAATTATTTAGGACCAGTGATGTGAGTTTGAGGATTAAGGTGTGCCTGATTCCGGCTATGGGATTTTTAGTCACTTGCTATGGATCTTAGAGCTGGACAATGAATAAGGTTGGCAGAGGAAGAACTGATGCCTTTGAGCTGTGATGTTGGAGAATGCTGACTATCATGGTTTGCCAAAAGAACAAACAGATCTTTCTTGAAGAAGGTGCGGCCACAGTGCTTCTTGGAGGTAAAGATGATGAAGCTTTGTCTCACATGATTTGAGTGTGTTGCAAGGAGAGACTCTTCCTTAGAGAGGGGTACTGTGGCTGGAAAGCTCGAGGCTGGCAACGAGAGGAAGACTCTCAACCAGGTTGAATGATACAGTGACTACAGCAATAGGCTTGAGTGTGTCAGAGATTGTGAGGAAGGCACAGGACAGGACACGGTTCAGAACTGCTGTTCATAAGGTCACTGTGAGTTATACTCAACATCACCTAACATAAATAAAAACAAAAACAAGAATGCGTCCAAAGTATGCGAGATGAGGTTTTATCATATAGATGTGTAAGTGTAATGTGTGCTTAAACCTAACCCATTTTGAGATAAACAAGCAGATTAGAAACAAAGAAATGAAAGTAGAAGGGAGAAAGGTAGATGCCATCTGGTTATGGCCAAGGAAATTCTAGAAAAATGAAGAGAAAGAATATCTCCTATCGTGAAAAGGCAGAAAAAGTCTCCCTACAAATCCAGTGCCCGGAATTAAGAGAGTAAATTCCTTATAAGTCAGAAAGGATTCTATTCACTAAAGCCATCACTATTTCTATTACAGCAGCTCTATGAAATGACTTCATTAAAATGAAAATATTTGAGACAACTGGTTTGTGTGTCAGCAGGTAATCAGAGTTCTATTTATTGCAATCGTGTATGAATGAAATAGAGTAAAAAAGAATAAACAAATGCTTTCTTTGTCATAATTTGAGGACTGTCCGGTGCCTTCAAAGCATGGGTTCTGTGGTGGCTACTTTTCTCACTGTTCCGGGATCTCCTTCCAAGTATTTCCAGAATTCTGTGTCTGTAGAGGTAGGGAAGATGCAGGTATTATGCTGAAAAGGACAAGAGTCTAGCAATGAGTTTTAGGAAAGATGATGCGATCTCAATCTGCAAGACCCTGTTTGTTGTTAGCTTGCCAGGTGTTCTTGAGAAAAATAGCTGCACTTGGGTCAAATGAGGTGAATGACCAAGTTCATGTTCTAACTAGATGCATGCACATAGTTAACACTCAAAAAAATATTTAGACAATGATTTTTCTATTATCCCTGCCAGGTGATTGTGGAACAGACCACCAACTACTTATATGCAAGTTCAAGGTGCAGTTGAGGAAAATGAAACCAAATCCAAGGCAACCAAAATATTACTTTGAGTCTATCCCACCGGAATTTTAGAACCATCTCAGGAACAGGTTTGAGGCCTTGAACACTAATGAGTGAAGATCAATTTGTGGGAGGATATCAAGAGTGTCATCCAGGAAGAGTGCAAACGGTCATTGCAAAGACAGAAGAGGAAGAGAAGACCAAAATGGATGTCAGAAGAGACTCTGAAAATTGCACTGGAGTGCAGAGAAGTCAAAGCAGAAGGAAGAATTCAAGATACTAAAGAGGTGAATAGATTTCAAAAGGCAGCATGGGATGACAAAGCAAAATATTATAATGAAATGTGCAAGGAGTTGGAGTCAGAAAAATCAAAAGGGCCGAACTCGCTCAGCATTTCTTAAGCTCAAGGAACTGAAGAACAAATTCAAACCTTGAGTTGCTATAATCAAGGATGCTTTTGGAAGACTATTAAATGATCCGGGAAGTATTAAAAGAAGGTGGAAAGAATATACTGAGTCATTGTATTGAAAGGAATTGGCAGACACAGAAGAATTTCATGAAACAACATATGAGCAAGAGCCTGTGGTGATGAAAGAAAAATTTCAGGCTGCTTTGAAGGAAATGGCAAAAAATAAGGCCCCAGGCATAGATGGTATACCAATTGACATATTTCAGCTAACAGATGCTGCCCTGGACGTGCTCACCAAGTTGTGCCAAGAAATCTGGAGAACAACCACTTGGCCAACTGACTGGAAGAGATCTATATTTGTTCCCATCCCAAAGAAGGGTGACCCAACAGAGTGTGGAAACTATAGAACAATATCATTGATTTCACATGCAAGCAATATTCTACTGAAGATTATCCAAAAGTGACTGGAACAGCACATCAGCAGAGAACTGCCAGAAGTGCAGGCTGGGTTTGAAGAGGTCGTGGTACTAGGGATATTATAGCTGATGCTAGATGGATCTTAGCTAAAAGCAGGGAATACCAGAGGAATGTATATCTGTGTTTCATTGATTATACAAAGGCATTTGACTGCGTGGATCTTAACAAACTGTGGCTGACTCTGAGAAGAATGAGAATGTTCATATATAGAGCACAAAATGTTTTGCTTGCAAAAGAGTTCCAAGGTGAGTTTATTACATGCTCATTGGATTTATGTGTTGACCCTAAACTTCTATATGTAGCTAGATGCCGGTCAGTGCAAAAGTCAAAAGTGAAGGAACATTACAGAGAAGGAAGTTCAGACAAAATCCGAGTCGTCTAACAACTTGGCAGTGACTGTCTCATTTAGTTGGCTGTCTTTTTGTGTCACTTTCTGATAGACTGTTAAGCTCTGGAATTAGCAGATAACACACTGCCAGATGGTTTCGAGGAAGTAGAATGCAGCATGTCCTTGAAACAAGGGGATCAGGTCCAAAATAAGACTGCAAGTCACCAGCCAATCCCTTGTCTCCACCACATGGCCCCATCTGGGGACTGGGACTTCGCCTAAACTCTTTGCTTACCCTCGTCCCTTACTCTGCAGTGATGAAGGCCACTCCACCGGAAGGTAGATATCCTTGATTATTTCTGTCATCCCCTGTCCTGCAGAGTCAGAGCTTGCCTGCCTCTGCTATCCCCACCCATCACTAGGGTTTTATTCATAACAGACGAATGTTGCTTACTGAGGTTCCCCAGGAATTATCTGGGTTAGGGCCACTAGCCTGACCCCAGGCATACTCATTGACTGGAATCTTGAGAAGATCACATGCTCCATTTATGGGATTAAACCTAAAGCAGTCTGAGGGGTTTTTATGCCACTTTGGACACATTTACTTGCTGAATGTCTTCTTCAGGCAGGAGCTACTCCACTGATCAGACTTGTCACACACCCTTTTCAGTGTGGGCTCTGTCGTCATTCTCAATTAAATGTCCCTTGAAACTTAGTCGCCGAATGCCTCCAAATGAGTTCTTTACTCCTTGCTGTCGTCCTCGAACTTCCCACCCACTACAAACTCTCCAAAGTACTGAAGAGCAATGGTGTCTCTCTGGAGACTAAGTGAGTTTGATACAGGCCATGGTCTTCGCAATCACTTGTTATGCATCAGAGAGTTGGACAATGACCAAAGAGGATAGAAGAAGAATTGATGCCTTTGAGCTGTGGTGCTGGAGAAGAGTATTGAGAATACCATGGACTGCTAGGAAAACAAACAGATTCGTCCTGGAAAGAGTTAAACCAGGTGACTCCTTGGAGGCAAGGATTCTGAGGCTCCGTCTAACATACTTTGGACATGTTGTGAGGAGAAACTGGTCCTTGGAGAGGGACATCATGCTTGGGAGGGTGGAGGGACAGTGCAGGAGAGGAAGGCCGTCTATGAGGTGGATTGATTCAGTGACTGGGATAATCAGGATGGTAGTGTTGGAGACAGTGCAATTGGCACAGGACAGAGCAGAGTTTAGGGCTGTTGTACACAGAGTTGCTATGAGTCGCAAGCGACTCGATGGCACACAACAACAACAACAACAAACTCAGGCAAGCAAACAAAAACTTGATCAAATATTGATCTATCTTATATGAGTTCAGGGCTTCATTCTGAGACAGTCAAAAACCTTTTCCCTCCATGGACTAGCGAGGAAGCCCTTGCTCCACAATGAGGCTACGTGAAGAGACACTTCATGTAGAAGCACATGAACCGCACCAAGAAAGCTCGTCTTTAACGCACTAATCCACATCTATCTCTTGGGCTTAAATGCCACCCTCTTGGTGCTGCATGAAACACTGATTTTCAGTTTACACGATGTTGGGATTTGGAAGACACTTTCTCTATATCTACTTGTTTATCGGAGTTAATAGCCAATATCATTGTTCCCCCTCCCCCTTTGGGAGAGCTTAGATGGCTTATCTTCCCTGTGCACAGTATCAAATAAGGTCAGAAGGAGTAAGTCCTTATTTGTGTGACCCAGCAGTAATGACAGAGACAGGATTTGGTGAAGGCTTTCGGAAGAATGATACCTCTTCCTTTTGCAAGCTCTTTTTAAAAAAAATCATATTCAGAGCTGACTTCCATCTGACCACCTAATTGTTTTGTTTATTTGTGGATAACCAGCAGGGGGACTGAACTGGAGTGGGTATGGAAGGCTTCAGAGCTGAAAGAGGTGTGATAAACTTTCTTGGAGACTTTGGGCTCAAATGCTGCCTTTAGTATTTCGGTGTTGGTGAGATGTTAAATAAGTAATTTCAATTTTCCAGACTGAGGTTTCCACATTATTAAATGGACACACATACTTTAAGGAAGCCTGGTGGCACAAGATTCAAGTAGCTCATCTGCAAAGTAGAAGGCTGGTGGTTCAAACCTACCCAGTGGTCCCTGGGAAAAAGATCTGGTAATCTGCTTCTCTAAAGCTTAAAAAGCAAAACAAACAAATGAACAATAGCAACAAAATCTCCAAACTAAAAATCTCACTGCCGTCAAGTTGGAATTGACTCATAGCTAACTCTGGGGCAGGTTTTTAGAGGTTTTACCTTACACAGGAGGAGACTGCCCCTCTTTCTCCTGACCATCTTTCTCCTGACCATGTGTCCCTGGTGGAGTCAAGCTGCCAGAGAGGTAACATCTTTTGGTCAGCAGTGCAACTCCCTATGCACTCACTACACCCCCAGGGTCTCCCCAAAGATGACAGACAAGATTACCGTGTCAGTAGTCCTACACTGTCACTGGAGTTCCTCTAAGCTGGAAAGCGACTCAATGACACTAATAACAACAACGTATATACCTTAACATATTTGCCTGTGTTAAATAATTTCTTACTCCTTTCATCGCATGATCTCATTGTCATCATGTTGGAACCAACTCGTAGCTGACCCTCCAGCAGGTTTTCAGAGGCTGTACATCATGTCTAACGAGATTATTTTTGTCCAGCAGACCTGCTGGTGAATTTGAACCAATTCCCTACGGAAGAGGCCACCAGACATCACCGATTGCTTATCTTCCTTTTGGCTCATCATCCCGTCTATTTCATCCTCTTTGGCATCTTCCTCTGTCCTATCACACATTTCCTTTGATGAGGTTTGTACGGATTCAGAAGGAACACTATTTATATCACATTTGGAAGCACCCTGACCCATTGGAGCTGCTGTGGGGGGCTGACCAAACCCTGCCGCTGTCTGGTTGAGTCGGAGTCTTAGCTGGTGGTTACTGGGTTTCCAAGTCTGTAAGTCTTTAACGGAGGAGACTGACCATCTTACTCCCACATGGTGCTTAGTGGATTCAAATCGCTGACCTTTTTGGCACAAGAAGCCACCAGAGCTCTTTAGGCCAACCAACCACTTTGCAAATTCATTTGTATTGACATCTCAGAAAAAGGAATAAATAGAAACCAACAACTGCCTGTCTTTCCAGAATGCCCTTGAAGCATTGTTAAATAATTTCCATGGAAATATCCTGCCATAATCATAACCCTTGTGATTGCTAGTTTAGCAAATTATAGAAGACTTTTAAAAAAGATGTTAAAGAAAGATGTTTTACTAACGTTTATGTTCACCTTCCCTCCCTGGATGATCAGAAAAAAAATGTTTCCATAAATCTGCAGAGACATCTACTCTAATCCCAACCAGCAGAGAATCTCTGTAGGAAAAGAAGCAAGAATTCAATCTTTTCTGGGCATCCTTCCAGACAGAAAGTTGGCCAGGCATATCTTTGCAGACAACTGTGTCTGCTTTGCTTTTGAGTCATCTGAAATAGAGTGCACTGAAGGGTTCAAAGAGCAGGCCAAATGAGATGGGCATCTTTCTGTTCCTTAATCCAGCATAAGAAATGGACTCTGCAACGGAACAGAGTAAGTGTTGCTAAGCTTCTCAAGCCCCAAAGCCCATCTGGTGTCTATGTCTTCCCGCTCCCTCTGAGTCAGCCCAGCCCATCAATTAACCGAGTGCCCGCTAACTGCAAACAGGAAGCTGAAACAGGGCTCAGCTTTTCAGAAGAAATAGAGCAACCGCAGGAGAAGCAAATATTTCGGAGTCACGTGGAACTTGGTGCCCTGGAGTGTCACTTCACTTCTCTGAGTCCCAGTCTTACCAAACATAAATAAGGAAAAATTGCAACTTTGGGCACTTGTGAGTATTAAATGTGGCAGTGGGTCCACAGAACTTGACTCATCACTGATGTTCAAAAGGGCAGCTGTCATTATTGTCATGAATATAGTTTCTACTCAGAACTTCCTCATGCTGGACTTGGGCTTCTTTCACGTATCATTTTCCTGTGACTGTGAACTTTAGGCTTGGGAATTAAAATCACCGTACCTGCCCCTGGCCCTTCCAACTTGTCTTACCCTGTCTTCCCTTGTCCCTTTGGACAGACAGTCTCAACCCATATTGGGACAGAGACTTTGCTCCCTGGGTTTTGGTTAGCTTATATTTGGGTTGACTTTACTCTGAGTAAAGTCAGTGAGACCCTCGTTCTCCCAAGCCACGGACTCTACCTTTAGTTGCTGTTGTTGGGCACTGGCATGTTGGAACCGACCCAGAGCTGACCCTCTAGGAGATTTTCAGAGGAAGTGAATTACATGGGAAGAGATTGCCTGTATTTCTCCTGCTGAGCATCTGGAGATTTCAAGTGGCATACTTTTGGGTTGGCAGCAAAATTCCTTGCCACTAAGCCACCAGTGTTATGTGCTGTTGAATCACGTACAACTCACAGCAACCCTGTGTATAATCGCTCTGAATCCCGCCCTATCCTGAGCTAGCCTCACTGACTCTGATACACCTAATCCCATTTCCCCAGCTATCCTGTCAACTCATCTCATCTGGGGTCTTTCTCTCCTGCACTGTCCCTCCATCCTTCCAAGTACATCATCCTTCTCCAAGGACTGGTCCCTCCTGGCCACGTTCCAAAGTATGTGAAACAGAACTTCAAAATCCTTGTCTCCAAGAAGAACCTTGGTTTCATCCTCTCCAAGATGGACTTATTTGTTCTTGTGGTGGTCCATGGTATGTTCAATATTCTTCTCCAGCACCACAACTCAAAAGTATCAGTTCTTCTTCTGTCATCCTTAGTCATTGTGCAGCTTCTGATGCATAGCAAGTAATTTAAAGACCATGGCCTGGATCTGGAGTGCCCACTACAAGTGATTCTGTTGTTGTTGTTGTGTACCACAGAGTTGGAACTTTCCCATAACTAACCCTCCAGCAGGTTTTCAGAGGCAGTTAATTGTATGGGAGGAGACTGCCCACCCTACTACCGTGGGGCAGCTGGTGGCCTCAAACTGTATGCCTTCAAGATTGCAGTGCAGCTTCTTACCACTAGGCCACCAGAGTTCTCTCTCTGTGTGTGTGTGTGTGTGTATGTGAGAGTGTTTCTACACAGAGGGTTTGCTACAGCAGCCTCCAAATCTTCCCCCTAAAAATGACTATGCTCTATATACTAGCATGGATGTTGGCCATATTATCAATGAATAACAAAATCTTCTGACAGTATTGCTTTTTATACTCTGCATTCTGTCGCAACAACAGTGGAGACCCATTAGTAGGACTTGGTTGTGGTCTGTCTATGGCCACGTACCTATTATTGTCTCATTAGTATGTGTACGTTCACATTTTCTAAATAGTGTATAATATGTCTACATTCATATTTATATTTAGATTATAAAGTCTTAATCTCATTTAAGTGCATGTATGTATATCTAATACATAAAACATGATTAACAAAGTTACACAGTATAAAAATTTTAAATATCTGAAATGTAATGTATTCAGCTGCAAGTACCATCTCATGAGTTTATCCCATGGATAAAAATGAAATTAGAGTTTTGGAGTTTCTTTTTATAAAGGCCTTTTTAATTTACTAAAAACACACACGGCGCATACCTTTTAAATAATTGTGAAACTTATTGCTTATAAACTTTACACATATTATGTATATTATTTACCAGAAATATATTAATTTATAGTACAATGACTCTTACATAGTAATTAATAATAGATTTTTCTGATCATATGACTAATATATGTGCATTGTAGGAAAATGTTGAAGATATACTAAAAAAAAGAATAAAAATTGTTATAATTGTGCCACTTATAACAGAAGTCCTGGGCATAATTTAATAATTGATGCATTTTTCTGGGCTAAAATGAAGTTTCTGAATATTAATCATCAGGTTGATGCTCGTAGCCCAGCGTGACGCTCTAAGGTCTGTGGATGTGGCTAAGGCCGCTGATCCCATACAGCCCGTAGGCTGTGAGCATGGGAACGTGATGAGGACTGGCGCTACTTTCTTCTCTTCTCTCTGCTGTCAAATCTGAAGTCTTCCTCCTGCCAGTGTACTGAATTGCTTCTAAACTACAACCAGAATTACAATCACTTCTGCTGTAACATTGTTTCTGCAAATGTAAATGTGTTTCATCAGGATGGCTGTATTAAGGAAGAATCTGAACATAATGCACAATTTGTGTTGGCTTATACATGATTTCATCTGTGAGAATTGCCTGGTGAATACAGAAAAGTGCACCCAGCTGAACCCATCTGTGTGAGATGCACAGCAGGGGAACCCCCCCCGCCCTTGCACACACACACCCACACCCACCCACAACTCGACACACTCTGCCAGCTATCTCATTCCATATCACATGCTCTCAGCCACGCTGTCCACTCTGGGTGTTACACAGATGAGTCTGATTTAAAATAATGCTCCTTCCACCTTCACAGTATGTTGTAAACTGCAAGCCTTCCAACGCTCAGTTTTACAGGCAGATTTGAATTTGACTTGCTTCTTCTAGTGAAGTGCCTCATGTGTATTTCTCAACCATTTAACATGTATAACTCCGCTCCCTTTTAACTAGGTTTGTATCTTTTTTTTAATGTGTTACTGACACTTTTCATATATTACACTGACACACAACAAATATTTGAAGGTTGTGCCACAACTCTATCCCTTCCTCCCCTTTAAGCTTTTTAGTCTTTTGCAGGTAAGATACTTTTTTAAGGCACACACGTCATAACTAGCAGAAGATGATATACACAATTTTCTCAGAAATTTTCTAATGCTAGCATATGAAGCTTCGTCTGACATACTTTGGACATGTTACAAGACGGGATCAGTCCTTGGAGAGGGAGGTCATGCTTGGGAGGGTGGAGGGACAGTGCAAGAGAGGAAGATCCTCTATGAGATGGATTGATTCAGTCACTAGGGTAAGGGGGTAGGTGTGTTGGAGACAGTAAGATTGGCAAGGGACAGAGCAGGGCTTACGGCTGTTGTACATAGGGTTGCTATGAGTTGCAGGTGACTTGACGGCACATAACAACAAAACCAACAAGCATCGTACTGCTCCAAAAACGTACACACACTTCCTAAATCCTATCTCCCCTTAAACTCAGGAATGTTTCCAATTGGTTTTGAGTCCAAATGTTTGTTTTGCGGTGGAGATTGTTTGGACTGACTTTGAAAAATGAGGAGCAATTCTATTTCTTGAAATGACTGGTTCCTTTTCAGCTTTCCTATCTCAGGTATCACATCTGAAAATACATATTTTTATTGTATATGCACTTCTCTAAACCTCACTCACCCTTGTTACTTTTTTTCTTGTTATGCCTTATTTTTTTTTACATTTTAATATACGAAAAGAAATTTAGAGTGTCATCTATGTTGTATCTAGGTTATTTACTCATTGTTCTTATTAGAATACATGGTTTGTGAAGGCAGATACCTTATCAGTTTTGTTCACTGTTGTGTTGATAACATCTGTGGCATTGTGCCCTACACATGGAGGCGTAAGTATCTGTATTCTGTAAACCACTGAGCATTTACTGGATTTAAAACGAACACTCTGTTACCAGTTCTTTCATCTACTTATCTGGAAGTATGCTGAGATTCTTCTACAGTAAAAGCTTTAGCCTAACATGCATTTTTCAAAACACAATTAATTCCTGAGGAAACAGGTAAACAAATTATATAATGATTCAGAAGCCAAACTCAAACCTTTCTCTCCCTTCTACTTCTTTTTTGTTTTGTTTCAGCTGCACTTATTTTACCTAAATTAATCTCTAAAAATAGCTCTTTGAATACAGCCGTATAAGTGGTAACAAAGAGGAAGGGCAACGAGACGTGGGTTCTTGACAAACACCAGCTGAAAATGTAATTAGAAGTGCTAGCTGGGTAAGGAGAATTGGACCGAGAAGCCACATCAGATCATCGCTAAGTCAAATGGACTTGCCACGACCCTGAGCTGGAAATGAAAGACTATTTCAGTAAACATTTATATAGTGACCCCTAATGGCAAGGGCCAGTGCTATCGAGCACTTGTACCACAAAAAGCTCAAATTCATTGCCATGCGAGCCTGAACCAACGTATAGTTGATCCTCCCGCGAGTGAGCTGAAGGTGTAAATCACACAACGCTGGTGGCGTAGCAGGTAAGCAATTGTGTTGCCAGCCCAAAGGCACGAGTTTCAAAATCAAAAGCTGCTCTGTGGAGAGATGAGCGATCTCTTCCCTTGGGATTGCTCCTTGGGAATAGCCTCTTGAAGGTCAGTTATGAGCTAGTTCTTACTGGATGACAAAGAGTTCGAGTTAAAATACTCAGCAGAAGATCATTCCTCTTTCTTCCTCGGAGCCACTGTGGATTCAAAGAGCCCGAGAGATGTGGACTTTGGGTTAATGCGATACCCCACAAACGAGGCCGCCAGAGGAAGCTCCCTAAGGTGCTAATGAGAATTAAAGCCAAGAGCCTCTCTCAGATGCAGCTCCAATGAGAGAGACAGGCATAAAGTGCCACATGTAGATGTTAATGACCAAATCAAAGAAGCGGAATTCAGAGAAGGAATTGTCGACAATAACAAGAAAGAAGTACCTATTGTT
>NW_006399756.1:23846356-23886001 GCF_000299155.1 Elephantulus edwardii | reverse complement strand
TCAATGCAGCATAGTATTCCATTGTGCGAATATACCACAGCTTCTCTACCCATTCGTTTGTTGATGGGCATTTAGGTTGTTTCCAACTCTTTGCTATTGTAAACAATTTTAATGAAAGTTTACAGAGACTTAGGGTTTCCAGTCATTCATTTTTGCACTTTTCTCTCTGCCCACCTCTCCCCCCAATTCACTTTTCTCCTTGAAAAGTAAAAGACTCTTTCATTGCTATGCAATCCCTCCCCTCAAGTCCACTGTACTGTACAGCCTTCATTCTGGACTCCTGACATGACAATAATACCTAATCCCTTTTAAACAGTTCTCTCCCTCATCTGTTGCAATACAATATACATTATTCCTCCCCTTCTCCTCCATCTTCCCTCAAGCCCGAAGTCAGTCCTGTTTTACACTAGTGGTCCTATGCAATATTTGTCCTTTTGTGACCGAGATATTTCACTCGGCATAATGTCCTCTAGGGTCATCCACTTAGCATATTTCATGAGTTCCTTGTTTTTCAGTGCTGCATAGTATTCCATTGTGTGAATATACCCAAGCTTCTCTATCCATTCACTTGTTGATGGGCACTTGTGTTGTTTCCAGCTTTTTGCTATTGTGAACAAAGCCGCAATAAACATGGGTGTGCATCAGCTTGAATAGTCTTAAGTCTTTCTCCCATGGCTTCCTTGCTTGGCTCTGTATTTCAGGAAGCTACATTTTTCTGAGCTCCACTGCCCACTGGCTTATACTTAGGTTTGGCCAATGAGCAACACCCCTGGTAGTAGCTATGTCTCCAAGGATCCAGCTCCTGCCAGACACGTCCTCTATAATGTAGTTTCAGTCTCTTGTGGGCACCCTGGCTCCTGGGGTCTGGTGCTAACTGGGTTCCTACAATGCAAGCTGTCTTCAAAGTGATCCTCATCTCCTATCTCAGGCATCCCATTATTCAGATAATGAACCAATTGTTGCGTTGACCGATGATGACTTTCTGAGGGGTAAAACTGTGCTCTATAGGGCTTTCAATAGCTGTGTTTTGTTAGTTTCTTCTTAAACCAGATTGCAGACTTTACTCCCAGAGTCCTCTTGGGTATATGTGAGCTTCCAACATTTTAGTTGGCTGCCCACATAAATGTTTCAGTAAAATATAAAAACAACATGGTGCCCAAGGAGAGATGCCACTTAAGTAGACCAGATATAAAAGATTTGGGTGCACTGCACTGTTTATTTTCTACCAACTCTAACACAGTATTTGGGGCTCTAGGGAATGATTCATTCTTTATAAAGTCAAACGGGGGTCTTTCTCTTCCAAATCGTATGCATGGCTCCTCATAAGTTTTTGTATGACGGTGAATTGCTTAAGGGCACACAGTTACATGGCTGGAATCTGGAGAATCCCAGCCTCCTGAGTCTAGGTCTAGAGCTGGTTGTACTTTCACTCAACTCTTGAACCTTTAGGTGTCAGCTCCTTGGGTACAGCTTTGGTATTTTAGTAAATACAAGGTTAAGGACAAATCTGAGTTTGTTGTTTTTAAATAATTTAAAAATCTCGGTCATTAATCAACATGGTACCCATTCCAGAGGGGGAAAAATGTTTTAGATTGATCTTCAAATAGTTTAATTAAAAAAAAAGTTTATGACAAACTTAAATGCAGACAGAATTCAAATAGAAGACTATATTCTACATTGTTGTAAAGAATTTAAACCTGTCGGGTTTTTTTCTGGAATTGTCATGAAATTAGCCCTTAGGAAATCCTTACGGATTTCTCACTTCGGTAACTAAACTAACCACCAAGGTTTGGGATAAAAAAAAAAACAAACATCTTGAGGCAGGTGTTTTAGAGACATTATCTGTTTAATAAATATGATTGTAAAAGCAATAAACAAGAGCAATTATACATTACACTACATAGTATTTAACCAAAAATACATCAAAAAAGTCATTTTAAAATTAGAAGTAGTTCCAATACTATAAGAAAACTTTCATTGTTTTTTTTTTTATTTATTTATTTTAAATTGGCTTCCTATAAAAATAAGTTGGCAAATGAGGGATTTCAATGCTCAGGTGGAATCCTGGAAACCACAGAACAGCTGCCAAGCACCCCACTGCTCTCAAAGTTGCTGTTTGGAACTTCTGAAAGAAAGCAAAGCAAACCTCTGCATTTTGGACACTAAATCCAATTAGGAAGAGGCCAGGGGGAAAGTGTTGGTTGAGTGGTTCAGGGTAGAACATGCACAATTTGCCTTCTGGGATTTGGAAAAACCTTGCAAAATGAGATTTTTAGCTTTCCCCCTTACCCTGAATCATCCTTACCTTCTACGATGCACCCATGCTTCTCCCCCACCTCTCTGGCCTGAAGTCCATTTCCTCACTGTGTTTGGACCTGCTGTTAGGCATTAGGCAGTTGAGACCCTCTCGTTTGTAGATTCTCGTTACTGCCCTCTCTTTGGTCCTGGAACAAGTGTGTCTCAAACTTCAGTGTGCCTCAGAATCATCTAGAAGGCATGCTAAAAGAAACTGCTGCTTTCTAGCCTTTGTGTTTCTGACTCAGTAAGTGTGGGTGGGATGGAGGCAGAGAATTTACATGTCCAACAAGGCGGAGGTGACACTCATACTGCTGCTCTTGATATGACACTTAGAGAACTGGCTTTGCTCAGGAGAACGAGATTCCTCTCAAAAGCAACTCACCTCTCTAAACACCTACGGGTGGCGAGGGGAGGGAGCTTTGTGGAGTGACCCATGGGGACACTGGAGATGCAGAACCAATATCTGGTCTTTTGGGACCACTTTCCAAAGTTCCAGGCATCTCACGTTCACCTTCTTTCTATGTAACCATTTGGTTATTCCTTCAACAAACACTTTTCTAAACACCTACTCTATTTAAAGCAAGGCACTGTGCTAGATTAAAAGTGCTATTTCCATTTTCACAACCTTCCAATGGTTATTATTTGAACTGCAACTCTGAGAAAACTCTGTGCTATTTTGTCTGAGCCCCTTTTGTCTTCCAGATAAACCTTGGAATGCTCCAGCTGAAGAGGGTGTATGAGGATGTTTCCTATGGGATAGGAAGCCTGGCAGATTGAGGATCAATTGAGTTCTACATGTAGGTGGCTGCTCCAGACATCGTCCATTTCCCAGACTCACACTGGACGTCCTCAGCCATAGAACGTGCTGGATTAACTCCTGACATAAGCGTTCCTACTCTCCCCTGTGCCTCAGCTACATAAGAGCAGGGGTTGTCAAAATGGTTAGTGCACCCACACTGGTACCAGGTCTTGTTATACCCTGTTTTGACTTGGGGACACAATCAATAAGGAGGCTTAGCTCTCCATGGCATCTGGCAGAACCCCTTTCTCCTGTACTTCAGAGCGGGTTTTAGTCTTGTCCAATCTATAATAATAAAGGGAATTCTCTGGACACTTTCTTTCTCTTTTGCCCCTCTCTGAGCTTTCTTTTATGACCACCCTGGGGAAACTGGCATTTATTTCTTCATGCTTTGAGGCCAATCCTCTTTGCTGTTCAGGGATTAGATAGTATATGCATGCAAAATGATTCAGATCATTTTCAAAATACATATTACACATTCAAAATGCCTTCCCAATGTAAGATAAGATTGTCACATATTCTGAATCCCTGACACGCTTACACAGTAAACCCAGGAACCTGGATTTCCTTTTGGTGAGAACTGGTTTTATTTCCACATACAACTTCACTCTATTGTGAGAGAGGAAATAACGGGTAACAGCAACAGTCATGAGAGGAAATTGCCCTGCAACATTAGAACATGTTTGAAACACTTCCTTGCAAGAATCTTCTGGAATCTGACTGTATGAAAGTTTTGTTACGATGTTGGGAACACCATTAAACATTTGTGTCTTTTCTTGTCCACTGTACATGGGCAGAGTGGAATTGCTTTGCATGTGTCAACTCTTTGTCACATCTGCTATGTTTCCAGAAGGGGAAAAGATAGGGATGTGTGAATGAGGCAGGTAAAGGAGGAGAAAAGGATGCCTGGAGCTGAACGGTGCTGGGAAGGTTACAGCATGGTCCATGTGGATGAAGGCTGGCATGCGTGCGAGTATACAAAGTCAACAGGAGATGGAGAACTTGGGAAGAAGGAAGGGCAGGGCTGGTGGAGGCTAGACCAGTATTGAGGAAACAGCATTATTAACATCCAGAATTTAACAATATGTTTAGGGAACAACAACAAAAAAGAAAGGGATAATTTGGAGATTGAGAGGAAGGGATTCAAAGACATAAACAGATCATGACTACATGTGAATGGCAGACACATAGGATGACAAGACAACGGGTAGTGGGGCTCCACTTCTACATTAGTTGGGGCAGGAGGAGGGCAAGGTGCCAGGAGAAGCAGTCACGGCGGGGATGGGCAGGAAACACAGGCCCGCTTCTGACAGGCTTGCCTCTTTGCCTGCCTTCCTCTCTTCCCTGCTCTACCTGCAGACGTAGAGTTTCACCTCACTTACTTGTTTGTGTGGCCCCATACAGTGGAGAAAGTAGCCCGTGGCCACTCCTGACAAGAGAGCCACCCCAGTCAACTGAAAAAGGAAATGGCATTGAGGAAACTGGACCAGAGAAACAGCTCAGGATACCAAACTCCTGTGCGTGTCCTTGTGTCTTAGGAAACGGGCCTAGGGGGCTAATCCGCCCATCAGCCGGAAGTGCTAAAAGAGTTGTTAAATCTAGAGCCAAGAAGACTTCCAAAAATACATGCAGATTTTCCTTGGCCTATATATGTTAGGAATTTTTTTTTCTACAAACACGACCGATCAGAAAAAAGAGAGAAGGAGAAGAACAGAGTGTGGGGAGAGGGGAGCGTTTCCAATAAAATAGAGCACCTGTACACTGCCCCTCCGAACATGATCTCAAGGTACTGTCCACATGCACAGGCTTAAAGCTAAAAACCCTTGTTGTCTGTGTCTGAAGAATTAAAAAGTCCCGATGCAGTGAGTGTTTGTTTGGTTTTTTTTGATTTTGATCATTTTTTTAAAATTTAATTTGTTTTGTTTTGATTTGTTTTTAAACTGGCGTCCTCCATTCAAACATTTACATAGGTAGGGATTTCTTTTGTGCTTTGATTCTCAGCAACTATGGAAATACTTCCTGGCAAAATAGGAAACAGAACAACAAAGGAAAGAGAGAGAAAAAAGAAAGGAAGAAACAAAAAAAAAACATAAAGTTAGTCGTCATGAAGGATGATGCACTTGACAAGAGCGAGATCCCCTCCTGATCAGCAGGTCGCCTGTAGCCTTTGGGGGGCTTTTTCTTAAATTGCAAAGTGTGCCCCAGCAGATCCCCGCTTTGGCGTTGAAGGTGGAGTGGCGTGTCTTGCTCTTTGCAATCGGAGAGATGAGTCACCGGGTTGAGCAGAAGGGGAGGGAGGGGAGGGTAAAGCTACTCTCCTATGAGAAAACGTGCACATTTACTCATTTAATGACACTGGAAATGGAAAGGGGTCAGAGACTCTGCAACGTGCTGGGACGTGGTCCCGGTGCAGGAGGGACTGACTTCTGCATCAATAAAGTCACCAGCAGTTGCATTTCATCCCCCGTGGAAATGGGATTGAGAATCAAATGACCCAAAACAAAGAAAGATGCACTCAGGCGCTCTCGAAGTGAATAGCTGGCGTGAATGCTTCTAGGGACTCAGAGACAGAAAAGCCTTATTTCCTCCCCCTTTTCACCCAAAGCAATTACACATTTATCACCCTGTCTCCCCAAAGAAAAGAAAGCGTGCTGCAAAAAAGTGGGCCCCAGATGTGGCTGCCGTTGCTAGTATTACCCACAGGTGGAGCCAGCCAGTGCATTTAAATTTCTCCTTAACCCAACCACAGGCCTTTCCCACATCCATTCAAGGCGAGGGTTATGTTCCCACTTAGGTCCTCATCCCCCCACCCCCCAAGGAACAGATTAAAAATCCTACGTAAGGGCCTTCAAGGTGGTTGACATTATCGCATTCCAGTGAAGCATGGGTTGTTATGCACACGTCTGTCACAGTTGTCAGCAATGCAGCGAGGGTACACACAGCACCGATTCCTGACGCTGACAGGAGGCACCAGGGATAGAAACTGATCTGCAACGGTGGGTCTGAGGACTTGGCTAACCTTCTGGGAAATTTCCTCGACCACAAATGGTAGGGCTGGAGGATGAAACCTCACTGTACAAGGCCTCCTTCACAGGGAGCCAGTGAGAACTCTGGGAAAATGAAGGCCCTTTTCTGACTTCTGCTATGGGGTGAGCAACAAAGACCTTTGCCCATCGGCTCTGTCACACATGGCCCCCCCCAATAGTCTCTAGGGCTTTTTTAATCTCTGCCTTTTGGGGCACAAATTCTCAGCTTCCATGTTCTCTGTGGGAGTGGGGAGTGGTTCTTAGATAACGTTAGATTAAAAAAAGAAATTGTGAGGGTCATCAGGCGGGCCAGTCTGACAGTATCACAATATGCCCTGGGTAGAAGTATCTCACAGTGTGGCCGCCTTATGTCCTTTCCGATCCTTGCGTGCCCACAGGTTCACAGCCAGCCTGGGAACATTCAAAGCCCAATGGTGCAGCAAGAGTTTTGGCTAAGAGGAGGAATAAACCAATGAGCTGGAAGCAAGAAGGATTTGTCTTTTGGTTTCTTTCTTTCCAGTGGAAGAAAGCAAGCAAAGAGGCGTCTGATTAGTGGTTTCTCACAGGGGTGTTAGCATAGGAGAAAGTGGTTATGTTAAGCCAGAAAAGGGTTAGAGAGAGATTCAGCCAGTGACTAGAGAGGCTGAAGAGCTTCCGGCTACTGGGAGTCATTTACCTATGAGCTGGGATTCCACCTTCTCATCTAAGAGCTGGCCAGGCCGCCTGAGGTCAGTCTGAGGGCTACCGGGCCTGCTTTCAGGGTCACTGACTGGACTGCTCATCTCCTGTTCTTTCTCATTCTGCATCTGGGCATAAACACTAATGCCCGGGATCTTCCTAAAATGTTAACAGAAACTGTCACTGTGCTGCAGGGCCAGGGTGCGTCGCTGTGACGGGTGCTTCTGGACCTGTCGGAGAGCGGAAGGGGAACTGGGGAGGTCGGGGAGGAGAAGGGGCACGCACCTTTTGAACTTGTAGATGACGAACACTGCCAGCCCCACAAACACCACTGAGAGCAGCATCAGCATGGCTGATCCACTGTGGGTTGGAGTGAGGTCCACCAGTGGGGCTAGGGGAGAGAACAAGGCAAGGTGGTGAACAGAGCGTGGAGGGGAGACTCCGGGAGCGGCCCCCAATGCTCCACACAGACACGGTGCTTCCCAGGGAACAGCCTTCAGCACAGGGACACGGTAACACCCACGCAGGGTCGATCATACAGGGATGTGTGAAGATGTCCAAACCCATCCCTGTCCTCTGGTTAGCGTTCAGGCACTGTGGTGAATGACCGAAGCACAGAAAACGGAGCCATACTGGGTGGATTCAAGCCCTGTATGACCACTTGTTGGCTGTGGGATAAAGTGGCGTGGTCATAACCCATTGATTTTGAGTCAATCCTGGCTTACAGCAATTCCACAGGACAGAGCTAAATGTCCACATAGGATTTCTAAGGTTATATCTATCTCTTTCTCGATCATCTATATCTATATCATATCTGTATCTATCTATATCTATATCTGTATCTGTATCGATCTATATCTATCATCTATACCTATTCCTTTATCTATATCTTTATCTCTATCTACATCTATCTGTATCATCTATATTATCTATATCTGTATCTGTATCTACAGCTATCTGTATCATCTCTATCTCTATCATCTATATCTATATTGTCATGGGAACAGATTATCCTATCTTTCCCCTCAAAAGTGGCTGGTGGGCTCAAGCTACAGACCTTCCAGGTCGTAGTTAAATGTGATACCACTGCACTACCAGGGTGCTTTATTTTTTACTGTAATGTACCTTAATGTAGTACAGTGGAAATACTAATATATGTCCTTGGGTTTTGGAATTATTAAATGAGGTATGTGAAACAGTAGGAATGGAACTCAGCTGCTAACCAGAAGGTCCGTGGTTTGAACTCCTCAGCTGCTCAGTGGTTCGAGAAACGTGTGGAAGTTTGCTTCTGAACAGATTACCAGTCTTGGAAACCCTAGGGCACAGTTCTACCATGGAGCTAGGAGTAGACTTAATGTCAACGACTTTAATAGCTTTTGTTGCTACTGTTTCTGTTACTATTATCTAAACTCAAAACTCACTACCCTCAGGTGGATTCCGACCCACAGTGATCCTCCAGTGTGCTGGCGAGGTTGTAAATCATAAAGGGAGGAGACAGCTGCTGGTGGGTTTGAACCACCGCAGACATCCAGCCTTTCAGTTGCCAGCACACCTCGCTCCATACAGGCTACACAACCAGAGATCCTAATCAGCATTTGGAGAAAGAGTAATATTTACTATGTATTTATTTGTAGAAACTAAATATTAAGAATAACCTCTACATTTATAATATGCGCTCAAAATTAAAATATTTATTAGTATTCTTATTTGCAGTATTTTTAACTTATTAAATGTTCCTCTACTTTGAAACAGGAGCTCTGGTGGCCTAACAACAAGAAGCTGCGCTGCCATCCCGAAGGCACATGGTTCGAATCCACCAGCTGATTCGCAGAAGAAGGATGGACAATCTCCTGTATATTGCACTGCCTCTGAAAACCCGCTGGAGGGTCAGCGATAAAGCACATTTTTCCCACTAAGTCATGCACCCAAAATGTAAAATGGCACAAGAATGTTTTTATAAATTCTTTACTAGTACCCACTCCCAACCCCTGCCTGCCTGTCACGGAGTTCTATCTGACTCGTAGCTGATCCTCCAGCAGGCTGTCCAAGGCTGTGGATCACACGGAAAGAGAATACTGGCTCTCTCCTTGTGGAGCCTCTGGTGGCTTTGATCTTCAAGAGACTATCTTTGCTTTAGCAACACAACTCTCTGAGGATTATTATCCAGTTGTTGTTGTTATGTGCCATCGAGTCGCTTGCGACTCATAGCGACCCTATGTACAACAGCCCTAAACTGTGCTCTGTCCTGTGCCAATCTTACTGCCTCTGACACATCCATCCCGATTACCCCAGTCACTGAATCAATCCACCTCATAGAGGGTCTTCCCCTCCTGCGCTGTCCCTCCACTCTGCCCAGCATGATGTCCCTCTCCAAAGACCTGTCTCTCCTTACAACATGTCCAAAGTATGTCAGGCGAAGGCCCAGAATCCTTGCCTCCAAGGAGCAGCCTGGTTTAACCCTCTCTAGGCTGAATCTATTTGTTTTCTTGGCAGTCCATAGTACATTCAGTACTCTTCTCCAGCACCACAGCTCAAAGGCGTCAATTCTCCTTCTATCCTCCCTAGTCATTGTCCAACTCTCTGATAGTCTTCATAAAAGAGAAAGAAACGGCATGATTGAACTTACTAATCTTACTATTTAACTGTGCACAGGGGAGGTCCCTTCTCTAGTGCTAGAAAGGTGTGTGGGACCAGTATTTTCCCTGGGTTCCTAAAGCCCCATTAGCCCTACCAGCCTGCCCTGCTTTCTCTGTTGCAGTGAATTCTTAATTTTAATGAAAGTTTACAGTGACCTAGGGTTTCCATTCATTCATTGTTGCACTTTTCTTCCTGTCCACTGCCTCTCCCTCAATTCACTCTTCTCTTTGAAAAGTAAAAGAAAAGTTCTTTCATTGTTATACAATCCCTCCCCCAAGTCCATTCCACTATGCAGCCTTCATTTTGGACTCCTGTCATGACAATAAGACCTAACCACATATCCCTTTTTAAGCAGTGAATTCTTCTACATGAGAGCTCCTCTGGTCAGAGGGGAAAGCCCTGGACACCACAGCAGAGTCTCCTTCCTCGTGTTTCCTCTTGGTCCACAGCTCTGAAGATTGCCTCGCTCATTCCAAACCTTTTCCATGTCAAGGTCAAGCCTGTTGTTCTTGACTTTGCTTGCCACTTACTCTCCACCCACTTTAAAATCCACATTTTGCAAATGCGGCGTAGTTCAAGCAGAAAGGACCGGCTCCATATACGCTGTGAGAGCCTGGGTGCTGACCTTTACCTTTCATCATCTGAAGCAAAAGCTGATGCCTAGAGATGTGAGTGACCTTTAAGCACATCTCCTGTGGCCTTTCTTTGCTGAGAGCTGAGAAGGTGATGCGCCAGCCAATCAGGTATGAAAGTTCAAGAATAAGTGACTCCCACACTGATGGCCTCAGACTTGACTCACGGCTGCTTCTGCTCCATCTGGCTGTGGTGGGACTGCATCCCTCGCTGTAACGACTACTGGGGAACGTGTTCCATATCACCACATACTTCTGGTGAAAACCGAAAAGCAAGCTTTCCTTCTCAGAAAATAGGCTGGGTCATTTTCATTAAATTGGCTTCTGGAAGGATCCGAGATTAAAGACCCTTTGCTGTGCTTTCTGGCCTGTAAGTCAAGCACTTGCTTAAACTATGGAGTCCAAGTGTGGGCATGAGAAGAATGTCTCCACTCCAGTGGAATACCTGTGGCTAATTTGGTTCCAGCAGAGCTCTGGCAGCCGAGGGTAAGGAGCTGTGCTGCCAACCCAACTGCAGGTGGTTCGAATCCACCAGCTGCTCACATGCTAGCACCAGAGTTGCCAGGTGAAAGAGAACCACCTCCATCTGTCACAGGCTTTATGCATAACAAGGTAGATGGATTCCATTAAACAGGGAAAACAGTAAGTTCTGAGTGCCTACTGGCATTGCAAAGGATGGAACAGGAGAACTAACACTTGAGTCTACGTCGTCTCTCTCGTACATATGCACTGTCTCTGTACTTAGTCCAAGGCCAATGTCAGTGGAAGGCAGCAATATTTCGAATGATAGTTCTGAGAACTGGAAATGAGGACCAAGGTTAGCACAGAAGAGTAAATTAACAAATGATAGAAGTGAAGCTATTG
The DNA here is from genome assembly GCF_000299155.1 of Elephantulus edwardii. NCBI lineage: Eukaryota > Metazoa > Chordata > Mammalia > Macroscelidea > Macroscelididae > Elephantulus > Elephantulus edwardii. Next base: position 23,875,067 of record NW_006399756.1, on the reverse strand, counting down.
AATGAAAAGGAGCAATTAGAACCAGAATCATGTATTATACACTCTTATACTTGGATGATGAGAACATGCATGCATAATATATACCTGTATGTATACATAATTTCTACGTATTTATGTAAATACACGTATGTCAAAGTAAATCCACTGTCCTTGAGTTGATTCCTATCCATAGCAACCTTCTATTAGATTTCTGAAGCTGTTATTCATTATGGGTCATGTGAATAATATGAATGGTATTCCCATAAGGCCCCTGGTATATTTCTACCACTACTTAACACACAGAGCCACCAGGGCTCGCTATCCATAGATACACGCTCTCTAGGAGATCTAAGTGGTTAAGAAGTTGAATAGCTGCTAACCCAAATGCAAGTGGTTCGAATCCTTCAGCTGCTCCATGGGAGAAAGATGGATAATCTCTTCCTACAACCTCTGAAAACCTGCTGGAGCCTCAGCTATGACCCTTGACGATAACTTGAGTTGAATTGATATGCCCTCTAACCCACCGCTATCAATATACACAGATCTAAAACTTATTGTCTTTAGGTGCCGTCAAGTCATGTCAACTCATGGCGACCCTGTTAACAGTCAACGGGAATCCTGTCCTGTTCCATCCTCACCATTTCTGAAACACTTAAGTCCACTGCTTAAGTCACTGTGTCAATATATCTCATGGGGGGGGGGGTCCTTCCTCTCCTTCTCTGACTCCCTATCTTTTCAAGCATGATGTCCCTCATTAATGAATAGCCTCGTCTAGCTACATATCTGAAGTGTGAAAGCTAAGTCTTTGACATCCTTACCTCCAGGAAGCACTCCAGCCGCACCCTCTCCATGACATACCTATCTGTTCTCTTTGAAGTCCATGGGCTACTCAGTACCCTTCTCTAGCACCACAATTCAAAGGTATTAATACAATGCACAGATGATGGGGGTGACGGATGGAAATCCTAAAAGTCCAGTATTCAGCTTCAACAGCCAGTTTATGGCTGAGCTTATGTTTCACCCTCCTTCACTCTCTGTATTATTGTTGAACAAATATCAATCAAATAATTTTGTCTGTAACTTAAAAGCTTATCTCTTTCTTAACGTTCTGATCGTACCTTTTTTACACATAAATGAATAATTCTAAGATATATCTGAAAGATCGTGCTCTAGTGTAAACCTTTCATTTGACTGGAAATAAACTGAGATTTGGTGAGAGCTGGTCAGAGACAAGATTTCAGTAAAATGTCGAACTAATGGCCTGTTCTCTCAGAGTATCAGGGCTACAGGGAAACCAAGACAACCGAGCTTGCTGGAAAGGGCTGGCATTTGAAATAAATGGAAAAAGGGACAGGGAGACAATTGCAGTGGCAGGCTCCTGGCAACGAAGAAAGCGATCCTGTCCCCAGTCACCTGGACATCAACTTCAGCTCCTCATACCCCCACACACAGACTCTCTTCCCGTCCTCCTCTCCTCTCCTCTCCTCTCCTCTCCTCTCCTCTCCTCTCCTCTCCTCTCCTCTCCTCTCCTCTCCTCTCCTCTCCTCCCCTCTCCTCCCCTCCCCTCCCCTCTCCTCTCCTCCCCTCTCCCTCCTGATCACAAGGTAAACTTGCTTTTCAAGTGTAAAGCATTCACACTCGACTCATTATCCATCAACAAGCAGTATTCACACTGTTACACAATTAGCATGTTGTCTGAGGAAAAGAAGCTTCCGTATGTATTCCAAATCGCAAATGTGCGATATCTGCGCCCCTTCCCAAGCCTGGCGTCTATTGCTGAGTCACTTCTCAGCATCAGGCAAGGAGGCAGACAAGCAGGTAGGCAGGTAAGCAGCAGCCTGGGGGGCGGTGGGAAGGGCAGGACCATGGCCCCAGAGCCACTGCCTTCCCTGTCCGTCAGGCATCTGTTTCTCATAATCTGAGTCTGAATATAAGCGAGCCTGTTACGGCTTCACACCGCAGCACCTGCAATATCTCCATTTGTACTAAGGTGTGCTTGCTTGCATGTTGCTGAGACATGGAAACGTGTGATAAATGAGTTTTGGCTTGTGGTCTGGAATTAGCATAAATTAATCCCTCTCCAATTTCAGCCCAACAAAAGTAGTTGCATGCAGGAAAATGCTGAGGTGTTTAGTTGCCATTATTCACACACAGAGTAAAACACAGAGACATGCCATACACCAAGTGACTCAACATTTCTAGTCTTAGGGATTGGCACACATGGTTTCTCAAATCTTGTGAAAAACTAAAAATAGGCATAGAACTCTACCATTTTACTCATTCGGACCAGAGTTGATTTTAATAAAAGCAAAATGGTTTTAGTGACACAAGCAGTATGACTGTGAAAAATGCCTGTTGTTGGTTGTCAATGAATCACACTTAAAGGTAAAAGCTGAAATCGCTTACAGCAATCTTCATCGACAGGGGAGAACTACCCCCTAGGGTCCACTGCTATCAATATTTATGAGAGTAGACTGTCATATCTACCTCAGAAGTCACCAGTGGGGTCAGTGAGCAGTCCAATTAACTTTTAACCCACTGTACTTCCACCAAATCCAAATCTACTGCTGGCGAGTTGATTTCAACTCCTAACAACCTCCCATCGGATTTTCAAGGCTGTAAATCTTAGCGGAAGCAGACTGCCTCACATTTCTCCTGTGGACTGACTGGTGAATTCAAAATGCCAACTTTTCATTTAGCATCCCAAACATAACACAATCAGTGTTGGTGGAAGCAGCAGTCAGGAAGTCAAACAATGCATTTCACAAGGCAAATGTGCAGCAAAAAAAATATCTCTCATGGTTTAAAAAGCAATGACATCACTTCATTGACTAGATGCACCTGATCCAAACCACTTTTTTAAAAAAAAATTATTTCATATGCATGCAAAATCTGACAGAAATAGAAGGAAAGAATAAAAATTGATACTTTCAAAGTGTGGTAAAGAATACTGGATATGCTGTGGATTGCTGAGAATGAAGAAATCAGTCTTAGAAGAAATACTATCAGAATCCCTTTTAGAAGGGAAGATGAGAAATTTAAGTGAAAAGACTATAAGTGGCTTATTTTGGACATGTGGCCAGAAAAGATAAATTTTGTGAAAAGACACCATGTTTGATGAACAAGAAAGAGGTAACTACTCAATGAACTGGACTGAAACAACAGCTGACACACAAATGCTGATGGAACCAAGGATGGTGCTTGACAACATAACCCTTTCTTCTGTAATAATAAGGTCACCAGGAGTGTGAGCTGACTTGATGGTAACTAATAACATGAGGTTGTGTGTATAAAGGCAACTTCAAAATCTGGATTTTGGAAATCTGGGTTAAGTAACTGATATGGTCCAATTTTAGAATCAAACCCTGACTCTGCAAAGTGACTTAGCATTGGACATCATTTTTCTCCACTACACAATGGAAACAGAGTTAGTGTTTATCTTATAAAGTTGTGAGAATCAAATGCAATGTGGTTTGTAAAGCTCTGAGATGTAGGTCAAGCCCCATAAATTCAGCACGTCAGCATTATTGCTATCATAGTCTTGAAGGACTTTTATGCAGGAAATGAGTTTATGAGATGACAGAGCTTCATGGTCAAATCATTTGGGGAAATAGTACAAGCATTGTCCCAATCTTAAGAGATTTACAAGTACATTTGTACATATATGATACGTTGTTGTTAGGTGTTGTCGAGTCTAGTATGACTCATAGCAACCCTATAAACAACAGATCTACCCAGTGCTGACCTCACAATCTCTGACTGTATATTCTAGGTTCACAGAAATTCTAAAGGAAAGAAATACACTTATTTTTACCATCAAGTTCCAAAAACTTATTTAAACGCAAGTTCTTTGCATAACTAGGTCCCACACAATAGCTTTAGCAAATGGTGCTGCCTCAGCTTTGCTTGGTTTATTTTAAGGCTTTAAATTCATCAACTGATAATTCTCTGCAGAAAGCCCTTTTTGCTGTCTTATGTTTACTTTTATTCTAGCTAAGAGACTCTTAGAAAACTCCTGGCTGCACTTGACCTTAAAACTTGAACTCTCCTTACCACATTTCTAATCCAAAAGTTAGTGCTGTCACAAGTTGCAGAAGCAAGCACACCTTATCTCAGTTTTTCTTCTCTCTTGATTCCAAAACAGATCTAAGATAGGCTTCAATTCCATGCCCTGAATATCTGGATCTCACAAAACCAATAGAGTCTGAAATCTTTTTTCAGAGATTAAGGTGAAACAGAAATAGCATGGAGTGTACCCAGGGTGCGGAAAGAACAAGAGGACAGAACGACATCAGTTTACAGAGCATCTTCACAAAGCTCGTGAGCCTTCCCCTCAGTTCATATCTAGACCCAGTCCTGAGAAGTCCTAAACAGAGATCCTCTACTGAGATAAATGCATGTGTGAATTCTCAGGGAAGGATCTGATGACTAGTATTAAATCCTACATTTAACAACCAGTATTAAATCCTAGATTTAATGGACTGAGTTGTAAGGAGTTGAGATTGAGTTGCCAAATTCAGCCAACAATATTTTTGTTAGATGTTGTCAAGTTGAGTTTGACTCATACCAACCCTATAAACAAAAGATGTGAACCCTGTCATATCTGGGGCCATCCTCATCCTCTCTGACACACTCAAGCCCACTGCAGTCACTGTGTCAATGCATTTGTAGAGGGCTTTCCTCTCTTTCACTGAACCTCCACCTTTCCGAGCATAATATCTCTTTTCAAGAAATAGCCTCTAACAATATGCCTAAAGTATATGAAATGAAACTTAACTGTACTTGTTTCTACCTTCCCTTGAACTACTCTGGTTTTTTTCAAGGCCTGTTTGTTCTTTTTGGTATTCCATGAGATATTCAGTACTCTTCTTCAACACCACAATTCAAAGGCATCAATCCTGTCATCCTTATTCCCTGTCCAGCTCTTAGATGCACAGAAAGTGATTGAAGATACTATGGACTGAATCAGGTACACCTTACTTCTTTAAAATGACATCATTACTCCTTAGTACTTTGGTGAGGTCCTTGACAGCAGACCTTCCCACGGCAATGTGCCTTTTTATTTCTTGACTGCTGGTACCAAGTGTACTGATTGTGGGTCCAAGGAAGAGGAAATCATCCACAATTTCAATCTTTTCTCCATCTATCAAGATGTTGCCTATTATAGCTCACTGGTGAGGATTTTTGTATTCCTGATGCTGAGACAGAATCTATGCTGAAGACAGTAATGAATACCACAAAGAAAAAACTCTATGAGTGCATTTGGTAGATAGGCGTGAAAAGGTATCTTCCAGTTTACTGGGTTTAAAAGACAAGAGAAATTCTGATCACTATGCAAAGCATTTCTCAAATGCAGTGTTCAGAACACCTGAATGATAATTACCTGCAGCACTGTGTAAATATAGTTTCCTAGGCTCCATTCCAGAAACAATAGGCCATTCTCATCAATAAGAACTCAGACTTGTTTCCAGGAATCTGTAAATTTAACAAGCTATAGAGGTGGTTATAATGAACATTGATTTGCAAGTAAGGACTCTGCTTACTAAGATCTTCAGTCCTCATCTTTAGGGTTGTTTGGAAAAGTGGAGGGTCAAGGAAAGAGAGGAAAACCCTCAGTGAGAGATAGATTGTAACAGTGATGCCACAATGGACTTGAACATGCCAGAGATCATGAGGTTGGCACAGAATATGGTGAGGTTCAGATCTTTTATTCACAGGGTCTCTGAGTCTTGGTGGATACAACAACAACCAATAACAAGATCTTTAGAATGTGCCTGAAATTTCTTTTTATTCATCTCATCATAAAAACAAAGCCAAGCAGAATAAGACTAGAGTAAAGTAAGAACGGCTCCTGGCACCTTTTATAAGCCCAGGGAGCTGTAAATAACACAGTGAAGAGCGAGCCTGTGAGACGTTCAAGAACAGCCTCATGGCTGGTCTCTGGTAGATTTATGGGAGAATCACATCTTTTAATCACATTATGTGGAGAGGTATGTTCAGATCTCTTAGCACCTGTTATTACTTATCATAACATCATAATGGCTTCATAACTGTCAACGATCTATGTATCTGTTAAATAATCTAATTACTTGAAGAGGGAAAATATTTATTTTTGAGGGAAAAAAAACAAACCAGAAGGCAGGATTTAAAAATACCACCAGCATGACTATACTCACAAAAGATTGTAAACGATGACTGTATAGATAATAAGGCAACCGGAGGCTAAAGAGACAGATAAATTTATTGGCTGTGGAAGAATTTCACTAGTACTAATTTCATTCCTAAATGGAAAATGTTATTGCAACAATTTATTTCCCTTTACAGTTCAGGGCTCCACAACTCCTCCGTGGCATCTGCATCTATAATGTGAGGCTGAGATGATACTGTATTTTCTAAAGCGTCTTGACTAATGTGAATTCTGCCTTTGACTGGAAAGGATCTTTCTTGCCATAAAATTCTAGGACAGGATTCATGCTGTATCCATGATGGACTCATGACCTAGGCTGAATTCTAAGTCCGCTATCACTTTCCACACTTACTCATAACATGCTCAACTGACGTCAGGGAATATTAACTCTCCACTATCCCTGGTGATGATATCTGTTTTATTACACCTGCAAAGGGAATTAAATGAGTCAGCAGTAACCATAGAGGCCACGAGAACACTGTTTATTAAAAACTCACACCAACCCTTGACAAAGAGGCTTCCCTAAGTTTAAGCAATTTAAACAAGGAAACTGCTACACAGGAGAGGATGGGAAAAGATATGTATTGCATGGTATTATTTGCGGATTTTGCCTGAGACTTGAGGTTCTTCTTTTGAAAAATACTAATAATCTTGCACATGGTTTACCATGTTATAGTTGTTAGCTGTCTTCAAGCTGAATTCAATTCAAAATGACCGCATGTGTGCAGCAGAGGAAATGTGTCCTATTGGCCTTTCATGGTTGAGGTCTCTCAGAAGCAGAACACCTGGGATGCCCCTAGGTAGGATTGAACTAGGAACCTTCAGATGAGCATTGTAGTGCTAAACTGTTAGCATCACCCAAGGACTCTCTGCCTTATCAGGCTTCCAAACTAACATGCACAGAAAGACAGGAAGATGTGGTTGCATCATTTTTTGCTCATATTAGCATATTAATAGCATCTAGATAACACCATTAGTTTAACTTTTATAAGATACATGGCTACTCAAGGACCTCTTGCCCCTAAGACACAAGTTCACCCTTTAATACTTTCCCCCTTTTTTAACACTTTTTTGACTCATCTCTTATCTGGTCTTTGTCATTCATCTAGATTATAGTTATAGTAGATCCCAAATTCACAGGCATTATTCATTTGTTTTTCCTTTTGTCCACTGCCATCTGTCAATGATGTTGGCTTCAAATATGCTGGAAAATTAGATGTTAATGTTTATTACTAATTTCTTCCTACATTTAATACCACAGGCCCTTCTGACTTAATCCATGCCTCTGTTTCAGTGGGTGCCCTGAGCTGTAAATCAGATTCATTGCTGGAGCTAGACATTCACCTCTCCTTGTTATTCAGATAGATTTCTATGTGTGGAGAACTCTACAACCAAGACTGTTGAGGCTGAAAGTGCTGGCTGCCTAGGCGTGCTTGGAGAACTTGTTAAAATACAAATTTTCACATAACCACCTCTGGAGACTCAGAACCAAGACGTGTGCAGTGAGGCCTTAATAATCGGCGCTTTTCAAAAGCTTCTTAGTTAACAACATGCACTAAAGAGTCAGGTTTAAGGGCAGCTGCTTGATAGTAAGGACCTCTTTACAGTGAACTGGAAAGTTTTCACCCAGAGTTGGATCTTCTTTATCCCCTGTGGCATAATGAACCAGCTGACCTCAGGTCTTCTAGTTCATCTGTGCAAAAGTGTTAAGAATCCAAGCATCAGTGTGTTTTTCCGTTAACTAGCTTTATGAAGTCAAAAGAATCCCGACAAAGTTGTTTGTTCTGCTCTGCAGGTTAATCTGAAGTTCTGGAGAGGCGTGCATGGTTATCATACTTTTGACTGCTAAGTGGAACTCTGGTGCTTCTAAATCACCCAGAGATGCTTTGAGAGGAAGAGCTGGTGAGTCCCTCCTCAAAAATTAGCCATTGAAGGAAAAGGGGTGGGGGATCCCTGGGAGAGCACAGCAGAGAGTGGTGGGTGGAGGGAGGAGTGAAGCATTGGGAAATATTCAATGGGGACTTCAAAAGCCCAGGGGATAATAAGCACATCGCAATGGTAATTAATTCTATATAATATAATGCACATGAAGGCTTATGTAAAACATAAGGTAGATGAATGAAACTCAATATACATGAATGATTGTATAAAACACAAAGTACATGTACAAAACACAATGTATATGAGTATGCATATCAAGAAAAAATTTAAAAAGGAACTAGCCATTGAAATCCTGGAGGACAGCTCTTGTACTCTGCTACAGGTGGGGACACTATGAGATACAATTGGCTCAAAGGCAACTTGTTCATGGATTAATCTACTTAGGCTTCCATGCTTTCAAATAAAATGCTGGCTGTATAACACACTTGCTCATCGTGCAATCTCTCTTCCCTCTTAGACTTTGATCTAGTCAACTTTAGGAGATTCAAGGTTTTAAGCTGCTTTCCAATTTCCCCCAAATCCAGCAACTGAAATGATGGTTATGGGTGACGCTTGAGACATCTGTGCCATAAATTAGGACTCTAACTTGTCACCTTTTAGTTTGTTCCCTTCGTCTCCCTTTATTTTTATACTCTAACCAGCGTGTTCTTCCTCTCTCACAAGCTCCACTCCCTAGACACTAAACCATTTAACGCCTAGACAGGTCCTGGGATTTTCACCTGAGCTTCAGTCCCTTACCTATCTTCCTGTTGGGATCTTTGCTTCTGTATTTTATGGTAGTAAACTCAACCTGAGCCACGAAAACTTATTCTCTCTGACAACCAAGAAAGGGGCTTCCATTCCTTGACCGCCATCTCCACCAAATAAATCATCACCTTTTCTTGTTTTTTGAATTGAGAACTGTTAAGTGTAAAAGGATTACTGACTGTTCCTGAAGATGCGTTATTTAAAATTCCCTTCCTCAGTCTTTTCTTACTTTTCTCATGTTTATTATAATTTAAAATCTTGTGTTGCTGTTGATTGCTTGGAGTTGAGCACAACTCAAAACGACCCCGTAAACAAAAGGCCTGAAGCCCCTCCATGACCACTGACATTTATCAAAGTTCATAGAGTTTCCAGAGGCATGTTATTTAGGAAGTGGATACCAGACCTGCTTCCAAATAAAATCCCATATCAGCATTAATTAATATTTCCTCACTCTTACACATAAAGGGTAGAGAGCAAAGTTTATAATATACAGGTAAGTGGGCCTCATTGAATTTTATCCATATCTTTCTCTTGGCCATAATTCCATCTTCAGTAAATAAACCAACACAGGAATAGTTGGAAGCATCTTCTCTGTTGTCAGATAAGCCATCACAATGCACACAGACCGCACCTACTGTGCCAACTAGCTGTATCTTTTGTTCGACACAATCCCTCACTCCAGCATGTTTATTTGCTCATTCTCATACAATGCACTACATTTGATGGAGCATTATCGCTCCTCTTTGTATTAAACTTCTGCATGAAACTTTAAAAAATATTATTTTAACTTTGAATTAACAAAGGGGCATGCAACTAGAATTTACATTTGCAATCCAGCCAAGAATGGAGTAAGTAAGCACCAATTCACTTCCTTCCACTTAATGAACTGATTAGGACTAAAAATAAAAAAATAATGAAGTGTAAAGCTAAGGCAATGAGTTGAGTAGGGAGATGACAAAGCTAAAGCAGCCATTGCCCTTCAGTCAAGTCCGAGATGCCAGCATCAACTAGAAACGTGTTGGCATTTTAGGATATTTTCTTAACAGCTTACATCTGTTCTTATACAATTACCTGTAGAGATCAAATGGCCTGCAATAGATTCTGAGCTTTCTGTGTGCCTTGCTGGGAAAACAATCCCTAAAATGCTATTATAGCTCTTGAAATAGCTGAGACCGAGAAAGTCAGGGTAAACCTATGGGTGAGAGGGAGGGCAAGGGATAGGAGACACTCTGGCTGAAGTCACAAAATCTTTGCAAAAGGTCTGGGTCCTTTAACAAGACGACAGTGGCACAATCTAAGGTGTGTGACCTTGAGGTCCACTAGGCACGAGGCTAATCTCTGATAAGGGAACAAACACTCTTGGAAGTGAGCAGAATAGAAAAATAGTGCCTGAGTTAAACTTGCTTCTGTCTTTTAGAGACACTTATCCTGATAGCCTTTGTTTTCTCTTGAATTACATGTTCTAGGACACAGGATGCCAAGGAGTACTGCCTGCATTTTTCTTCAACTCATTCATTCTCTAAAATGGGCACATAATTGATTATATTGCTACTAGGTGCTACTGAGTTGACTAAGAATCACTGCAACACTATGAATAACAGATCAACACCTTACCCTAACCTGCACCATCTTTATGATCTCTGACGTGCTCAAGTCCATTGTCATAGTCATTGGGTTTAAGCAAGTACTGTACCTATTAAGTGGGGGCCTGCCAAGAGGAAGGTATGGAAGTAGGATTGTCGGTTGGCTGGTTTTTGAGTATGTATTAGATAAATGAATGCAAAGATGGAAGGTTCTAGTCCTTAGTTATCCGGTGAGAAGTTGCACATATCATGTAATGGACACAGACACACAACTGAATAAACAGGATCTAAAGGTGAACAGGAGAAATGAACATTTGAATATTTTGTTCTGTATGTAATAAACGGAAGATATATCTTAATTATCTGCAACAGCAATATTTATTAAGTCCTCAATGTCTGCAAATTCTCTGTTTGATACAACAGCAGAAACAATATACAAATATGACTTAACCATGTCTCCAAGAAGTTAAATGTAAAAGATGATGGTATTTCTCTTCATCAGACAAAGATTTTGAAACCAGAGCAAGGCATCCAGACAAGGTTCTCTGGAAAGATTTAATGCAAAATGTTGGGAGGATGGAGACAGATGAGGAAGGGAGGAGACATCTCCAATGGGGTCTTGCATGAGCAAAGCTACACTTCAGACAGAACACCAGTCCCAACTCTTCTGGTTATTACACAGTGTTTTAGCCTGTATGCGCTACACATAGAGTCCGGCTCAAAAATCCAAAGAGAGCTAATCTCAAGCTTTCTGATAAGAGGCTTTCTAGCGTCTCCCTATTAACATACAATTTCAAATCCAACCCCTCCACAAAGACACTTTGAAAATGGCAACTGTTGGAGGTGTTAAGTCCTCAAGAGGAAGCGCAAAGAAACCAAGAAGCTTAAGAGAGGCTAAGAACAAAACAAGAATTCCATTCAAAGTTTAGCTTAGATACCAAAGTTAATGAATTCCCAGACATGTGGAGAGAAACACACCCAACTCATTCTCTAGTGACTTCCAGATACCTATAAATGCTTAGCTTGTGATCTCATGACAGCAAACAGGGACTGGAATTTGAACACCAAACTAAGGCCAGTAAATTCCTGAAAGGAGACAGTGCTTTTTCCTTGGAGACAAACCAAATTATGCATTGCCTCTCTCACCAGCTACATACTCAGGCTCAAACGTTTTTAAAAGAAGGCTGCTGAACATCTGCTGAGCAATTAATGGAATGCAGCAGTGTGTTGTAATGGTCCCTGAGAAGGTATTAGCAACCCTGCTTATGAGATATGAAATGCTGCAAACAGCAGCCCTTTGGTTTTTCTGTTTTCTTTTATTTCTCTTGCCTTCAGAGGAGATGAGAGGAAAGGAGGTGAGGTGGAGCTGAAGCAGAGTTGGATCTCTGCCTCAACTTCTCTTCCTCACTAATTACTCTTTAAGTGCTGTTCTCCTGCTAGCCCTTGCTACCTGTAGATGGATGTGTTAATACAACTCAGGAAAAGCCATTCTGGTGAATACTTCAATATACTTATTCTCTACGCAAAGTGCCAAGTTTTCTATAGATAAAAAGAACTCCTTCTGTTCTCTCTTTAACAGTCACAGAGTCTTCAGTTCTGCTCAAATTGTTTTTTAAAACCCATATCACATTGAATTAAGTGAAGAGTGATTTCCAGTAGAAAATGCACCTCTTCTATTTTCTACTTACTCATCATGATCATTGGAGATCATCAGTTTTGATAAATATTTTGTCAAAAGCAGTCTAGCTCAGAGTGACTTTGCCTTTACAGGCAAGGACAGGTGCCTCTCTCTCTCTCTCTCTCTCTCTCTCCTTTAAACTAACTCAATACTATGACTAGTAATAAGAAGCTGAACTGCCAACCCAAAGCTCCTTTTGTGCCATTTACTGCCTCTAAAAGCACACACTGGAGAGGCAGCTATGGGTTGGTTCCGACCCAAAAGGACTTGATAACAACAACAATGTTACAGTCAAGCTCAATAAAGGTAGTTCTCATGTTATAAACAAGATCCATTCTTAAGAGACTCTTTAAGAGTCTTAAGAGACTTAAGAGTCTTAAGAGACTCTTTAAGTAAAATTTGTAGGTAAGTCAAAACAGGTGCATACAGTTTGTATGTAGCTTTAACAAAATTAGTAAAAAAAAAATAGCTCCAAGACTTTTATGTGATTGAAAATTTGTATGTGCAAAGACGGAAGGTGATTGTGACAACGGATTTGTTGTGAGTGAGGGTTAGTTCAGTTGTTTTAATGATGTTGTTGATTGCCATCAAGTTGAGCATGATTCATAGTGACCCTATGAACAAAAGACACGAAGTCTTTCTATAACTATTTTTGTTTCTCAAAGTTCACAGAATTTCCAGAGGCATGATTTCTAGGAAGTGGATGCCACATCTGGTTCCAAAAGTTGTTTTAACATGGGATCAAATACAAAGATACACTCGCTGCTGTCAAGTCAAAACTGACTCTCACAGCTTACCGTTTTTATTGCATTTCTCAGGCTGTAAAACTACGGGAGGAGAGTGCCTCTCCTTCTCCGACATGGTTACTAGTGGAACCACAGAAAGAGAGGCAGCCCTTGGGTTAGAGGCACAATGCCCCTGAACCAGGCCACCAGAGCTTCCAGTAGAACCACTGGCCAAAGCAGTGTCAGTTAACTGCTGGCTTTGTAGGTATCTATTTTGAACTTGGTCCCAGCTCTAAGGCAGTTATCACAACCTGGACAATCACTCTTTATATGCATTCCACTTTCTTAGCTTCTTCAGATCACTCTGATTAACAACACAATTCAGAAAGTGGTCTTTGTTAAGTGGCTTCCAACCTGCCTTTCCTCTAGACACGCCTTATACAGTCAAGTCAAGGATCCTGCTGTGCTTGGTCTGGAGGAGGAAGACTTTCAACAAATATCTGTTCAGTGAATGAATGAGCACACACCACACACACACACTCTCTCTCTCTCTCCCCCCTCCCCTGGTCATTCCTGTCTCCCCAGTTCCAAGTCACAATTTGAGAATATTCAAAGCAGTGTTACCACAAAATTTTCCCACCCTGTAATCAGGTCACAATCTCTCTGATGACGGACTATTTCTTAATCTTAGTACCCCAAGCATCACTGATTACCACATGCTGCAAAAATAAGTACACACTGCCAAATTAACTCACTATTGACAATACACAATGGTACTGATGTACCTGCTGGTTGGTATCTGTGTTATCAAGAAACCTCACTGCAACCTTTGAAGGAGGATTTTTACATGCCTTCCTTTTACACACAGAGACTCAGGAACACAAATCAGATAAAGAAACATTGTAGGATTAACAGCAATTTGAGGTTCAGTTCCTGGTTACAGCCCTGTGTGACTCCTAAGCCCCTTTATTTTCCCTGCAATACTTCAGTCTCGAAGATGAAAACCAAATTCTCACAAACAATTGGAAAAGAGGGCTTTATAGAAAGACGTGGAAAGATTATATATAAAGTTAACTTTGTTTTTAAGATTTCTATTGAGATACAACCAGCTCTGCCCTGGTTATCTGAGCAAGCCATTTTTAGGTGGTTCACTGATGGATTTTGCGAAGGGCCCAGTGGGCAAGGTCACCTTACTTGGTTTCTGAATGAGTCCTCAATACGGGAGAGGTGCTAGCTAAGGGGATCTCTAGGGATGGAAGTCTGATTTCCAATTAGCAGCGGCACCATTTCGACTTGCTCATGCATAAGGAGACACACATTCGGATCTCCCTTTGCCAGAGACATGAGGGAGAACCCAGGCATGCGCAAACTGACCTGCTGTTAAGTGAGCTGCATGGACAAGGATTTGGACCCCGGGCTTCAGCTCAAAGTGCACCAAGTTTTGATTGAGCTTGTGGATCAGTAGTTCTGATATCTGGGGGGAAAAAATAAGAAGGTTACACAGTGCCACCAATACTGTTGCCGAGAAACAGTTACAGTTATTACTAAGTAAATATAAGTTATAGGTTTTACATTTTTTAAAAATTCAAGAGTATACTAATAGAGTTACTTTATGTCTGCTCAGCCTTCACATCCTAAATAAGATAGATGGGACAAGAAGCTGTGCTGCAATCTCGGATGCACAGGGTTCGAATCCACCAACTGCTCCGCTGGAGAAGGATGGGCAGTCTCCTTTCATGTGACCCACTGCCTCTAAAATCCCCCTGGAGGGTCAGCTACTGGGTTGATTCTGATTTTATGGTACTCAACAACAACAAAAACACAACAATATTAGCCAATTTCCCCCCCTACTTTTTAAATAAAAGAAAAAAAAAGGTGCGCCTGATACAGGCCATGGTTTTTGCAATCACTTGTTATGCATCAGAGAGTTGGAGAATGACTAGGGAGGATAGAAGGAGAATTGACGCCTTTGAGCTGTGGTGCTGGAGAAGAGTATTGAATGTACCATGGACTGCCAAGAAAACAAATAGATTCATCCTGGAGAGGGTTAAACCAGGCTGCTCCTTGGAGGCAAGGATTCTGGGGCTTTGCCTGACATACTTTGGACATGTTGTAAGGAGACACAGGTCTTTGGAGAGGGATATCATGCTGGGCAGAGTGGAGGGACAGCGCAGGAGGGGAAGACCCTCTACGAGGTGGATTGATTCAGTGACTGGGGTAATCGGGATGGGTGTGTCAGAGGCAATGAGATTGGCACAAGATAGAGCAGGGTTTATGGCTGTTGTACATAGGGTCGCTATGAGTCGCAAGCGACTCGACAGCACATAACAACAACTTTTAAAATAAAAGTGTCACAGGGAGCTCTGGTGGGTAAGTGATAAGAGTTGTGTTATCAATGTAGAGTATTGTTTCAATACTGCTCTGTGGCAGCAAGATGGGCAATCTCCTGTGTCATTTGAAAACCCACTGGAGGTTCACTTAGAAGTTGGCTCTGACTCCACTGTACTCTGGTGGCCTTGTGGTAAGGAGCTCTACTGCTCAACCTGACGGCACATGGTTCAAATCCACCAGATGCTCCAATGGAGAAAGACATATAATCTCCCAATGTGATTTACCACCTCTGAAAACTTGCTGGAGGGTCAGTGATGAGTTGATTCTGAGTTAGCAAAACACAACAACCACCACCAACATATTGTCTTAGAAGAATCTACCCCTAGATATGAAGAGAGCTTGACTTTTTAATAGACTAGCCATCAGTTTAATGCATAAGTGCCATTTAAGACTAATTATATATGCTTTCTGACATCATTTACCCACTTTAAAAATTTTTCATTATTTTCCATTTTCATTTGGTTCAGAGACACCAAAAGATGGCTTCAAGCCCTTTCTCGATTCTGTAAGGCCTGATGGTTCTGTTTTGAAGCAAGTAGGCTGTTCTTGCAAAAAGCCTTTGATTGGTGATGGAACTGAACTGCCCTGGAGACGAAACTCGTTGCTGAACAACAGGAACTTGGTATGATTGGCAATGACCCTGTTCCAGCACCTGGAATCTCTGTGCAAGCTTAGCCTCGCAAACACTGTCATTTGGCAAGTGACGCGGGGGGAAAGAGCAACAAAAACCCCAAAACCACCCACTCCGATCAAACTGTGGAAACCAACTTGCTTCTTCATCTTAGGCTACTCTTCTCCGTGGGCATTGGGTTTCGGTCAGGGGAATTTCAAAGTGCTCCACAGGTCTTACTCTTAGGCTTTGCTCTCGTTCTTACCAAAATGGCCCAGATTTACAAAAAATGTGAATTCTCAACACATACTGTGCAGGAAGCTCTAGGGCCTTGGTGGGTAATGAGTTGTGTGAATGGTTTGATTCACCAGCTTTCTCCACAGGAGAAAGATACACAACCTTGTTCAGTGAGGTTTACAGCCTCTGAAAATCTGCTGGAAGACCAACTCTGATGACAATGAGCAGGAGTGTGACTGTGTAAAACAGTTTCTTCTGTGTGCCGCTAAAGTGTCATAATATTCAAGTTCTTATTTAATGCTTTGTTTACATTTGATGGGTACGATGCTTATACAGATCTGAAAGCATATGCTTTTTTAGTAGATGTCAATGGAAATTTTTTGGCCATGAAACACAAAGACACACACACTGCACATCCAATATATAAATATATGCATGTATGTGTATATTTATGCATGCTTGTGTGCATGTGTGTGTATACATTCATATGTATAAAAAAGTATAATTATATATAATTTATTATATATGTATAAAACATATCTAGTTAAAACCAAGTCATATCTGACCTTCAAGTGGGTCAAGAGGCAGTAAATTGCACAGAAACAGACTGCCATATTTCTCCAGTGGAGTCTCTCTGGTGGGGATTTGAACCAAAAGTCCTTGGGTTGGCAGTGCAACTTCTTACCACTAAACCACAGAGCTCTTTGGAATGTATTATATTTGTAAAGGACATATGTGTGTGTGTATAAACCTTCATTCAAAAATAAAATACCCTGTCAGCTATAAGAAATAAACCGCCTTGTTCAACAGAGTTCATCGTAGGACAAATGGGAATGATGAATTTGCCAGAAAGAAAAATCTTTTTCAAGCAGTTGAAGTAATATTTATTTCTTGTCTGAAAATAGTTTTTCGTCCCAAGTGACAGAGACAAATAACTAAGCCAGTAAGCAGAATTTATAAAAACATCATACTTCTAATTTATAATCTCCAGGAGAGTCTCCGATGCAAAGAATTAACTTCGTGAACTTGTTTTGTTTTATAGCATCAGTTCATTGACTATCTCTGTACCATATTCAATGTTAGGTAGGCTATGCAAAAGTAATCTGGCAGTACAAAATATTTTTCATGTATTTAACTTGCATCAAAGGACATGCAATAAAGAAGACACATTGTGAGAAAGAAAGTAAACATAAAATTCACATTGTGTGCAGTATCACTCTTAACTAGAAGTATGTATTCCCTCCTCAACTACATGGGTGAGCCACTGTTGACAGATTTTGACAATATTTTAAATGCTTTCCAGCCCACTTGAAGGAATGTTTATCTAGGATTAGTTTTACATTTGTTGACGAGTTATTACATGTATCTGTAAGGACATTATCTATGCACAAGTTCTTTACACTGGTCAAGTTACTGTCATCCCTCAATCATTAGTGCTGGCATCTATGTGGCAGATAAAATGATGCTTCAAGGACACAGCTAAATGTGCCCAGTTAATATTTGAGTAGTTGAGACTAGCTTTCAGCTTTGTTTGACTCCTAAGCCAAGGACACTCTTTTTAAAAATATGTTCTTGTATCCAGTTCACAAAGAAAGCAAACAGAAGAAAGTTTACACATAGGAAGACTGACTCTGGTGTGGTTACCACAGAGGAGAAAGGATGTTAAAAATGAATTAAGAGATGATAAATGCATATTAATAAGGATGAAGGCAAAGACAGTTGGAATGAATGGATTATCAGGCAAGGGGACCTATAATAAATGTGATTAACCAATATACATGAATGAGTAGTTGAAAAAGCAACATGTGTTGCAAACTTTCACTGAAATAACAAAACTTTTTGGAAAAAAAATCAAAGTGTGAAGTGTGGTCTAGCTGAATAGAAGGTGAAAAAAATACAGCACTGTATTATTTTTAATAGAAAATTTTTATTTTATACTGGTTTACTTGTAAAGTTCATATACATTGTTTTTCACACCGGGTCTTTTCCATTTCCTTAAGCCACCCCTCCCTCCACGCACACTTTTGCTGACATCTCTCATTCACTGAGAGGCTTACAACTGACACCCCCAGGCACATACCAGTTAATCAATGGGAATTACAGGAAAGGCACTTCCTAACGTTAATCCCCAGGATTTACCACATTCTGCTAAACAGAATTTGCACTGTTTGGGAGGATCTCCACGTGGCTAAGAAACGTGAAATGAAAGCAATTGAATCCAAATTAGAAGAATGTACACACACACACACACACTGCAGATTGAAAATGTAGGTGGTTGAGAAGGAAAACATCTTTAAAACTTTCACCTAAACTTTTAAACTGAAGGAAATGCAGGCACATGAAACCTCCCAAAAATAAAATGAAAAAGTGTAGAAAAGAAAATTACTGGAGAAAATAAAACAAAAATATACGGCAGATCAGGTTTACCATGAAGAAAAACAGCATTTCCCCCCTCCAATATTCTTCTTGAAATATAAAATCAAGCGCAGCAGCCAGAATAAGTTTTGCTGGGGTAACAATGTTAAACTCTCAGGGGCTTAAAGCAATGAGAGTACATCCCTTGCTCATAATTCACACCCACTGCAGGTGAACAATAGTTTCCATCGTGGCCACGTGAGAACACAGCCTGGTGGAGCAGCCAGTGGCTCCAGCATTTCATCATTGAAAGTGAGGGGAGCTTGGAAGGTTCTTCAACTAACATGTAAGTATCCTAGCTTGACAATAACACAGATTACATTTTCTCACTAGTCATAATTGGTCATCTGTTTCTGTATCACCAGAAGAGGTCCAGGTACAACCCTTACGATACCCAGAAGCAAGGGGCTGAAATGGTCACTTACTACCAGTGATACACAAAGAACACACACTCTGTCAAGCCTCTTCTAAATCACGAGGGAAAAATGGGCTCTTGGTTTCCAAAAATGTGCATACCAAGCATGGAAACATGAAGAAAGCTCTACTCTCTCCTACAGGATTGCTATGAGTATGCTAAGGGTTTTTTTGTTTGTTTGTTTGTTTTTGAGATATAATAAAATAGATAAAAACTAAGCTTGGAGGAAATAGTAAAAGCAAACAGATAAAAAAACACACACATTACTGTTGATTTCAAATTATGAAGAATCTATAGGACGGAGTAGAAGTTCCTCATGGAGTTTCCAAAGCTGAGCCGTTAATGAAGGCAGACCACCACATCTTCCCCCCACAGGAAACTGGTGATGTGAGATGACTGAGTGCTTAAGCAATGCACCACCAGGGCTCTTTTAAAGCAGTCAAAGGCGAGAAGAGGTTTCTTTCAAAGGAACAGTAATAAAACTGACATTAACAACTTAATAACCACAAAAAAAACAACAAATATGGGTTCAAACTCAATAGAATTAAACCTCCCAAGTGCTATCCCAGATAGCTGCCAACCCAGAATACCAGTGGAGTGAAGAGATTATCAGTCACCCAAATCTGAGAGGATTGATTGTTCACCAGAAGACCGACTCTGAGGGCAACACTGAAATGTTCCTTGGGCAGAATGAAAGTGATCCCAAACGGAAAGTAGACAAAAGAAGATGTTATGAGCAATTTAATAAAATGAAATGTGTGTCTTGACAGAAATTAATATTGACTAGGCAAACATTAAGAAAAGAAAATGCGAGGAAAGAGAAATTTAGAGATATCTGGTAAGGTTATAGAACACAGAAGTCAAAAGATAGTACAAGTTGAGAATCCAGACTGGAAATTATTTTCGGCAAAATGACAAATGACAACATGACACTGGGGCAAAGTGCTTGTCATTCAGGTAGATAAAAAGGAAGTAAGCACTACTAAGGACAACACTTTGGTGGCCTGTTTGGAGAGGCCTCTCTTGATAACCTTAGTTAATGCCAATGATATTCTTACATAGCTGGGTTCCTGTCCAGTCATTGTGGCATCTTCCTTTAGGTTTTTACCCGCTAAGTGATCTTTCCTAGTTTATAAAAAACAACTCCTACATCAAATCACTGGGAAAGAGTAGAGTTAAAATGAAACTCTAAGAAAGAGTAGCTCACTTAACTCACTCTTCTTCAGTCTAAAAGATTCATTGGGAGAACGTGGCACAGGAAATCAGATAAGGTAGAAATTCTCTCTCTTGAATTTTTCATCACCAGAAATGTGGTCTCCTTGATCATATCCCTATGGCTGTACTCTTCCCTACGCTGCTTTCAGTTCTAGTTCCTGTTTTAATGGCTGGCTAGGAGGGCAGACAATATGTAGGGTAAACAGAAAATAAACTTGAGTTTGTACATGTAACTCCATAATGTACTTTTTAATTATGCCAATACTGTAAATAGCCTCCAGTGCAGAAGGGCCGGAATTCTTGACTCTTCACTGGCCAAATGAATGCGAGAAGATGATCAATGAAGAGGAAATTCTTTCTGACGTGTGTAGTAACCATTTTTGCAAAGCCAACTTTCTCCCTTTTCAAAGTTCAACGCATGCTGGTGTTTCTGAAAGATAACATGCTTGCTCTCTGTCTCCCCAGTACAACATCCAGCAGCCTAGACAGAGGATGGTGGTCTTTTCTCTCTCCAGGAGAGCTTGATCGAAGTGTCCAGGCCCCAGTGGACTCAGAGAGACGCACAGGAGTGGGGCAGTGCAGGGGCAGCCTGGTTTCATACCTGAGCAGCTGGCCTCAGGGGATGCACTATCGCTGATGAGGCCAGGGAAGGGCAGGAGAGCTTTTCTCACTCACCAGAGATCTGAATTGAAGACTGGTGGAAGGAATCCTTCTAAACAAGGGTTACTTGACTATCACAGCCTGCACTATACTGATAGCAAGGTCAAGTACTTCTCACTGAGAGGAATTTTCAATTTGTTTCACAGACAAGAGAGCTCAAGTCAAGCCAACATCTCAGCTCCTCAGGGAATGCTGTCGGAGGAAGCTAGCTGAGGAGTGCCAGGAACTCTGAGCTTGGGCCTTGCCCTTAAATGCTTCAAGGCCAACTGACAGGGGTTCCACTTTTCCCTTGCTGGGGACCTGTGCCTTATCTTTACAAGAAAGGGGCCAGGCTATTAAGAGAGGGATGAGGCTAGGCCTTCCCTAGGTCCATCTACAATTCAATTGCAGCTATTAAAAGGGGATTCCTATCTATGATTTGGTTTTTCTTCGCATATATCTTAAGTGTCTGTGCAATGGATTATAATGGCTGTTGGCTGACCTCTTGCTGGCAACATCAGGGGAGCAACACTGTCTTCTGGATGGAGTTGATAAGCGGAAGCTGGACCTTCCTATGGCTCCTACATGGTGGCTCTATTCTCAGACACATTTCCCATTTGGTAGCAAAGACAAGAGTCAGATGGTCAGGGAGAAGGACAAAGGAGGGCTGGGAATCATTTGCCCATGTTTTTGAATGGTTCTAAGTTCATCCAAACTTGAACTGTTATTCTTGGACTTCCTGCTCAAATGAGCTTACATATTTTTACTTAATAGTCTTGAATTAGGTATTTGTCAATTGCATTAGCAATTAAACCCATATATACACATTCATATTACTGAGGTAACCTAGGGTTGCTGTGATGCTGAAACTTATGCTATTGGGGTGTCAGATGCCATAACGGTTACCCATGGGGGACAGTGTTTGGTGGAGCTCCCAGTTTAAGACAGGTTTGGAAGCAGAAGTGGCATCTACTTCCTAAACAACATGCCTCTGGAAACTCTACGAACTTTGATAAATGATGACAGCTATAGAAAGGACTCAGGCCTTTTGTTCATAGGGTCACTATGAGTCATGCTCAACTTGACGGCAATCAACAACAACATACACATTCACACACACACACACACACACACACACACACAAACACACACTCCTCAAAAAGAAACAACAATTGCACATAATTTCTTGGTTTGGTTTGGTTTTGATGCTGTAGACTAGAGGATAATTTAGGTGTTCATTCTCATTTCAGGACATGTTGTTGTTGTATACTGTAGACTTGCAATCAACCCTCTGGCAGATTTTTCAGAGGCAGTTAATAGCACAGGAAGAGATTGCCCATCCTTCTCCGATGCAGCAGCTGGCGGATTTGAACTGCGTGCCATTGTGACTGCAGTACAGCTTCTTGCTGCTAGGCCACCAGAGTCTCTTCACATATGTCCTTTACTGTTCTCATTGTCTTTCTCTTCTCAGTTTTATATAAAGTTATTAATACTTTATTTTTCTCTCTTAGTAAATGTTCTTGATCATTAGAGTCTATTTTAAAAAGTCTAAACTTGAAAAAGAAAAGAGTCTAAGTTTGCACACCTCCCCCCTTTCGTATAAAATGATCATACAGGTCACCATTGTCACTATCTACTTACCTCTCACAGAGCATCAACTACCAGGTCAGTGCTTTGTTTCACAGCCTCTTTAACCCCCTCAAATACCCTATCAGATAGTAGTATAGGTTGTATAACGTCGTCTGGATTGTTCAACTTCTCTGGCACTCTCTGTTCTCATCTCTAAAACTGTAGCAATGGCTGACAGAGAGGAACCTAGGAAACTCATCAATATTTCTCCAAATCTTTCTTCTTTCTATTGAAAGGGCCTGAGTTCCTGTGCGTATGCCAGAATGTTAAGTAATACAGACTTCAAACAAGTTAGCTGCCTTCAGATCTCTGATTAAATGGTTCATCAGTGAGCGATACCAGGCTGGCTTGAGGACGCTCACCCAGCTGTCTGAAGATGCCTTTGAAGGAGGCACCCAGAGAGGCAGAGAAGACAGGGCAACGAGTCCAGAGAGGGAGACCGTCAAAGGCAAGATGCACGTCTTCAAAATTAATCAAAGTCTTATAAAGTAGACTATCTTTTCTGCACTTGCCCTCAAGGAACCATCTAGAAAATGTCACACTTTCAGAGGGAAGTATAAAGAGTGCTAAAAGAGATGTGTAGATAATGTGATGCTGAAGAGAGTAGCTGGTTAGAAACTGAGAGTCTCAATAATTGAAAAGATGATAACCTGGATTTTGTGGAATTATCAATAAGATTTCCAGAAGAGGAAGAATTGCAAATGTTCCTAACTAGAGGTCTGATAGAAGGATCTGCTTCTGCTCTGGGCCCTCAGCAGGGCTGTGACAAGATAGAACCTATTATCTCCCCTTAACCTGCAGGTACAGACAATAATTTGTAGCTGAGTGCTGGGGGTGAGCAAGGTCGGATGCAGATATGATGGGTTATCTGCTCCCCGTCCTTCAATTGCAGCTCACTGGGAAGCGGGGTTCAACAGGGCTTTCCTTGACAGCTCTGTGCTTCATTATTTGCATGTGGGGAAAATGACAGAGGTGACTCTTCTGCCAAGTGAGCAAGCAGCAGCTGAAAGGAAGGTGTGTGGAGGGAGGAGCTCGGAGGTGGGTCACGGCATAATTTCGGGTTATTGTTAATAAGGCTCTTACAGGAGGTTTGAAAACCTTCTGGGAAGACTAAAAGATCATGGGAATTGATTATGGGTTTATTCAAAGTAAATTGCAAAGCTCCTGTTCCTGAAGGAAAAGAAGCCAATATTTATTTAGTGGCTCCGAGGAATCCTATTTTTAATCTATCTACCTGGAAGAATTGAGAAACGTGGCTTCTAACAGGGAAACCAGGCCAAGACCAATCACTGTAATGGAATGAACAAAGAGGAGAAACAATAAGGACAACATACTGATCCACACTACAGAGATGGGACATGTTTTTGAGATTAAAAGGAGGAGCGGAAAGAGTAAAGATGACAAGGAGGTACACACAAACATACACGTGCACACACTGTCCAAAAGATGCTGCACTCAGGGAGGAAGTGGACACCTCTGAGATCGTCTGAGGTCGGTATTTACTTTAAACCAAATCAGTTCATCTTAGTACAGAGGTAAAAAAAAAAAATTAAAAAAAAAGATTAATGCTAATGTATGTTGTTGTTTGTTGTTATTATGTGCCATTGAGTCACTTGCGACTCATAGTGACCCTATGTACAATAGCACTAAACCCTGCTCTACTCTGTGCCAATCACACTGTCTCTGACACATCCATTCTGATTACCCCAGTCACTGAATCAATCCACCTCACAGAGGGCCTTCCTCTCCTGTGTTGTCCCTCCACCCTCCCAAGCATGATGTCCTTCTCTAAGGACTGGTCCCTCATTACAACATGTCCAAAGTATGTCAGATGAAGCCTCAGAATCCTTGCCTCCAAGGAGGCTCCTGGTTTAACACTCTCCAGGTTGAATCTGTTTATTTTCCTAGCAGACCATGGTACCCTCAATACTCTTCTACAGCACCACAGCTCAAAGTCGTCAATTCTCCTTCTATCTATACTCCCTAGTCATTGTCCAACTCTCTGATGCATAAGAAGTGATTGCAAAGATCATGGCCTATATCAGATGCACCTTAGTCTCCTGAGAGACACCATTGCTCTTCAGTACTTTGGAGAGGTCCCTAATAACAGACTTTCCCATTGCAATATGTCTCTTAACTTCCTGGCTATTGGTGCCAAGAGTGTTGACTGTGGAGCCAAGCAAACTAAAGCTGTGCATGCAAGTTTTCTTAAAACTGAGATAGACTTTCCCTTGATTTTCATGGCATTCTTGTTATATTGCTTTTATTCTGGGTTCAGCTTCCATATAACGGTCAATCACCTTAGACTGTTCTCATATAGTTGCACTGCTAATCCAAAGACATATACTTCAAATCCACCAGCTATTCTGTGGGAGAAACAAGGGTCATCTCCTCCAGTGTGAATGAAAACCCACTGTTGAAACCACTACTGTCGGTTCCAACTCAACAGTACATAAAAGCAACAATGGTCCATAGATACATCAGCTCCAGTGTCAATCAGCCTGCGGTACGTACATCAATCAGTAGATATAATTCAGTGTAAACATAACAGAGAATTCCGGAGGGTGGAAATACGGATTAATTCTGCCATTCAGACAGTCAATTCTCTTTCATGTGTGTTTTTGTGAAGTGGCAGCTAGAATTGCCAGTTTATAAACAAGAAACTAGAAAGTAACAAATAGCTGGAGCTCCCCCACCTCCCACGCGGTTCCCGGGGAGACCCATCCTAACTGCTGGGGACTCACCTGTTCCAGGTCCTCGGCTGACCTTTTGCTTTCTCCCGTTGGCTCCTGATAGGGTAAGACAAAGAGCTCGGCGGCTGTGGGCAAACCAGGCAGGACAGCCACCAGGATGTGCTGGCCTGGGACCCCTGTGGCCTGGGGGAGAGACAGAGAGGCTTGTGTTAAGTCCTGAAGGCGTCAACCCAAATGTGGAGTAGAATGATGAGAAAGGGACCTGGCATCCATTAGGGGTCAGGGGACACATGGGAAGAGAAAGCAGAGTCAAAAAGTGCTCCCAGGGCAAGTGACAGAGCAGCAGTGTGGTGCTGTAGTGGGACTCGAGCTTATCTTCAGTTCAACCGCTGGGAAACCTTAAGCAAGGCGCCTCTCTCCTCTATTCCTTTGAATGAAAACAGACAAAGTAGGATAACAAGAGCCTTTGTCTCTTAACAGGGTAGTTTTGGGAATTAAATGAGTCATATGGAAGGATTTATAATAGTGCCCAGTGCATGGTGAGACTACTGAAACTTACCTGTGTCTTTCTCATCTGCCTCGTACACCTCCACTCTTCCTATCCTAGCTGTCTTTCTAAGTTCTACTGGACTGATTCCGTGGATCCGCCTGGTACATCCTAATCTAGCTTCATAAGGGCTCTGTCCACACGACAAACCTCACAAGGCTCCTGACTTCTCGGCTTCATCAAATCCTGATGATCACGCCTTGTTGCAGAAAGCACTCCCCTTTCACTTGGCCATGTTCACTGGTCTGGTTACTTCCTCATCCAAGTTTCGGACTGCCGTACCTCTGTCTCTTTTTTTGACCCTTTACTATTAAAATGTAGGTGTTATGAAAGGGCATCTTCCTTGTCTTTGTTCTTATGCTATCTCTTAGACATCAAGGCTTCCCCTAAGCTCTGTCTCTTGATGATTCTAGAATTACCAGGTGCTATTTTAGCTGCCATGTTGAGTGGTCAAGGCTTTCCCGAAGCCTTGTCTCTTGATGATTCTAGAATTATAGGTGCCATCTTAGCTGCTTTGTTGAGTGGCCACACTTTGTCATTTGGTTATTTCATAAGGACTTCCAGCAAAACACATCCAAAAATCCAAGCAAAAATTTCTTATTACAGTACCCAAAACTTTCACCCTACATTTAAGTGAACATAAGCCATCCTCACTCAAACACGTAGCTTGAAGACCTATCTTCGGCCGTGGCACCACTCTGTTTTCCTTTGCCATTTTTTTATCCCTTTGTAAGATCTTAAAGAGTAGGTATTCACATGAAGAGTTCTATTGGTTCCTGCTTATACATCTATTGTGAAAATCCCAATTATACTGTGATCTTTCCCAGGGTTTTGCAATAATCCTCTCATTTTTAAAAGACATGCTGTTTTCATTTTTTGGTTTTTGGTTTGTTTGTGTTTTTTTTTTTTTTTGTTTTATGGTTTTGTTTTTTTTTAAACAGATCATGCTTGCTGTGCAAAACATGTCTGTAATATTTCCCTATACTGAATGGATTAAACCTATATTCAAGGCATTCTGAAGTGTGATCCCACCCTTTCTCTCTCTCCACACACATTCACCCAGGTAACTTATGTTATAGCCAAATATAGTACTACACACTTTTTAAATAGTTCATACTTTTCCTGCAAATCTTCTCCTGAATGCCATGTTCACCTAGAATATTTTCTTTTCTAATTTCCTGATGGAAACTTACACTTTTAAAATCTACTTATTTCAATATGTTTCATGATTTTCTAAGTAGGTGCTTGTTTATCTCTGAACACCAGAGCTTGTTCATAGCTTGTAATAGAAAGTCTAGATAATAAGTTCTTAGCATGTGCCAAGCTCTGTGCAAAGCAACTAAGCATACTTATTATATACGACTCCCAAACTCTTACAGATAGGCATTGTGATATACGACTCCCAAACTCTTACAGATAGGCATTGTGAAGTCTCACTCTGTAGTTGAAGATATTTCATGAGTTCCTTGGGAAGCCAAACAACAGTTAGTTTGCTTATTAAGGAACATTCTTGAGATTAGTACCTATAGGAATAAGGGAAGCAGAAAGAATAGGTAGATGGAGAAGGGGTATGACCATGCAGGTTAAAAATTCCATTGGCTCAAGTTCAACTGAGATGGTTAAGCCTTTTATACCAGTGTTTCAGACACTCATTCAGCATGTGCTCCTGCACAAAGCAGTGTGTCTTCTGTCAAGTTAACTAACTGCTGCTGAGGCAGTTTTCCGAAAAGACTTGTCTCTGCCATATGACTCCCAGAACTGAGACAAGTCCTTACTGGATGGGGGTCTGGTTCTACTGTGATTCCTACCACAGGATACAAAGAGTTAGGAAGGTTACACAGTCGGCTATCTAGATGGTGAGTGGTAAGGATCAGTTTGGAACCTTGACTTATGAAGTGTGTTGTTGAATCAGTACTATATTATATCCTTCCCCAGCAAATACAAAGTGAATGTATGCCCCTATAAGAGATTTTAAACTCATGCTGTTGCTAGGTACAGTCGAGTTAATACTCATAGAGACCCTATGATCAACAGATCTAAGCCCCATCCTATGCTACCCTGGGCTATTCTCACCATGCTTGATACATCTGTACCCATTGCCGTAGTTACTGTGTCAATCCATATGGCTGAGGGGTTTCCTCCCTTTTGCTGACCCTCCACGTTTCCAAGCTTGTGGTCCTTCTCCAAGGAACAGCCTCTCCTAGCACCTTGCTCAAAGTATACGAGGCAAAGCTTTGTTATCTTTGCCTTAAGGAGCACTCTGGCTGCACTTTCTTCAACACTTATCTGTCTGTTCTTTAGTAGTCCATGGAATATTCAGTATTCCTCTTCAACACCACAGCTCAGTGGATCAATTCTTCTTCTGTCTTTAGAAGCCTTTTAGATATCAGAATACTTAAACAATATTACTCATTAAAAGGCCTTAAGATATATTTACTGAACTATAGTTATCTTTTTAAGGGTAGATTCTCTGGAGAAGGAAAACCAATGAGTTAAGTGTGTGTGAATACACACAGGATAAGAGAGAGAAGTTATGTATGTGTGTACTTTACATACATAATCTACAATTAAAAAGAAATATAAATACACACACACACACACACACACACACACACACACACACACACATGGGAGCTCTGGGAGCCTAGTGATAAGAAGCTTAAGAAGCTACATTGTAAATCCAAAGGCATATGGTTCTAATCTACCAGTTGCTCTGAAGAAGGATGAGCAAACTACTCCTGTGTGATTTACTGCCTCCGAAAACCCACTGGGGGTCAACTATAAGTCAGTTCCTACTTGGTGGCACAAAATAACCACAACACATACACACATACTTGCAGATTCAGAGAGAGAGAGAGTAATGTGATTAACTTACATCAAAGCAATAGTTTCAGGGGCTGATGAAACCAAGATCAGCAAGTGAGACTCATAAGCAGCCAAGTCTGACAAATTCAAAGAACTGGAGATCAGATGATGAAGAACTAGGTACAGGATCCAGACTAAGTCATATGTTTTGCCTATTTGGATGCAGGCCATTATGGGTAAGAAAACTCTGCTTACAACTGATTGGATGATCACAT
>NW_006399756.1:23815080-23846066 GCF_000299155.1 Elephantulus edwardii | reverse complement strand
TATAAATAACTGCCAAAGTACATTATTACATATTAGTGTCAAACCACTGAAAATCCTGGCCCAGCCAAGTTGACACATAATCTTAACCAGAAAACCATTCAATTAAATAGTGTGTACTGTGGAAAGCCAATACAAAAGCCCCTTTGATGAGCAACAGGCAATCTATTGAACACCAAATTCTGTTGTCTGCTAGACAGAAAGAAAACTAGAAGTAAGCTGGTGCCAGGTTGCACAGTTTGTTAGAGTACTTTTGACAATGTGGAGTCTCAGGAATCAGGGCCATGGCAGTGCACTAAACTCCAAAAGGTGCTGCTCTTAGAAACAGGAGGGGAGGCTGAGAGCCAAAGGCTGTGTCAGTTGCCTCTTAGAATCCGGTAACCAGGTGACTAGAAGGCATAGACCTCACCATCACCACCATCCTCAGAGATGATGAGGCAATCCACTTACTCCACATTTTGCTGGTTCTGCAATGAAGCAGCCTAGAAATACTGATAAGCAGTAATTCCAAGCTTACTGGACAGCTGGTAAACAGGCGAAGACTCTGGGCATCTGATCCCTGGATAATAAGTGTGAAGAAAAATCTGAGCTGAGCTAGCGTCTGGTTGATAAATCATCTGGAGAGCTAGACTGCCATCTGGAAGATGCACAGGAGTGTGGGTCTTCAGAATGCTGCGTGCAGAAGGAGCTTACCAGCGGGCTCACAGAGAGTTCACATCATCTCTCTTGGACAGCACAGTAGAGAGACCAGCAGCCACAACCAGGAGAGAAGGTTGCCAGCTACAGAGGAACTTACTCCAGGAGGACTTGCAGTCCAGCAGCTGTGCCCCCTGGTGGTCACAATGTTAAGCCAATATCATGCCAAGGATGCTAAGAGTCATAAACACAGTAAGATAGCATCTTCCCAGAGGCAAAGGATGGTATCCCTTCTGTACACCAATGCTCCTCTATCCATCCCTGATACTGCATGTAACACAGGAAAAGATGGTCACAAAGTTGGAGTGGTTTGAATCTGAGTCCAGAGTCCAGGTGCATTGGGCACCCAATGTAACCTTTCTAAATTCTGATTCCACACCTGTGAAATGCACATCATCATAGCATCAACATCAGAGGCTTGCTTTGGACATTAATCGTGTTATAAGTTCAAAGCTCTGAGCAGAATGATTGCTGTTGTTGTTACGTGCCATCAAGTCGCTTGCAACTCATGGCGACCCTACGTACAACATCCCTAAACTCTGCTCTGTTCTGTGCCAATCTCACCGTCTCCCACACACCCATCCCGATTACCCCAGTCACTGAATCAATCCACCTCACAGGGTGCCATCCCCTTCAGCGCTGTTCCTCCACCCTCCCAAGCATTATGTCCTTCTCCAAGGACCTGTCCCTCCTTGCAAAATGTCCAAAGTATGTTACACGGAGCCTTAGAATCCTCGCTTCCAAGGTTTGACCCTTCCCAGGATGAATCTGTTTGTTTTCCTAGCAGACCATGGTACCCTCAACACTCTTCTCCAGCACCACAGCTCAAAGGCATCAATTCCCCTTCTAGCCTCCCTAGTCATTGTTCAACTCTCTGATGTATAACAAGTGATAGCAAAGACCATGGCCTGTATCAGATGCCCCTTAGTCTCCAAAGAGACACTGCTCCTCTTCAGTACTTTGGAGAGTTCCCTAACAGGAGACTTTCCCATGGCAATACGTCTTCTAATTTCCTGAATGATTAGAGTACTGTTAAGGGTAAATCCATGCCAACAACAGTTAAGGACATAAGGAAGGCCAGTCCTTGGCTAACAGGGTGGTTTGAGAATTTATTTTCTGAGCAGGGTAATGCCAAACACCTTTGTCTTCTTATTTTTTGGTGTCATGCATGCATCATCAACTAGGTACAAGCAAGGAAAAGAATGCACTGAAAATACTAAATTTCCTTCTGGGCTAATTTCCTGGGGGGAGAAAACTCATCTGTGACTTCTGTTCTACTCTGTACAATAACGCAATAAACTCCTTGCATGGCTATGGCAATTCTTTCCTCACCCATAAAAGTGGTGTGTTTTGGGGGAGTATATTTCTGGAGGTGTTAACTCAAGTTGTCAATGACAATCTCTCTGAGAAGGATAAACTATATATTCTCGGTTATCTTCAAGAAATCATAAAGGACTATGTTACACAAACATAAACCTCAGCATTGACCTTAGACTTAAGATCTGTAAATTCCCTATGGACTACTGCCAAAGATACGCATCTCCCGACTATGACAGCTAGTCTCTAACCTCTGCCTTCCAAAAGAGATGACTTGTTTCACTAATCCACTGGCAACTTCCTTTAGCTTGAGCGTTCTGGCCACCCACATCCCTGCAGATCTCCCAGGTGACAGTGGAACCTTCCAGGTGATTTAGCACTCAGACCTGAACTCAGCAATAGCTAGATTTCCAATATGTAGTTTCTCAAATCCTAAGTTGTCTCCTCTATAAAATGAGGCTATTGTATCTCTCTCTAAAGATTGTTGTAGAAGAGATATGCCTTAAAGAAACTGAGATACAGAAACAGGACTGACATATGCATGACATGCTCTCTGTGATCCTTGCATATCTGTGGAGCTGGAACACAATGCGGTTCTTATTAACTGTACACAGTCCCAAATTCCCTACGTGTTGTCTTTATAATGAACTGATTTTATATTTACTAAAGATTTGATGGTGGGCTTTCGGATGTAACTGTCTTCAGTGTGTATCTTCTCCTCTTTGTTCTCCAAGCAGAAAAGCCTTCACAGGCACAACAAGCACAGGCCGGTGTCAAGAGCGCTTGCTGGGATGTGTGTGCGTGTGCGGCGTTCAGCAGTGAAGATACCAAAGCCATTGGCGGAACCTCCATGGGCTCCAGTCCTTGCCACGTCTTTCCCCCATGCGTCCCTCACCATGAAGCTCCAAGAGGACAGAGGGGAAACGGGCCTGGGGAGGAGAAGGAACGGTCTGCACTCACTTTCACCAGCGCTTTTTTAATGACTCTGCTGATATCCCGCCTCCATTCAGGGATGTCTGGATTGAAGTCGTCTAGGTTTGGAGAAAAGGACAGACGAAGGGACCGGAATTCCTCTGGGGAAACAATAGAAGAAGGGGTTATCATCAGTTAAAGAGTGCTTCCAAAAAAATGTATTATTATATCAGGTCAGGTATCTTACACAAAGCCTTACAGATGGGTGACTTGTAACCATAGTCTTTAGACAGACTTCTCTAGTCCGAACCTACCCCATCCCATCCCTCTTATCTCAAAAAGTGGTTGTTAAGTGCTGTTGAGTTGGAACTGAGCCATAGCTGACCCTCCAGCAGGTTTTCAGAGGCAGTAAGTCACATGGGAGGCGATTTCTCATCCTCCCACAGAGCAGCTGGTGGATTTGAACAGCACACCTTTAGGCTGACAGTGTAGCTCCTTACTACTAGGGTTACTGGAGCTCCTCTTATTTTTAAGCTCAAAGACTGTAGCCTTATTGAGCACTCCAGGCTCTGTCCACACCTATCTCCGCAGCCTTCACCTTATTTTCAGTTCTTGACTCTACGTGACTCAGACTCGATGGCAGCTTTATGACTTTGTCTCTGTTCACACCAGTCTTCCACCTCGACTGGTCCCTTATTCCCAGTGCCCACCAAACCTTTTCCTGACTGTGGAAATGAAAACACAGCCCAAGCCTTAATGTTCTCTTTTATGGAACTACAGTATGTTGTAGACTCCTTTATTATTACATAAGTTTATAGCAATAATAATTTGATTATATAATAATTATGTGCACATACGCTATCAATTTTTCCCCCTGCACAGAAGTTTCCTTTAATAGACTTTGAGCTCCTTAATAGAAAGATTTTATTAGTTGATTGTGTAGCTTCTGAGTTACTTATTCCAGGTCCTCTGGGAAGTAAGCTTCAAGCTGAGATGAAACAGTGTATTATGAGGGAACTGCTTACAAGAGAAAATGGGATAGGAGGCTCTATCTGATCAGAAAGGCTCTGCGATGATATATGAAAAGGAGAGGGAAGGGCAGAGCATTGGATGGAGGAGTTCTCACTATGTAATCTCAAGAAGACTCAGCAAGTCCTTGGGACTGTGCTGTACATCACGCACAGAGTAGTTCTTGTTCCAAAGGCATGTGTCAGTCTTAAAAGCCCTGCAGGACAGACCTTGGCTTGGTGCAGCCTGTGGGAAGCTGCATCTCTGCATTTGCAAGTCCCAAACTAGTTGCCTTCAAGGAAATCCTAACTCATGATTGTTTCTTGTGTATCTGAGTAGAACTGTGAGAACTCTGTTCCACAGGACTTATAAGGGCTTCTGTGTGTGTGTGTGTGGGGGGAAGTAGATTGCCAGGTCTTCCTTCAGAAGCCCACTGGTTGACCTTGACTTTTTAGTTAGCAGCTGATACATTTGTACCACCCTTAAGTGAAGGTCTTCCTGTCACACACCTCAGGGCTCCACATCCCTTGGCCAAACACAGTGTTTAACAAATGAAACCCTCTGATGGCTTTACCTCCCTCAAGTCTGTTAGTGGCTCCACGGAGTTTAGCACAAAGTGTAGCTTCTAGCCATTGCCTTCAAGGACTCATATAATCCGGCACCTACTTGTTCCGCTTCTCAAGTCCGTCCAGGCTTCTCTCTCCAACTAACAGCTTCAGGTAGTTGTTTTTGTCCACCCACCCCCAGCACCTTTTGTCTAAGGATCCTGTTTCATTGCTTCTTCCTCCTTTCTTCTCTTTTTGAATATTTGACTTTTGCATTTACCTGAAATATGACTGCTGAAAGTCCACAAGAATTTGGATGCACTATTCCTGGCACTTGGAGCAAGGAGTAGCACATAGTAGGTATTCAAATGACCTGTGATTTATTTAGTTAACACATATTGTTTGAATGGATATCAGTATAATGGGCACTGGACACACACTGGAACGCACAAGTTCATGTATTCACCACACGTGTATATTTTGGTTTTAAAAATGACAATGGAAAGCCTGTCCTGGTATTTCACAAGGGACCAAGAGGCATCAGTGGTGCCTGTTATACATTCAGGGAGCATCAAAGCCCACTTGTGTATTTCTTAACAATACTAAAGTGTTATCAAACATGGGCTTTGACAATCCTTACATTACACTGTGTGCATCTGAAGTAGTTACCCTATTCCAAAGGCGTCTTTTTCAAAGCTTGACTATTTTATGAGTCACTGGTCACCTACGTGAATATCACTGCCTCAGCTCTGATGGAAAAGAATGAAATGCATATTAATTAGCAGCGTGGTAAATGGTAGCACCAAGGACCCAGCCGCTGAGTTTTAACTTTTATGCTTTGACGATACAAGTTTGTGCCATTATCATATTCCCAAACGGCTGAGACTCCCATCTACAAGTGAGGGAAGAAGTTTGTCTCAGTAAAAGGACACAAATGACAAAAAAGATGCCACTGTCTTCATAAGTCCTTAACATGCTAAACAGCATGGCAATCAGTGGGGATGTAGGAGCAATGTTACACTTAGGCTTGTTCAACAAATAAGAGATGTACAGAGAAGGACTTGAAATGGTATAGATCTTATTCTAAAATTGTTTCAAAAGAGTACATGCTTTAAGACCTATTTAAAAGCAAGAGTGTACTCTGAAGTAAATGAGGGAAAAACCATGTCAACGAAGTTTTCTTTTCTGTAGTCTTCTGTGAGGCACTGAGCAGACATTTCCTCTGTCAGCTTCCTGTACAGGGGGCCGCCTCATACCCATGTGTCATTAAATCACACACTTGGACTACAGAGTAATGCAAACAATTAACAAGCTCAAGGCTAAGCAAAATGTTTGTGTCCACCTACAGGTGGTAAAGGGAAGACCTGGTGATCGGTGACCGACTTCCGTAGAACCCAGCCATTGAAGAACAGCTCTGCTCTGACACTGGCAACTGTGTTGATTTGTAAACACACACATGGAACTCTGGACTACTCACTGGGAAATATAAACTAATACTCATTGGGAAATATAAACTAAGGATCTGAAAATTGAGAAATCTGTTTGAGGAAGGGTTATAGGGAGGAGTATTTCTCTTGATAAAGTTCTTAACAAGGTCAGGGTGATAACCTACTTGAGGAGGGATGACATGTCTTTGTAGAAATTCTTTAAAAAGACTATAGAAAGTCAAAGGTGATTAGGAATGTCTTAAAGCATGTACTTTTTGCACAATTTTAGAATAAGATCTATACCATTTCAAGTCCTTCTCCATACATCTCTTATTTGTTGAACAAGCCTAAGTGTAACATTGCTCTTGATCCAGAATTCTTGAAGTTGCTGGTGTCATAGACCCTACTTATATTTTTTTCATCTTTAAAGCAGGGATGATTCTGGACTATTCCTCTTAATTCTGTTTAGAGAACTGAAGGAAACATATCATATATGTCAAGTGCATAGAGAAGACTGTATCGATATTAATGACCACTATACCACCACTACTGTGACTGGATCTATTAATAAAAAGCAGAATGATTTTAAGTCAGTAATTCTTCACACCCAGACCACAGTTTCTTCTCTGTAAAATGACTAGACTGGAGCAAGTAAGGCCAAAGACCGCGCAGGCTTAAGATTCTCTCTGAAAGTGTAATGAGATTGCCAATACGAGGAGGACTTCTATGAGGCTAATGGATCAGTGTCCACTAGTACAGTCAATGCGGAGAGGAGGGGAAACACCCCCAGACACAAAATAAAGAGAGTCAGTTGAACGGGGTAATTTCAGGGCAT
Source organism: Elephantulus edwardii (assembly GCF_000299155.1). Lineage (NCBI taxonomy): Eukaryota > Metazoa > Chordata > Mammalia > Macroscelidea > Macroscelididae > Elephantulus > Elephantulus edwardii. Next base: position 23,839,329 of record NW_006399756.1, on the reverse strand, counting down.
GGGACCTGAGGCTGGGCGGGCTGGATTACAAACCTAGATTCACAACTTACTAGCTGGGGCAAGGTTCCTAGGAAGAATGCCGATATTATTAGCACATCTGATACAAAGGGTAGTTTGAGGACAGCATTCCTATCCCACAGAAAGCCAATGGAATGGAAAGATTGACAAATGTCCTTCCTTGGTAATACACTGCCGCGAATGATGGCAAATGTGTTTCTAAGCATGGTCATCAATTTAAAAGGTGTGCAGCAACGCGTTAAACAGTTAGTTGGGCTCACAGTAGAGAGATGGGCCCTTTGTAAGGAAACCAGGATCTTATTTTATTTAATTCTACTCACTACTTGGGGCTGATCAAATCCTGACAGGAGAAAGAAGGAAAACAATTTTGAAATCTAAAACTCAACCAGCAGAGGAAATGTATCCTTAAAGCCTTTGCCCCTCTGATACGTTCAAATTGACTTCCCAATCATTTTCTGAATTTAAAGGTTAAGTTGGCAGGATGAGAAAGGAAAAACAGAATGGGTTTTCCAGCATTAATAACAGTTCCAAATAATTTTATTAGGACCATTTAATTCTACAACTTAAAGCAATTAATCTAATCAGGACTACAAACTGTCTATCTCTCTCATTTTCATTTTCTCTATAGGATTTATTTTTCCATATATTCATATTTAAATTCTTGTTGGATATTTGGATATTTAAACTTTAATCTTTCACTCTGTGTGTGTGTAGATAGATAGATAGATAGATAGATAGATAGATAGATAGAGAGCGAGAGAGCGAGAGAGCACGCGCACGAGCGAGCTCTGGTAGCCTAATGGTAAGGAGATGCACTGACAACCCAAAGTTTGAATCCACCATCTGCTCCATGGAAGAAAGATCATCACTCATCTTCTCATAAGTTACAGCCTCTGAAAACTGACTTGAGCATTAACTTTAAGTTGGTTCCACCTTAATGACATATAACTATAACAACATATATGTATATGTTATTATTTTTGTGTGCTGTTGAATTGGAACTTACTCATAGCTGACTAGCCAGAGGGCAGATTTTGAGGCAATAAATTATAAAGGAGGAGATTGCCTATTCTTCTCCAGGGAGCAGCTGGTGCCTTTGGGGTCACAGTGCAGCTTCTTACCATCAGACCACAATTTCTGTATTTATGGTAAAATTTCCATTTTTATTATTCACTAACTTGTTCACTTGCTGTACAGAGGTACCTCATAGTTGCTGGGAAGCTGAACACTGTGACACTGATGTGTCAAATATGACGTGGACAGTGTTGGGTGGAGCTCCCTGAATAAAACAAGCTTGAAAGCAGGAATGGCATCCACTTCTGAAATAGCTTGCCTCCAGAAACTCTATGAACTTGGAGAAAGGATGAAAGTTGTAAAAGTGTCCAAGTCTCTTGTTCATAGTTGTTATGAGTTGTCCATGACTTGACAGCACTTAACAACAACAAACACACATACTGTACATTTATCAGAATATTTTTTCTATGTACAAAACTATCAAACTGTGTAAACTGATAAAAAGTATTTCAATCTATTTTCCCGTTAATGATTTTCACCTTTCCATTTCAGTTCCTATGAATCCCATCTAATATTCTGACCACATTCAAGTTTTCTCAAGTGATTAAAAAAAAAGTTGTTCTACTAAAAATGAGTCAATTCCTCAAACTAATATCCACTCCATGATGAAGTTTTGCATTTGAATTATCTGTTGCTTTAATTTAGCAGTTTTTGAAAAAAAATATTTTCATTTTCAGAAGACATTTTAGAATAGTTTAAACATGTGAGTCTTTCTTAATAATCAAGATTTTAAAGTTGAATTAAGAAAAACTATTCAGCACAAACTGTTTGCTATCACAAGATAGTTTAGCTCTTAAAATGCTACTGGAACCTCAAATAGAATTACTTAACCTTATGCTTAATACAACCCTCTCTAGCCTACTATGTTGAGGGAGTGAGAAGTTGTTCTATTTGCTTTGAGGCCAAGTTAAGGAAGTAAAACAATAAATGCTGTCAGATGTTAAAAACATTGCAGAAAATCTATTTCCTTCATTAAAGGAGCTTCTCACGGCTCTTCCTCAGCCATGGCCCACTCTTTTTCAGATAAAGGTTATGCACTGGATGGCTTCCAGTACGCGTTGGTACCCAACAAGCTCATCTGATCACAAAGGTGCTGACGGATCAGTAAGGAGGGCCACTCACCATACACTGCGATGGTCTTTGTGTCCTGGAGGATGGCATTCCCAGCTGAGACCTGCACTGTGATGGTGTTCATCCCTTCAGAAAGAAACTTAACTGATATGCTTCCCTCCAAGGTGATCAAGGGCTGAAACAAACGTGGTAAGATAGACAGGAAAGCTGCTTAGTTATAGACAAGAAGCGTTCAACTCTGAATCACCAGCAAGCTGTTTAACTCAGCGGAGGCTCTTCCTGGAGCCCTCCAGTACGAAGTGATGCCATCCGCGCTTCCCTCAGGTCAAGTCCAGCTCAGAAAGGAGACCACTGGAGCCAGGCACCCAAGCGACTCTGCCTATTCCCTGGGCACCTGATTACCTCTGTTACATGACCATCCCGATTCAGTGCTGGCAGATATAGAAGGTTTATAGGGCTTGTTTGCTGCTCAAGTGTATGCGATCAAGTTCTCTTTAAAGTGCTAAAGAGCAAAAACATCAGTTTAAAGACTAAGGTACACCTGATCTGAGCCATGGAATTTCCAGTTGCTTTGACTGCATGTGAAAGTTGACAATGAATAAGGAAGACAGATGAATCATCAATGCCTTTGCATTTTGGTGGTGGACACTAAATATACCATGGACATTCAAAGAACAAATGAGTCTGTCTTGGATGCAAGGATGGTGAAGCCTTATCTCAACACAGATTGGACATATTGTCAGGAAAGGCCAGTCCTTGGAAAAAGACATCATTCTTGGAAAAATAGAGTCAATGAGTGAAAGGAAGAAACTCAGTAAGACAGACTGGCACAGTGACAGCACAAATGGACAGGAGCATGACAGATTGTGAAGAAGTCTGGGAATAAAGCCAAGTTTCAATCTGTTGTTCCCAGGGTGCTTGGAGTCAGAATCAACTCAAGCACACCTAACAACAACAACAACACATATACAGATTTTTGTATCCAAAAAGACACATAAAGCCAGATTGCTGTTCTCTACTTTTGAGTTGAAACTGATCCCTAGGTGACCCTCAGGTGGGTTTCCAGAGGAAGTTAATCACACGAGAGTCCAACCATCTCCCATGGAGCAGCTGGTGGCCTTGAACCACAAGCCTTTGGGATTGCAATGCAACTTCTTGTCACTAGGCCTCCAGAGGTAAAGCCAGATTGCTGCTGTTGTTGTTGTTGTTATGTGCCGTTGAGTCGCTTGCAACTCATAGTGCCCCTGTGTAAAATAGCCGCAAACCCTGCTCTATCCTGTGCTAATCTTATTGTCTCTGAAATGCCTATCCCCATTACCCCAGTGATGGAATCAATGCATCTTATCGAGAGTCTTCCTCTCCTGCGCTGTCTCTCCACCCTTCCAAGCATGATGTCTCTCTCCAAGCACTGGTCCCTCCTTGCAACATGTCCATGGCATGTTAGATGAAGCTTCAGAAGCTCATACTAGTTCAATGAATGAAAATTTATAAACTGCCAGTCATTTGCCTCTCGGGTGGTCTACGTACATACAATGAAACTGGACCACCACAACCATGGCCACCAACTATACTAGTTAGAAAACAGTGACCTTGTGTATCTTGTGTTGCTTTGGAAAGCTCTATCAGCAATTTCCTGGAAGTAGCTGCTATAGAAAAAAAGTGCTAATTGGGCAGAGGCTTAGGGATTAAAAAAAAAAGACTTGGAGTGGTGCCTGTAGTCTAACCGGATGCCAGGGTCCTGGAGGGAACGGTGATTAGCCTACTGACCTCCCGAGACGCACTTCACACAAGCATTTCTTTCCTGTCTTCTCTTAATTAATTGTAAAATCAAAATTCATTTAACTCCCTGTATGGCAGAGGGAAGACTAAAGCCCACTAAAGGCAATCTACTCAGTAGGGTCAGCTGAGAATTTGGTTTTGTTTTCAGAGAAGAAAAAAAAAAATAAATTAAAGGAGGCTCAGAAGAGAGTTTCTGAGTATTTTCATCTTTGAGCCCCAGCTCTCAGGTCATGCACATAGGTTCCTCCTTATCCACTGAGGGTAGCAGATTTGAGTTGGACCAAATTAACATGCAGTTTGAGGAGGAATAAAAAGGGGGGCAGGGGCTTCTTTTCAGGACAGTTACATTGGTGGTAGAAGTGAAAGGAGCCTTCCAGGGTCAGGCTGGCTCAGTAGACCTGGGTCTGTGCAAAACTATTTGCTTCAGTTAAGGGTCAGAATTCAACAGGATTCAATGGCAGAGAAGATTTTTTATTAAAGTAAGATGAACTGCAGTTGAAGGGCAGATTCACCAAGTAAGTCTGCTGGAAGGAGATCAAGTACTCCAATCTAATCCAGAACAGGCCATCCCTGTGCCATTCAGAGTTGGACAGCGAAGGGTCTTAGCAGCAATACCTGACTTCTACTTGCAAGCATTTTCATTTCTGAGAGAAGTAAATTAGAAAAAAACAATAGAGGCTGCAGCCTAGTATGAAAGGAAGTGCAACTAAAAAAATAATGGCTCAATGGTGACTGATTTTACAAAACACACTGAATGAGAATGAGTGTATGAAGAGTAGTGTCAAACACGATGTATATGAACTTTGTATGCAAACCAATGCAATTTTTTTAAAGGCAATAGAAGGTCTTGACCTTGGCCTCCAAAGGAAGCAGCTACTTAAGCTGGTGCTCTTACTTCATCTGCCTCATCTTCACAGTGAAGATTTTGGCACACAAAGAGTTAAAAAAGGTATCTACAGGTTTTCCAAGTGCTATTGATTTTTGATGAGTTTTTGAGGAAGCAGAAAGGGTTTAAAGATACAGCTATGTTTGATTTATTATGAGCCGGGCCAATGAGGGTGGAACTAAATTGCAAATCAGTTTCTTTTGTCTACCCAGCATCCGTTCAACTCTTTCTCCTTTTGGGAACTATGTCCTAGTACTTTCTTCCCATCGATCTCCAAAGAGGCAGCTTCCAACATCCCCCTCTCTCTGAATGGCTAACAACATTCAATTCCAACACCTCTGCTGGAACTCTTGAGACAGTTTATTTCCTTGCTGGGCTGTGAGAGTTGGGTTACTAGAGTTACTGCGGGGGGGTGTGGGGGGACAGAAACTTTTCCCAATAAAAAAGCATGTCAGAACTGATTAAGGATGGTACCAATGAGAGTGAAGAGAGAGAAAGAGAAAGACAGAGATTGATTGACTCATTGATTACATCTGAAAATAAACCTGATGAAATCATTTGAATAGCAGGTTTGTGCTGTCCCTGAAGCAAGTCTTGTGATGTACACAAGCCACTTCATTCTTGTGTTTGCTTCATCAGGTGAGTTAAGCTTTGGCCACTAGACCACATGCAGAAGGCGAACCCACCTCTGTATTGTTTCCTTTCCACCACACGTAGGTGAGTGTGCCCACTTGGCTGGGCCACAGGACCGCAGTTGCGTTGACTTCTTTGTTCTTTGTGGTGACGAAGGGAAGGGACAGGTGCACATGCTCCAGGGGACCTGAGGCACAAGAGAAAGAGGGACCATAGAGGACCGAGGGCTTCCTGTTTCCCGTCCCTGCTCTGAAGAGGCCACACGTTGACTCCTGAAACGGTGCGGCTGTATCCCCTGCTCACTTGTTTTCCCGACTACCGAGAAAAAGATAATATTGGAAACATATGCATCCTGACATTTTCCATTTACAGATCTTTCTACCTCTAAAACTCAAGTTATTAATGTTTAAAGATTTAAAATTTCACAAGTAATTGAAAAGCTCTTGACTGAACAGAATGATACTAGATTTCACAGAGAAATTACAAGTCTTTGCAAGAGGTTTTATTTTTTCCCTTTGTGGTAAACCAGAAGGGTAGAAACCTCATAGAATTTAATTCCCTGTTTGATGAGAAAAGAAGTCCTTCAACAGTTCTACACTTGATTATTCATTACTATTTATCATTATTTTTTAATAACGTGAGTGAGTGAAGGGGGATGTGTGTGTGTGTGTGTGTGTGTGTAGCTATGAGCAGGAGTGGCATCCACTGCCTTAACAACATGCCTCCAGAAACTATTAACTTTGATAAATGTTGATAGTTATAGAAAGGCTTCAGGCCTTTTGTTCCTAGGGTCGCTATGAGTTGTGCTTGACTTGATGGTCATCAACAACAACCACACAGCCATCTGTGAGCTAACGAAGAAAGAAACAAATCCTGTTACTGATTTAAGCTTGTCCCACATTAAAGTGTTCATGAACAGGTAGAGAGAGCTGTGGTTATGGGATTTTCAGGATGTGCTCAATTGATGTTTTTACCCATGGAAGTCCAGGTACACCGTAAACCTGAACCACACGTACAAACTCCACAACATCATCAAAGCTACTTCTGTACTGGATTTTACTGTGACACCCAGTCTCTCTGAGTCACTGTTTCTGGGCTGATGGAGGTGAACTTAATGCAAATTTACCATCAATACCACTTTCCCAAAGTTGGAGAGCATGACTTTATCACCTATTATCTCTTCTAGTTTGCTTCCCAGAGACCTATTAGCCTTTTTCTCCACCCACTTAACTTTCCTTGGGGCTAAATCACCTACACCTTAAACATGAACTACAAAATGATGCCAAGAGGCAGATGCACGCGCTCGAGAAGACCAGAGGCACAAGAGAAGAGGAACTGCAGAAAGGATGGGCTTTCTCTGCTTTGCTCCCTTGTTTTCAAGAGGACACAAATTCATTTCTGCATCCTCTGATGTCTCCTGTGTGGCTCCGGACCCCGTTAGTGGGACCCGGTTCTGTAAATACTAATTCTCATCTATGGTCCCAAGCCCAAACTACAAAGTCAATTAGAGTCTTTCTCTTCACTCCCCCCCACCTCACATCAATTTAGGAAACTTCTAATGTGGTTTTATGAAAACCTCAAAACTAGAGCTATCTCCTAACCTTCTCAAGGGGAGGGTGAAATCCTCTCTCATCTTTGTTTTTCATTGTTTGTGAGTCAGCACTCATACTCCTGTGGGTTTTTAGTGATTGTATGTTTCACGGAAGGAAACTGCCCATCTTTCTGGTGTGAGGTAGTTGGTGGACACAAAGTGAAAGAGGGACCCCGCCTTTGGGTCGGCAGCACAGCTGGGCATGGGTGCCACCAAAGCAACCATTACGGTTCTTTTCCACATTTTCTGCCTCCATAGTTGGGACCCACCAACAGCTCCTCCCATCAGGTTTTGGCTTTGGTGGGTGGGTTGACCTTTCCCACTCTGTTCCACTCTTCGGGTGAAAATTAAGGAGATTTTTCTAGAAAGCCAAGCTGGTCAACTTACTCACTTGTTCGTAATTAAGATTGGCCTAGTGGCAAGAAGCTGCGCTGCAATCCCAAAGGCACACAGTTCAAGGCCACGAAGGATGGGCAACATCCTCCTGTGCAATTAACTGCCTCTGAAAACCCACTGGAGGATCGGCTGTGGGTCAGTTCTGACTGTAGCACATGATGACAACTACTTAAGCATGGAGCTCTGGTGGCCTAGTGGTAAGGAACTGCTCTGCTGACCCAATGGCAGGCAGGTGGAATCCACCGGCTGCTTTGTGGGAGAGAGATGGGCAGTCTCCCCCGTAACTGGAAGGTCAACTTTGAGTGAGTTCTAACTCAATGCCACATGACAACACAACAACAACAAGGTGATTATAATAAGTATAGCTGAAAAATACTGATCGAAAATCAGTGAGGTGCAAGACAAAGGCTTCACACTTCTTCCTGAGAATATCAATTCATAGTTCTTTTTAGATATACAGACTAGGATAGTTCCCAATACAGATTTAATATTCAAGCCTGAATTAGGCAAATGAATAAATGATATAATTCCCTGTTTCTACTTCTGTTCATATTACTCTCTTGTAAGAGAATCAAAGGGCCTGGTGATCAGCACGGACAATAGAACGGATTTTTCTGGAAGCAGTTATTTACAAGTCAGAACGACTTAATAAAACAATGGAAGTAATAAGGCTACCGTTTAGTGCTAATTGTTAACCATGTGCTGTATATTCTGCAAAAACTCTACTTATTTACTTAATCTTCACAACAACTTGATAAAGTAGTGCTAGTTATGATCGCTACATGAGAGATGAAAAGACAGAGGGAGATGTCACAAAGGTCACAAAGCTCAGAAACATTGATTCAACGTGTGAAGCCAATACGTCTGTTTTCAGAGCCCTTGCTCCGGTCAGTAGACAAGTGCCGGATAAAACCTTTTCGGTTTCATTCTAATGACAGATTGTTTAAGGGTCCCCACTGACTCCAGGGCTTGGGAACAACTGACTCAGGCTCTGACTTACTGCATGGTTCACACTGTTACTGTAGAGCAAGTTCTGTTCCAAAGGACCCCGCCTTGTCCTGTCCTGCAGTCTCTGCTTGCACACCTTTCTTACGCACCTCTCAACCTTCAAGCCCCAGGCTCAGTGGGAGCCCCCTCCTATGAGATGCTCTCCTTGACTACACACAAGACAGAGTGGATCAGTTACTATGCACAAACCAGACGAGCAATGTTATAAAAGCTAGTTCTATGCCAAAGGAGTTGGTGAGCTTTGGCCTCTCCTTCAGGAGAATGTCTATTTGTGTTTTATTGACTACACAAAGGTATTTGACTATGGAGATCATAATAAATTATGCCTAACACTGAGAATATTGGGAATCCCAGAATATTTTATGCTTATACAAAATCTATACTTTTATCTATCCCTAAATCTGAACAAGGAATAAAGATGACAGAAGAATTGATGCCTTTGAACTGTGGTGCTGGAGAAGAGTGCTAAAGATCTCTTGGAATGCCAAAGAACAAACAGGTAAGTCTTGGAGAAGGTGCAGTGTGAGTGCTCCTTGGAGACAAAGATGATGAAGCTTCCGTACTTTGGGCACGCTGCTAAGGAGAGGTTATTCCTTGGAAAGGGACATCACGCTCGGGAAGATAGAGGGGGAATGAAAGAGAAGAATACACTTGAGCAACCAGGTTGACACAGTGCCTGTGGCAATGAGCTTGAGTGTGTCAGAGACTGTGAGGATGGCACGGGATTGGGCAGTGTTCAGATTGGTTGTTCATTGGGTCGCTATGGGTAGTACTCAACTCAACCACACCTAATAACAACAACAGCAACAATACCTAGACCATGAAGGGAACACTGTATGGTTTGGAATGGGGAAAGGTGTGCGTGAGGGCTGTATCCATCTTCTATGCTTATTCAATCTTTATGATGAACACATCATTTGAGAAGCTCAACATTATGAACAAGAATGTGGCACCAGGATCGCCAGAAGGCACATCAACAACCTGCAGTTTGCTGAAGGCACAATCTTGTTTGCTGAAAGCGAGGAGGACTTGAGGTTCGTGTGGCACAGGATCAAGGGGTGCAGCCTTCAGTATAGATGACATCTCAACAACAAGAAAACAAACGCCCTCTTCACAGGGCAAATGAGCAATATCATGATAAATGGAGAGAACTTTGAAATTGTCAACAATCTAATCTTGCTTGGGTCCACAAGCAACACTCTTGGAACCAGCAGCCAGGAGATCAGGAGATTTATAGCATTGGGAAAATCTTCTGTCAGCGACCTCTCCAAAGCTCTGAAGAGCAATGATGTAAGACTAAAGACTAGGGTGCACCAGATTCAAGTCACAGTCTTTGCAATCGTTTGCTATTCATCTGAGAAGTGGACAGTGAATAAGAATTATAGGAGAAGAATCAACACATTTGAATTGTGGTGTTGGAGAAGAATAGGGACTATTCCAAGAACTGCCAAAAGATCAAAGAGATATATCATGGTGAAAGTGAAACCAGAGTTCTCCTTAGAGGCAAGGATGGTGGAGCTTTATCTCTCATATTCTGGGCATGGTGCTAGGAGGTACTATTCCTTAGAAAGGGACATCATGCTTAGAAAGGTGGAAAGTCAGCAAAAAAGACGAAGACCCTCAATGAGATAGATGGCAACAATAGACTCTAGTGTGAGAAATGATGAGGACAGCACAGGACTGGTCAGGTTTCAGATCTACAGGATGGGAGCAGGAAGCTTTGGTGGCTTAGTGGTAAAAAGTTGTAATACCAACCCAAAGGCACATGGTTTGAATCCACAAGCTGCTCTGAGGGAGAAAGATGTGCAATCTCTCCTATGTAATTTATTGCCTCTGAAAACCTGTTGGAGGATCAGCTATGAGTCGGGTCTGATGTGATGGTACCCAATAACAACAACAACAAAAATACATGTGAACAGTTATATTTTTTAAATGTTAGATATTAAATTATAGACAATGACTATGTTTATGACAAAGACTGAATCATGCTAGTGAAATACGATCCTTTACTCATTCAATACATTCTGATGTCACTAAGAGCCCTGCACTGTTTTCAGTGTTAAGGACACTTGGCACTAGGTGGTGTTTGGTTATTGGTGAGCCAGACAGGCATCAAATACTAAAGGCAGGGTCCAGTTGGTTTGTGGACAGATGGGCAAGTGCTATTTTTAATAGAGTGGTAAAGGCAGGTCTCTCTGAAGGAATTACATTTGACTTGAATGACATGAAGAAATGTGACAAGTATTAGGGATGCTCCAGGGTAAGGGTACATACAGCAAGGGAGAGGACCCGGAGGGGGGACCTGTGGACACCAGGCGAACAGTAGCCAGGACAGACTGATGGCTGCATTACAGATGAGGGGCAATGACGGATGTGGATGCCACCTTAAAGGTGGTCAGTACACACATGTCAGCCTCGCAGGCCCTGAGCTGTGTATGTGTATCTTCATGAGTTCATTCTTGCATGTTGTTGTTGTTGAGTGCCGTAGAGTTGACTATGGATCATGAAGTCAATTCTGACTCCTAGCAACCCCGTGTCCTTCGGGTGAGAATAAGACTTCAGAGCAGAACTGTGTCCATTTGACTACTTATGAAAGTCGGCAATCTAATTTTCCTTCCAGAGTGGACCCAAATCACCAGTTTTTCAGTTACTGTTTGATGTCAAACCATTTGCACCATTCAAGGGCCAGGGAGGTATATCCAACATACACATCATTGTGTTCGAAAAGTATTTCTGAGATTTCTACAACTCATATTCTCACTTAATTTTTATAGGGTCAATGGAACGAATTTCCTCTGCCAAACAGTTTGTATGCATCTATGCTAGGTCCATAGGGTGAGGTTGACTCAAACAGAGATGGCTGGCTGGCTGCATTGAGAAAGTCAAACCCGCTTTGTAAATAAAACTGGGGATGCTGCACCAGCCTACAAGTGCTTGTGATGCAAACAGAAGACAGTAGGTGGCGCCGCATCACTGCATATGGATTTTCCTGGCCTGGTGGTCAAGAGATTTGGAAAATTCTATGTGTGAACAGGGTTTCCCACCGCTTCTTGTTTCACGCTCTTATAAAGGAGGAAGCAGCTAACTTCGTGTGTGTGTGTGTGTGTGTGTGTGTGTGTGTGTGTGTGGTGTCACACATAGTCAGGCCGATCATCCTGACCTGTCTCCAGTCTGTCTAAATTAAATGGTATGCATAAATTAAATAAAGGTATGCATCAGATTGTTGTTTGTCTAAAATATTTTTTAATAAGCTCCTATAAGAAAGAAAAGCGCATTGATCTCTTTCTGACACGCAGCCCGGGTGCTTCTTAGACACAAGGGTGGTAAGACTTTGTCTCACAGAACTGGCGTATGCTATCAGGAGCACCCCGCGGATGCCTCTGGAAAATAACATCATGCTTGGAAAGGTCAGTAGGAAAGGAAGACCCCTGTGAACTGGATTGACACAGTGACTAAAACAATGGGAAGAAGCACAGCAGAGATTGAGGACAGCACAGGAGTAGGCAGGGTTTGATCTCTTGTATATGGGGTCCATGCATCAGAGAGCCAGAAAATGACTTAGGATGACAGAAGAAGAATCTATGCTAGAGAAGAGTACTGAATTACTGCTAAGAGAACAAACAGGCCCATCCATCCTGGAAAGGGTGAAAGCAGGCTGCTCTTTGGAGGCAAGGAATCTGAAGCTCCGTCTGACATCCTTTGGGCATACTTCCAGGAGGGACCAGTCCTTGGAGAGAGACAGCATGTTTGGAAGAGTGGAGGGACAGCACAAGAGAGGAAGTCCCTAGATCAGACGGATTGACTCAGTGACTGGAATAATGGGGGCAGGTGTGGCAGAGACCATAAAATCGGCTCGGGATAGAGCAGGGTTCAGAGCTGTCGTCAGCTGGGGCACTACAAGTTGGAGTCAGCTCAATGGCACAAAACAAAGAGAGTCAGAATCAACTCGATGGCACCTAACAACAACAATCAAAGTGTATAAAAGAGAGATCCTAGAACAGGGTTCCTTAAATGTTAGTGTCTCCAAGTCCAAATTATCTCTTACAGGACTCACAGGACATCCCAGTTCAACAGATCTGAATTTAATTATGTAAATGAGATTTTCTAGTATCATTCTAGAGCAGGTGGCTAATTAGCCACCCCTTACAAAATCTGAACAGACCTTGCCCATCCATGTGATGATAGGCGAGGAGCTGCAAAATGACGTCGATGTCTAAGAAACCAGATCATTTTCCCATCAAAGGCAGGACAGGAAGCGATCTGTGATTAGATGGTCACGGTCAACACTGCAGCTGTGCATCCTGTGGTGGGTTTGGACGGAGCTGGAAATACACTTCATCTCCTCTTCACCTCTCACTGCGCAAATCTGGGCACTCTTCAATGTTGTTGTTGTTTTTCTCTGCAAGATTAGCTGAGCCCGAGCAGCTTTTTTGAGCAGAAATCTGCTTGCCCTCTAAACCCTCTGCCCCATTGGGCTGAAGGCAACACTGGCTGCACCCAGAGGCTCATTAGTGTGTAAACTAGCCAAGCACAGCGAATACTCTCCCTGAGGAATTTCTGTCAGCTTACAGACTAGCCCTCAAGAACCGCAGCCCTTCCAGGAAACCTTACAGCATCTCCATTTCTTTCTGATGACCTTTGCAAACCCATATTAGAAAAGCTGAGGAAGAATCAAATCACCTCTCTGAACTGGAGAGTGGAGCGAGTGTGTATAAGCAGGGCCATGGGCTTCCTGAGAAGGTGCAATGGAAGGGGTGGTGCTGGAGGACCAGAGGGCGAGGGGAGTCTCAGCAAGCTGAATGAAGAGGTGCTACTAATGTTGTCTAGTACAGGACACATTAGATCCAAGTGGATTAGAACACGAGTGTTATTAAAAATAGAACACAAGTGTTAAAGTGATGAAAGTTATAAATCCTTAATGGTAACGTCACGTCACTTACCCACTCAACTGCTCTAAGGTAATGAAAAACATTTATGTTAACAATACAGTTAAGTTCTTTAGAAGCCATGGCTTCGACAGCCCTCAACCATGAGTGCAGGCAAGGCCTAAATTGCTTTCCTTCCTAGAGAGGCCTGGAGATGTGGAACTCCTCAAGTGATATTATTACACGTAGAAGTGACAAAGGGTCCATAGGAGAAACAGAAAAGCAAGCTATAGAACGCTGAATGAGAATCGCCGAGAAATTTAGACTAAGACTGCTTCTGAATTTTTAATCGATGTTTGTACACAAGCAGGAGTATGGCAGATGTTTCATGAACATCTGGGCTACAGAATACAACGCTTGTAATTCTTAAAGAAGTCCATTTTCTAAAAAAATCCCTTGTTGAGCAAACTTGAGAGAAAAAGAAACTGCTAGCTAGGCAGCAGGAAGCTCTGATGGCTTAGTGGAAAGAACCTGGGCTGCCAACACAAAGATATGTGGTTCAAATCCATCAGTTGCTCCATGGGAAAAAGATGGGTTATCTCCTACTATCACTAAAAACTCACTGGAGGGCCAGTTATTGATTGGTTCTGACCCGACAGTACACGACAACAACACATCTCAGCAAAAGTGCCATATTTTGTGTTGCAAATCATTATTTTTACAATAATTAAAGTTCATAATATTTTTAAAAAATGATTGGCCCTATGGTATCATTAATTCCAGTCCCTTAAATTACAGTGGTTTTATATTTCATAACAACTGCAAAAGACAAAGCAGGACTCCCCACTCTCTCCCTCAGAACAGTTGACGGGCTCGTACCACCTACCTTTCCGTTACTAGGCAAGCAATTAACCACTGCACTACCAAGGATCCTTTTAGAATAGCGATGAGTTACAATCAATGAAAACAGGTTTAATGTGTCTCAGTAAAATGCAGCTCTACAAAGTCCATATTGGATAGTTTTAGGACGTACAGTCGACTGTACAAAGGCCTATGAATTGTGTCTTGAATCAACTTGGTTGTATAACAACTGCATTACATCTAGTCTAACTGTTCATGGCCCTTTGGGGTGACAAGCAAAGAAATGAAGAGACAGTAAGACTGATAAAATGGTTTGTCTCTCAAACATCAAGTCGTAATGACACCAACCCAAACTCAGGTTATTAAGAGCTGGAACTCCCGAGGTAGGCAGATCTGAATTTGAGACCTAGCTTTGCTGGAGAGTAAGAATGAACCACTTAAGTTTTCTTCACAGAACTCTTTCATACAGTAGAGGGTCTAGTAGTTATCTACTTCCTAGATGTATTTTAACAAGTGAGATGTTGTTTGTCCTGGAATACAGTAGAGCTTCACAGAGTTTGGCTGAACAGGGGCTTTGGAACTGGTATGCAGGGAATCATCTGTAAAATTATTTATACTTGGTGGGAGTGTGTGTTCCTTTGAAACAGTTCTGTCATGTATGTCAGAGAAGAGAAAAGAACAAGAATTACTGGCATAATAAGAATCCTTAGCAACCAGTACCTTAAAGAATCCTAAATAGTCCTTTCTATTGCTACCATAGCAACTTTAATATATATGTATATATATAAATAGATATTAAATACATAGGCATATAAATGTAGGTGGTCTTTCCTCTGTTCAGTTTGCTCAGATGAGCGAGGTATTGAGGGGAGGGAGGCATCAGGCAAGGTGTGGTCCTGCCTACGGTCAATGGTCTGCACCTAGATTTGAAATTTATTTGAGCGAGACCTTTTATAAAAAGAAACGACTTTCATTTTTAAGTAACTTATCTCTCTAGAAATGGAAATAACGCCAAGGACTATTTGGAGGACACCCACACATTTAACATAAAAAGGTGTTAATGACACACATTTTCATTAAACATAACTTCAGAATCCTCATTTTCTCTTCATGTCCACTCACAACTTTAGATCCCTCTATGGAGAAGAAGTTGATGATTTCTTGGAAATGTTTTTTTGGTGTGGATTTTTAAAAACTCTTGGTTTTTAAAATATTGTTTCTCCTCCCTAATATCACATCATCCTTGAGCCGAGAGCCCAGAGAAGATTTCCATAAACAAAAGCCTGGCAAAGAGATGCATAAGTCTAAAGGGATTAACAACAGTGAGACAAAGCATGGGAGGAGAAAAAGAATTACAGGGAGGAAAAGTCCATTTACTTATGCTAATTCTTAATGTATTACATGCAGTCTAAAACATGGATTGTTCTTAACCATTTCTGAGCAACTTTAAAAAAATAAGATAACATTCATCCAAATGGCTCTGACGTTTTTCAGACTCAAGTCCCATTTTCTTTCCTGAAAATGTCTGGAGGGAGCACAGTTAATGCAAAGAGAATCTAAAATCAATCCGAGATCAAGGTGACTCAAATTCCCCTCACTGCCTTGTCTTCCCACTTTTTTTCAGTCACTCTCATATTTCCCTTTTAGCTTTGCTTAAAAGTGAGTTTCTTCTAAATATGATTTTGGGTTCTATCTTAAAAGAACACAATTATTAACAATATGCCATAAACCAACAACGGTAATAACATACAAGTTACATGTAAGTACAGGACGGCGCTGTCAGACCCCAGACTGTTGTCCACCTGCACGGTCACTCGGAAGATGCCCACATTCTGGTAAACGTGCTTGATGCCATCTTCCATGGAGCTGAGGTTGACGTAAGACACAGCGATGCCATCACCGAAGTCCACTTGGATAAGTGTCCTCTGTACGTCACCCTGGAAAACACAGGCCACTCATCAGAGGGACAGGAGAGGACATCAGAGTGTGTGACAGCTTCCGCCCTAGGTGGATAGGAAGCGGGGCTGGTTCTGGTTCCTGGTGGGAGTTAACAGCACCACGAGTATCCTCCTACAGTTGGGAGCATCCCTCTGAATCTGCCAGAAGCCCTGTGACATCTCCTGGCAGTCAGGACTTTGCTAAGGGAGATGTTCTTCCAATATGAAGAGTACTGACTACTGAAGGTTTCAAGGTTCTGAAAATGAAGTGCTTGATTACCAGTTCTAATCTAACATCCAGTTCTTCTGAAGGCTTTGGAAAAGTGAATATGATAGCCACATAAATAAAAAGTGCAGCCACATACTTTCAAAAATAACCTACCTGAAATAGTCCTGCATCATTTCCAGCAATGTCAGGGTCAATGAATCCCCCTCTCGGTTTGTCTCCCTAATATGTTGTACAAAGAATGAGAGATAACTCACCTTACACCTGACATGGCCTTGAATTCAGTCCGTTTATTATTCAAGATCATAATGGTCTATTATTTGATCACTCAGCAATTGCTGTTACCTAGTAAAACATTACCAAAACCCTTGTCTTACATTCTTTTCAGCATTAAAAACAGAAAAGAATATTTTTCTGTTTTATAGGTGAGGAAGCTGGAATCAAGTGATTATTTTCTTAACTTTAACACAGGTAGCTAGTAGCATTCCTGTGATCCCAATCTATCTTACTGGACGTCTACTTTACACTGGTGAACCCAATGCTGTGCAAATATTTGAAAGCTCTTCCATGTTTGAATCCTATCACATCTCTAAGAAATATATAACTTTATGTAAACTGTTATCCATCTCTCAATTTCAGTTACCTAATCTATGAAACTCAAAGAGTTGTTATAAAAATATAGACAATTTCTAATCTGTAAAGTGCTGGCATAAATAAACCAGAACAGCTTTAAAAGACCTACTAATTCCCTTACATTAAAAACAAACAAATAAACACCACACCCACATTTGCCAATTATGTTTCTGACAAGTGTGTGATAAAAAAAAAATACAGACTTCTACAGGATTGAAACTCAACATCAAGAAAACAAAGATTCTCATTACTGGGCCAATTGGCAGTATCATGATAGACAGAGAAGAGATTGAGGTTTCTAACAAGTAGTGTTTGTTTGTTTTCACAATCTACATCATTTTGCCCATTACAAAATGGGCAAAAGATATGGAAGGACCTTTTAGAGAAGAAGACCTCTGAATGGCCAACAGACACAGGAAAAAATTGTAAAAAAAAAGTTCAAACCCATTGGAAATAAGACAGGTGCAAATCAAAACCACAATGAAATACCATCTCACTCAAGTTTAACAGGACAGCAAGCAACAAATGTTAGAGAAGATGTGAAGAGATAGGAACGCTAGTACACTGTTGGTGAGTGTGTAAAATGGTACAACCACTCTGGAAGGTACTTTTGTATATCCTCAAAAAGCTGAACATAGATATTCCACATGACCCAGTTATTCCACTGCTAAGAATTTGCCCCGAGAAGAACAGAACTGAGACACAAACAAAGGTTTGTACAGCAATGTTCATAGTACCGTTATTTACAAGAGGAAGAACATGGAAGCAGCCCAGATGTCCATCAACAAATGACTGGATTGAGAAACTAGTATTCACATGATGGAATACTATGCAGCACACAAGAGCAAAGATTTCGAAAATACTGTATAACCTGGGAGAGGTTAGAGAGCATTATGCTGAGTGAACTAACTCAGGTGCCTAAGCACAGATCCTGTTTAAGACCATTATTGTAAAAACAGAAGGATAACCAGCGAGATGAGTGTGGATATACAAAGAGGGAAGGGGAGGGGGGAAAGGGCTAAGGGTGTGGAGGGGCAGAAATCATGGGGTAGAAGGGTTTGGTGAGTGGAGGGAGGGAGTGGAAAAAATGTATATAAATGAAGCATAATTTTACAAAAGAAAAAAGATGATAACAATTATAAAGCAAAAGACCTACTCTTTCCTATTCAAAACTATACTGGAATGATCTTACCCTCTAAATGTTTCCACGGGTACTCCAAAATCATAACCAAACTCTTTGCATTTGAGTTGATTCCATTTTAGCACAATCTCACGTGTCACAAAGTACAACAGTTCCACTGTGGAGTGGATTTGAACCATTAACTTTTGTGTTGTTGCTGCTGTTAGGTGCCTGTGAGTTAACTCTGAATCACAGTAACCCTACGAGCAGCGGAGCTGGAACTCGCCCTATCCCGCTCCATCGCCACTGTCTCCACCACGCTCACATGGTTCAGTCACTGCGTCAGTCTGTCTCGTTGAGGGTCTTCCTCTCTTTATTTTCCTCCTGCATGTTGTCTCTTTCCCAGGACTGGTGTCTCATGACAACACGCTCAAAGTAAGTGAGACGAAGTCCCACCATCTTTCCCTCTCAGGAGCTCATCCGCCAGGAGAGATTTCCTTGCTGTCCTGGAAATCCACGGTGCATTCAATACTCTTTGCCAGCACCACAACTCGAAGGCATTGATTCTTCGCCAGTCTTCATTTTTAGTCTTGTGCATGCTCTGCAGATAAAGTTGGCTCTGTAAAAACTCACTGGGAATCCTCGTTGAGCCTATCATGGAACAAAGCTGCGTAGAGTCAATTACAAAGCCAGCTTCCTTCACACAAGGCCCAACATCTCTGGGGGATAGAGGAGGGAAGAGACCTTTGTATTAGAAATGTATTTTCTATTAAGGAAGGTTCATATGGCGTCATGTTTTTTGAAAAGGTCAAGTTGAAAATGGTGACATTTAAAAGATTAATTCACAGGGGAAGCAAACATAGTTCAAACTCTATGAATATATGTGACCTGCTCCTCTAATCTATGCCCAGTCAAGCAAAATGTGTGGCCCATGCGACAACTCACTCCCAATAAACAAGTGGGCAAAAATTCTCCCTTGGATGAAAAGAGGAATTTCATTTAAACCCACAAAACATATGTCTGGAAGCCCAAACACTGTGTAATTACTTGAAATCACCTTCCGCTCATAAATATAAATGTCAGTCACCCCTTACTGACTTGTCCTTCATTTGGACAAGGGAGTGGACTACCGATTTCCCAGTTTGCTTCTTGTGTCCATTCTTGTTTCTTGACTTTTCAATAGAGATGTTGCTAAACCAGCCATAGGCACAGGCATGGAAGCAGAGTCCACTATTCCCCCTCTCTACGGTCGCATCATATCTGACTGGCAGAAGAAGAGATAGTCCCTTCTTCTTCTCCAGCAGAGTATCTGGTGCATTCAAACTGTGCACCTTTGGGACTGCAGTGCAGCTTCTTACCACTAGGCCACCAGAGCTCCCTAATAGCCCATTTTTTATCTACTCAAGGCACATTTAAATCAATGCCAGATGGTAAAAGCTGAAGTTATCAGGGGCAGTAGGGGTTAACAGGCCATCCATAGAATAAGACAAGCAATATAGTTTCAACTAGAGAGAGTGGGTGGAGGAAAGGAAAGAGAATTGTTGGGGCAGAGGAGACATCAATCAAGTAGGGGTCATCTCTTGTAAGAGGCCAGAGGGAAGATTAAACTTTTCATCTAATTCTACAGCTTTCATTGGTAGTAGCTACAGGAATGACTGGGAGAAAATATAGTGCTGGCTTCTATCACTTGGTTCTACCTTGCCCTTTCTGCCTCGTATTCATCAATCTCCTTTGGTGGGCTTGCACTTAGAACTAGCTGTTATATTTAAATCACCTCACAGGTTCTGTCTTTGCGGCCTTCTGGTTTCTGTCATGCTCACCTTCTGTACACACAGACACACACATAACGCCATAGGGTCTAACAGAATTGTCCTATGGGGTTTCACTAGCTGTATGTCTTACATAATTAGACTGTCACATCTTTTTCCCCATGGAGATGTGTGAGTTTGAACTTCTAATCTTTTGATTTAACAGCCTGGTCATTTAACCACTTCCCCTTTTGGCCTGATGAAATTCCTAATGCTCGGCTCATGCCAATTTCCTCTCAGCATATTAATTAGGTGAAAGGGGAGAGCTACACAGTATTTGCACTAGTACAAAGTAAGACTCCCATTATAGGGACACGATATAAAAGTATCTTAGCTGGATCCCGTGCTTTTGCTTTTAGAGGTTTTTAATTGTTTGGTAATCCTATCGCCATCAAAATGCCACAACTGTAGGACTATACTCTCTTCAGACAGTGGCTTCTTATGACTCTTCAAGTTATGAAGCGCCAAACTCTTTCAGAGTATAAAAAACAGGAAAAGGAGATGAGAGCATAGTCTTGCTTGCTCAAAGTAAAATGACTCGAAGCAGTTACTGATAAAAAGCCATGACTCCACATTCAATGTGGGTTACATTTCAAACACCCTCACAACTGAACCAATAAGCAATGTCACAATAAAAAAAAAAAAGAAGTTGTCCAATACTTCATGTTTACAAGGTCCACCATCAACGTTCATTGAGGTAGCAGTCAAGAAATCAAACAATGCATAGCACTGGGAAAATGTACTTTGAAAGACCACTTTGAAGTGTTACAAAGCAAAAACGCCACTTAGAAGAAGAAAGGGGATTGGAACAAAGACATGGGATTTTCAATCATTTCAAATGCAAGTGGGAGGTAGACAATCCATAAGGATGACTAAAGAATTGGTGTTTTTGAGGTGTTGTTGGAGAGGAGTACAGAGTATACCATGGAGTGCCAGGAGAACAAACAAATCCATCATGAAGGCTTTGAAGGGAGGAGGATAAGACTTCATCCAATGTACTTTAGACATATTATCAAGAGTGTTCTGTCCCTGGAAAAGGACATCAGACTTGCTAAAGCAGAGGGTCCTACACACCCATCCCGATTATCCCAGTCACTGAATCAATCCACCTCACAGAGCCTTCCTCTCCTGCGCTGTCCCTCCACCCTCCCAAACATGATGTCCCTCTCTAAGGACCGGTCTCTCCTCACAACATGTCCAAAGTATGTCAGACAAAGCCCCAGAATCCTTGCCTCCAAGGAGTAGCCTGGTTTAACCCTCTCTGGGATGAATCTGTTTATTTTCCTAGCAGTCCATGGTACCCTCAATACTCTTTTCCAGCACCACAGCTCAGAGGCATCAATTCTCCTCCTATCCTTCCTAGTCATTGTCTAACTCTCTGATGCATAACAAGTGATTGCAAAGACCATGGCCTATATCAGATGCAGCTTAGTCACCAGAGTGACACCATTGCTCTTCAGTACTTTTGAGAAGTCCCTAACAGCAGACTTTCCCATTGCAATACATCTTTTAATTTCCTGGATGCTGGTGCCAAGAGTGTTGACTGTGGAGCCAAGCTGACTAAAGTTGTTAACAATCTCAATCTCTTCACCATCCATCCTGACACTGCCAATTCGTCCAGTCGTGAGAATCTTTGTCTTCTTGATATTGAGCCTCAATCCATATTGAAGGCTGCAGTCCTTGACCCTCTGCAGAAAGCACACAAATGAATATTACAGCATTGGCACTATGAAGAATGGGGAGCTCTGGTGGTCTGGCAAGACTCTGTACTGCAATCGTGAAGCATGCAGTTCGAGGCCACCAGCCGCTCTGTAGGAGAAGGATGGGACATCTCCTCCCTTGCGATTAACTGCCTCTGAAAACCTGCCAGAGGGTCATGTATAGGTTGGTTTCTACTCTATGATACACAACAACAACAACAACAACAACAACAACAACAACAATATGAAGAATAGACACACAGTGTTCTAAGCCTGTTCAATAAGGAGATAAGGAGGTCTGCTCTGACTGAGAACTTCAGGGAAGACTTTCCAGAGAAGTGGTGACTGAAGTCAAAGCAGGTATCAACCAAAGTGATGGGTGAGTGGGATGGAGGGGAAGGGATTCAGGCAGGAGGAAGCAAGGGAGCCAAATGTCCAAGGTCATACAGCAGGAGAAGACACAGCCTAGGAGATCTGAAGAGAGATGACAGCAACACGTGAGGAAGCGAGGCAGAGAGGAGACTTTTAGCACTTGTGGGCTATGTTCCTGATTTTGCGCTCTCTCCTAAGAGCAATGGGATGCCATTCAAGTGATTACATCGGTGTTGGGGACAGGGGAGCTTACATGATTGTACTGTTGAAAAAGATTTCTCTGGCCATAACAGCGAGGATGGATTGGAAGAGAACCCAATTAGTGGGCCACCAGAGGAGATGGTGGTTGATTGAAAAAAGATACACCATACTCCACTTTCCTCTCCACCTTCCAGCAAAACCGTAAGAAAGGGTAGAAACAACTGTTGATGTTGCTGGGTGTCACAGAATTAACTACAGCTCACAGCAATCCTATGAACAACTTGAAACCTTGCCCGATTCTGTACCATCCTCACTACTGTGACTTGACTCGACTGTGCTTGAGGTCACTGTTGTATTAACTGTGTTGTTTAATCTCATTGTGGGTCTTCTGCTCCCTTGTTAACTCTTTACTGTTGCAAGTACTGCCTCTCATAGTAAAATGTCCCAAGTATGTGAGACAAAGTCTTTTTTGTCTTTTTTTTTTACAAAGTCTTATCATCCTTGACTCTAAACGGCAGTCTGGCTGCACTTTGATAAGACAGACTTGTTTGTTCTTTTGGCAGTCCACGGTGTAGTCAGTACTCTCTGCCAACACCAAAATTCAAAGGCATTGAATCTTCTTATTAATTGTTCAACATATGGTACATATGCATATGAAGTAATTGAAAACAGTGGGCATTCATAATTAGGAGTCAGGAAAGCTACTTCACTCTAATAAATGAAAAGTCATCATTCACGAAATAGACTTTGAGCAAGCAAACATCCAGAATACCGTACCAACTGGATAGATTTGATGGAATTTAGCCACATGGCTTAATAGTAATTACACAGGATGAGTATCCTAGCTGAAAGAAGTGCCCAAGAAATGCACAAACACATACAGGAGTCTCTAAGTGCATCTGTGACTTCTGTAACAGAAAAACAAATATATCAAATAATCATGATGAAGACAAGATTAACCTGAGCAATAAAAGGTGTGTAACTACCAGGTCTGGTAGGTAGATTTGGAGAACAGAAAAACAAATGTTAGAGTAACTCAACACTGACAGCCTTAGGCCAGGAAATGAGAGCCTAAGACTTCACTAAAGGCATTGGAGACCCAGAGTAGAAGCAAGTCAGGTACATATGTCAGAGGTTGGTCCATTCAATGCTCAAGAGTGCATCTGGCTTCATGGGAAGTTTGTCTTGGAAGGTACCTTAAAGATGATGCAATGAGGAATAAATTGGAGACAGATGTCTATAACAGAACACATTTTTACTTTTTAAGAAAACCAAACACCCAAACAAACAAAAGTCTTAAACAGTAAAAAGAAAACCAAACAAAATAAAACCACAGTATTTTTAGTACTGAACATTCATATAAGTTTACATGGGAATAGAGAAAGGTACTGTAAAATATAACCCAGCCAATTAATTATTTACTGTTGTAGGTTGTTGTTGTTGTTGTTATATGCCATTGGAAAAAAGAGTGTGGGAGAACGTATGGCAAAGAAGAAAAGGTAACTGATGATAGAGAAGAAATTCATCCACTTTAAAAAGGAAATCAGGCAAGAAACTTGTCATATATTAGTAACCAACATTATAGCTTTACTGTCATTGTTGTTGTTGTTGATGTCGTTCAGTTGAGCATGACTCACAGCGACCCTATGAACAAAAGGCCTGAAGCCTTTCTAGAACTATCGTCATTTATCAAAGTTCATAGAGTTTCCAGACGCATGTTGTTTAGGAAGTGGATGCCACTCCTGCCACACCCATAAATATAAATTAGGTGGAAAATAATCAGAAAGTAAGAAGATAATGGTATAAATGATGATAGAATTCAGCTGACTCTGATCTTAATTTCTACTGTTACTTGAATGTTCTTTGAATCACACACTAACATTACATTGGTCTATGTGTCTATACTGACAACACATAGGTAGTTAAATCCATTTATTAGCTGCTCTGTGAGTGGGAGAAAAAATGAGCCATCTTCTCCATGCAAGGTCCAGTCTCTGAAAACCCACTGGAAGGTCATCACTGAATCAGTTTATAAACAAATAGAAATACATATAGAGAGACACACAAACA
>NW_006399756.1:23790623-23813807 GCF_000299155.1 Elephantulus edwardii | reverse complement strand
TCTCTCTCTCTCTCTCTGCATATATTCAAATATAAATGCACAAACATATATGTATCAAAATTAGCAAGGATTCGGAAGCTTTGTCTGACATTCTTTGAATATATTGCAAGGAGGAACCAGTCCTTGGAGAGGATGTCATGCTTGGGAGGGCAGAGGGACAGCACAGGAGAGGAAGACCCTCTATAGAATGGATTGATTCAGTCACAGGGTCATGGAGGTAGGTGTGTTGTGTTGGAGACAATTAAGATTGGCACAGGATAGAGCAGGGTTTAGGGCTATTGTAGATAGGGTCGCTATGAGTTGCAGGTGACTCCCTGGCACATAACAACAAACAACAAGAAGTAATGACAACAGCAACAACAAAAAAGCAAACAAGTAATCCAGTCCTTTCTTCATGGCTAAATATATTTAGGTGGATGTGAGGAAGTAAGGATCTAAAGTCATCCTCCATCACCTTGCCTACCTTACCTCTCACAGGTGTAGACTCTGATTACCAAATTCTTGAGAGCAGTACGTTGTTGTGTGTGCTGTTGAGCTGAAACCAACCCACAGCTGACTGTCCAATGGGTTCTTAGAGGTAGAACTACCAGAAATATAAACTGGGATTTGAAGAGGCCACTAGAGACATTATCACCAGTGTCAGATGGATCTTGGCAGAGAGCAAAGAGTATCAGAGGAATGTCCATCTGTGTTTGACTATTAAAAGGCATCTGACTGTGTGGATCACAACAAATTGTGGCTAACGTCGAGAAGAATGAGAATCCCAGAACACCTGATTGTGCCTATGTGAAACCTATACTTGGACCAAGAAACAGTCCTCAGACATTGTGGGGAAACACTTCATGGTTCAAAATAAGGAAAGCAGTGTGTCAGGGATGCACCATTTCCATACTTTTTCAATCTACATGCAGAACAGATCATTCAGGAAGCAGGGCTTTATGAGGAGGAATGTGGCATCAGGATTGGAGGTAGACTCATGAACAACCTACAATATGCAGATGACACAACCTTGCTTGCTGAAACTGAAGAGGACCTGAATCACTTGCTGCAGAGGGTCAAAGGTTGTAGTCTTCAATGTGGAATGAAGCTTATTATCAAGAAGACAAAGATTCTAACCACTGGGCCAACTGGCACCACCATGATAGGAGGAGAAGAGACTGAGGCTGTTAACAATAACACCTTGCTCAGCTTCACAATAAACACTCTTAACATTAGCATTCAAAAAAGAAATTGTATTGGGAAATTATGCTCTCAGAGACCCCTCCAGAGTACTGAAAAGTAATGAGGTTGTCAGTCTAGAGACTAAGATATGCCGAATCCAGGTCATGGTCTTCATAATTACTTATTATGCTTCAGAGAATTGGACAATGACTAAGGATGACAGAAGAAGAATCAATGCTTTTTAATTGTGGTGCCAGAGAAGAGTCTTGAACAAACCATGGATGGCCAAGAAAACAATATTTCTGTCTTGGAGAGGGTCAAACCAAGTTTCTCCTTGGAGGCTAGGATTTTGAAGCTCCATATCACATACTTTAGGCACATGGCCAGGAAAGACCAGTCCTTGGAGAAGGCCATCATGCTTGGAAGGGTGGAGGGACAGAGCAGGAGAGGAAGACCCTGGGTGAGATATATTGATACAGTATCTGGGGCAATGGGGATTGGTATGTTGGAATTAGTGAGACTGGCTCAGGACAGGGCAGGGTCCAGAGCTGCTATACAGAGGGTTGCTATGAGTCACAAGCAACTGGATGGCACATAACAACGGAAAATGCACTGAAGGAGATTGCCCATCCTTTTCCAGCAGAGACGCTTGTGGATTTGAACTATGTGGTTCTGGGATTGCAGCATAGCTTCTTATCATGAGGCCACCAGAACTCTGTGATCATTATCATAAATATACCCTAGTCTTCAAAGCGTTTCATCAGGTTGCAGAAATGAGTCCTTGGAGAGGAGTATTATGCACCTTGCACTTATACAAGAGCTCTGAATCCTAGAAGGTGACATCTCACAGAAAGACAGAGGGCAAGTAAGAATGTTCTAACATGTCCCCTGATCATTGGGAAAGGAAAAGAGAGGGCACATTTCCTCAAAGTTTACTGTGACAGAAATAATAATAATTATTCCACGCATAAAGAGTTCTGGTAAGCAGCTACCTTTTTTTTTTATTAACAAAATTACCTTTTGAAAAGTATACAAGAAAGATTCCTTTAGGAATAAACCTACACAGGTTTTCTTTCTACTGAAATAGGTAATAAAATATTCTAGCGTAGGGAGCTCTGGTGGCCTTATTTGTTAAGAAGCTGCACTGCCCATCCAAATGCACGTGGTTCAAATCCTCCAGCCGATCCGCTGGAGAAAGAAGTACAATCAGCTTCTACGTGATTTACTGCCTCTGAAAGCCCATTAGAGGGTTTGCTCCCATTTGACGGAAACAACTAGAATCTGCCAACTCCCCTGGGAGAAAAAGCGGCAGTCTTCTTGCATAAAGATTTACAGTCATTGGCTGTAATGATGGAAGGGTTGCTAAGGTTAGGATATGACTCAGTGGAAATGAGTGGAATCCTATATTTATTATCTCACTTAACCTTCAACCAACCCTAAAGGACACAGACAATTCAGAATTTACCGAGATTCACAGGATTAGCTTGAACTAAGCTTTTTTGAACTTCAAGTCTGAGGATTGGTTCAGAGAAACCATAAAAACTATTGTAGTGAGTTCATTACTAGTAGGTGGGTCTTAAACATAGCTTTACCCAAATGATTTCTCTTTGCAACTTTTTGAGAAAGCACCAGAGATTGCCTTTCACGGCGGTTGTAACATTTTATATTCCCACACATGAACGGAAGTTTCAATCTCTCCACATTCCTCATCTGCATTTGTAGTTTGCTCTCTGGTTGAATTCTGCTACTGTTGCGGAGGTGGTGTTGGGGGTGTGGGATGGGGGAAGTGGTGTGTGTGTGTGTGTGTGTGTGTGTGTGTGTATGATGCTATTTCATTGTTGCTTTCTCAAAAAGTTGGAAATAAAAATGCAATGTGACCCAGCTTTCTGCCTACTGGGAATATACCTTAAAGAAACCTGAGCTGTGACACAAAGACATGTATACACACCCATGTAGTAATGTTATTCACAATAGTGAAGTGGTGAAAGTGACCCAAGTGCCTGTCAGTAGATAAATGGAGAGAAAAATTGTGGCATAGTCACACAATGGAATATTATGCAGCACAGAAAAACAATGAACTTATAAACACTACATGGGTAAGTCTGGGAGACATTATGCTGAGTTAAATATTTCAGTCATTTAAGGACAAATACTGAATAAGGCCACTGTTATAAAAATAAAAATAGGATAGATACTGGGGGTGGAAGGAGCAGCAAATGAATGGCTAGATGATGGACACTAGGCTGGAAGAAGAGAACGGAAAGACTATCTAAAAGGAAGAGATGATTATACATCATATATATGATAATTAACAGTTTGGAACAAGACATGCATTACAACGTGAACTGGGGGAAGATGAGGGAGGATATAATGTGTATCAATGAATGAATGGAAACTCATCCTTTCTGTAAACGTTCACTAAAATCACAGTAAAAACAAACAAACAAACAAGCCCGACCCCAAAATAGCTTTACTCATACTTGAAACAAAAACATTTTAAAGAATATCAATCTGGATCTGGTTTTCAGAAAAAGAAAAGATACTATTCTAGACTCATCTTAAACTCTCTAAAATACTATCTTGTTGCTGCTGTTGTTTGGTGCCGTTGAGTAGAGTACAACTCTTACCAACCCTACAAAGAACAGATCAGAACCTTCTCCTTCTTGTGCCATCCACACGGTCTCCGACACACCCCACCAAGGCCCTGCAGTAATCATGCACCAGTCCATCTGGTTGTGGGTCTTCTTCTCTTTAGGTGACCCTCCACTTTTCCATACACCATGTCTTTTCTAAGGAAAGGCCTCTCCTAGCAACAAGCTCAAAGTATGTGCAATGAAGTTTTATGACCTTAGCTTCCGCGGAGCACTCTGGCTGCAGCTTCTTTAAGATATATCTGTTTGTTCTTTTGGCAGTCACTGGGAGAGTCAGTACTACTCTCCAATACCATGGGCCAAAGGCATTCTATTCTTCTGTTATCCTTACTCATTATCCAACTCTCAGATGCATAGAAAATGATTGAAAAGACCAAGCCTGAAGCAGGCATACTTTAGTTCTCAAACTGACATCATGGCTTCTTAAATATTAGAGAGGTCCCTGACTACAAACTTTCCCAGAAAAATATGTCTCCTGATTTCTTGACTGCTGTTGCTAAGAGTGTGGATTGTAGAGTCAAGTAAGATGAAGCTCTTGGTAGTTCCAATCTTTCCTCTGTCTATCGTGATTTTTGTTTATTGGTTTCATGGTGAGAATTTTTGTTTTCTTGACATTGAGATACAATCCATATTGAAGGCTGTATTTTTTGATCTTCTGCAACAAGCCTCCCAAGCTTTCCTCACTTTCAGGAAGCCAGACTCTGTCATTTGCTTAACATAGGTTGTTAAGTTTCCTCAGATCCTGATGTCACACTCTTTTTCTTCAGAGAGCCCAGCTTCTCAAATTATTTTCTCAATATTCAGATTGAATAGGTGTGGAAAAAGGCTACAGCCTACATTTTCTTAATTTTAAACCATATGGTGTTCACTTGCTCTGTTCACACAACAGCCTCTTGGTCTAGGTAAAATATCCCAGAAACAACAAATAATACTTGTAAAGCCCCCTTGTGGTGTGACTGCACAGCAAAGGGCATGTGACATTACCCAGAAAACAGAAAATGGTTAACTGGTGGTTAACTGTGCTGAACAGACCACATTCCATTTTATGTTGAGGAGTTAGACCCCTTCAGACATAGGTCAATGTCAAACCATGATGAATAGTCGATGCACATGTCCTCTCTTCCACTCTTAGCAAGGACTTCATTCCTCTAGGGTATCACTTCCAAGAGGTGTTGCCAGGCTGCTTCATTGGTGAGAGAGATCAGGTGAGAGCATGTGGGTGCCGATGCGAGGTCTGGATCATGCTCCACTGGCTTCTCTTCAGTTTTCAAACCAAGTTCTGAACAACAGTCCCCAACAGTCCATCTACCTGCGTAACAGAAGAACAATCCATCCATCCTTCACCTTCCTTCTTTCCAGATGGTGTTGCAGAGTCAGCTCTCCAAACGCACTGAGCCCCTGGGCTTCTCAGTGAGTAAGAGTGCCGAGGAATATGGTGGTTCTGACTTCCGGAGTGAACGCCCAGCACTGTGGGGCAGCTCTGTGCACGGAACTCCTGGTCCCAGTTAGCCATAGAATTCAGACCTGGACAGGTCACTGCTGCTGGAAGACCAGACTATGCACCCACCTGAAAAAGGGATCCGTTATCTGATATTCAACCTTCTTTCTGATGAAATGCAGTTGCTAGTTTTTCCAGAATGTCTTCTGATCTTTAATATGCATCAGAGAGCTGCACAATGGCTAGGGAGGACAGAAGGAGAATTGACGCCTTTGAGCTGTGGTGCTGGAGAAGAGTATTGAATGTACCATGGACTGCCAAGAAAACAAACAGATTCATCCTAGAGAGGGTTAAACCAGGCTACTCCTTGGAGGCAAAGATTCTGGGGCTTCGTCTGACATACTTTGGACATGTTGCAAGGAGAGACAGGTCTTTGGAAAGGGACATAATGCTGGGTAGAGTAGAGGGACAGCACAGGAAGGGAAGACCCTCTATGAGGTGGATTGATTCAGTGACTGGGGTAATTGGGATGGGTGTGTCAGAGGCACTGCGATTGGCACAGGATAGAGCAGGGTTTAGGGCTGTTGTACATAGGGTCGCCATGAGTCACAAATGATTCAACGGCACATAACAACAACAACAACAACTAACCAAATACTTCTGGCTGTGGTCCCCAGACCAAGGACATTCAACTGGATCCCAAAGTGATTTACTCCTTTTCTTGCAAGTGGGCCATATCATCATGTGGTGGTTCACTGAACATTCCACAATGCCTCTGTTTGTCTTCCATACTTGGTGCCTGGCTTCGAAGGGAACAGAATGCCTGTCAGAAGGCAGGAGGGTCACTTGGCTTGGACAAACAGATAAATGGTTATTGCTGGAAGCTCCTTACTCCATCTAGACATTGGAACTTTAAAGCACTGTGTTTGAGTAACAATTATTATTATTTTTTTTAAATGTGAGGAAAGACAGAATACCCCATTAACTCTGAATACTGGCTTTAGGAATTACCTCTGCAGGCTTTGATAGAAAAATTATGGGGCTGCCAAATGACATATATCTTATAAATGTTTTTGAATGGCCTTATTTTTATCCCTCTAAAAGTAAAACATTCAACTGTGTAATAAGAACAAAATTACCTTTTAAGAAGAGTACAAGGAAGATTCCTTTAGGAATAAACCTATGCAATCAGTTTTTCTTAATACTAAAGTTGGTAATAAAATATCCTAGCTTTACTAGAGAAGAAAAATATGATGTGCTCATTTGGAAAATTTAGAAATATAGAAAATGATAAAACAGAAAATGTAAATCACCCATAGACTTACCACCCAGAGATTACATTTTTGATTGGTGGATGCTGTTTCAGCCAATGAGCACACACAGGGCTGCCGGCATAGGATGGCATGAGTGTATATTATGCACATCTGCACTACTGTCACTAACAACAACAAAAGTATTGGAATCAACACAGGATTTTAGCATTATTCTGTCAACATTTTAAAACTGTCTTCCAATCAGAAGATAAATGGATAAATGTACTGTATGTGTAACTGTTGTGGTGGTTACATGCTGTCATGTGGTAACTGACTCAGAGCGGATTCTCCAGTGGGATTTCAGGGACAATCAGGTGCACAGGAGGAGA
This sequence comes from Elephantulus edwardii, assembly GCF_000299155.1. Classification (NCBI taxonomy): domain Eukaryota; kingdom Metazoa; phylum Chordata; class Mammalia; order Macroscelidea; family Macroscelididae; genus Elephantulus; species Elephantulus edwardii. The sequence goes on along the minus strand of NW_006399756.1, from coordinate 23,806,915 downwards.
CTGTCCATTTTTATCTCTCAGATCGACTAGTGGATTCAAACCATGAGCTCTAGGGTTGAGAGCACAGCTCCTTACCACTAGGCCATCAGAGTTCCCTAAGCTCTAGATAAATAAAGATGCAGACAGTGGAACACTGCACATCCGTAGAGAGAAAAGGAACTGTGATACATACGCGCCATAACACAGACGAACCTAGAAAGAATATTACTGAGTAAGTGAAATAAGTCACACTGACAGATAAATATGCTATGACCCAACTTACACTGAGTATCTAGAAAATGAAAATATGTGGAGACCAGAGTTGATTAGTCGGTAACAGGAGCAGGCAGGAGGGAAGGAGAAAGGAAGACAATGCTCAGGGGACACAGAGCTTCTGCTAAGAATGATGGAAAATTTGGGACGGGATCATATGGGTAATGAATGAACAAAACATTGCCGTTGATAATAGTATTGATGATGTCACTGAAATATACATGCAAACAATGGTGCAATGAAAAATCTTGTGTGAGTTATATGTATTTGACACAAGACAGTTATACACATATACAGACAGACAACAAGAATAATACCTGCACAGTGTAGTGGACTTGGGGGGAGGGATTGTATGACAATGAAAGAATTTTTCTTTTACTTTTCAAAGAGAAGAGTGAATAGGGTGGGGAGGGAGAAAAACGCAACAATGAGTGAATGGAAATCCAAAGTCTCTGGAAACATGAATTAAAATAAAAAAATTTAAAAATGAAAGAATAATATCATACATCTAGCACACTTGTAAGACTTTATAAAATGAAATGATTTCTTATTCGACATTATTACATCTTTGCCTTATTAGATGATTTATGTTATTGTGAAATCAAAGTGACTTTACAGAGTCAAAGTGACTCAGGGGTTGTCTCTACGTGGGAGAGATAACTTACAAAAGTCAACTGCCAACCTGAGACTGAGGAGACCCAGGTATATATATTTTTAAAAACGTTTTTATTTTATACTGGTTTATTAAGTTCATATACGTTGTTTTGCATGTTGAATCTTTCCCATTTCCTACACATGCACGTGCACACACACACACACACACACATACACACGCCCCACCCATAGTTATATATCTTTTGAAAAGCAATTTTCTTTTGGACTTCAAATTTGTTACTTATAAATTAAAGGGTAGCCTAGACAACATTTTCAGCTCAGGAAAAAATCCATTCTTTTTATCCCTGTTATTCTTGTTATTGTTATTAATGAAGGAACGCGCACGTGCGCGCGCGCGCGCACACACACACACACACACACACACACACACACACTGTGACTCCCTATAAGACCTCTGAAACACTCTCAGCTGAAGATGTAGAACTCATGTATGTGCTGTTACCATTTGGTTGGGACGTCATACTGTACATTACAGGTAGATGAAGGTGAGGCCTGGGGTGCTGAGGAATAATACTGAAGTACACGCACATCCAGAAGTCACAGGAAGTTACCCGCTCTGGCAAGAACTGTGGGATGTGATGTGGTGTGGTGTGGTGTGGTGTGGTGTGGTGTAGTGTGATGTAGCTCTGATTCACGCATAGGGCCACCTACGTGGATAAAGTGGGGTAGCAGTGACACATAGTAGAAAGTACTCAGGGCAGGTGATTCAAAATCCAAACTGAAAACAACTGCATGACTCAAACTCTTGAGATGGTCACCAAACCCAATCTCTCAATCATGGCCCAGGTATATTACCATGCATGTTAAGGCAGAAAAAACATGTTTGCAAATGTGTTTCCCCTGAGACCTCAAAGAACAGCAATTCTTGTACTGTATTAGGACCCATATTTAGAAAGAGGGGGGGGGAGAGGGAGAGAAGGGGAGGGGGGGAGAGAGAGAGAGAGAGAGAGAGAGAGAGAGAGAGAAGAGAGATACAAAGTCTTAGAGTGGCTAACCAATTCCACCTGAACTTTCAACATGAAGCTTCTGAGTAAAGACTACCTCTAGGGCATTGCCTGCCTCAATTCCTTCTTTCCTTTTTAACCCTAAGCAACAAGGGATAAGAAATGGAGTGGCTCAATTACTCTGCCACAGTCAAAGAGAATAAAGCTGAAGAGAGTAAGGAATAATATATGAGAAAGCCTCTTAAATCGCCAGGGCTCACTGAAACCAGCTTCAGCTCTTTTGTGTGGGAGGAGAAAACAGCATCAGATCTGAGCTGCCTTAGAAACAGATACCTGCTGTTTGTGCCACCTCAGAAAGAAAACCCAAATATTCTCTCACCAGATGAAAAAGTAGGTCAGAGGTTTTTAGGAATGCAGACCAACTTACAGAAATTGTGAAACCTTAGCCATCATGGGAGGCTGGCGGCAACCTGCAATGTTTATGGAGTGTCACTGCACGGTGTGCTTGTCGCTTGCTCTGTGGGATCATAGATTGCCGTAATCCTTCTAATGAGAGCACAGCTTCACGGTTTGGAGTTAAATCTCACAGAAGAAGTTATAGTCACGCATTTTACGTATTAAGTTTTCCGTCTTTGTATGTAAATTGAAGTATTAAAACAATGAGACACAGATCAAAGTTTTCATTTTACTCCCTTGCCTCAGATTTAATTTAAAAGTCTTAAATTATGCAGTGAATTGCATCTCTTTATTCTTACAGCTGTATAAAACAGATTTAATTATCTTCTGTAACATGCAGACACCACTCTCGCCTAGCATTCCTTTCATATGAATGTCTTCCAAATTGGGTTTGTTACGTTCCTAAGACTGATTGATTAGCCCCTTCTCCTCCTATCCAGCACCTTCGCATCCTCTCACTGGATTTCTCCGGGAAGCAGAGTTATTGCCTTGAAAGACTAGAGGCACATTATGTGCTCATTAGTGACCCAGAGGACATTCATCTTGAGTGGGTCCCCAGACACAGGGATGCCACCTTTTATTGGACACCTGAGTCTTGGTGAAAAATACATTCAATCAACTTCCTAAAATGCAAACGTACTTTGCAAATATTCTGCTTCTTAGGAACAACTTCACAAACTCTTTCTCATCCCTCTTCGCTGGTCCCTGGTTCAAATGATCTTTGTTTTTAAGGTAATAGTAATGTATAGGTCTGACGATCTCTTTGTAAAAAATCAAACACTAAGAGGCCTACCCATCACATGGCCTGATTAGTTGTTCCCTATGAATAACTAATGAATAATTATGACTTGAAGGCCAAGTCAATGACAGCCAACAGCAACAATGCCCACATGAATAATGCAGGACTCTTTGTATGTGTGTTTCCTTTTTAGACCTGCCACAGTGAATCTAGGGTGGAACTGTGACAGGCCTCTTGCCTTGTTGCTGCTAAAAAAGTCCTTCCATTAGAATATACGTCAAAAGGGCTCTGAAAGCAGCAGAGATGAAGCTCCTGGTAATGGAGGCTTTCATCACTTCATTTCAAGTGAGCCAAGCTGTAGGATTCTGGAGAAGCAGCAGTATGTATAGAATCAGCTTTGACAGCTAGCTTTCTAAGGGGGCTTCATAGGCTACTGGAAGGAAGGAACTCCTTTTCTTGTACATGTGAAATCTAAAAAGTCTAGCCAAGGCACCTATTACCACATATATAATTACAAGGCAGTCTCAGCACGCTACCTTTTTAGTCTCTTCTGCCAATACAAAGCTCTTTGCTCTGGTTCTAGCAATATTTCCATTAGTACTCTTCTGTTAGAATTAGGATATGCATTAGTACGGGATAAAGGAAGGGATTTAGATTTCAGATGAAGACTCCTGCTCCTTGGATGTTATGCAGATTTCCAGTCTTTTTTCTTTTATGTTTAGGCATTCTCTTTACACTCCTTGGGAAAGCCTATTCAAATCTACACACATTTATTGAGGCCTCATCAATATGTTAAGCATCAGGAGTAGGGAAGCTAGAGCTGCAAACAAAAACAGCATGATGCCTTCTTAACAGTGTTTATAGCTCATAGGGAATGCCTCAGATAAATTTCACAATAAAATGCGATGTGTGCTTTTTTTGTTTTGAATAAGTAGAAAACATTTAGTACTTTCTAGTTCATGGAGTTAAGTTTTAATTTAGAACTCGGTACAGCAGAGGTCCGAGCTGGTCTCAAACTTGTATTAAAATAAGATTTAAGATGTTGTTTAAGATGTTGTTGTCTGTTGTTGACTGCTATTGACTCGCTCACGACTTATAGCGACTCTATGAACAAAAGACCCAATGCCTTTCCATAACTGTCCTCATTTCACCAAGTTCACAGAGTTTCCAGAGGCCTGTGGTTTAGGAAGTGGATGCCACTCCTGCTTCCCAACCCATCTTACAACTGGGAGCTCCACCAAACACTGTTCACATTGGGAAGCCATTCTGGTATTTGATACCCCAGCGGCACAAGGTTCAGCATCATAGCAAACCCAGGTTACCTCATACAGCACATTGACGCAGAGTGATGCACAAAGTGGAAGAGTGTTCCTTCAGATAGAACAGCACTGGTTTCACTTAGCAGTGGTTAAGTGTCGACAAGCCGAATATGACTGAGAGTAAGTTTTGCACAAAAGACTTAAACTGTGTTCTATAACTACCATCACTTCTGTACATTTATAGAATTTAGAGACTCTGTATAGTTTAAAGAGTTTGTAGTTTCCAGAGGCATCTAGTTTAGGAAGTGGATGAAAAAATATTATTATATAAAATACATTGTAATATGTGTGTTGAAGAATGAACACACACACCAACATACATATAACTAATTGTTGAAGTAGATCATACACCCCTCTCCCAGTTTATAACACTTTATTTGACATGGCACTTACATGGAAAGGCTTCCTGAATAAATACTTACAGAAAAGAGGGCTGCATTAGTGCTTAGTCTAGTGTAGGCCTTTAGACAGAAAGCAAAACTCTAACAGGTACTTTAACCACGTGTGGTATCAGAACTCAGTCTCCCAGTATTTTTGAGGGTGAACAGTTAGCACTGTTGCAAGGCAGTGGGAAACCCAAGAGACTATTTTAAATCTCTCTTTGCTAAAATAGTTCTCAACACCCTGATGCCACACTATGGATATTCTCAGAATTACTGGGAGGAAAATCATTGATTTATTGAGTGCTGTTGTGGAAAATGCCAATAGACAGAATAAAGGGGCAGACACAGAGGCCAGATGTGCTTGAACACAGATAATTTTTCTCCTCCTTGATCTCTGTCACTTTCCTGCCCTCACCCAAGGATTTCTAGGTGATCTCATGAACCCTGTGAGTTTCTCCCCCAGAAATTAGGGGGGTGGGGAGTTTGACCACAGAGAAGCAATGGAAAGAAAGGGTATCAGACCATGTGGACTCACCTCCTGTTTGTACTCCGCAGGAGAAGCCCTGGTCTTAGAGAGATAAGAGCTACTAAACGGAAAGTCAGTGGTTTCTATCCACCACTTGGTCCATGAGAGAAACATGCGGCAGTCAGCTTGCATAAAGATTTACAGCCTTGGGACCCTGCTGGGGAGTTCTACCCTATATTACAGGTTCACCTTGAGTCACTACTCATCCAACACAATGGGTTTGATGATGGTCTGATCAAAGACAAATGACTTTATTCTTCCGGGTGCCAGCTGTCCCACCTATAAAATGACAATGATGATAATATCTACCCCCACAGGATCGCTGTAAAAGCTAAATGAGATAAACCATGGCAGACATCCACAAACCACAACTCACTCAATGCCTGGGAACACTGGCATCTCAATAGTTACATTAGCGTTATGTCAAATTTCAATACACTCAGTTCTTTTTATTTTTTTTAAACTCTCTTTGCTTCCCCCTTCCCCTTTTAAATTCTGCACTCCTCATCCCATGTCTGGCTCATGTCTAATTAAATAATGCAGAGATTAATGGAGAGATTCAGATTGTCCTGGAAAGCCTCTACATCATTAGCACAGGCTCCCAAATCAAAACCGAGGTCCCCAGGGCCTCTTGATGTGAGGATAGCCCTCTGGGTTTGGTGTTCAGCACCAAAAGACAAGAGCGTTGAGGGGCCAGATCTGACAGCTGAAGAGAGCCGATTTCAACACGGCTGGGTAGCTCTGTCCATTCAAGTGGAACAAACTGACTTGCTGTATTTCCCTATCCCTTCCAGCTCCCAGAAGGCATGAATTCACGCATCTCAGAACCAGATCCTCCTATGTGTTCCCACATCACTCAACTCGAGTTGATAGGCCTGATGATGGTAGTTCCATGGGAAGCCAGTTGAGCAGATGAAAGTGTTGTTCGTGGCGCTGGGGCAGGTTCTCAGCCATTTGTCTCACAGAGCTGGCCAGGAGTGAGAGAGCATGTGTCACGTGCTGCTATCGTTCAATGTGAATTCTGAAAACTGCCCCAGCACAAGCACTTCCTGCTTGAAAAGACGTGAACTCTCTGACAATCCTAATCCATTTTGTTCGGCCTCTGAGTAAAGGGCCTTTACGTTCTCCACGCAGGTAAATCTAGGGCAGAAGGCTTGCCAGGAGAATGAATTCTTCCTTATGAATTCCTAAGGGTTTACTTCCCTTATCTGATTTTTAACCCCCAAAGATCTAAACACAAAGTACAGTTGTTGTTTTTTTTTTTTTTAACTTGAATTTCCAACATAATTTTTACACAAACTTTTAGATGAGGTATAGCATATCCACAGGGAAATATAGGGTCATTGTGCATTGTTGGAGACTCCATGGCATGTAACAACAGCAACAGTAAGAAAATAGGCTTAGTATCAAATATACCAGTAAAGCATGGAGAACATAACCATTAACTATCATATGGATCAAGAAAAGGAAAATCGCCAGCACTTTAGATGTCCCTATTATGCTTCCCTTACCCACTTGGTTATACCTCAACATCAAGAAATCAGAAATTCTCACCACTGGACAAACTGTTGTTGTTGTTGTGAGGTGCCACTGAGTCAAGTACAACTCACAGCAATCCTATGAAGCACAGATCTGGGTTCTGTCTTATTTGATGCTGTACTGATCATCCTCTACACATTTGAGTTCAAGGCCACAGCCACTATCAATTCATCTTGTTGAAGGCACTGGCAAAAAAAAAAAATAAAGCTCCAAAAATCAATGGGATGCCAGTTGACATATTCCAAACAACAGATGCAGCCCTGGATGTGCTACCAGTCTACGCAAGGAAATCTGGAGGAAAGTTAATCTGGCCAACTGATCTAGAAGAGATCCATATTTGTTTCCATTCTCAAGAAAGATGACCAGCTGGATCAAAAGATAGAGAAAAGGCTGAAGTTGCCAACATTTTGTTTTACTTGGATCCATGATCAATACACACAGAAGTATCAGTCAAGAAATCACAAGGTGTGCTGAACTGGAGAAATCTGCTGTCAAAGACCTCTCGAAAATTCTGAAGAGCAGGGATGTCATTTTAAAGACTAAGGTGCACCTGAGCCAAGTCATGGCATTTTCATTTGCTTTCTATGCATCTGAAAGTTAGACAATGGATTAGAAGACTGAAGAAGAATTGGTGCATTTGAATTGTGTGTTGGTAAAGAGTAATTAATCTCCCATAGAATATGAAAAGAACAAATTGGTGCTGAAGGAAGCACAATGAGTGCTCCTCAGGGGCAAGCACGGTGAGACTTCACCTCACTTACTGTGGGTGTATTTTTATGAACTCCTAGGAGAACAAACAAGTTCATCCTGGGGAGGGTGAAGCCAGGTTGCTCCTTGGAGGCAAGGATTCTGAAGCTTCATCTGACATACTTTGGACATGTTGCAAGGAGGGACCAATCCTTGGAGAGGGACATCATGCTTGGGAGGGTGGAGGGACAACACAGGCGAGGAAGACCTTAGATGAGATGGATTGATTCAGTGACTGGGATAATGGGGGTAGGTGTGTCGGAGACAATAAGACTGGCATGGATGACATGGATAGAGTAGGGTTCAGGTGATAACATAGGGTCGTTATGCATCACAGGTGACTTGAGGGTACATAACAACATCAGTCTTGGAGAGAGACATCATGCTGAGAAAAGTCGAGCGTCAGGGAAAGAGAGGAAGGCCCTCCATGAGATGCACTGACATAGTGACTCCCATCACAGGCTTGACTAACAGAGATGAAGCAGAATCGAACAAGGTTCAGATCTGCTGTTCAACAGGACTGTACTTGTTAACTTGAGTGCACCGACACTTCACTACCCATCAGTCTTGTCCATTTTTCACTTAATTAAATGGAATGATACTTTTTTTTTCAGTCAGCCAACAGCTTATTTACAGTGAGACTCATGTTTGTATGTAATTGTAGCTTTTTCTTCCCTTATTTAACCAGAGATATATGGTAGTCTACTCTAGAAATACATTCGATTTTTCCATTCTATCATTGAGGCAATTTTGAGTTGTTTTTAATTTGGAGTGCTTACGAATGAATGTGGACGCTCTCACATGATTCCAGTGCACCTTTGCAGATCTTTTTGAAGAGGATATACAGTGAACAAAGTCATCCACTGCAAACTGAAAGGAGGGTGGTTCAAATCCACACTGATTGCGCTAAAGGAGAAAAGAGGAAAAATCTATTCCCATAAAGATTTACAGCCTTGAAACCCTTATAAGCATTGTGATGAGTCCCTACAGGTTTGGCTTGTCTCATAGACTTAGGTATGAGAACACTGGCACACAGAGTACGCCAAAGAAAAGGTCACAGGCTGATCGCGATCAGGGGTTGGGTACAGGCACCTTCACTAGGACATGTTGCTGCTGGCCGAGCATGATGTGTGCCATCGAGATGGAACCGACTCATAGCTGACCCTCCAGTGGGTTTTCAGAGGCTGTAAATCAGGTGTGAGGAGACTGCCCATTTCTGGCTGGAGTGTAGCTGGCAGATTCAAACTTCACGCCTTCATGTTAGCAGCATAACTCCTTCCAACTAAGGCATGAGGACAGACATCACCAATCAGATTAACTATGTAACTATGTAACTATGACAATGCATAGGCTTGCAGTTACCATTTTTAGGGTTGTTTGTGTTAGTCTAAACGGCATTATTTCCCCTCTTCTTTTTCTTTCCTCCTTTTGGACTAATCATGATTTAAGCCAATTCTCATGACCCTATTAACAATTTGAGAGTTGGACATTCTAGATAGTAAAGCACGCCTTCAGGGCTTTTTGGTGACTAATATAAAAAAAGGACACAGTGGTTAAGCACTGAGCTGGTAATTAAAAGGTAAGCGGTGTGAATCCACCAGTCGCTCTAATGGAGGAAGGTGCCGGAATGTACCTCTATTGAGATTACAGACTTGAAACCCCTCAGGGAAGTTCTTCTCTGTCCTGTGGGATTGCTATGAGAATTGATTCCACAATGGGTTTCCGAATTTTTGTTGTCTTGTTGTTGTTAACACAAATAAGTACATACCCTCTTCATAGGCATTCCATGAACTTTGCACCACTTTTTAGAGCATGTTCAGTCTTATTCTGAATCCTAGTGACCCTTTAAGACAGAATAGAATTTACTGCCCCACTTGGTTTCCTGGTGGTGTTGTCTGTGAGCAAAGCAAAAGGCTTTTTGTCTCTGGTGCCACGAACCACTCCTATTAAGATTTACAGCCTTGGAAACCCAGTGGAGGGTTGTAACCTGTCAGAACAGACTCAATGACACTGAGTGTGGATGGCAATCTTTTTAGGGGAAAATTGTTAGGACTACTTTCCTGTGGAGGGCTTGAACCTATAACCTTTTAATTATCTGCCATTTTTCAACCATTGTGCCAGGAGGCTCTTTAACTCACTTGAACCCCCATTCTCTCCCATTGTCTGTGCTAGTGTTTTCAGATATTTTATTTCACACCTATTTTAAATCCCACAGCTTGCTCTTATCACTGTTTTGCATTGTTTATATTCATTTCAATTTACCTGCACACAGACCTTCTCTCAGGCTTGTTATTCTTTCCATTATTTTTGTGTTTTTGCTCAAGTCAATTTCTTTCCGCCTGAGGAATTATCTACAGTATTTCACTTTATAAAAATCATTGTCTGACTCATCTATGTTTTTGTGAGTCTAAAAAAATATTTCTACCTTTATTTTACATATTTTTGTGGTATTTATACTACTTAATCAAATATGTCATTCCATTTGGGTTGGTTTTTTTTGTGACTTTAAATTTTTCTCTTTACTTTGAGATTTCAGCACTTTGAATAATACAATGTGCCCTAGAGTGGATTTTCAATATATTTACTTGCTTGGAGTTGGTTGATTTTTATGAGTCTGTGTGTTGAGGTCTTAGAATATTCTCAGCCAGTATCTCTTGAAATAAGTTTCTGATTTCTTATTGCTCTCTGACAATTACAGGACTATATCTGCATTACTCCATTTCACTATTTGTGTCTTATCATTCTTTTCTCTTTTTAATCCTTTTATACCTTGTATACAACTGGTATACTTCCTACTTCCCCTCCAGATAATGAATTTGTTGTTCATCTAAATTCAATCTACTATAAACTCAAATATGTTCTTCATTTTAACAATCCTATCCTCAACTCTACAGCATCAATTTGATATTGATTACTGATTACTATCCTGGCATTCACTTTTTTCATCTTGCCTCATATTTATGCACATGTTAGGAAGTAAGTTTGAGTTTCAGGCTCATTATTTCATAATTATCATATAGAACTAAAATACTAATAATGTCAATTGAATTTTACAAAACAGTTCTCTCTAGTAATTCACCTTTCCCTCTTCATGTCACACTCCAGAACGTCTAAGACTTCTCTTACTCCCTTGGCCTTGATTTTGTATTATTTTCTTCATGAAGCACAATGCATAACCTGTGAGTTTATTCAAGATGCAAAACTTAGGACCTGTTTGAACTACTGAATTAGAACCTCTGGGCCTGGGGACGAGGTAACTTAGGTTTATTTAATTATCGAGAGCCAGTGGGTTGTCAAAGAGTTAACTTGAAGTCAATGCTGTGCTTCTTATTCAGTTAAGAAGTTAAAAGTTAATAATGTCAAGATTAACTCTTTAAATCCCATTACCTAAAACTCAAAAATATGAAAATGACTAGTCTGACTGGTCAGTTAGATACGGATAGAACCTCTAAGAAGATAGCCTTTCTCATCCTTCAAGCCTGGAAGAAAAGTCAACTCTGAGGCTCAATTTTCAGCCAGACAACAGACGGGCCTATAGGGTGAAGAGGGCGTAGTAGCCTAATGGGATGGAGTTGTTCTTCCAACTCAAAGGCACTTGGTTTGAATCAAGCAGCTTCTCTGTGGGAGAAATATGGGGAATGTCCTCCTGTGTGACTCTGGAAACCTGCTGGAGGGTCAGCTACGGGTTGGTTCTGACTTGACGGCATACAATAACAACAACAACAATGACAACAACAATAACAACAACAAAAACGGATAACTAGTAATATGAGAGCAGCACTCATTTCTTATGAAAATTACTCATACAAGATCAACAGGGCAGAGTTTGGCCAAGGATAAAACCAGAAGACAGAACGGGCTAAAAACAGCTCCTTTTTCTCTTGGCCTTGGATTGGGCAGCGGCAGGGTTCTACGGCTCAGCTATGGCCAACATCAAGGCTCAGGACCTTCGTCGCAAGAAGGAGGATGAGCTGTCAAAACTGCTGGACGACCTGAAAGTGGAGCTTTCCCAGCTGCGCGTCACCAAAGTGACAGGCAGTGAGGCCTCCAAGCTCTCCAAAATCCGAACTTTCCGAAAAGCCATTGCCCGTGTTCTCACTGTTATTAGACTCAGAAGAAGAACCTCAGAAAATACTATAAGGATAAGAAGTAAAAAGCCCTGGATCGGTGGCTCCAAAAAAACACGTGTCAAGTGCCAAAGGCTCAATAAACGCGAGGAAGAACCTGAAGACCAAGACGAGGCAGCGAAAAGAGCACCTGTACCCACTGCAGAAACATGCAGTCAGGGCCTGATCTTCTTACATAAATAAAACACAAAACTATGAGAAAAAAAAAAGAATGGATTAAAAATAAGGATTGAGGCAAACATCATTTGGAGACTAAGAAGCACAGAGAGGAATAAGAAATAGGTGGTATTATAATGTTGAATAACGTAATTAATACCATAAAACAAAATGTGCATGAATAATTGACCAGAAAGCCAATTCCTTCTGTAAACTGTCACTCATGTCATAATCAATAAGTTCATCCATCTCTTTATCTTCACAGGGCCTCGTCCAATGCCAGTTATCTTTTAAGTATCCAGATAGTGTAGTTGCAAATAAGACTTCCATGGCCTGGTTTAATAATTAAGATCACGTAATAAAAGTGAGTACCCTTCAGGTTCATTTCCTTCATTTACGAGGTGACAAAACCCCCCTGTGCATATTCCAAAAGGCATAGAATCAATGTCATCGTATGCATCATCTAAGTAATCAGAAATCTCATATGATCCTACTTTGGCAAATAATAATGGCTATGCTAATGATATCCATGAGGGGCTACACAAATATGAACTCTCAATTTCCACAGAAATTATGCTTAATTATGTTCAAATTGGTCTCTGTGCTCAGTACATGAATGACATGTCGCCTCTGGAATAGAAGGGCTAAGGTTTCATTCTCAAAAGAGGAAAGAACTTAGCATCTTATTAGGCTGGTTGTGTGCATGTTTGAACTTATTCCAGGAATACCTCCAAATGCTGATATTCTGAAAAACAATTTCCCGTCGGTGCTAATAACACAAGGTTAAATTCAGACTTAACTCTAAGCAGTGAGAGGTTAAAAGTAAGGAATAACTTGAAACAAAGAGAAAATAATTGAGGAAATGAATCGGGGAACTTGAAATAATAAGTGACAACAAACCCCATAAAATCAGAGTAGGGTAACATTTTGGAAAATATGTATCATGCAACATTGGGAATGTTAAGAATAACATATAATTGAGACCACAATTTCTTAGAGAAGAAACACTGGCCCCGGGAGGCCACGGAACACCAAGAATCACTGGGTCCTACCTCCTCCAGCTGCACCAACAGAGTAACGTTGTGCCCTTGTTCTGCTGTCAGCTTTCCATCAGCAGTGACGATTCGGAGCCCCTTTGGGGCCTTCCCTGGACACTTCTGGGGTTTGGCAGTGTACTGTTCTCTCACTCCATCAGTGCAGTTATTGGAAACCACCTTCCTATACCTAAATGGAGACAAATCTCAAGTCATAGCCCAGTTCATTATAATTATCACTTCCCATTTTTTTTACATGTCTATTCCCGAAGGCCATTAAGATGTAACCACCTTACATGATGCTGTGGGACAGAGTCCATTTATATAAAACAACAGAGAGGTGGGATTGTGCAGGGGGAAAAAAGAGAGAGAGATGGATCTATTGTTAGTATTTAATTCAAGTATTCTTTCATCTAATCAATAGAAGAATCATTTCTTCATTTGAGGGGTATGGAAAACAATCCATAGTAGATGATCATAAAAGTCCCTGACCTCAATGAGTTTATAATACAGTTGAAGACACATACATTGATAACCTAAGAGAGAATTCAAAGGCTATGCAATTAATAGCCAGGATGAGTAATATATGTGCAAAGAACATTTGTGATGTACTTTAATATTACTAATTATGGTGATATTACTAACATTAGAATTTATAAAAGAAGTGCCTGCAATGATGTGTTACAAGAAAATATGACAAAATGTATTAATTTCCACACACTATTTTATAAGAGTTTATACTGGCTGACATAATGGAGCCTACATATTATATCAAGGATCATACAGTCTTTATAGATACAATAAATTATTCCTTCTTTATGCTTACTGTTTCCCATTTTAGTTTTAATATAAAAAAAAAAAGAAATTCTTAATAGACTAGTGGCAAGCAATAGCACTGCAATCCCAAAAGCATATGGTTCAAATCTATCAGCTGCTATGTGGGAGAAGGATGGGCAATCTCCTTCTAGGCAATTTACTGCCTCTGAGAACCCACTGGATGGTCACTTGGGGGTTGGTCCTGACTTGCAAATACACAACAACAACGTATCATTTATCATGAATTAGAAACTATAGTTGTCAGATGACCAAATGCTCAATTTTTAAGTATCATCACCTTTTTTTAGGTGATTCACATTAACTACTGCATTCATATACTGATTTGACATGTTCAGGTGCCTAGAGTGAGTGGGAGAACTCACTCCAATCACAAGAAACTAGAGCTCAAGGCTGTTCCACTCTTTTAGACCAGTCAGCAAAGTTTTCCTACAAATGATTAGATAGTAAATATTTTAGGCTTTTTTAGGGTTTGTCACAACTCAACTCTGGTTGCAGCATAAACATGGTTTCAAAAAGACAGAAGAATAAAAGCTGCTGGGTTCCAATTAAACTTTATGTACAAAGATTGGCAGTGAGCTAGATTTAGGCCACAGGTTTTCATTTTACAATCCCCTCAAATACAACAAATATTCTTTCGCTGTGTTGCCGACCCTCAGCCCTGAACACCTGAAAGCGTGCTTGAGAGATTCCCATGAGCAATTTGATCTCCAGTCCCCTGGGATCAGGTTAGGTGGCCTGTTCCTATTGACTCCTCTCAGGAAGACACCCCAAGGCCTCTCCACAGCCTTTCCTCCTGGCCCAGAGTCAAATGGACTCGGTACTTTGTCATGCTCTGTCCCTCTCTTTTTTTCCTGTCCATGACGGAGTTTTTCAAACCATAGATCACTCCAACCCAATGCTCTCCTCTTCCAAGTCATGTTTATATATAAACACCAGGTCAAAAATGCCTACAATTCCAATTTAATATCAAATCTCATCTCCTGGCTGTGCAACCATGTGCCAGTTACTATTATCAGTTTCCAGATCTAAAAATGGGAATAATAATAGTACTCATTTCACATGGTGGTTGTAAGGATTAAAAGGATTAGAATAAATATAGTACTTAAAACTACCCTGAAAAATGGCGAGTGTTCTTGAAATGTTAGCAATTATTCTTAAACATTAGTAGTTTCCTTCCCCTCTTACAATATTCATGCCTTCCAAATGTTTTTTAGAAGTTACAAACCTTTCTTGTAGATGAAGTCCCCCCCGAAGTTACCTTCTTTCTAATTTTGACACCCCCATCCCCTCAACAAGGCCTGTTCTGCTCAAGTCAAACATCTTCCAGTCCTTTTCCAAACTACTTTTTTCTTACCGCTTTCAGCTTCTGTGTCCTCTTGCATGCTCCCTTAGCTCTGTAAACCCTTAAAAGTACAATTCATATCCTGTTTCTCCTAAAATAAGTTCCCGCTGACAGTAACTCAGTAAGTAGTTCATGTTTAAACAGTATTACTGTTTTCTATTTTATAGTGCTACGCTCTTTATATGACTGATCTCCTTTATGTACAAAAGAACCCTCATGAGATAGATATTGTGATTATTCCTAACAAACAGATTAAAATATTAGATTTGTTTTCTACTTCTTTCAAGGTCACACAGCCAGGACCCCTGCTAGTGCTCTGGAATACATATTCTCTAGCCACTGTACTGAACTGCCTCGCCACGTAGAGTAAGACAGTCCCCTTGTCCGACGAGGTGACGAGGAGTCAGAATCAGCTGGACAGAAAACATGAATCCAAGTCCCTCCTTGAAACCCTTAAAGAAATCATTATGATTTATTGGACAGGAATCTTCTAGGCCTTGTATGATTTTCTTCACTCTGGTGGCATAACCCAGGGAAAGCTGTGCTGCTAAAACAAAGACCACACTTCTGTGGTGGTTCAAATCCTCTCACCAACCCTAGGAAGAAAGACAGGCAGTCTGCTACGGTGTGATCTACAGCTTGGAAACCAGCTGGAGGATCAGCTATGAACAGGAACCGACACAATCACTCTCTCTCTCTCTGTGTATGTGTGTATGTGACACAGAGAGAGACTGGTTCATTTCTTTATCTGTGTGTCTTACTAAAATTTAAGAACTTTGAGGGCATCTTTGTCCTCAGCCTTGGTAATCAGGAGTTGCATACTTTTATGGCTGGACCAGGAAAGCAGCTGATTAAACCACAGCTACCTGAACCCTTTAAGCACTTTGCCCAATAATCTAAGTGCAGTGACTCCTAGTCTTAGAGATCCTGCCCTCTTCATAATCCAGACATTATAGGATTAACTGAGCACAGCAGAAGGGGCTCTCATCCCAGTCCCTCTAAGACTTCTGTTTACTCTGACTGGCCATTATCATGTTTGGGCCCTGGTCTGTCTACTTGCTGTACAGAGGTAATTCGTGGTGGCTGTGAAGCTGAACATTGTGACACTTATGTGTCAAATTGTGATAATGGTTACCCATGGTGGACAGTGTTTGGTGGAGCTCCCTGATTAAAACAAGCTTGGAAGCAGGAGTGGCATCCACTTCTATAATAGCTT
>NW_006399756.1:23778233-23790523 GCF_000299155.1 Elephantulus edwardii | reverse complement strand
GGAAACCCTATGAACCTGGAGAGAGGATGAAAGTTATACAAGTGTCCAGTCTTTTGTTCATAGGGTCGCTATGAGTTGCTTATGACTCAATGACACTTAACAATAACAATTATGCACATCACTCTATGATAATTTTTAAAAAGCAATGGTAAGTGTTTATAAGTATTCGTTGATTAAAGGGTAAATACAGTAGGATGAGAAAAAGAAGCAAAGTGTGATGCTGGTTTTAGAGAGTGGTAACAAGACTGTTCCCCACAATGCCTCACTGCCATCATGGCGTCCCAGTGAGTTTAACTGTGCCCCAGGGCGCCCTGTGCGGAGACAAGGCACAATGCAAACTCCGGTTAGTTTATGGTTTCTAGTCGTTGAACCTCCAAGCGCACCTGTGACTTTGTCATGGAGAGCCACTACAGAGGCCTGGGATGAGCCATCACCGCTGGCATCATTAACTAAAGAGCAACCCTTTTGTTTATCCTGTTCTGACCAATCATCGCCCCAGGCTCTCCTGAATCCCACAGCAACAGGAGTTCAGCTTAAATCCAAAGCACGACCCATCCCCCTGGGATTCTGCCACAGAGAAGACTGTTGGTAATTTTAAAAAATGCTCATTAAAAACCATTCTGAAACGATTTTATTTCCTGGATGAAAATGGCATCCCATTAGCCTACCAGACCGGTCCCTGAAATTTAGAAGTAAATTGTGCAGAGTTCATTTACTCAAGTAAGCACACACCTGCTTTTTGCATTACAGAATGGTTCTATTTTCATCCCAGCAGCTGTCCCTGGGTTTGAGTTACATAAATGAATAATGCATTTAATATGTTATTAAATGGGGCTGCTACCTCCGTAATAACAAGGCAACTTATGATTATGTTGGACTTAAGCTCTGAATATTACTGGGATGCATTTAGTTGGAAGAGTATTCTTCAATCTGCCAAGGAAAAAAGTGCTTTGTAATGGCAAGGGAGTCTTTGTACAATTACTGAAAAGGAAACATCCTGAAAAACGCATTTGATATTACTGACGGATCATCAGTGGATACTGTCTTATTACTTCAACAATCCCGATTTCAAATATTCTCTTCCTTCCTATCTTGAGAGGCCTCTGCCCCCTTTTCCTTTTTACCCTTACCCTCTTTGATTTTGCTTTTCTGCTGCCTTTCAGTCTCAAAGATGAAGGCCATCGTTTTCCTTTGTGAGAGTAAAGCTAGAAAAAAAGCATTGAGGATCTGCCTGTTCTGTGATTTTACTATATACATTTTTTGCATGTGATATTGGGAGGGTGGATAAGGATGTTTGTGATTATTCAATGTCTACTAAGGCTAGTTCCCTGCACTTCAATCCCGTCTGCCACTTACAGTCTCTCGGGGCCCTTTGAAAATCTATGGATGCATAACTTTCAGCCTCAGGGACTCAGATCTGAGCTTTCTGGATCAGTAATATTTTTTTAATAATAGAACATTTTTTTTATAATTATATTTTATTAATTTTCATAAACATTTACAGAGATTTTGGGCTTCCACTCATTCATTGTTGCACTATTCTCTCTACCCTCCTCCCAGTTTGTTCTTGTCCAAATGCCACAGTGCTTGTCAAAGCCAGTTCTGATTAATCTTCTTTGTCAGTGTATCCTTTGCCATTCCCTATCACTCCTCCCTGAGAGAGACTTCACCCTGAGTCATAAGGAAAAGGGGACGGCGTATTCTCTTAGCTACTTCCTGCTGAAAAGGGACGCTGTAGGTTTCAGGGTGAAGATCTTCTCTCACTACTCTAAAGGGCCCCTTTGGCAGTAGGAAACACATAGACTATTATGGAGATTGATTTTGGAATTCAGATGCACTCTTATTGATTGTGCTTGGCTGTACATGTACATATCCTTCAAGATGTATCATGGGGGTGTTGCAACCTAGAAGACACAAATTTGACTAACAAGTTATAAGTACATGAGTCCAAAAATTATGGAAAAGTAAAAGAAAAGATTCTTTCATTGTTTTACAAACCCTCCCCCAGGTCTCCTCCACCATGCAGCCCTCGCTCTAGTCTCCTGTGATGACAGAAATACCCAGTTACATCTCTCTTTTAGACGGTTCTCTCCCTCCTCTGCTTCAGTGCAGTATACATTATTGAACCCATCTTACTCAGTGTCTCCCTAACCCCAAGGACAGTCCCATTCTACAACAGTGGCATCATGTAATATTTGTCCTTTTGTGACTGGGATATTTCACTCAGCATAATGTTCTCCAGAGTCAACCATTTTGAATAATATTGCATGAGTTCCTTGTTTTTTAATGCAGCATAGTATTCCATTGTGCGAATATACCACAGCTTCTCTAGCCATTCGTTTGTTGATGGGCACTTTTAATGTCAATTTCAGTTATTAGCAAGGATGCAAAGTGAAAAGAGCTTTATGCATCATTATGTTTTAAGTTTCCCCAGATGATTCTAATGTACAGCCAGGATGAAGGACCTTGACAGCTTAGAGTGAAGGGTGTTGGGCTACTAACTGAAAGGTTAGTGGTTCAAACCCAACAGTTGCTTCAAGGGAGAAAAATGGACAGTCTCCTCCAGAGAACGTATATAGCCTTAGGAATCCAATGGAAGGTTGTTTTGAGTTGGAATCTACTCAAAGTCAAAGAGTAGTTTGCTCGGTTTAGTACGTAGTTTAGGCTTCACTGCCACTGAGCTAAGGCAACCTTCATTTGTATTCACAGTGAGAAAAGCTGAAACATTTCCACCCCTTGGATTTTACTATGTGCCTTGGCTGTAAAGGGGAAATCCTACCTTGACACTATATTTCCTAAAACAGAATTCTACTTCTGTTTCTTAAAACAGGAGACAGTAAGCCCTGGGGATGGAGAAGGAGCGTAGTTTTTTCACATAGTTCCCAAATATGTGGCTGAAACATAAGATCTCCCTAGACCCACCTAACATAGCAATGCAGTTGTCCCAAATCAACCATGGAGAAAACAGCTTTGCTCTTGTGCTTGCATTGAAAGAGCTATATAACTATAGGAAACTGTGGTGATCAAGAGGGAAAGGGCTGAATTCATTGTCAATCCAAAGGCACATGACTTGAATCCACCAGCATGACTTGAATCCACCAGCCTCTCCACAGGCAAAAGGTGGACCATTGCCACCCATGCTACGTACTGGTTCCTTCAAGGGCACATAACAACAGCAATACATGACTGTAGATCCTTGACATTGAATATCCAAGGCTAAGCGGGCATGGCTTAGCAAATGGTACAGAGCTAGATTCTTCTGCTCTTGTATCCAGAGAAATTGTCTCCGGAGAAGCAGTGGTGATGGTCTCTCAAATCCTAAGATCTCCAGTCATCAGGGATTGTGTCCAATTTCCAAATTGGGGCCCTCAATGAATGGCTATGAACAAACCATTTTTGACCCAGCAGCAGCAGACATACTTCTCAAATATGGCCAATTATGTTTTAACAGCAATTCCATGCTCCAGGGACTGTCAGGCCTGGAACATGCCCATAATCAATCACATTTGGGAAGATCAGGGTTTCATGGTTGCAGACATGTCAGCACGTTTTTTTCTGATCAAGTAAGCACAATTTGGGACTTTGAGGCGATCTTAATATAGAAGACCGTGAAGAGGGGAGGCGAAAAGGCAAGCCTTTCTTGCACTGAGCACAATGGAAACATAGCACCATTTAATCTGAATAGCAAATGGAATGTGACTTCATTTTAAATTCAAACTTGATGAAATGGGACATATGGCTATACTTAACTAAATGACTAAATATTAAGAATCATGAGAATGGCTCATGGAATCCACTGTCTGAGTCAACTGGTTGTGCAAATCAGCTATAAAATGATCTCCCCCTTTCTTCTCAACTTTATATATAGTCCTATCCAACCTCTTCATTCTACACAGAAGGAAATGCAGACATGGCTTAAGAGTATTTCTCGGGGTCCCACAGCTGCTCTGGATTTAATTGAGGACATTCTGTCTACTCTGCCATGTCACCTGGATATGAACCAACAACGTCACTGGGCCATAACTGTGGACAAGGACAGTTAATGTTAGGAAGTAGATCATGTTGAAAAGTGGCAATCACCACTTTCTGCATTTTATAGCCCCACTGTCGCTCCATCAGGAGAGGGAAAAACTGTATTTGAGAAAGTTCGTGCTCTGAAGACTCGGCTTCATACCAACAATTACTTAGTGTCTGCTGTGAGTCTGCATGTTCCTTTGCTAGAAAATAGCCACACAGGCCCCTGCCTGCAGCACTGAGTCTGTAAATAATGCAGGTGCTTTTCTTTCTGTGGACTTTAAATACATGCACCTCTTTGAAGGGCAATTATCCTCCTTGATGCACCCTGACAGATCTCACCCAGAGGAGATCAGATAGTACATCAAAATCCCTCGGGGATACACGGATGGAGTCACTTAGAGGGTGGCAGTATGCTCCAGAGATCTTGGAAACAGCAAATCCAGAGCAAAAGCAGATTAGCCAATGTCCCAGAATTCCTGTGACCAGCAAAGAAGGGAACAGGTTTACAGAAAATATTTTTAAAATGTTTTCAAATGGATGCTGAAGTATGGTGATTACAATTTTGCTAGAATTTATGTCCACAAGGTTTTCTTTTCTTTTTTTGTTTCTTCTATCTTCTTCTGAGACTCACTCAATATTCATATTGTTGTTGTTATGTGCTGTCGAGTTGACTACAACTCACAGCGATCCTTATGCACAATAGCTCTGAACCCTGCTCTATCCTGAGCCAATCTCATTGTCTCTGACATGGCTATCCTCATTACTCTAATTATTGGGTCAATCCATTTCATCCAGGGTCTTCCTCTCCTGTGCTGTCCCTCCACCCTCCCAAGCATGATGTCCTTCTCCAAAGACTGGTCCTCTAAGCTACATGCTTAAAGTATGTGAGACAGTGTTTCCAAATCCTTGCCTTCAATGAGCAGTTTCACCCTCTCCAGGAAAGATCTGTTGGTTGTCTTGGCAGTTCATGTTATGTTCAATACTCTTCTCCAGCACCACAACTCAAAGGCATCAATTCTTTTTCCGTCATCCTCGGTCATTGTCCAGCTCTCTGATGCATATAAAATAATTGTGAAGATCATGGCCTAGATCAGTTATTGTATTTATTTTGAACTTATTTTCAACTTCTTGAGTAAACATCTTTCTTGCATATCCTGAAACTAGGCCCTAGGAACAGTCAGAGTCATCTTTGCACATGTTTCCATAAGGGATTGATAGATCCTCTACTAAAACTTTTCACACAGAAATCTGTAGACACGCTTTTTTTTTTACCACATCTAGAAATATCTGTTGCTTCACACTAAGCAGAAATCTGCCCCTTGAGAAAATGATCTTCATCACTTAGAATAAACCAGCCGATGCCCACTTTGTTTTATACATCTAGAATCCTTCCTAGTTGGCACCAACAAGCAACATCCTAGTTAATTTAGCAACTTAAAGTTGCAGCCTGTTCCCAGGTTCTGAAGCAGTAAAAATAAAATTGAACCATATATATGTACAACTGAATGTACTTGTGTTTGTGTATGTACAAACAGATTTTTCACAGATGTCAGATGGAAAAAGGAATCAAATTTGAGGGTATTTCAACACTAACATGCAAGAAGAAAGATACAAATAAATACGAATTATTTGAACAAAAGGAACTCATTCTGTAACCAGGTAAGGGAACTATCTGGCTTGTGTGGGTAGAGGAAGGAAGTATGTGCTTTGGTGAACAGTGTTTCCATCCCTTTCTCATTATATAGCTTTATGAGCCTATGGATGTTGTTATTTCTGTTTTATAGATGAGAAAACAGGGACCTAGATTAAATATGTCCAAGACCTCAGAAGTGCAATAACTTTATCGAATCCATGCCTGGACTACAGAGAACAGGTCGTATTTATCCTCCCTTTTCTGTTCTCTCTCCTTCCCTCCATAAAAGATGCCTATTGGTCGTGGTAGCTGCATTTTTTTAAGTGTCTACTGGGTGCTAGATACTATACTACATGAGTCACATGTAGTGTCATATTTAAACCTTCCCCCTTCCCTGAAAATTACTAACATAACTTTATAGATTAGGAAAATCAAGGCTCAAGGAAATGACGTCACTTGCCAAAGATAGCTGTTAAGTGGCAGCATCCAGATTATAATCTGCATTTGATTCATTCTAAAATTACTCTTATTTTACCAATGTAAATATCTTCCACTTTCTGTGTATTGTCAGTGGAAGTCCCAGTATTCAGCATCCCCTCAATTTCCATCAAGGCAGCAAATGGCTTGTAGAAGTTGAGGGGCAAAGGGTGACGCCGGGGGCGGTGGGGAGGGGGTTGTCGACGGTGGAGAACACCACAGGACTGCACACACATTCTTTTCCACAGCTGCTTCAATTGTACATCAGAGACCCTGACACTGCCGGACTGAGCTGGAAGACCTGGTGGTTACAGCCACCGAGAGGGACATTCTAGATCCATTTTTAGCTTTTCTCCCAGCTACTTCTTTTGAGTCCTAACCAATAAATAACACAGTAACTAAACTGCATAGTTTCCTTCTAGACAACGCAATGGATAAAACTTTGGCATCTCCTCCACATGGCATCTCGACTGGGCATAGTAACACTAACTGGTGCTAGACTTTCTCCACCATGGGGCGGTAGAAGGACTGAAGGACAATTCCAGAATAGCAGGACAATGTGCTGGCTGGGAAAGCAACCATACCCATGACAACGTGAGGCATTTGATCAAGATGCTCCAACTCAGCTGCCTGCCTCCAACTAAACTCTCAGAGAGGTGGTACCAGGAGGCGTGCTTGTTAAATCTGACTGACAAGGGATGGCCTTTAATAGACCCCATCCAACTGCATGTCTGCATGGCACACTGTGCTACTGGGATATGGTCATGGGAAGAAGTTAGGGAGCAATTTGAAGCTGGCACTGGCCCTCAAACTGACCTGGTACTTGCGATTCATGTGCACTTCACTCCATGCTGAGGCCAATGGAGTCTGCACTGAGAGGCTGCCGTGGATAGCCGCAGTCACTGGGGAGCCTCAGATTGCACCGTGGCTCCTTAATTCTATAGGCTGCCAGGCACTGGTATCCAGCCTTGCCCTTCAAAGAAAACCTCCCAAACCTCGCTAGTGTGGCCCTTTTACCTGGGTTATCTCTTACTCCACTTTTTTTACCTGAAATGCTCCTCTCTGTCTTGTTAACTTAGCAAAATCCTAATTACCTTTGCCTTTGGTTTTGCCTTGTGGAATCCTCTGGCATTTATGTTTTCCAGGAGGATGGCAGCTAATATAAATGGATCTCTCATCTGGGGACTTGTCGACAGTGTATGACGAGGCACCTTGTGATTTAACCATTGTAGGACTGTATCTCAATGACTGAGAGTAAAATTTAAGAAGTAAAGGGCTTGCGGTGTGGAATTTGCATATTAGATAGTAAGAACACCTCCTATTGCCAAAGGAGACTCTAAGTGTTTTGAATTGTTTTCAATTATCTTGCGTATGAAATGAGAAGGTGAATTGCAGCAGTATTTATCCAAATCCACCTGTGAAGTCTGTCCTAACACACAGTCCCTATACGACCTGGTAGAACAGCCTCCAGCAGATTTTCAACTCTGTAAATCATTTATGGAAGCAGACTGTTATATGTTTCTCCTACAGAGCAGCTGGTGGGTTGAACTACTGACCTTTCAGTGAGGAGCCAAGGGTTTTAACCACTTTTTCACCTTAATGCCTTGTTGTTGTTGTTGTCAGTGCCCTTGAGTCGGAACCAATTCATAGGTGATCATGTAGCAGATTTTGAGAGGCTGTAAATCACACATGAGAAGACTGTCCAACTTTCTCCCTTAGAGCAACCAGTGGATTCAAACCTCTTGCCTTTGGGTTATTGGCCCAATTCTTTACCCACTGGGCCATGAGCACTCAATACTATTTGTAGTAGCAGAAAATAGGAAATCATTTCAAAGTCTATGCAAAGAGCTGGCTAAACAATCACAGACACAGCACTGCTGTGAAATGTCATGTCAGTTTATAAGGAATGATATGGAAGCTCTTTATACACTACATTGAAGAAAAGTCTAGGATGTTCTTTTAAAAAGTGCAACTCTTTATCCACGAAGCCAAATAGTATTGAGTTCAGTATCACTGTCTGTCGGAAGTTGTAACTCTCTGGTGACTGGAATCTGACAAAAGCTTTTTGGGAGAATGAGGGGCAATCTTTACCCTGTGATTTACAGCCCTGGAAACCCAATGGAGGGTCAGCTATGAGTTGGTTCCAACTTTATGCCACAAAATTTGAATTTCAGATTATATGTAATATCTATAGTAGGAAATAACATATAAAAACCAAAGTTTCAGACTTGGTGCTAAAGCAAAATTTTTGTTAACAGTAACAAATATTGGATCTCTGACAGCTCAAAGGCAAAAAAAACCCAAACAAACCCCCTCAGATTAACGTTATTTCTTTTCCCATGGTGCAATTATTTGCTTGCAAGTGTGAAGAAAAAGGCTTGGAGGCACGCACACCACACAAATGCCAGTTGTGTGGGAAGGGACCAGGATGGAGGTGATCAAGCAGGTAATTCTTTAAAAATACAAAATGTAAGTATATATTTCATTTTTAATTAAAGCAGTTTTAAAGGAAAAAGCTGAAAATTATTTATGGCAGTTTTAATGACAGATATATGCTTACAAAATGGACAGATTATATAAAATGCTATAGAATCAGCATGTAACTCAGTGACACCCTGGGTAGTGGGCTGAAGTGGCACTGATGTTGTTAGCTGTCCCCAAATCGAATGCAATTCATAGTGACCCTATGAACAACAGAGCTGAACCCCGTCTTATCCTGTGCCATCTCATGATCTCCGACATACCTGAAGCCATAAATGAACCCACAGCTGCAGTCATTATGCCCTCTTTTAGTAGTGACTTCTAATCTGCATTCTACCTTAGCCCTTTATCTATCTGTACCCTGTATTATTCA
Organism: Elephantulus edwardii; assembly: GCF_000299155.1. Taxonomy (NCBI): domain Eukaryota; kingdom Metazoa; phylum Chordata; class Mammalia; order Macroscelidea; family Macroscelididae; genus Elephantulus; species Elephantulus edwardii. Next base: position 23,781,542 of record NW_006399756.1, on the reverse strand, counting down.
TAGGATTTTTGAAGGCTTGTCACTTCAGAGGTGAATGACAAATCCTGCCTCTTAGTTTGTCTTAATATGGGAGCCCCACTGTCACCTGCCCACCATGGTTGATCCTCCTGTCATCTAAAACACTGGTGTTATAGCTTCCAGCATCACAGCAACCCACGTGTTACTCCAGTACAGCAAACTGACAGACAAGTGCTGTGTTATTAAGAGTAAATGATAAACATATAAGCATAACAATATGAAACACTTTTTGAATTTGCCTGTCATCCCTGTTCAGGGGACATGCTAATCTTTTCTGGATCACTCAAATTTTAGTATATATTCTGCAGCAATCAGCATGAAGTGTCATCTAAGAAATGTAAAAATTCCTTTCCCAGTTTCACTGACACTTTATTTTCATCATCTTCTGAGTTGGCTATTGATGCTAAAAAAGAAAATTTCAATGGTGTGAAGCCTTCTTTGAAAATTATTTCAGGTCCCTCTACCATATAAAAGTGATCCCTGGTTGGCGAAAATGGTTAAGTTCTCAGCAGGTAAATGAAAAGCTGATGGTTCAAACGCACCCAGAGCTGCTTAAAAAGGAAGACAAAAGAAGAATGGATGGGGGGGCAGGGGAAGGAAGACCTTCAAAGACATGAACTAATATGGTGGCTGCAACAATGGATACAGCAGAGATAATGGATATGGTTCTGGACTGGCCAGTGTTCCATTCTACTGCACAGAGGCCTGGTGAGAGAGGGTTGGTGAGTTGGAGGTGACTCAGTGATTTCTAATAAGAACAAATCATCTTCATGTTCCAAAGGTAGAATGTGTAGCTGGGACAATAAGCTGATCAACAGAGATATTACTGATTATTCTTACAACCCATAGTCTCTCTGTCAATGTTTACTTCACCTCTGTGTGGCCCTTACATTTGAAAGTAGATTAATTAGTCCTGCTTGCAACTGAAATGTATCATATGTCCCTCTTGACTGCTGCACTTTTCTGCAAAAAAGAACAAAACCCTTAGAGTAATGGTCTAGCCCTAGGAGATAGTGTTTATAATTCTGTGCTAGGGATATGTTTAGTTTTACTAAGCATAAGAACTGCATGGACACAAATATATTTACATAGACAGTTATTGATTTATTGATGAATTGCATTTTTAATTGAAACCGTCATTTTCATTCTATAGGGCATGGATGAGAAATCATTTGGAATATAAAATCATCATTTAATCATCGCTGATATTTTATGGGTCAGGATTTATTTACATTTCACATACTAAGTTTGCCTAAGGCATGGGCAAATATATTACAGATGTCTTTAAAAATGTGAGTGTATTTAAGGTTCATCTATTGTGGTGAGTGAAATGAAATAAGAAGGTTGCAAAGGTTAAATATTGCATGATTCCACTTCTATAAAATATTTAGACTAGGCAAGCAAACAGAGACCAGAGTTGTTTCCAGGACTGAAGGGGAGGGAGGAGAAAAGGAAGATTCAATCCTGGGGGGCACAGGGGTTCTGTTTACGATGATGAAAAACCTGGGAACAATTAAGGGTGCTGATTAAACAGTACAATAAGCAGTTGCACTGCCAAACCAAAGACACATGATTCAAATCCATCAGCTTCCCAACAAGAGAGATGCATAAACTCCTCTTGTGCAATTCACAGCCTCTGAAGACCCACTGGAGGGTCAACTACTCATTGGTTCGGACTTGATAATAAAGAACAACAATTTGTACCTGTGAAGATTGTTGTTGAAATGACAAGTGCTATGTATTACCTAAGTTGCTGTGTACCTCGGAGTCCGAACTAACCCATGGCTGACAATCTGGTGGGGTTTTCAGAGGCAGTAAATTTCACGAGAGGAGACTGCCCATCCTTCCTCCATGGAGCAATTAACTGTGGATTCAAACTGTGTGCCTTTGGTATTTCAATGCACCTTCTTACTACTGGGTCACCAGAGCTCCTGTATTTTATATATGTATATGTATATGTGTATGTGTATGTGCATGTGTATGTGTATGTGCATGTGTATGTGCATGTGTATGTGTATGTGTATGTGTATGTGTGTGTTTGTGTGTGTTTGTGTGTATTCCCCCCAAGTATCAAACAACCTACTACCATCTAATCAATTCTGGCTCCAAGCAGGCCTATAGAACAGGGTAATAGAGCTTCATAGTTACAAAGTCTGCAAATCTTTAGGGAAGCAGAATCCTATACCTTTATCCCATAGATCAGCAATGTTTGACTAGCAGTCAACTCTTTTAATCACTATTGTTTCCAGGGACCCTGCACATATCCTTGACAAAGTAAAAACATAAAAATAAAAATATAAAAAGGAAAGTAAGGGTGTAGTGTGCATTTTCAACTGAGAACTTGGGGGCTGTGGGCTGACTTCAGGATCGTCTGGATGGCATTTTGACTCCTCTCTATTTCAGCCTTCTCTCATCAATACCAAAAAGAGAAAAAAAGAACTTCCTTGTTGGTGGAAAAGAAGATCAATTCTGAACTTAGCTTTAGGGGTTTCTAAAGCCTTTCACAAGGACCAAACATGCTGGAACATGAAAGTTATAAAATTCTTGTCTTTAGCATTCATTCCCTATGAAGTTCAGCTATTTCATCAGCTCTTTTGCATCTCCTCTCTTCCTCTAGATACTAGACACCGAAGATTCACTAATTCATTACCAGAAAAAGTTGACTGTACTTTCCTGATTTTGTGCTTTGATACGAATAAATCACAAGGACTCAGCCACTTGGGATACATCTGAAAGCTACACTATGACTAAGGATATTAGAAGAAGAAGTGATGTCTTTGAACTGTGTTGTTAGAGAAGAGTGCTGAAGAGCGCATGAACTGCCAAAAGAACAGATTTGTCTTTGAGAAGGTGAAGCCAGAGTTCTCCTTACAGGCAAGGATTAAGCAGCTTCATCTCACCTACACTGGACATGTTGCTAGGAGAGGTTATTCTTTGGAGAGCTATTATGCTTGGGAAAGCGGAAGGGTGGCAGAAGAGAGGCAGGGCCTTAACCAGGTGGGTTGTCACCATGACTGTGGCGATAGGCTTATGTGTCTCAGAGCTTGTGAGGATGGCACAGGATAGGACAGGGTTTAGATCAACTTGTTCATAGGCTTGCTCCGGGTCATACTTGACTTGACAACACCCAACAACAACAACAACAACAACAGCAACAGCAACTCATTCATTCAAAGATTATAGAAACCCATAACATCACAGGAAAATTTACATTCCATCTCTTTATTTCCCTTCTTTGAGATAACAAGATGTTATTTTGCTAATTTTTTAAGCTAGAAGACTTTAAAAAAA
>NW_006399756.1:23769004-23778058 GCF_000299155.1 Elephantulus edwardii | reverse complement strand
GAGGGGTTTGTGCGGGGAGAAGGGTGCAACAATGAATGAATGGAATCCCAAAATCTCTGTAGATGTTCATGGAAATGAAAAATAAACAACCTAAAAAAAAAAAAAGTACATGAGCAAAGGCAAAGGACATAAACAGACATATTGAAACATTACCTACTGGCAGAGAAATAAGAAGACGTGGTCTCAAGGAGAACCTATATTTTGGAGAAACTCTTACATTAATTTTTCTTTCTTTTTAAAGTTTTCAAATTAGAGTTTTCAGATATTGACAAATGAGATAAAATAGCACTTTTAGCCAATGACAGAAAGGCCTATAAAGTGGACAATGACGTCAGGGAAGTATTTACTATTTAGGTCAATCAAACATATAAAATAAAAAACAAAACAAAAAACAAACAACACCCAAAACCATGATTCCCAGAGATAAAACTCAGAAAAGAGGCAGGAAGAGAAAGGACAGAAGAATGAAAATGGGATTCAGAAGAGAAGAAAGAATGCTGTAAAAACGCGGGGTCTGTAATCAATGTTACAAAACAAAATGCATTTGCATAATTGAATGAAAAACCAATTAATCTGTAAACTTTCACTCAAATCACAACAAAAAAGTGAATTTTAAAATTACAAGTTTAGGTTTCCAATTAATTCTTTTATTAATTTTAATGAACACTTACAGAGATTTTGGATTTCCATTCATTCATTGTTGCATTTTTCTCCCTGCCCTCCCCCGACCCAGTATTTTTCAAAAGAGAAAAGTAACTTCATTGGTATACAATCCCCTCCCCCGGCTCCTGTACACTCCACCATGCAACCTTCATTCTGGACTCTTGTCATAACCATAATACCCAATCATATTTCGCTTTTAAACTATTCTCTCCCTCCTCTGTTTGAATGCAGTTCTTAAAAATATTTGTTAATACCTATCTCCTATTTTCAGTACTTAAAATCAGTCTCATATGTTCTAATAAGTCAGGCTTCTTTTTATTTCATCAATTCCTAACACTATTACCACACCTAATTATGTTGTCGTTGTTGTTATGTGCCGTCGAGTCGTTTCCGACTCAAAGCGACCCTATGCACAACAGCCCTAAACCCTGCTCTGTCCTGCTCCAAACGCACCGCCTCTGACACACCCATCCCGATTACCCCAGTCACCGAATCAATCCATCTCATAGAGGGTCTTCCCCTCCTGCGTTGTCCCTCAACCCTCCCAAGCATGATGTCCCTCTCCAAGGACCTGTCCCTCCTGGCAACATGTCCAAAGTATGTCAGACGAAGCCCCAGAATCCTTGCCTCCAAGGAGTAGCTTGGTTTAATCCTCTCCAAGATGAATCTGTTTGTTTTCCTGGCAGTCCATGGTACATTCAGTACTCTTCTCCAGCACCATAGCTCAAAAGCATCCACTCTCCTTCTGTCCTCCCTAGTCATTGTCCAACTCTCTGATGCATAACAAGCGATTGCAAATACCATGGCCTGTATCAGGCGCACCTTAGTCTCCAGAAAGACACTGTTGCTCCTGAGTACTTTAGAGAGGTCCCTAACAGCAGACTTTCCCATCGCGATATGCTTTTTGATTTCCTGACTTACAAAATATCACCTAATGAAAACATCCATGTTCAAATATCCATATCCAACAACCCATGTCCAAAGCATCACCAAGTAATCCATGTAAAAAAATGTCTTTTTGTATATTATCTACTCGACGGAGAACCCACATGAGGTTCACAGAGTAGTGCCATTTTTCAAAGATGAGAAACATCAGTTATGTTTATTGAAAAGTCATGAACTATTTGCCCTTTTACACTTTTTAGAAATAATGTTAGTAAATCCCATGACAGAACATTAAATATGAAATTTTAGAACCTAATTCCAAGTATATAAAGATTAGAATCCAAAATTCAGGCCGTAGATGTGTCCAGGTGGACATAAGAAAGTGGGAAACATTCCTACCAACACTGATACATCTTGAGAAGTCAGTGAGTTTCTGTTCCAAGTCTGATTTCTCCTCTATCAACAGGACATGCATATATAAAGTGTTTACTTTAGCTTACCACAAGGATGCAATGAGAGTAAGGGATAATCTTGGACATTTAAACCATTCAGAGAAAAAAAAGAATAAATGAGAATATATATATGTTGTTGTTGTCAAGTGCTGTCAAGTCGTAGATGACTCATAGAGACCCTATGAATGAAAGACCTGAATGCTTGTATAACTTTCATTGTTTCTCCAGGTTCATGGAGTTTCCAAAGGCAAGCTATTTCATAAGTGGAGGCCACTCCTGCTTCCAAGCTTGTTTTAATCAGGGAGCTCCACCAAACACTGTGGCATTCTGCCACCTCCTCAAGTCCCAGCTGGATTTCAAAGTCAAGGCATGGTTCAAACTCCATGAGCTAATGCTTTCCTATTGTGTCCCACCACACTAAAGGGCCCGACAGGGAGCATTCTGCCGCCTCCTCAAGTTCCAACCAGAATTACAAACCCAGGCATGGTTCAAACTCCATGAGCTAAAGTGAGACTAAATATATACATAATTATACTTACATGCATATGTGTATGTATGTGTATATATGTGTAGAAACACACACACACACACACACACAAATTGCATTTCTTGTGATCTGTATGCAAGGAAGTTGGTCTTCTTCTTTTATTTGCAACTATGGACTTCAGTTATTCTCTGAAGAACTTGCACCAATAAAGCAAAACTATGCAAAACCGACCGTTGCTGTAGTGAAAACGTCATGCTCTTCGACAGGAGCAATTCCCTTAGTACATGCTGGAAAGTTGCAAATGTTGGTCTCCCCAACCTTCTAGGGGACACTTACCCAGTACTGTTGAGGTAACTCTGCCCCACACTGCAATCTTTGGACAGAGAGGAGGGATTAAACCAAAAGGCTGGCAGGCACTGGCCATTGCTGTGTCGCTCATAACCATAGTCGCTGTTGGGGAAAGAGCAAAGAGAAACCTTTCGTTAGGCGACAAGCTCACTGAGGAAAACTTGGTGTAAGTTCACAGCCAACTTTTCCTCTAATCATTTAGCCACAGAAGAGAGGTATTTGTTTCGTTGATGCCTCCTTAAAGTAGACACTTCCCAAACCCATTTCCCCTCTGTAGAATCTATTCTCTATCCTTGAAAATATTCTGCAGAACATGGTGTGGGTAACACTGACTCAGAGGTAAGAGAGATGCATGTGTGGAGATGTAGGCTCTATGTGCCATTAAGGAAACTAAACAACGTAAAACTCAGAGAGGAGTCTGGGCCCTCCCCAATTGGGCATCTAGTGCTGACTGTGGTTGGCCCCCTGGAAAGCCTAATTAGAACGCAAGTAGTGGAAGGAGCTCAACCCTCCCATAAGGAGACCAACTCCAGGTAAGGACGCTACACAACCACTTGTGATAGAATCCTTATTCCTGGGGAGTTCTTTGGGTTGCTTTTCCAAGACATCTAGCTCTTCCGGGTAGAGCTGAGCCAGGTCTCTCTGTGTACAAGCCATATGCTTCAAAGTCACCACAGAGAAGGGAATGTCCTTTAGGAAAATCTCAAAACCATGCCCCCAAGGAAACCTTCTGTGCTAAGCAGTTGGTGCTGCCAGTTGAGACTCGCTGCCTCTTACCCTCCCTCCACTTTGCAAACAGACTTCTCGCTCTGTTTCCTCTCATTCTTGACTCTGGGGGCCACTGAGGCCTCAGATTCCTGGCTCTCAGAGGATGAACTCAGCCACACAGGAAGACAACAAATTGCACTTCCACGTGTGCAGGCAAATTGCAGGCAGCAATCAGCAGGCATTAGTGATAACTGGCCCATGTGTGTAACAGAGGTGAAATGCTGGCACACGACAGTCAGGAAGGCAGAAAGAGGATCAGCTAAGGAGTTTGCCACCAGGCAGCTGGCACTTTGAACTTTGCACATACCAGGCAGATCAGGTGCCAGCTTAACACTGCATGATAAGGAAGACTTGAGAATTTCTGCCTGCAGGGCACGCAGGGTTCACTTTAGAGAACTAGTTTACAAGTTCTGGGGAGTGTCGGGCAAAGCCATGCAGAGGACTGTCCCCGGAAGGAGCCAAGAGCAAACAATCAGTGCCAATCACCTTTCCTTCTATTATGCTACTGGCAAACAGAGTCACTGAAGTCCTAGCCACTGGGAGAAAGTCAATATGGGCATGGGGTGGTCCTTCTGAAATGCCTTCAGATATCAAGCAGTCACAAAAATATCATTTGACCTGAAAACTGTACAATACTCTAATTCAAGAGTCCATTTTCATGTCTCGAAATCTATTTTCAAATATGGATGAGTAGCTAGCTGGTCCCAACCCCAAATGTATTCAAGAATCAGACCAATATTAAAGAGCATGATTGATGGGTGGAGAAAAAAAAATCTTTCTTTACCCTGCATTCTTTTTTTTTTCCTTAAGGACTGAGTTTTTTTGTTGTTGTTAGAATCATCCTTAATTTTTACAATACCTCTTCAACAGAAATACAATCACTGAGCTATGTTCTATGTTACGTGAGCACAATCAAGTGTTCCGGTATCCCCATGCTTCTCAACCTTAGCCAAAATCTGTTGTGATACAAATAGTCAAATGCCTTTTTTAATTGATAAAATACAGACACATACCTTTCTGGTACTTTTTGCTTTTAATCAAGATCTTCTGACACTAGCAATGACATCCTTTGTGGTAGGGTCTCGTCGTCTTTTTTTTTTTTTTAAAGTGTGCACCAGCTTATAATTGTCAAAGAAAACCAATAATTACAGAGTAGGTATGTGAAAGAAGATATTTGGGTGGAAGCAGATGCTTCCAGGGGAAACTGGGACATCTCACCTTACGTCTTCTCTCCTGTTTTCTAACAGAAAACACAGATAATAGATATTTGGTGAGGCTAGATCTTAATCGCTGATTTAAAATGTGAGTTTTCTTTACAAATTCTTTTCATAGGGTTGATAAAGAAAAGGCCATCAAAGCTTTGAAAGAAAGATGTGAGGAAGAACTTCAAATCCTATGGATAAGTGTCTTGTAAATATATTTGAATTGTAATTATAAAAAATAAGGTTGAGGTAAAATACTTTTGACACTGGAATAGAGTAATGTTGCACCAACTGAAACAGAAGACTGGATTGGGTAGGCCACTGTAGAATTCCTGGCAAGTTCCAGGACAACTGAAGCTCTTTTGCCCCCTGGCTGAGTCCTGAGAGATACTGGATTACTATTTTCTGACTTGTCTCGCCATCAACAAGAAGAAAGGTGCCTTAGGTCACTGGTCTAACAGCCTGAAGCTGATACTGCTAGATCTCCCCAGTGTTACTTATTCAGAGCCAGTTTTCACAAGTCTAAAGTGAGAAAGGAATTACTATTTCTAAGATAAAGGGGTGTGTGTGTGTGTGTGCATACAACATCTTATACCAGACACTGATACTTCATGACAAGATATTAGAGCTGAGATTACTACCTTAATAGAAATATGTCATAATACTAAGAGAATGACTGTGGTTCTTAAACAAGTTTCAATCCTATAACCTTGACTTACATATTTGGCAGTTGCTTTCTTTAAAACTAAACCTCCATAAGGGAAAACTTAACCAAGGACAGAAAAATGATGAACATGAACTTAGACAACAATGAAAAGAGAAGTTTCTCACTATCTGAAAATAGAGAGTTCCCATGAATTTTTTTTTAAGCCCAAATGGTGCAAACTGAAGAAGAAATTACTATTAATCCATGTAGAAAATCTGAAAGTTGGACACTGAATAAGGATTATAGAAGAATTCATGCCTCTGAGTTGTGATGTTGGAGAGGAGTATTGAATATCCTTCGGACTATCAAAAGAACATGTACTTCTTAGAGAAAATGCAACCAGCGTGCTCCACAGGCACAAGGATAGTGAAACTTCATCTCACGTACTTCAGGCATGTTGTTCAGAGGGACCAGTCCAAAAAATAATAATTAATAATAATAATAATAAAGAGGGGCCAGTCCTTGGAAAAAGACATCATGCAGGGAAAGGTGGAGGGTCAGGGAAAGAAAGGAAGACCTTCAGCAAGAGAGATTGACACGGTGACTGTAGCAAAGGCTCACGTGTATCAGAGATGAGGAGGCACAGGACGGGCAGGGTACCGATCCGCTGTTTACAAGGTCACTACAGGTGGGTCGTGGTTAATTAGACGGTACCTAACAACAACATGTGGGGAAAGTTTTTGATGTTTCCAAATAAAAACAACAAAACTTCCCAGTCCATACCAAACAGCACCCAAAACCTAAAATAGGACTAACACCCAGTGGTCACGGGCTAGTTCCCAGTCACGGCAGCTCTGAGGCTGAGGGGCGCTCTGGGAGACGACCTTGGTGAGGCCACTCTTGCTGTTGGGAATACATGCTGCCTCTTTAACTACTTGGGGGAAAAACACACACACTGAACTCTAGTTGCACTCTTTGCTGTTTTTAGTTCATAAAAGTTATATAGAGACAACTTTCAGTTAGTGAACATAGGGACTCATGGAGGTCTTTTGTGAAAGTAAAGCAAACTTTCACAAAGCAAGAGATACCTCTATTACCAACTGTTACGTGCCACTGAGTGGACTATGACGCACAGGATCCATGCACAGCGTATTGGAACCTCGCCTTAGCCCGAGCCTCCTTACAACTTTGGACATGCTTGAACCCATCGTCACAATCACTGTGTCAATTCATCTGGTTGAGGGTCATCTCTTTCTCTGACTCTCCACCTTTACTACCAACATGGAATCTTCAAACTCAACTCGTTACTGTTGAGGATTAAGCAACTCAGAGCAGACTCTTCAGTGGGTTTCCAGAGGCTATAAGTCGCACATGAGGAGACTGCCTAGCTTTCTCTCTTGGAGAGCTCGTGGATTCGAACAATGTTCCTTTGTGTTGGCAAGACAACTCCTCACCACTAGGCCACCAGAGCTTCCTAATGATGCCTTAGTCTTCAATACTGTATTAACCTCATCTGAACTTTAAGGCTTGATCTAGAAGACATGGATACTGAAAGCCCTACAAGCCAGCTTTCTGCTTAGCAAACGCCGCAGGAAGAACTATGACTCTACGAGTTTTGTTTAGCCTCTTCCGTCTTGACAATCAACCAAAATCAAACAAGCAAACAGACATAACAAACTCTACTGTCATTGAGTCAGGAGCAGACTACCTCACCAGCTTTGTCCTGTAGAGGGACTGGTGGATTTGAAGCACCAACCTCCTGGCTAGCAGCTCAACACACAGCACAATAAACTCCTAGGGCTCCTAGTAGAGGATTAAATCTCCTCACTCTCTACTCACTAGATGCAGTCACAGATTCCCAAGGTCACTGATCCCTCTCACACTGTGACCTTGGAGAAGCCTATCGAGTATTTCATGAACAAACAGCTTGCACACCTTGCCGAACTCCTCTCAATGACAGAGAATCTGCTGTCTTACAAGGCGGCTTTTACTCCGTAGCGCATCCTAGTTAAAAGGAAGCTTTATCACGAGCACAAGTACATTGACTTTGTGAAAAGTCCACTAACTGTATTTTATTTTGCCAGTTGAAGCAACACTGCATTGCTTTGGTTTCCCATTTTTTTCCCAAGAGGCCATTATATAATTACTAGTCATTTACTAAATTATAAATTGTTTTTAAGTCTAAAGAATCTATGGTTCTCCCACAGCCATCCACACACAGCCGGTAAGCCCTGGTGTTCTCAGAATGCAATTTCACCCACACAGAAGGTTTACCACTTAGCTCCATGGATGTCAGGATTATCTCAAGTCTAAATTTCCATCACAGCCAATCCAACGCTGATGGATGTGTGAACAACTCAAAGGGATGATAGTGTAAGCTCACCAGTCAAAGTCGGCCTCGGTGCAGACACAAGGTTCAGACTCCATAGCTCCTGCATACTTTCCCTGCATACATTTCCGTTCTGATTTCCGCTTCTTGTATATCCTCTTGGCACCCATGATGCACGCCTCCCCCTGTAAGAGTCAAAGGCCACACACAATAGGGCAGCTCACCTTGGTTTTCCTGGCTTCGCACTGGCTGATTTAGGGGAAACTGTCTCCAACTTCAGTGCACTTTGGATACTGGCAGTCTGCTCTGTGCTCATAGCACTATTTGTCTGATGTCTGGAGCTGTATTATTGGAAGCTGACTGTAAAGGAAATCCTAACCAGTATGGAGAATGTGTCCAGAAAGGTCCCTAACTCCTTCCCTGGGCATGCGCCACACCCTTACTAGGTAAGATGCTACAAGGGACACACAGATCTGTGTACCATAAGTGGACGTCTAGAACAAAGGGTGCTTCTAACAAATCGGCTGTAGTTGAGTTAAATTCTTCTGCAAGAGAAGATGCGATACATTCAATCACTTAAAACCATATGACAGCATATGGCTGAGAAACAGCAAGATCCATCTTGTACTTGATTATTTTGCCTCTGCCCACACACCTTCCCAGCACTGATTTGATGCGTGTCTATCAGAACCTCTAAAGGGAATGAAATTCAGCGTTCCTCCACAAAAGAAATACAAACTTCAGGTATCGCAATGCTCGTGCATTCTGAGGGGAGAAATCATGACAGTGCAAATGAGCAAGGATTCGACGTTACTGCAGAGCCAGTGAGTGAATGGAGTGGGTGTTTCAAACTAATGCGGCCCTTCCATCAAACGCAGCATCTTTTCTGTGTGTGTGTGTGTGGGGGGGGGTACACCAGAAGAGAGTTGTGTTTAATTGATGCTAGAAAACTTTCTTGAGCAAATGCACTTTTTATCCAGGACACATTTGTACGTGAATGTTATTATTTAGTCTAGATTAAGGCTGTTTCACCACTTGGATACAGGGCTGGCTTTCTAGCAGAAGCCTCAGCCTGCTTCTTTGAGAGGCCTGTGGGATGATGTCTACTTGGGGAAATCAAAGGAGATATGCTTCCAACCCTGCGATTTGATATGAGCTGCCAAGCTGAGAGGCCAAGGTGAAGGCCAGCTCCCTGTTAATAACTGTGTGTGCTCCTATGACGAGAACGCAGGAAGGCCGTGGAAAGGCCTACCTGATCCCAGGGCATCACAGCA
>NW_006399756.1:23726386-23768904 GCF_000299155.1 Elephantulus edwardii | reverse complement strand
TTTGTTATTTTATGTCTCTGTTTGCAAGGCTGGGTAACACTGAAGATCCTTTCCTCATTCCCAACCCTGCCCTCCAACTACATGACATGCCTGGATGAATTTATGTGCAGGTCTCCACACTGAGTTGGTATTTCAGTTTTTTCCTGGAAGTCTAAAGCCAAGCACATTTGAATTCTATGTCATTATATCTGAGCATAATAAAACCAGAAATGGCTTCAGAACAAGCTGTAAACATGGAGCTTGTTCACTCTGTAGAACACAAACGCGCCAGGAAGCACTAGGTGAGCATTCGGGCCCAGAGAATCCCAACTCCTGTGTCTACGGCTTTCTTCCTCTGAATCCCCTTCCCTTCTGCCCAAAGGTCAAGCCCAGCTCTTTGCCTACCTGGCTGTGCAGCTGCCAGGGTCTGTAGTCCTCCTCGGCACAGCGCCGATCGAAAATGGACTTATAATCCACTTTGACCAGCTGCCATTCTGAGCGGTGACTGAAGTGTCCAAACACCCTGCAGAAGCCACAAGAATAAAAAAGGATCACAGTCAGAACAGCAGCAATGCCAGTACCAGCAGCTCGCCTTTCCTGAGTGCTTTCTATGAGTTTGGTACAAGTGCAGAATCAATAGATCACATCATTGAACCCTCCGAATCCTCACAGGTGATGGGCAGTGGTATTGACACCACTTTGTAGATGGCTAACTCGAGGCTTAAAGAGGGTTTTGCTAACATGCAAAAGCTGAAGTGAATTGACTAATAACCCATGGAGTTAGATACCACACACATTCAAGAGACCATTTCTATATATTGTACAAGAGAACAAATTATAAATTCATTCTGTGTGACTCAGGGTTATACAACTAAAGTCTATTGTTAATGGATGTGGTTCCTATGATCTCCATGATCTTCCGCCACCCCCACCCCCACCAGTTCCCCGGGCACACAGGCAGCCACAGTAAGTAGTTATAGGCATTTCTTATTTTGCATGCTACTCTCCTCACACAAAGGAGATTAAGGTGTTGGAAATAACCAATTGTAGGTGTGGATAAAAGCCACAGAGCAGTCCTTCAGGTTAGCTCTTTTTAGAAGTGTTTTTCAGATAGAAAAATCAAATAAAAGCAAATTCTGGAACAATGGCCTTGCCACTATGTCTGCCATGAGCAAAAGCAGCTATCAAGCATGCTAATTTCCTGCTGTTGTTGCTTTCCACCACCAAAAAAGAAGGACAGGGATCAAAGGAAATGCAATAGAAAAACGTGCCAACTAGCCACTTGGATTGTAAATTTTCCACTGATGGTAGGGTCAAGTGCCTTCAGACCTATTTGCCATAGCCAGTGTTTTTCAAGGAACAGAATTTTTTTTAAAAAGACCTGAATTTCTTATTTCAAATACAAGGGCCATATTCTGAAGCCACAGGCAGGCAACAGAGCCATTAATCAAATCTTTCACAAATTAATGATCATCACTTTGCAGACAAGAATGGAACACAAATTCAATTTCCCAAGAACAGACTGTTCTGGTAGTTGTCCTAATAAGCTTCACAATTGAGTTAGGGAGCGAGCCGGAGAAAAAGGAAATCCTTTGTGTGTTCTGGATCAAGCTCTGCGTTCTGCCTGAGAGGAAAACTCTCCTCATACGCCTGTGATTTTATATTTATCCAAATCATTCACTGAAGGCTTACAATTTAGAGCATTATTTTGTTTTTTAAACAATTGCTTCTAATTTTCCCAAGACCATTGTGACAGAAATAAAAAGGCTTTATTCTTTGACGGACAAACTTCTATTGGGTTTCCTAATAATTAACAAAGAGCCACAATGGTACAAAAAGTTAACACATTTGGCTACTAACCAAAAGTTTGGCAGTTTGAATCTACCTAAAGATACTTTATTTATTTTCTTTCTTTCGTTTTTTAATTTAATTTTATTAATTTTAATGAACATTTACAGAGATTTTGGATTTCCATTCATTCATTGTTGCACTTTTTTCCCTGTCCAGCCCTCCCGCCCAGTTCAACTCCTCTCTTTGAAAAGTAAAAGAAAAAGACATGTTTAGTAATCTACTTCTAAAACCTCAGGCATTAAAAAAAAAAAAAAACTTTGGGAGCACAGTTCCACTGTAACTCACATTAGGTAAGGTGGAGACAATTTAATGACAATTCTTCCTTTGATAATTAGCAAAAGGACAAGTAAACGACGATTCTCCACATTTTCCTTCTTTGTGGGGGAAGTCTTGTTGTCAGGTCTATTAACTTTGCTAGCAACTCAAAATCTAACAGCAGCAAATGAAATGGGCTTAATGATAAACAGCTTTCCAGACCTACTCTCGTGTTATAAATGCACTGTAGTTTTCCACTTACGTCATGATTAGAGTCTCTTCCCCAGGCTCACCCAGAACTCCATCCACAAATAGGGGAATGGATGTGAAACTGTACTTGCTCCAAGATCTCCCTTCATCGAAGCTCAGCCTAATGACAGGGGTGGGGAAAAAACAGTCATCAACTCTCAAAAGAAAAAGAACCAAAGGATATTTCATGGGACAGATATTATTGACTACTGCTGTTGTGTACTGGCAAGTCAGAACCAACTCATAGGTGACCCAACAAAGGATTTTCAGAAGCAGTAAATCACATGGGAGGAGAATGTCCATCTTTCTCTGGTTCCAGTATCAACTAGGAAAGAATAAGTTTTAAAAGTACCTGTGTCATTGTCAAAGGAAGTCGTTCATAAGATTGTCTTGCATTTTAGCAGAAGGTAGAAATATAGTGAGCCGAGTACTTGGGGACCCAGATTTGTCAGAACAGCTATAAGGGAAGTGATCCACGAGCTCAGACTACTGTGCTTCGTGAATCTCTTTGTACTTTGGACATTTCCTCATAGATTCTAACATGACCCTCTGCCCCAAATCTCAATCTAGCAGCAAGCCTTACAGATGCTCCCTGAGAGCAAATGGCTTTGCTACTAGGATAGACTGCAGTCAGTTCATCTCTAAGCAGCAGGCTCTGCCATTGCTCCAAATCCTTCTTGTCTTCCCTGAGTGAATAGGTACAGGACAGATTCGAGAGCAAGAACAGGGACATCTCTAACGCTGACAGTTACACAGGTATGCCCCTCTGTTCTGCCGATCTCTCTAGATGTCTCCCCCCAACGCTTACGTTTTTGTTGCTCTTACTTTTGTATTCCAGCACCTTAGTTGAGGTCACGATGCCCTACTCCCAGCTCTGAAGTCAGGACTACCTTAAATAGCAGGGGGAGAAACACCAGGCTTTTGACTCTTAACACACTAGCACAGGGAGAGAGTGATTCTCAAAAATGGATGAGTGAAATATCTCAGTCACAAAGGGACAAATACTGCATGGTGCCACTGTTGTAGAATGGGTCTGACATCAGGGTGGGGGTATGACAGAAAAAACTGGATAAATTATGTATATTGTATTGAAACTGATGAGGAAAAGAACAGATTAGAAGTGATATATGATTGAGTATTATGGTTAGCACAGGAATCCAGAATTAAGGTTGCACAGAGAAGTGTACTCGGGGTGGGGGGTGGGGGGAAGGGCCGTGGAAATTGTATACTAATGAAGGAATTTTTTTTCTTTTTTTTTTTTCTCTCTTCGGAGGGGGAAGAGAGCTGGTGGGGAGGGGTGGGCAGGGAGAAAATTGCGGCAATGAATGAATGGAAATCCAAAACCTCTGTAAAAAAAAATGGATGAAGGAGCCTGTGGGAGATTCCTGTGGAAGTTAGGCTTTGCAAGTCTCCCCTCTGGAAGCCTTAAAGGCAGAGGTGCAGCATGCCATCCCAAAAGCAGCAGGATCTGGGCAATGAGGTGACTTAGGGACAGGAGTGTCAGGGCCTGCTACCCTGAGTGGAATGCGCATAATGAATGCAAACATGAAATGCAGGGAGGCGTTGTCTGGAGAGGTGACTGTAAGAAGTCAAGGTGCTCAGAGACTTCTTGAAAGTCGACATTTTTCATCCATGATCATGCTGGAACAATTTAGGCTGTCAGGAGAGGACTGTCAAATTTTGAGAGTCATAATGCAATTCCTCCCCTCAGAGCCCAATTTTTTTCCCATTTTCTTTGTACCTTCCTCTCTTTCTTTGCACCCCTCTGTCTCACTCTACCTCTTCCTTTTATAAAACTGTATGCAACAACCCTGTTTCAACAGCATAAAGAGATGAATTATGTGCAACAGACCTTGACATCTTACTACACACAGTCACAACTTTTCTGCAGACAGCCTGACTCCAAGATTGGCTTGAGTTTGTGGGACATCAAGTGAATGTTTGAGAGCAAGTGGGTGTCGTATCGTACCAGAGATGTCGTATCGGGAGCGATGTGTGCTTCATAGCAACCAGGACACCACCCTGATCCAGGTATAAAACACTGTGCTCTTCTTCAAATATCTGCAAGAGGAAAGAACGCGTACACATGCACAAGGACAGCAATATCCGTACACAGTCTCGTCTTCACCCAAGGAGAACACACTTCCCATGGGAGGAATAGTAACCGACTGATGTGGAGTCAATTCTGATTCACAGGGGCCTCACAGGACAGAGTCCCACAGGGTTTTCAAGGCCAGGAATCTCTATGGAAACAGACTGCCCCATCATCACAAGCAGCTGGTGGATTTGAACCATCAGCCTTTGGGGTAGCAGTTGGGTGTTTAGACACCGTGCCTCAGGGCTCTTCACAGTAGCCCTAGGTTTCTCTAATCTTTGAGAAAAACACAGCTGCACAGCAATGCGTCTCAAAGGTAGAATGTATGTGTTATTGGTGCTATGTAACATGACCTATGTGTGATGTAAAGAAAATAGAAAATAAATTAGCAGGTATGTGTTCATGTGTATAATCCCTCCTTTTAAGTTTTGTTCACACCATTTCTGAGGATATCAGAGCATTAGGTAATTATCAGGTATTTTCTATCACTCATCTGTCACTTTGTCATGGTGTGGTGCTTTGCACGTTACTGGGAAACTAGAAGTTATACCACTCGTATTTCATATCGCAGCAGGGTCATGTATTAGACATATTTAGAAGGAAAGAATCTTCTAGATAATTTACTCCAATCCTTTCATTTTCATAGATGGGAAAATGAAGATTAAAAAGATGTCGTGACTTTCCTAAGACAATGCATGCAGGAATTGAAGAAACTGAGACTTGCACCATTATAGGATCCTTTGAAGATCTAAGTAATTTAAAAATTGACGTATCTGGGAGGACTACAGAGCATTATGCTAAGTGAACTAACTCAGTCCCATAAGGACAAATATTGTATAAGACCATTACTGTAGAACATGTATGAGGATCCAAGGTGGGGGGAGCAGAGGGGTGAAGACAGGTGGGGGATGGTGGTTAACCATAGAGCCGCACAGTTTGATGGATGGAAGGAGGGACAGGTAAAGGAAATGGGAAAGATATGGTGTGAAAAACAATGTGAACAAGCTTTGTAAGTAAACCAATACAAAAGAAAAATTTTAATTTAAAAAATATTTAGCAATTGAGAGAAAAACCAAGTGTCATCAAATTAACACGTCACTGTTCAAATTAGAGATGCTTTAGTCAGGAATCCTCGTCTTTTGGCACGTGTATCGTTAGGTCTTTTTCCAAATGTGGAGAAACTAACATTTCTGCAGGTCAAATGGAGACCAGTCAGCAATCATCTCTAAATATCTTCACCAACATGTACACTATATTTTCCATTCCCACTCTGGTTGTACAGCCTTATCTAAAGTCCATTATGTTATTGTTTTTGTTGTTAAGTATTGTCAAATCAGAACTAAACCATAGGGTTTTCCTAGGCTGTTAATCACATGGGAAGAGACATCTGTTTCACACAGAACACCCGGTGGATTTGAACCGCATGCCTTTGGGCTAGTAGCTCAATTCATTACCAGTAGGCCACCAGAACTCTCTAAAGTCATGCTAAAAACATAAGGATTATAGAAACAGAAACTTAGATATTTATTTGGGAAGGGGGTGTTAAAAAGAATAAAAGGGTGATATAGTTCTCTAGGTATTCTTCAAGGAATCTTGCTTTGAACAACCCATGCTCCTACAAACTAAAAGATAAACTGCTCTGAGGCTTTTTAAGCAAAATTCTTTCCTATCCTGTCACCCTCAGAACAGAATCCCAGCGGGGCTCTATGAAGACCCTGAAACCAGAAAACAGCAAGTGGACCATATAATGAGACATCTCTGTCTCAATTTCAAAACAGAGTGTTCTAATTGCTAAGTGTGATTACCTGTGCCTTGGATTTCAATTTCTAGGGCTTGCTATTGTATGATAATTAAACGTCAGTGGGTTATTAAAACACATTTATTGAAGTGTAACAACTCGGCATTACACACATATCTTGTTATGATTGCTAAACCTCATTAAATGGCTGTTTCATATGCCATGGGTAGCTAATTTTCATTCAGAAGACAGACAAGCAGCATTTCAGCTAAGTATATTGGTTTAGCGTGCTTTCATTTCTATTTTCCTCAACATATGTATCCTGGTAGTTAATACTCTGTGTTTTACACATGAGATTTAAAAATCTAAGACCATGAGGGTAATGGCTATTTTCAAGCTCCCAGTGTTCCTCTCTGTTTTAACTTCAATGTAAAAGGAATTTATGGAGAGAACTCGGTTAGGAGTACCATCTTCCTTTCAGGTTCCATGTTTTCCACATGAAAAACCCACTGGGTTTATTATACCTTTCTCTTATGGGGAAAATTCTGTCAGATATAATTTGGTTTCTTTGTCATTTATAAACTTTCTTCAATGTAGTCTCTGAACAAGAGATACGGATAAATATTGTATAAAACCATTATTGTAGACTGAGTATAAGAATCCAGGAGGGGTGGGAGAGGCTGGAAGCAGAGGGATGTGGATGTGCAGGGGGAAAGGGGGATTAATCATTGGGTTGTACAATTTGGTGGGGGGGGGGGTAAGGGAAATTGAAAGAATTTGCCCAAATTTGTATTTAAATGTTGTAAACAAACTAGTAGAAAAATTAAAAAAAAAAGAAACTAAAGATTCTATTCAGTTTTAAAAAAAATAAAATCAAGTTGCAGAACTATTGTTCAACTCAAATTTTTAAGGTTTTCACACATGGGGAAGGGGAAGGGAGTGCAGGCAGCTAAGCAGTCATGCGATCTGCAGGATTTATGTGTGAAGTGCTAAACAATTCCCCAGTATTGAATCAAATTGGGCAATCATTCTGCCACTTAGATTGCGGCAGCTTCACTGGATCCATTCTTACCTGTCTCCAAGTGTTCCCTGCATCAGAAGAGACAAACATGCTTATATCATTGTCTGACAATTCAGAGCCTATGTTACCTAGGAAAGAGCAAAGGAGGACCATTAGTAAAGGGGCTTTTCTGCAAAAGCTGGTCTATATGGAAATCTGGGCTGCTGGAGTCGGATGCTGCCTAGAAAACTATCTGAGCAGGGTTTTTCAGGATAGTTGTTTCTGGATCAATGGTTTACATGTCTTTCAAAAAAATATTTTTAGCTTCCTCATTAAGTTCCAATTATAAATACCCAGAGTTTTAAAATAAGCAACATTTACAACAGAAAGGACCCCAAACACCTTTGTACCTGAGGCCACTATGATGCTGGGCGCTGTGTCTCGACTGGCGATGATTCCTGATGTGTAGGGATTCTCAGAGACTTTCAGGTGAAGGTGGAGTGAACAGTAAGGCTGAGGAGAGGACCAAGTAAACGAATATTACAAAAAGGTAAAATCTTAATTGACATTTAAAGTTCAGGTTCAGAGTATCCATTATCCCCCTCCCTCTCTCCATCCATCCATCCATTTTGCAAGTGTCTAGTTTCCTTTTAGATAATTTCCAAATTGATAAAAGAGACAGTGCCTTAATTTTGCTCCAGTTGACTACCTTAATTGCCATTTGATCCCTCTATAAGTATCTGAGTACCTGTCCTGTAAAACTTTTATGGAGATGAGTTCTGTGTTGCTTATGGAAAGCTTCATGACTAAAATTCAGTCTTTGTGATGGGAGAATTTATAATCAGCGTAGAGAACAAAAGGTGTATTTACTGATCACCATAAAATGAGAATATTTTTTTAAAAATGAGAATATTTTAACAGGTACAGGCAATACATTATGGAATTTGAGAGAATTTGAGAGGGGGAAGAGACTATGTCCACCTTTAGATCAGGGACTACTTCAAGAAGAACCTAGTGTTTGAGTCAAGGATTATTAGGATATGAAAAACAAGTGAGATGTTCAGAAGGATAAATGTCATTTCAGACTTGAGGGATATTAATAGTAGAGGAGAGAAAAGAAAGCAAAAATGATTAAGTAGTACAGTACATGCAGATAAGACTTCCCGAAGGGGCCAGGAAGAATGCTGGACCAGGTTGGGAGGACCGAGCAGTAGTCTTCTGACATCTGAGTCACTTTACATTAAGAGACCTTAGTAGCGTCATTCTACAGAAGATGTACAATACATGAAACTACCCTGATACCCATTCAACCATCCCAGCAGTGTCTATTTCAGGATATTGTCAGTGTCATGGTTATTCAGCATACAAGTCACCTGTGCAGCAAAAAAATGCTGCAGCTATAATAACTGAGGTGAAAATTGAAGAGACTTGTTTACCTGTGCATAAAAACCTTGATCACATTTTCTGATTAAGATATCAACAGCCCTTTCTTGAAGAAGGGATAATAAATCTTACATGAATTTCCTTTAAAATAGTTCTTGTTCTGAGTTGTCAGAAAATACAAGTTTGCAGTTGAACTTGCATTCTCCCCCCCCCTTCATCTCTCAGGAAGATTACTTTCTAATCTTATCAACTTGGGTTTTTGGAATCACCAATGTA
The DNA here is from genome assembly GCF_000299155.1 of Elephantulus edwardii. Classification (NCBI taxonomy): domain Eukaryota; kingdom Metazoa; phylum Chordata; class Mammalia; order Macroscelidea; family Macroscelididae; genus Elephantulus; species Elephantulus edwardii. The sequence continues at coordinate 23,760,078 of NW_006399756.1, read as the reverse complement.
TCTCTGTTATTACTTTTATTCTGCTCTGTAAGTCTCAGCCAGTAGATAGTCAGACAGCTTCAGAGATACAATGATTAAATTTATATGGAATAGAGTAAATGACAAACTAAAAATGAAACTCAGGCATAAAAGGAGCCAAAATACTGATGAAATAAAACAGCGGATCACAATAGGGTCTTTTCCTCACTGCCAACCTCGAAAGTAGGACTCTCTTGAAATAATAATAGTGATAAATTTTTCATCTTGCATTGAAATTTCAAAAAAGCTTTCAAAAATGGAATTTCTTAACTCTATAACATTCTGTAAGAGTGAGGCAGGCAGCTCTTAAAATGAGGAAAAAAACCCAAACAAAACCAAATCAGCCTCAAATATTTGACTTCTTCTTGTCCAAGAGAAGGAGGAGAACGTGTGTTGTTTATACTGCATGGGTCTCATGACACTAGGACGTAAGTATGCCCAAGTGCCAAAACATTGCTTATGACAATTTTCTAAACAGATCCAGGCTATCATAGCACCTTTTCTCGAATCCATCACAAATCATTTTCTCATGTGTAATCTTGCATCATTAACTTCAGGTATGTGTGGTATTATCTCTACGAGGAGAGATGTTCTACAAAGAAAACATCAAGTACTGCTTTTGCATCTTCTGAGAAACCTGGCATAGAATCTTAAAAAGGCAGGAAATGACTACTATCCCAAGTAAGACTTTCAATATGGTTGTCATTTAGGACTTGAAAGTGTTGCTTTACTACTCTGCTCATCTACAACACACAGGCTCAATGATACATTACAGACTCAGAGTCATGGTTTGATTGTCCCCATGAGAGTTCTGGCACATGCATTACTGCTCATGTGGGTTTAACTGAGGGTCATTGGCTCCATCCAGCTGAGCTCAGTGATCGTGAAGCAGCTGCTGGCCGTGAAGACTATTCTGGAAGGCTGTGAGGCTCAGTGGCCACCTCACCTAAAGATTCTTTGGCCTGGGGGACCTGCCATTAAAAGGAAAGAGGTTCCTAATGATTGGCTCCCACAGTCCTGTGCTGCTGTTCTCATGGCTTTCTGTGGGTCAAAAGAAATGAACCTGAGAAGCACCAAGCCCCGCTCCCACACCGGAACCCACATTAGAAAGGATCTCACTGGAGCCCTTTCTCTCCACTCTCTCATTTGTGGTACTGGATTGCCCCCAGCTGGTACAAGGGGAATATTCTGTAATCCTCTTTTTCTCTCTTCATGTCTTCAAGGAAGTTATACAGTCTACACAAATGCTGGGAAATCAATGCTGTAAAGTAATTCATGTTTACTTTTAAAACTCGAAGCTTGATTCATTTTTCTCACCTGAGCAGTTTTGGAAATTTGACAAAGTCAATCCCCAAGCATTCATACAGAAGTTTTAGAATGGCTTTCTGGAAGCTCCTGGAAGCTCCTGGAGCATGCAAGAGTGTAGTCCCTAATTTGTTTGCACATTTTGACCAGGGACATGCCCCTCTACGCCCCCAAAGCACCCAGCAAGGCGAATGACCCACAGCGATCCTGTCGGCCAGAGCCAAAGTGGCCTACAGGGTTTCAAAAGCTGTCAGTCTTTCCAGACGCAACTTCATCTTTCTCCTGCGGACTGCCTAGTGAGTTTCTTCCAACTGCGCACTTTCTATAGTTGGTTGTTAGCTCTCAAATTCTTTAGCCAAAATGCCTTTTTGCCAAGAAGGAAAGGTTTCTAGGCTTCTTGTCTTTTCTCCTCCCATTAGTAAATGTGTTCTAACGGCACGTGCAAGCGAGTAGTTACAGCTAATGTTTGGCCTTTTCAGAGCTATGGTGATTTGACAGAGGCAGGGAATAACCTGTACCAAAAGCACCACTAAATTCCCCTTTGCTGTTTCCCCATCAGGAAGATGCAGGACTAAATACAAGCATACCTTGTGTTCTTTATCTTTGCTTGATTATGTGTTGCAGACACTATGTTTTTTAACAAAACAAAGGTTTGTGCTGCACTAGGGTATCCATGCCATTTTTCCCATCAGCCCTTATTCACTTCATATCTCTGGGTCACAGTTCAAGAATGCTCACCTTATTTCAACCTTTTTCATCATGCTAAATCATACTTAACAGACTCCAGGACAGTGAAAAGCTCACTTTTATAATATGCACTGGGAAACAAACAAAAAAAAATCATGACTTTTTTTATTATGATACTTGCTTTCTAATAATAGTGGTCTCTAACTAAACTGTCAATGTCTAGGCTGCAGGCCTCAATTGAAAGCTGGAATAACTGAGCAGCTGACTCAGAGAACTGAGAGGCCAGTGCTTATGTATTCAAACTGCCTCCCTTTCTTCCTGGTTATGCATGATCATGCTGTCATTGTTAGGTTCTGTTGTGCTGAGTACAACTTATCTTCACCATCTCTGACACTCTTAAGACCTACTGCTTGCTGTCACCGTGTCAGCCCATCTCAATGGGGGTCTTCCTCTGACCATCCACCCTTCTAAGCATGATACCTTTTTACAAGAGATAAGCTTCTCCTAGCCACAAGTCCAAAGTATGAGAGAAAAAGCTTATGTATCTTTGCCTCCAAGGAGCAGGTTGGCTGCATTTTCCCCCCCAAAACATAACCTATTCATTCTTTTGGCAGCCCGTGGGATATTCAGTACTCTTTTCCAATACTAAAACTCAAAGGCATCATTTCTTCTTCTGTCATCCTTATTCACTGTTCAGCTTTCGGAAGCATAGCAGGTAGTGAAAAAGACCATGGCCTTAAATGCTGGAGCAACTAGACCCTCGGCCATTAATATTTCGAGTCAGGAACGATGTTTGAGATTCTGGCACAAGTTACAGAGTATCACTCCCCAAGAAAAAACAAGATAAAGGCATGTATACGCAAAACGTTGATTTTAATTTCCAGGTGTCCCAGAGAAAAGCAAGCTAAAGGCACGTATAAACAAAAGGTGGTGGTCAATTTCTGTGCATTCACAAACCCTGAGAGTTATCAACAGATTTCGAGATTCTAGGCACCTCTTTCTTGCCTTCTTCTTTCATCTCTGACTTCATCTAACAGAATCCTTGGGTCACACTGTTTAAGGCATCCTGGATGTATTTGAACCAGTACCTAAGCACTTGTTGCTCGTAACTACGGATAGCAAATGAGAATAGCAGAAGACACGTTCCTATCCATTTGGAAGCTCAATGTATGTTTTAAAATGTTAGGTTGTATGCTGGTCAACTAGTTTCCCTACCAGTGCCTTTTTCCTCTCAGTCTTTGAATTAAGTTTCCATGTCTCATTTGCACGGTACTTTTAAGCTCAGGGCTCTTGATCCAAGTATTGTACTGAAAAACCAGCTCAGAGCTTGCAGAAGTGATAACAGAAGAGCCAGTAAATTCTCAAATAGCATCTCCAGAGGCCCCTCATTCCTGCTGCTCGCAAATTCAGGTTCTATTAGAGCGATTAGATACTTAGCGCAAGAGTCAAGGGCAATGGAGAGGGAGGACTGGAGAAGGGGCATTCTCCCTCCCTCAGACCCGGCACACATGCGCTATGTACAACTGTCAGTGCAAGTAAGGGAGCAGGAAAGCAGAACCAAGAATCTCCTGGGATGACCAGACGCTTTGCTTTGGAAGAAAACTGCCAAGTGAATCCGTAAGGAAGTTAGAGTCTCTCTCCGAGAAACAGTATGCATTCCCTGAGGGCGGAGAGATTTGTCACAGACTCAGCTCCGCTCACATCTTAACCTCTTGGGAGCCCAGTCCTGAAGCTCAGGCAGACCCTGACCTGTACCCCCCATCTAATTGTACAATGTAGTCTTTAGAGCAAAAGAAATCCCTGTGGAGCCCTGCAGGCAATTTGTCTCAAAGTTCTAAAAATATAGCCCCAAATTACCCTGGATGTCTTATTTCTATGAAATACATTTTACCAGGAACATTCCATTTGGAGCTGTAACTCTGGATGGATTCCCTGCTTGTAACAGCCCTGCCAAAAAAATAAAAAGTATCTCTTTTGCAATCGCTAGTCTGTGCTTTCGGGGACACTGTCACTTTCCGAGCACTCACAATCTAAAATCACTTTTTATCTCCTCTCTGCCACCAGCTCCCCAGCCTAGAGAAGGTCTTTAACACGCTGGGGCTCCTACGGCTCAAAGACTTTCCTTCCTATTTTGTGCCTTTGACAGCTTTTTAAAAGGTGATTTTGGTCTCTCCTCTACCCTCCTCTTTGTCCTTTCCCCCTCCTCACCCCACAGTCTGTTTTCTGAAGCTCAGATTGGGATGACATTAAGCAAGAGGGTTAATGATGAAGGAAGGCTGGGAAACTCACGGGTCTGATACAGTTATAGCTTGTTAGTTCATCTCTCTTCAATCTTAATGAGCCGACGAATTCTGTTAACTTTCAGGCCAACCCGAGCCCAGGCACTTCAGAAAGGTGATGTGATGATAAAGTCCTCTATGCTTATCAGGGAAAGTGCATGCTTCTGCTAGGGTCTAAACGTAAAACTCAAGCATCACCCATCAATAGAGTCCTATGCTGAACAAACACGGCACCTGTAACAGGGGTACTGTACCCACCACCTACTAGGTGTAACTACTGGAGCTGGCCATACCGTCACAGGAGAAGATGAACAAACTCTTCCCACGTGATTTACAGCCGCAAAAACTCAGTGGAGGGCCAGTAACGCGTTGGTTTTGACATGAAAGCAATGCATTAGATTTTTTTTTTTAAAGTTCTGGCGACATGTTATTGTTGTTGTGTAGCATCCAGTTGAACTGATTCCTAGTTGATCATAACTGGTTTTCCATTGGTTGACCATAGATGGTTTTCAGAAGCAGTAAACTACATGGCAGGAAACTGCCCCTCTTTCTCTCAGGGAACAGCTGGTCTATTTGAACTGTGTACCTCTGGGTGGGCAGTACAACTCCTGGTCACTAAACCACAACGTAGAAAAGACCACTGCAGCTCCTGCATGCACTAAGGGAGTTTACATTCCAGCAGAATTCTTCGTAGAAGAGAGTCAATAAACAGAGATGATAAGGAGGGTAGTGAAGTAAAAAGAATTTGAACAAGGACATTTTTTTAAAGAGAGGTTAAGGAAAGCTCTCTGAGGATGAGGTGATCAAGCAAATATCTGAACCTTGAGAAGCCAGAGAAAGGAAATCATCTTAAGAGAAACACTGGTAAATACAAAGACCTGGGGCGTAAATGTGTGAGAGGCAGTCATAACGGGCAATGAAGGTCCTCTCTGTCGTTTATGCATGAGGAAGGACAAATGCTGGAGACTTTAGAGGATGGGACCAGATCACATGGCAACTCACAGGCCAAGGTAAACAAACTGAATATTATAATGCCCGAGTTACAGATCATTAGAAGGTTTACATAAGTGAGGTAAATGATCTGAGTATCCAAGCCTCGTTATACAAAATAGTAGAAAAGAGAAAATAAATACATAGTGAAAGAAAACAGGTAATTGGTTTTCTCTGGGATTTACTGCAAACGGGCACGAAGATACTTGATAGGGTGAAAGAAGTATTCTCTTGGATATCATCTTGAATACCATCCCTGGTGGATGAATGGTAAGAAGCTGCACTTCAATCTTGAAGGCACATGGTTTGAATCCATCAGCTGCTCAGTGGGAGAAGGATAGACAACCTGTCCCCATGTAATTTACTGCCTCTGAAAACTCACTGAAGGGTCAGCTATTGGTTGGTTCCAACTCAATAGCATACAACAACAACAACAACAGTGGTTTCCTGGGTATGCAATTTGTTAAAATTCATCAAATAGTCTTAAAATGGACATCTTCTGGGTTTATTTTACTTTAATAACATTGATTTTTTTTTTAAAAGGCTCCATTGGCTGCTGTAGGGAGAAGAGATTATCAAGAGGGAGTGAAACACTGCTGATTTGCTTCAGAACTGTCACAATGACCATAAAGAAGCAATCTGATACTGCATTTATATATTATAGGGAAAGAGGTAATACTTCCTGACACAAGGTGGGGACTGGACCTGGGAACATGTGCTAAACACTTTGTATAAGAGCTATTTCTAAAGGTCTTTTTATTATGCAGAAAGCCCACGCAAACCTCTTTTAGTGCATGGTTAATTCTTACCCAGGCACTTCCTATGCACAGTGCATGCTGGGAACAAAACACCACAGTAAGGCACTGAAGTATCCTGTGCTTTCTGGCTAAATATTAGGATGCTCCACCCAGGGAAAGCTAACCAGGAAGGTGGTCGGTCTCCTTTTGAAAATGCCACTGAATTGTGCCTTGAATACAGTAGCTATTCAGTCAACAACTCCTCCTTTTACTTCCTCTGTCACCAGCTTCTTGTGCTCATTGTAACAGCTGGCTTTTCCCTCCCTGTAAGTTGCCAATAATCAGGACGGAAGCTGAGTGGGAGGCTGATTTTTAGACTGCGTCCCTGATGCACAATGACAACTGCGCTATCTTCTGCATCTAACGAGGTCAAGCAATGGTGGCCGCAGCTTCCTGAGAAGGAGGAGGAAGTGCCTACAAGCTGTGTGAGATGAACCTGCAAAATGACGGGCTAGACCTTGTGGGATGGAAGGAAGCAAGCAGCAAGCTATGTGTGAATAAAATCGCAGCCTGAGTTGCAGAAAGAGACTGAGCACTGAAATGGATGGGTGGATGGATAGAGAAGATAGATCCATAGGTACATAAATAGATAGATATGTCTGTGTGCGCGCACACACACACACACACACACACACACACACACACACACACACCCTCCCCCAATTCTTTTTTTGTTAAAGCTAGGATGTTTACCATTTAAGTTTACATATTTGTCTTTGACTTTAAACATAGCTTCTGAATGGGCTCACAGCACTTGTGTATTCCTATTATTTACAATCGGTCTCCGAGTCCCATCCCTCAGCACGAGTTCATGATCTATTTATGTGTCAAGTAGTGAAATAGACACCAGAGCTTCAAAGAGCAACAGGCAGTAAGCTTACTTTTTCTGATAGCCACTTGGCTTCACTCAAATAGAAAGTGAATTCCTTGAAGGCAGCAACCATCTTTGAAATCTCTTGGACCTTATCATACAAACACAAATACATTTCTGCTGCATCTAATTCATGGCACAAATAAAAAAGATGACTAAAGGAAAGCCATACTGTATAGCAGCCATCAGAAACTATTCATTTAAAGGGCCAGATAACAAGTATGTTGGGCTTGGTGAAACATAGGACCCCCATCACGACTATCTCTGCTGTTGGAGCATGATGACAGTCACAGAGCGTGTATGATGAACAAGTCTGTTTCAAAGACACTTAGAAAGAACAGAATTAGCTCCACAGGTCACAGTTTGCTGACCCCTGCTTTACAGAATGAGTCATACATGAATAGAATTCTTATCAACAGTGCCATGATAGGCTCAGATCAGCAGGCCAGACCCTTCTTTGAGTCATGATCTCTCCTGAAGACGCAATTACACATCTCTACCAATAAATGTACCTTCAGAAATCTTCATTCAGTTCCTGAATTCTGCAGCTGTATCATTAGACCTGCACCAGGCTACTTAAGGAGAAGTAAGTGTGTTTGAGGCATAACCATACCATATACAGAAACTATCATATTCTCCTGCAAACTAGCATTTGCAGCTCTTGTCCTTGCGTTGGAATTGAGGCTTCTGGAACTGAGAGTGTTTTCCCATCTCCCTTCCTCATTCTAAAAAGCAGTGCAAAGCCTCTCTGCTCTCCTGTTTCTAAGTTCTTTCCTTTATTCAAGAAGCTGTGAGCAATCTCCATCTGTTTACTTAATACCCACTTGCCAGCCTTTCACCGCATGGGGGTGTTCTGTTCTCATATGAAGACTTACCAGCAAGCAGTGCACGGGGTCACCTCTCAGATCTGTGTCCGGCGCCTGCAGCAAACGCCAGTCCCTGCCTTTGTTATACGTGATGAAAGTCTTCACTTGGTTGTCAATCTTCTTGTTAGCCAAGAACATTCCCTTTATCCCTGCTACCTGGGAAAAATTGACACGGCTGAAAAATACATCAATTTGAGGAGGGAGACATTGATTTACCTTAAAATAAAACAAAGCAAAACAAAACAAGCTGTCAGGCTCAGCAGAGCATTCTGGCCTTGGAGGAAAGAGAAAGTGAGGACAGAGAAAGAGAAGGTGATGTGTAGGTATTCTCCCAGCTCTGGGATAGGAAGGAAGAGATTCACGCCTTCCATGTGGGATCTGGTGGAGAGGTGGGGGGTGGGAGGAAGTTATAAAGCAGGCTTCACAGAGGCTTCCTGTTTCCTTCCTCTAAGGAAGAAGCCTGTAGTTGTCCAGAAAACTAGAGTACTTTTGATACCACGGGACAGTAAATTCTAAACAACTGTCTAAAAAAAAAAATACATTGGCGTGGAGATTAATTCAAAATCACATTGATCCTACAGGACAGAGTAGAACTATTGCCAAAGGGTTTCTGAGGTGGTAATTGTTACAGAAATAGCCAGTCACACCCATCTCCCAGGAGAAGCTTGTGTATTCAACCCACTGACCTGCTCATCAGCTGACCCTTATCCACTGCCCCACTAGGACTCTTTAACATAAGACTTAAAAAAAATAGGAAAATTGAACCCTGATTTTCTATCAAAGATAGCTCTATTAAGTCATCAAAATACATTCTGAATATGAATTTCTTTGAAGCTGAAGCCAACAGTGGTTCCCTCCCTCTGTCAAATAATTTCCAATCTATTCCAATAACCCCATTTTCCTCCTTGAAATCGCTGTGTCCCATCAAGTTGGGACTGACTCACTGCTGACCTTCTAGTGGTTTTTTCAGAGGCGGTTAAATCGCATGGAATTACTAACTTCCTGCCACGGAGCAAATGGGGATTCGAACCATGGGCCTTTAGGTCGTCAGTGCAATTCCTTACCATCAGGTCACCACAGCGCCACTGAAATAGTACTTCATAATTGTGTGGTTCTGAAAAGAGGATCCCCTCTGCTTTTGCTAGTAAAGGGGGGTATAATTAGCAAATTCTCAAAATCTTGAAGGAGCAAATCAGGAATTAGCTGCTACATTTTTTTTAGGTGTTTTACTTTAGTGCTTCTCAGACACTTACTGAAGATTTGATCCTGTTTAAAATTATTACACCAAGGAAAGGTGGGGGGAGAGTATATTGAAAAGGGACTTAGAAACAGCGAATATTGCATTCAAGAATGACTCCTGTTTAATCCTTGTGACAACCATTGACATAAGTATCATTAAGCCATTTTGAGGATAAGGACATGAAAAGTTAGGTGAAGTTTCTTTCTGGCACACAAAGACCAAGTAAATGTCCAGCTAGCCTTGGAGAGGGTGAAACCAAGTTTCTCCATGAAGGCTAGGATTTGGAAGCTCTTTCTCACATGCGCTGGGCATGTGGCCAGGAGGGACCAATCTTTGGAGGAGGAAATTATATTCTCGGAAGGGTGGAGGGACAGTGGAGAAGATGAAGACCCCAGATGAGCTGGATTGACACGTGAACTAGGACAATGGGGATAGATGTGTCAGAGTCAGTGACACCAGGTCAGGACATAGGGTCATTATGAGTCACCGGCAACTTGATGGCACCTAACTACAACAACAATTGTAAACATTAATGGAATCTCTTTGTCTTTTGGCTTATTCCAGGTCATTTATGTCATAATCTGAGAACTGTTCAATAGAGGAATATCAAGCATTTTGTCTAGTGATCAATAGTAAGTGATAGCCTCATTATATGAGAAAATTGAGGAGGACACAACATTTAAACTGGTTAGGGTCACAGAGGGTAAAGACTGACAATCGAACATGCCTGACTTCTGACTTCCTGTCAACGAATAGCTCTGGACGTGTCCATTTCCAAGCTGGGTTTCCATGCATAGTGTACACACGTTGTGCCGTGGCTTTGACACAGTCGGAGCTCATTAGTGCGGACCTGCTGATTTGGCATCTGGAGTTATTTAGAGTCGGGCCAGCTTTGTGCATTATTGGAAGAGAAAGTTTGTTAAGCAAATAAATGGTATAAACGAGTTGCTGGGAGGAATACTTTGAACTACTTGGGAACACAAGCCACATTCTGGGCAATTAAGAGCAGCCAGAAGAGCTGCTTGTACGTCGTCGATCCTCGACAAATGGCGACGGCATAAACTCCAGGAGCCTGCTGCCTCCCAACAACCAGGCTGAGATTACAAATGCTGTTTACTTATTCACTGTGCTCCCTCCGTAAGGGCGTCTCACCAGGGAACCCCATGTTGGTTTTACACATGTTCCAGGAGCTGTTACACACCTAAAAGCAACTAACCTGCCAGTCATTTAAAAACGGAATTTCATAAATCAGAGCAAGCACAAAGCCAAACCAGCCTTCCCTTTCACACAAGTCTGAGCAAGTGAAGGTTTGCCAGACCTGGAAGGGAAATCACACACACCCACACCCACACGCACCCCCCCCCTCCAGTCCTAGCCCCTAACCCTTTCAAAGAGCTGGAATAAGTGCAAAGAATCAATCTGCCACTGGATCGGGAAGTTGCAATGCTGAGTTCCTTCCCTGCCCTCTTCCCTGTTTTTGGCAGGGGTGCTGGACCAGGGCGGCACATGCTTCAGAGCTGGTTCATTTGATTTGCAGAAGTGGTGGCTTTATTGGCCCCCTAACTGCCTGGCATTATCAAATGCCACTTGAGCGGAGAGCTGCACGTTGCAATTCATCTCTGGCAGCTCGGCCTTCGGGTCTATCTTGAGGAGTAAAAAGCTGGCACAGTCCAGGGAGAGTGTGATAACAGGGGAGAGAGCTGGAGAGCGCCAGCTTATTCTCCTCTGGCAATCAAGACACTTCTTCAACACGAAAATCCCCTTTTCAGTGCTCTTGTCCTCATCCTGGCCTCCAGAGATGGACACTTCTATTCTTGGACTTTTACGTCACTCTCTGCTCCACTTGTACTGAGCCCGAGAATTCCATCTCTGCGTAAATCTCATTGAATCCCAGAAGGGATCTAAAGACAGATCTAAAGACCACTTTGTAAGGTGTCCTCATGCATTACTTGGAACTTATATTCTCTCTTTGGAGGGTTTCTTGTATCAAAGGGGCAGTGTTAGTGACTAAAACAGTGTGTGTGTGTGAGAAAAACCAACAACAACCAAAAAAACCACCACCAAAACCAAGACCAAACCCCTATGTGCATGAATACGTGTGCACTAGAGATTCAGTGGCAGAATTCTAGAATTCTCTCTTCCCATGTAGAAGGTTTGACTTCCAACCAATCACTTACCACATGTATTTCAGTGAAGGCTTAAAGCATCTAGGCTATGAGGGAGTAAGAAGACAGATCTGGAAATCTGTTTCTGTAAATCAATCAGTTTAAACTCTACTAATTAAAAGAGACAATCTCTTGACATTTTTGTGCCTATTCATCCCTCATAGGGAGTTCTGATGGCCTAGTGAGTAAAAAGTTGTGCTGCCAACCCAAGGGTAAGTGGTTTGAATCCACCAACTGGTCTTGGGGACAAAGCTGGGCAGTCTCCTCCTATGTGATTTGCAGCTTCTGAAAAAATCCACTGGAGGACCAACTATGAGTTGGTTCCAAGTCGCTGAAAATGAGCTTAAGGGTCTCTAAAACTTCTTAAAAATTTATCATCCCAGGCTTAACAAATTTTCCAGAAACAATACTTTCTTTTTATCCTAACTTTCTGCAACATTTCCTTTCCATTCTCTATTATTGCTTTCACATAGATGGTGCCATTACCTAGCCAATAGCAAAACAATAAACTTCTCTAGGGCAGCCAATCTTCGTAGAAATGCTCCTTGCACTCATTTTCACAAGTAATTGCTGATTACTGTCTCTGTGATTTCGCTGAAATTACCACCTCCAACTCTGGTGGCTGTTCCCCTGAAGCGATCCAGTTCAAATCCACCAGCGTTTGAATTCCGTGGGAGAAAGAGAGACAATCTCCTCCCATGCAAATTACTGCCTCTGAAAACCCACTGCAGAGTCAACTAGGAGCTAGTTTCAACTCAAGATTACATAGCAACAACAGTCTATTGTAAGTGGCTTAGTGGTAAGGAGTTGCACTGTAAACCCAAAGGCATGTGGTTCAAATCCACAAGCTGCTTCATGATAGAAAGCAGGGCAATCTCCTCTCGTGCAATTTTCTACCTCTGAAAACCTGCTGGAGGGTCTATGAGTCAGTTCTGTCTCAATGGTACACTACAGCAACAACAACCTAATACAATCTGTAGGATGTCATCCAATCTATGATATTGTGTCTTGAAAATTACTGTAGTTGATCACCATCAAATTTGTCCTGACTCATAGTGACCCTACATACAGAACACAACACTGTTGTTAGGTCCTAAGCCATCTAAATCATTGATACATTACAATTCTACACACCTATTATTGATTCTTCTCATTGAGGGTCTGCCTTTACTGAGCCTCTAAGTCGACAGCATCAACCCATAGCTGACCCTCTTGAGGCTGCAGACTGCATGGTAGGTGATCGCTCATTTTTCTCTCCAAGAGTAGATGCTGGATTTGAAACACCTGCCTTTAGGTTGGCAGCACAATTCCTTACCCACTATGCCACCAGAGCTCCTTATGAGGGATAAATAGGCTACAGAAGAATAAATACTAGCGTTTTCAACAGGGATTGCATCTCAACATCAAGAAGACAAAAGGCTGCATCACTGGACCAATAAGCAACATCATGATAGATGGAGAAAAAATTGAACGATTTCATCCTCCCTTGGATCCACAATCTATTCGAGAATAAGATAGTATTTTCATTTCACAGATAAGAAGATTGTGGTTTGAGTGAGGTCAACCATTGATGATACTACTAAAATATACCTGGGACAGCGAGCTGAAAATTGGTCTACCTAATGTCAGAGCCCGTATTCTCAATCCCTGTGAATATTTTTGTTTCATTTTCTCCATCGTCCTAGAGTATCTGGAGAGAAACATTCTTACGGACACTACTTTCCATTTATTTTTGCAGGGCTGCTATAAATATCCACTCAATGGACATTTACTACATACTCTAATAAGTACTGAGGATAGAGTATATAGACTATCTGTACAACTACACAAACTCCCAACCAGTGAGATTGGATTCTGAGAGTTCAAATTCATTAAACACTGAGAATCTAGATTGCACTAGTGATTTTTGGGAAGGACACTACATATCATCCTTGTTTGTGATGTTTACTGTCTGGAGTGGTCTCTACAGATCCAATCTCTCCCCTGTTCCATGTGAAAGCTTAGTGGAGAGGACCCTTAGCCCGGAGTTTGTGCTTACTTCCATGTCTGTTGTTGACAGAAAAATGATTTCTCCCTCTCTTACTCTCTTGGACTTAAATGACAAATCTTAAGCGATAAATTTGAAAAGGATTTAAAAAAAAAAAGTAAGAGAACATTTTCGTGGCAATGACCTCTTTAGGGCTACAGGGTACAATATTTCCCTTGCCAAAGGTGACATCAGAGCCAGGAAAAGATGCTCAGCAGGGGCCAGAGGTGCCTCTGTAATCAAGGAACCAATTTGCCAAAAAATGTCTAAGTGTTCCTTCTTTTCCTGTTGCCCTAATCAAGCGGCACGGTCTTCCCAGGGAGCTGGTAGCCTTCAATAATTAGATGATAATTTCTTTCTGGCCCACAGTAAATGTGTCCTGGGGAGCGAAGTACTTTCCTTCTCTCTCTCTCTTTTTTTAACTTGAAGCTGTTAGGACTCATCTTTCCTCCAAGAAATCCAAGTGTAAGCTACACTGCCAAGCCTGTGAGCCTTCTCTTTTCAGAAGACACTTGATGTTGCAAAGGACAGCATGTGTACGGACTGGTCACTCTTTCCATGTTCTTTGCGGCTCACTCATGCACGCACATATACTAGGCATCTTGAATGTGCCAGCCAGGTGGCTGTAATCCCAACACACTTCTTCCATTTGATGAGGGTTAACTGTCATTGTCCATTATGCCAAAGCTCTCTTAATCATCATTAATTAATGTTCTCCTCCCAAAGGAGGGAGGATATTGTCCAAAGCTGTCATAACTCCTCTCCTCTTCCAGGCCACACAAGCACCCAGGAAAGCATGGATCTCAGGCACACTGGTCCCACCACTTCTCATTGGCAACCATCAGCCAGGCAGGCTGTCCTCTGTGACTCCTTCTTCAGATGCCACCAGAATATGTGTGCTATTTAGAAACAACAAGAGTTTTAGGACACCTGTTTCTGGGCATCGGTAACCACTATTCCATACTGGAGGTCATTGCTAAATGCAGGGTCAGGATACGTGTAGAAAGGGGCAAAAAGCCCAGAGCAATCAAACGCTGCTTTCACCTACTGTGAGGTCTGTGGACAATTTTCTTCTTCCTGTTTGGTTTCCTCCAATGTTAGGCATAGGCTCACAGTATTTATCCTCCATTCCAATGTCTTTCCCTTTTTAAAAAAATATTTTACTTATTTTCATGAATGTTTACAGAGATTTTGGATTTTCATTCATTCATTGTTGCATTTTTTTCCTTTACCCCACCTTCCCCTAATTCTCTCCCCTCTTTGAAAAGCAAAAGATAAACTTCTTCGTTGGTATACAATCCTCCCAACCCCAACCCTGCCCCCACCCCCAGTCCCAAATGCACTCCACTATGCAACCTTAATTCTGAATTCCTGTGATAATCATAATATACTATCATATATCACTTTTAAACTGTTCTCTCCCTCATCTGTTTCAATTCAGTATACCTAATCTATCTTGTTTTTCTCAGTCTTACCCCTTTTGATGCTATTACTTGGCTACAATCAAGTTCAAGTGCCAACACTGTCCTTTCAGGGGAGAAAAAGATACTTCATAGGTGAGAATTTGCACGCTTTAGTTTTCCATTCCTAACCACCTACTTGCTAATTTTAGAAAAGAGATTACATTTTCCATTTCCTTAGGGTGGATATGGGAGAGATTATAGTTCTATGTTGGAGAAGAGTATTAAACAGCCCACGAACTGCAAAAAAACCAAATGAGTCTGTCAACGAGGATGCACAACCAGGGTGCTCCGCTTAGCAAAGGATCGTGAAAGTTCAACTCACATCCTTTGGACATGGTTTCAAGAGGGTCCAGTTCTTGGAAAAAGACATCATGCTGGGAAAGGCTGAGGGTCGGAGAAGGAGAGGAAGACCTTCGACAAGAAGGTCTGACACAGTGTCTGCAACAATGAGCTCTAGCTTATCAGAGATGATGAGGATGGTACAGAATAGGGCGGGGTTCACATCTATTGTTCCTATGAACTCGGAGCCAACGAGGCATCAGAGGTGATACAACAGCACCTAAAGACAACAACATAGTACTATGGCATGAATGAATATAAGAGTTAAGTGAGATAATTATGCCATGGTCTTGACACAATGTCTAACAGATAACAGTATTCCAACATGTTGATTTTGTTATATGCCGTTGAATCACTTGTGACTCATAGAGACCCTATGTTCATCAGCTCTGAACCCTGCTCTATCTGGAGCCAATCTTATTGTCTTTGACACATCTACTACACTCATTACCCCAGTCACTGAGTTAATCCATCTCATCCAGGGTCTTCCTCTCTTGCACTGTCCCTCCACACTCCCAAGCATGATGTCCCTCTCCATGAGCTGGTCCCTCCTTGCAACATACCCAAAGTATGTCAGAGGGAGCTTCAGAATCTTTGCCTCCAAAGAAAAGCCTGGTTTTACCCTCTCCAGGACAAAAGTCTTTGTTCTCCAGCAGCCCACGGTATAGGCAATACTCTTCTCCAGGAACACTGCTCAAAAGGCATCAGTGCTCCTTCAATCATCCTTAGTCACTGCTCAGCTTTCTGGCGTATAGCACGTAATCACAAAGAACATGGCCTGGAGCCCAACATTTAAGTGCTTATTAATTGAACAAAAGATTTTCCTATAATTTTGGTTCTATAGTCAAACTTACTGGCTGACACTCACTTCTTGAATTTCTCCCCAGCCCCCACCCTCTTAACTTTTCAAATAAGTTCATTATTCAATGACAAACTTATATTAAAGGAAAATGTCAGGAAAATGACACTTTCTCGATCCCTTCTCAAATTTCCCTACCCTGTCACATCTATAAGTTAGATTCTACGAGCATTGAGAGCACAGCATTTGTACCAGTTTCGTGTGTGTGTGTGTGTGTGCGTGCGTGTGTGTGTGTGTGTGTACAAAGAGTGATTTAATGAGAACTGTGTGTTCTTCTACATTTCCAACAAAGATTCATGAACAATATCGGTCCTCGATACATTGGTCTATCTATATACACACCAGTTGTATATTTTGCCTCTGCGAAAATAGCTTAAAAAGCATGCAGTACGGGAATAGCAGGTAATTGGCATGCAGAGCATACAAACAAATCATTCCATCTTCCTCCGTCACCCCCCAAATCTGAACAGACACGCACCCCGCAGAGTGGGTCTCAGTCACCCTCACCTCATATGTTCCTCATCTCTGCTCCTTATTAATTCACTTATGGACTTTCTTACTTTTCACTTATCTCTACACACTCATCATTCATTGCAATTCTGCTGGGAAATCCACGCTGGATGGCTTTCAGCATCCTGCTAGCCAGAACAATCAGATTTAAGGGAACATTTGTGCCAGGTTCCGTGTCAGCCAATATTCTTTCTATCTAGGTAATCAGCAGATATGGCACTGCTGGTCTGAGCACATCAATTTCAATTCAAGTTGCTGTGAACTGTCAGGCTAATAAAACAAAGACTCCTCTTCTCTGGCCCGAGGATGCAGAACACCTTTACATAATGCAGTCGCCCCACTGCTCACCGTGATGCTAACAGGAGCCAGCAGTCCCCCTACAGATAGTCAAATGCAAGGCAGGCACAAAAGGGGAAGCATAAGGCTTAGCAAAAATCCAGAATGGCCATGTCCAGAGGTCACCCTGGCCCCTCTTCTCATTCGGTGCCTGTTACCTGTTTGCATTTAGAAAACCATTCGTGAGAACAAATGCAAATAATAGGCCAACGCAAAGCCCTGCCTGTCCAAATCCGTCATCCTTTCCATCATCAAGGGACCAATTAAAAGAGACTTTTTCTGATAGAAAACAAAATTCCTCCAGATCAACGATTCCACATTGGTTTGAAAAGAGGAGAAAATATAATCAGGAGGGAGGAAATGCAAACTGAAGAGAAGAAAACTGTTTGGAGACACACAGGACAGGCTGAGGAAGGAAAATGGAGCGTTGAAGGTGGGACAGTGGCTTTGACTCCATATCCAGCAGACGCCAAGAGCAGGAGATTTCTCCAATAAGTCTTGGATCAAGGCAAAAACTGCAAGGCACACCCACAGCACATATTTAATGCTTACATGTTTATAATACACTTACAAGTACAAGAAGACACATAAAAATCCATACCTGTCTAAAAGACAACGCAAACCCTCCAAATTACTGCCACTTATTCAAAATAGATTTACATCTGACCTGTCATTGGGTTTGCAAGATTGCATGCCCCATAGGAGGAGATGGCCCTTCTAGCCACCACAGAGTCTCTGATGGACTTGAATTGTGAAGACAGAGACCATTGAGTTCCCAGTGCAACTCTCTACAGACTAAGACACTGGATATCCTTATAACGCAAGTTGTTGTTGTTGTTAGGTGCCATTGTGTTGAGTATGAGTCAAAGTAACCCTATCTACAAAAGATCTGAACCCTGCTCTATCGTGTGCCATCTTCACACTTCCTGATGCACATAGAGGCCCATTGCAGCAGTCACTGTGTCAATCCACTTGGTCAAGGGTCTTCCTCTCCTTCACCGGCCCTCCATCCTTCACACTATCACGTTCCTCTCTGAGGACTAGCCTCTCTTAGTTACATGCCTAAAGTAGGTGAGGTGAAGTTTCATCATTCTTTCCTCCAAAGAGCACTCCAGCTGCACCCTGTCCAAGACATATCTGGTCATTCTCTTGGCCGTCCAACGTCACAGATCAAAGGCATCAATTCTTTTTCTGTCATTCTTTTTCACTATCCAGCTCTCAGATCCAAAGCCAAGTGATCAGAAAGACTACGGCCTGAATCAGATGCACCTTAACCTTCAAACTGACATCACTATTGTTGTTGATTGCTGTTGAGTCAAGCACAACTCATAGTGACCCTAAAAACAAAAGGCCTGAAGCCTTTCTATAAGTCTCAACATTTATTAAAGTTCATAGAGTTTCCGAAGGCATGTTGTTTAGGAAGTGGATGCCACTCCTCAATAATTTGGAGAAGTCCCTATCTGTAGATTTTTCCCAGTGCAATGTGTCTCATTTCCTCACTGCTTGGTACCAACAGTGTTAATTGTGGATTAAAGCAAGATGAAGCTGTTGACAGTTTCAATCTCCTCTTCATCCATCATGACATTGCCTATTGGTCCAGTGGTAAGAATCTTTGTTTTCTTGTCATTGAGATGCAACAAACATCAAAGGCCTGTATTCCTTGATCTTCTGTAATAAGGGCTTCAAGTCCTCCTCACTTTCAGCAAGCAAGGTTCTGTCATCTGCATCACACAGTTAGTGTTAAAAAAAACAAAAAGATCCCATGTATTACAATGTTACCAGGCCAACTGCAAACAAGAAAAACCCAAAAGAGTGGAACTATATGGACCATTTAATAATGTAGGCAGATTCTTAAGATTTTAACTGTAGAGAATTGGATTGATGATTAAATATATTACAATATACTATTAACGGTGTGCCATCTACAATGTGATGAGCAATGCTGTATCTCAGGCCCTGTATTCTCCTTATGATGAGAAGGAAACCACTCACTGCTTTCAAGTTCTTTTCAACTCACAGCAAAGCATCCAAAGGGTTTCTGGGGTGATAAGTCTTTATGGAAGGAGACTACTGATCTTTCTCCCTTGGAGCAACTAGTGGATTTGAACTGTCGACCTTTCAGTTAGCAGCACTGCTAGATAAGTCTCCACCTGGGCTCCTTTGATAAGGATTATTGTTGTTTGTTTCTAAGTCCCATAGGGTAAGAACAGACTCCTAGCTGACCCTCCCGCGGGTTTCAGAGGCAGTAAGTCCCAAGGGAGGAGACTGCCCATCTTTAGTCCACAGAGCAGTTGATGGATTTGCACTGAATGACTCTGGGTGGCGCTAAGCCATCGGAGCTCCGTATCTGATGAAGATTAGTTCATTTCATGTCAAATAACTCCTATTGGGAAGGTCCCATGATAATCAGTATTTTTAAAATAAGGGAACTAATGCTCAGAAGTTAGTGGTTTTGTTGCACAAATACATGCACATGGTATAGTTAGGATTTAGACCCAGATAGCTCAGCGAAGATCTATATTCGAAACCACGATTTTATCCAACATTATTTTCAAGGTAAATCACCAGCATATATAAATGTTTTCCACAATATATGTTCAGTTTGTGGTTGAGATGCATCCATAAATGTATTTATTTGAAACATGGGCAGAAATGGGGAGAAAAAAACACACAACCCAACAAAACCACAAACCAACAACCCACCATGAACTTGCGAATACGTGGAAGAAAATTTTGCGGCTCAGCTTTCTAAATATACACACATGAACTGTAAGCTTTTCTACTCTGCAAGAAGCTGAGCTGTAATTCTGAAGGTAAATGGTTTGAGGCCACCAGCTGCTCTGAAGTAGAATGGGCAATCTCCTCTTGTGCAACTTACTGTCTCTGAAAACCCACTGGAGGGTCAGTTATGGGTAGGTTCTGACTCTCTGGTACACAGAAAAAAATACATCTGCTATTGTTTCGATTACAAATACATCCGCTCTAAAACAGGCATTAGCCACAATGGGCTCTGATGCGTCAGGAAGTCTGAGGATGGCACAGGACAGGACAGGGCTCAGATCTGTTGTTTGCAGGGTCTCTATGGGTCATACTTAACTTGACAGCACCTAACAACAACAATAACAACAACATATTAGGCATAAAGCTTATGAACATGCTGCTATATATGAATATAGACATTGAGATACTGAAGAGAATCCCAGAGAACTCCTAAAGGGAAAGAAAAACAATTGAAGGAATTATAATGATAGGTTACATTCCTTTAAGTGAAATTCATTTCCTTCTATGACACATATAACTTTCTTGATTCTCATTAAACAAACCACCTCTTGACTCTCTGAACTGATTCTCAACTGAACCATCATGTCATTAGGACTGTGCATATTTGAATCAATTTTAGATTCTTCTTTGCAGATGGAATGTAGGTATCTAATTACACTTCTCTCGATTTCTGAATACGGTTTCTAATGGCTCATTATACACCATTATATATTCTTTATAACACAAGATTAAGACTGACAAATGCCTGGAATCCACCCCAAAATAGCAGCGTGCTCTCTACCCTTGCTATGCCAGAAACAGCAATTAAAACATTGGTGTTTGTGATAAAGTCTACCTGACGCAACACGCATGGATTTATTTAGTATATTGGTCCTTTTGAGCAATGAGGTGCCGTAGTTGGCTTTGGGGAGCCTGAGAAGTGCTGATAGTTTTCTGATTTTGGAAAGAAAGATATATTAACCTTATCTCACTCACCAGAAGAGAGTCTGGGGAAGTTATCTAGTTAGAAAAATCTTCAGCTTCCAAGGGCAGTATCTTCTAGCATAATGCAAGGATATTTATCTCCATTCGCTCTTCATAGAGCAATAATACCCACCATTCCTTTGCTAAACACCTTGCTGGCCCTTCAAGACTAGTTTTAAATTCTCACTCAGCTCACATTTGTTGAAAATAATCCCTCCTGAGATCTTTTGTGGATTACAAATGAACTAATATGTCCCACAAAGCCCTCTAGTAGAGTAATGTGGGCACAGTCACGGCCGGGCTTGCAAAGTCAGTGTAGGCATTTGCTGAGGCTCCAGACCACATGGTCCTCGGTGACATACCTCATAAAGGTCTATCATCACGTTGCCTTCAGGGCCTCTGTTGCTCTGGACATTTTCCAGAGCCAGAGTGAAGTAGACACCGCGGGTGTCTGAGATGTAGAGGTTGTACGTGTCATTCTGGTTCCATTCCTGGACAGCCGCAAACACCTGGTTCTCGTCAGTGCTGATGACATGCATATCCTGGGAGAAGACACAAGAAAGAGAAAGGGGGGGAGGAATTTTATAAGTGACCCAGCAGGTGCCCAAAGAGCAGGAATCTAAAGGAGAAATATACCAGTAGAGGTGATGTAACAGAAGATGGAGATCTTCCTTTTACACACGTGCAGAAGGATGATTAACTGCTTATTTGTTAATCATGTAGTGTGTTGGGTGCTTGTGGGGTTGGGCAGTACAGTGATGAGGAAACAGAGCGCAGGCGCGTTTGAAAACTCAGTTATAACTGAACTGCCCCGTTTGCTAATTTAAGAAGTACTGTCTCAAATATGTGTGACTTTGGAGAATGCATCATCCTGATACATTGGCCAGCACCATTATGATACTCGTTAGAAGGCTTATATAGATCACATTACAAAAGGGGGGCAGTGCAGACAAGCTTTGACTCTCTCCTTGTGGTGGTCGATGGGCCTGCAACGTGAGCATCACTTTGAAAGATGGTTAGAACATCAGGCTCCTCCTAGTGAATCCAAATCTACATGTTAATAAGCGAACCTGGTGATTAACAGAGACAGTGAAGTGTAAGTACTGTGCTAAGTAAGGCTAAGAAATACCAGCCCTGGAAGAACACGTTCACCTGAGAACCCCACAGCGCCACACACTACGTTAATGAGGGCGCAAGGGCCCAGGTTCTCAGCTCAACCTTTACCCTGAGAGGTTCTGCAGGAAACCTCAAGCCAAAGAGGCAAGAAAATCGTCTGTATAAGTGATGATGCTTCCAGACCCTGGTTATCCTGGAGACAGAGATGTAAACAAGGCGAGGACAGTGTGAAAGCAGTGAGCCGCTGCCCACAGATCAGTAAGGATCCCATGGTGTTTCTTTCCCCATTCTGTCATGTAGAGTGTGAGGATATATTGACGGGGCCAACACAGACCAAGACTTGCTGGTTCCCAGAGAAGACACGTCTTCAGAGAGCAAATAGCAAACCAACCAAAATAAATCACACGCACACTAAGGTTGAAGAACATGAAAAGATTTCACGGACTAGTCTTTACTCTTGAAAAGTTCCAGCAGATCTATGAATCTCCCTTAATATAGGTTGAGTGCTATAAAATGTTACCTAACTTCTAACTGAAATTTCTCACTGTAATGTATGCCTGTGCTCAACCAATCAATCAATCAATCAATCAATCAATCAATCATTCATTCATTCAACAATTCAGCCAACTTTGCTCTGGACATGAGTAAGGATAATCCTCCTCTCTAGCCATATGAACTCTTATGAACCTTGAAGAAAATTCTTATACAAAGGGCTGTGTATTCCTGTGCCCTTGCAGAAAGATGCCCATGATGTTGTTGATATTGTTGTTAGGTACTGTAGAGTTAGTTTCAATCCACAGGATCCCGTGTACAACAAAATACTGCCCTGTTTTGGATTAGCTCCAGTAAGGAGAAGCCAAAAAAAATGAGTCCATTCCATAAGTTTAACATGGCCAATTATACAAATAAAGGTTTATGATACGGCTAATGTTTATGTCATTCTATATAAGGAAGAAAATTGGTCTGACAGTAGGTATGAGGTGGTTTTTTTAAAGAATACCAAGGTCTGGTCACCAGAAAAAAGTCAATCGATACTTTTTGTTGTTAGGTGGCACTGAGTCGAGTATGACTCATAGCAACCCTATCAACAAAAGATCTGAACCCTGTTCTGTCCTGCGCCATCCTCACACTTCCTGACACACAAGAGCCCATTGCAGCAGTCACTGTGTCGATCCACCTGGTTGAGGGTCTTCCTCTCCTTCACCGACCCTCCACCCTTCTCAGCATCATGTCTTTCTCCAAGGAATAGCCCCTCCTAGCAACATGCCTAAAATATATGAAGTGAAGCCTCATCATCTTTGCCTCCAAAGAGCACTCCGGCTGCACTCTCTCCAAGACATATCTTTTTTTTTTTCTCTTGGCCATCCATAGAATGTTCAGTGCTCTTCTCCAACACCACAGCTCAAAGGCATCAATTCTTGTTCAGTCATCCTTATTCACTATCTATAGCAAGTAATCAGAAAGGCTATGGCCTACATCAGGCACACCTTACTTCTCAAACTGACATCATTACTCCTCAATAATTTGGAGAGGTTCCCAACTGCAGATTTTCCCAGTGCAGTATGTCTCCTTATTTCCTGATTGTGGGTACCAAGTGTGTTGAATGTGGATCCAACCAAGATGAAGCTGTTGACAGTTTCAATCTCTTCTCCATCCATCACGATCCTGGCTATGGAGCTAGTGGTAAGAATGCTTGTTTTCTTGACATTGAGAAGCAATCCCTACTGGAGGCTGCATTCCTTGATCTTCTGCAGCAAGAGCTTCAAGTCCTCCTCACTTTCAGCAAGCAAGGACGCATTTAGAATATGCAGCATATAATTTTCTTTGACAACAGTGATTGAATTAGGGAAGGGCAAGAGATAAAGCAATAGATAATTTTAGAACTTGGGTTGAATCAATAGAGGGGGGTGGGGAAACCTCCTAACATGGAGTTTGAAAGCATATTAAAGAAATAAAACCCTCCAGAACTGACAGGAAGGATAGTATAGCTCTGATAGTATAGTCTGTAGAAGATTCATGCTCCTAATCTAGAAGTCACACCTCTCTGGTGATTTGAATCCACCAACTATTCACCACAAGAGAGATGGGCAACCTCTCTTTGGATTTACAGCCCTAAAATCTGCTGTAGGGTCTGCAATGTGTTGATTCCTACTTGGCAGCAATGATTTGTATTGTTTGGCTTTTTGTGAGTTCCCCTGCCCCCCCCCCAAATGACAGATCTGACAGTGTCAGAAAGACAGCCAATCCTGAGAAGAACAGACTCAAGAGATGGGGAGTGATGGGCTAAATCCTTAAGCCTTGAGTCCTTGGATGTGGACATGCTGAAAGTCAATGCCACTTCCAGACTTTTGTGTTCAAAAGGACATCTCATACACTGGTTGGAAAACGGACTTTAGAGAGCTATCCAATTGAAATCTTATCTCTGTTCCCTTAGATGTGTGAATACAGTGCCTGGACACGTCTACTACAGAAGAGATACAACAATATTAGGCAAATCATGAGGCTGTAAAGGTTTACCAGTTGATAGTTCATTCATAGGGTCACTATGAGTCATCTATGACTCGACTGCACCTTACAAAAACAGCAACAACAGGTGTTAAGTACTTAAAGTAATGCCTAACATTTAGCATGTGCTCCATGCATGTTAGCTGTGGGTGAAGCGAATCCCCTAACCACTGTTAAGCACATTGGTTTGACCTTTCTGCCTATTACATCTGTTGGTGTCTTAATAGACTCAAGAATAAAGAGTGGCTCTTTTCCGTGTTTTGTTTCTATCTAACGGAGATAATTAGCTGTAGAAATTACACCACGGGCCACTCGACAATTAAGGGACACAATCTTCCATGGTTTCTCATTTCTTACTGGACAAATAACCTAGGTCTTTATATTAACATTTTAGATTTGCCAAATAACTGGTCCCCATTTAGGTTTACTTTTTTGTCAGTAGGAATTTAGCATGCTGAATTCAAGTTAAAATATTTCACTTGTAACTAGACAATCCTTGTAGCAAATTGTCACATCTGTGCCTGCTAAGTGCATCTGTACACTGCTGAATATCAGGGTTCTTTATATAAGCCATTCCACGGCATAATCCTAGTGGGCTAGAGATCATCTTCTCTTGTACCACCTCATCTCTTACAAACCTTTTTATTTTTGTAGATGCAGAATTGAAAACACATACATCAACCATGTTCCTTTCAGTCAGTGGGAGAGCTATTACAGGCTATAAGGACATTTCTAGATGAAGGCTATTATTAGGTTTCCTTTCCGACCACATAATCTAATTACATGCATATAGGACAGTCTTCCAAATGATGTTGTTTTAAAAACATCTTCATGAATGAAAGCCTTAACATATTTAAATGCTATTTTTTTTCCTTTCTTGTAACTTTGCTCTTACTCTTTCAGGAAAATTTTGTTCTTTCTCCAAAGGTGACACTTTTTAAAGCTATTTTCACAGAGTCAGAGAATTTTAGATCAAGAAGCTCTCTCACAGTTCTTCTACTGAAGTGTTTCACAAAGTCTGTTATGCTAAGCACGAGTATCGTTGGATTTTAACAGATAATAAGCCTTTGGGGAAAGGTTTGGACTCACGTTAAATGGAACAGCTTTCTGGTTTTCAGGATCCCTTGGTGACTTGTATTTAACTTGAACATTATCACTCTCTGGACAAGGACCACAGGGCAGTCAAGTTTACCTAGCTAGTTCTTTTAAAAATAGATTTGATTCCAATTTTCATGTAATATCTTGAGTGACATTTTATCATATGTAATATATATGAAGAGATACTATTGTGACACTAAGCTCCTCATTTAAAAGACTAGACACATACACACACACACACACACACACACACAAAGAAACAGATAAAATGGTACAAAGATTCACAGGAAGCCCATGACAGACGCAGGCCTGGACTGCTGGTTTCCAATGGTGTTATCAGCGGCCTTCGCGCCACTCACATGCCAGGCACATCGATCTTCTACCACAGAGACAACTAGATCCATACTAATACTAATATTACCTTGCTTTTATAGAGTATCTGTCCTCCAAAATGCTCAGAGCACTTTCATATGTATTGCCTCATTTATCTCACTTGAGTAGCTCTGAATGAGCTCCAAGTAAGTTAGGAGACGGAAGCCTGTCACTGCGTCTCCCATCTGGAAGGCCACATGCTCTTAACAGCAATGGTGACATTAAAGCCACTCCACTACCCCATCTGGTCATTCTTTAACATTATTGTAAATTTCCTTGAGTCTTTTTTCCCCCTTTCTTTTTTTTTTTTCACTGACCACAGGTCAGCCATGGTCTTTCAAGAGCTGATACAATGGCACTTGGATGATTAAAGAAAATTTGAGCATGAAAGTGCTCGTTTGTCTCTCATCCTTTGGCTGGGATGAACCTTTGTTCATTTCCAGTCTGAGCCGCCCTGGCTTTGACAAAAGACCGTGAAATAATATGCACCTTTACAGCAGAAGACTCCGCCCGAGCTGAGGCTCCTCTTTGAAGGTGCAGTGGCGGGGGCAATGAAGGTGCCCATTGGTCCCAACAACAAGCACTGCTTAGATTAAACAGTATCTTCATTTGTTGGGCTGGCTCCTATTTTTCCAGAAACAAGCTAAATTAATCACTGTATTCTATCTGCAAACCTCAACTGAAGCTGAGGAATAAGATGTGCTCATGTGGGAACACAGAGGCAGAGGAATAGGAAACCCGATTGTGGCTCAGAAGAAAAGTTTCCTTCCTTCTAGACTGACAGGCTGCCACTGGGGGCGACTGTCAGCAGTGATGCGTGGAATGGCAATGAACAATCAATGCAAAGTATCTCTCTCCTAACAGTCCCACGCTGGCTCTGCAAAAATCCTCCCTGATTTCAACTCACCAATTCTAAGGCTCCTTCGACGAACAAGACTTTTTCTCTTAATGTCCTTGACGGTAGATATAATATTTTTTAATTATTTTTTTTAGTCAGAGTTATGTTTTAATGATGGAAACTATTGATTTACTTTCAAGAAAAAGCCATGTACTATTTAGAGCACACACCTAGGAAGCAAATAATGCGTGGTTTTGGCCAAAACTCACTTTACTCAAATAGCCTATGTCCAACTGTGAGTATTACATGGGTAACTCTAATCTACCACTTCCTGATTTTTTTCCATCTGCTTTCTGGACAAGACCATCTCAGTGCTTAAATGTGTCTTACTTTTAAATGTTTACATCTTGGAAGACATGTATTCCATTGCTGATCAATTGAAAGAATAGTAATTTATTCAGATAAGCAAGAAAACCAGTTCTGCTGGACATACTGAGGTGACAGTCATCTCCTTCACGGCCATTCCTGAGAGACTGTCAGAGGATTTGAACAACATTCTGTGACTTTTTCCCTTTCCCACATACGGTACTTCAAATGTAGGAAATTCTAGTTTTACTGGAGCAAATGCCGAGGCAAACTGAAAGCAAGAGGCACATAAATGGATAAAAACACAGATATATAAAATTCTGGATAGAAATAAATAAATATATAAAATGCCAGTGTCGTTAAGTTCTTTATTACTTGAAAATAACAACTGCTGACATGGATGTAGGTCGGTCTTCGGAGTTACTAATGTGTGTTACTTCCTTCAATGAGCTGAGTTTTAAATCCATCTTTCCCTCAGACAGAGTGATGGACAAAGAGACTATGACCCGGAGAAGCCATGGCAGTCTGCCCCTGTGTTGTGCGTGCCACCGCTCACTGGTGTTGGTTTAAGATAAAATGCTCGAAACGTGTGTACGGAAAGGAAAAATGCCAAGGGACATACAAATTCAATCACAGTTTCTCATTTTCTTTCTACAACCCAAAGGCTTTATTGCAGTCCTGTCATCTTTAAATCTAAACAATCTTCTTTTTACAAGTATACACATCTCGCCTGCTCGCAGACTGAAGCATGCAGACAATGAATAATGGCTGGCCACACATCACAATGGCAGCAAGACTGAAAAGCCAGTTTGAGCTACTAAATCATCTTGACCTCCACTAGGTGGCACTCCATATTAACACAGTTTTCAGTGTCTCTGGAAAGACATCCAGGGGACTTCAGGAGGTGAGGGTCTCTAACCTTCTTGCCCTTCCAGTCTTTGCAAAGGTGTCTGTCTTTGAGGAAATGTGGGAAATTGGCTGGGCCTCAAAACCCAAAATTAGTTTCATAATTTCCATTCCAAGGAAAAAAAACCCCAAACAATAAAAACCCCAAAGGTTGAATGCCATCTTTCTGCTTTATCCATTATTTCCTAATAAAGCAACTCCTAACAATAAATGATATTAAAAAAAAAACCTCTTAGTAGAAATCAAAGACATGACACTTGAAACCTTCACTATGAAAAAGCCAATGTGACTCTGTACAATTTTATGAGTTTTAAGATAGACGATGGATGGATGACTTGGGAGAGGATTAAAGACACCAAAGACTTAAGAAAGGTAAAGTAGATAAAACAATGTGTGAAAACAGAAGGCAGGAAAATGAAGTTGATAAAGAAAGGCAGGGGATAAGAAGAAGCAAACAGCAGCGAGGGCCTGAAAGAGCCCTCTGGGAACAGGATGGAAGCAGGAATGGGGACTCTTGTCAAAGCAACACTGAAATGCAGAATGTGATTCCGGCCGTACCTTGGGCAGGGCATACTTGGGCAGCTTCATCTGGGCAAACGCATTTCTGCGATAGGACACGTAGTAGTGGGGCCGTCCGCCTGATGTCAGCTGCAACACAAACAGAGAGGTTATGAAAGGTGCTAATCACAGTTACAGGTCACCTGAATGGAAGGAGCAGCTGTCAGTACACAGGACACCACGGGAATGACAATGGTGGATGCGTGTAAGGGATTGGCATTCTGTTCCCAAACAAGTTATACAGGACACGCAAGTTGCTCAGAGGCCCAGTCTGAGCTTAAACACACTGGATAAAAATACAATCCTTGATCTGTCATCCTGGCTTAGAAATCAGCAAATATTTTTATCTATCTATCTATCTATCTATCTATCTATCTATCTATCTATCGACTGAAACTGAGGAGGACCTTAAGTGCTTGCAGCAGAGGGTCAGGGACTGCCGCCTTCAATGTGGATTGAAGCTCAATATCAAGAAAACAAAGATTCTCACCAGTGGGCTAACTGGCATCATTGTGACGGATGGTGAAGAGATTGAGTTTGTAAACAGTTTTAGTTTGCTTGGCTCCACAGTCAGCACTCTTGACACCAGTAGTTACGAAATTAAAAGACATATTACATTGGAAAAGCCTGCTGCCAGAGACCTCACCAAAGCACTGAAAAGCAATGATGTCAGTCTGGAGACTAAAGTGCACCTCACGGTCTTTGCAATCACTTGCTATGCAACAGAGAACTGGATAATGACTAGGGAAGACAGAAGGAGAATTGATGCCTTTGAGCTGTGGTGCTGAAGAAGAGTTTTGAATATACCATGGATGCTAAGAAAACAAACAGGTTTGTTCTGGAGAGGGTAAAAAGAGGCTACTCCTTGGAGACAAGGATTCTGAAGCTTTTTCTGACATACCTTGGTTATGTTGCAAGGAAGGTCCAGTGCTTGGAGAGGGAGGTCATTGCTTGGGAGGGTGGAGTGATAGCACAGGAGAGGAAGACCTTCAATGAGATGGACTGATTCAGTAATGGGATAATGGGGTAATGGGGGTAGGTGTGTCAGAGAAAATGAGATTGGCACAGGACAGAGCAGGGTTTAGAACTATTGTACATAGGGTCGCTATGAGTCATAGGTGACTCAACGGCACATAACAAAAATAACAATAAGAATGTCTATTGATCTTCAGCGCTCTTCTCCAACACCACAGTTCAAAGGCATCAATGCTTCTTCTGTCATCTTTGGCCACTGCCCAGCTAGCAAGTAACTGAAAAGACTACGTGCACCTTAGTCCTCAAACTGAAATAATTATTCCTCAATAATTTTGAGAGGTTCTCAATTGCTCACTTTCCCAGTGTAGTACATCTGATCTCCTGACTGATGGTATCAAGTGCACCGATTATGAATCCAAGTAAGAAGAGGTCATTGACTCAATCCTTTCTCTGTCCCTCATGATGCTGCCTATTGGCTCAGCTGGAGAGGATTTTTGTTGTCTTGATAGTGTTAAAGACAGATATGTCTCGGAGAAGGTGGCGCCAGAGTGCTCCCTGGAGGCAAAAATGACGAAGCTTCGTCTCACATATTTTGTTGCTAGAAGAGGTTATTCCTTGGAGACAGAAATCAGGATTAGAAAGGTGGAGCGTTGGAAAAGGAGGAAGACCCTTAACCATCTAGGTTGACACAGTGACTACAGCAATGGGCTTGAGTGTGTCAGAGGTTGGGAGAATGGCACAGGATAGGGCAATGTTCAGATTGGTAGTTCATAGGGTCACTATGAACTGAACTTGACATATTTAACAATAACATTTACCTATAAATAGGGTTTCCAGAGAGAGGATGAAAGACACCCAAGTGTTGAGGACTCTCCTTCATAGGGTCCCTACGAGTCATCTGTGACTCGACTATACTTAACAACAATAGCATCAACATAGAGAGAGATCAGCTGGCCTAGTGGACAGAAAGCAATGCTACCAAGCCAAAACAAAGGTGGGTGACTTTTAATCCTCAGCCCTTGGGCCTGTCTTTCATTGTTTTAGTTCAGACATTCCTCTAGGTCGCATAGCCCTGGTGTATAAGTTGCCGTACCATGGTCACTTGTGGTTGCTGTGAGGCTGAACACTGTGACACTGATGTGTCAGATGCATTAATGGTTAGTTACCCAATGCGGACTGAGAGTGGGGTGGAGCTCCCCGATTAAAACAAGCTCAGAAGCAGGAGTGGCATCCACTTCTGTAATAGCCTGCCTCCGGGAAAGCCTATGAACCTGGAGAGAGGATGAAATACAAGCGTTGAGGTCTCTCCTTCATAGGCTCGTTATGAGTTGCCTGCGACTCGACGGAACTTAACAACAATCTATAAATAATCCAAGTATATTGACTTGATATCCATCAGAATATCAGCTATGCTGCTACGTCTATCACCATACAATGATTTCCTTGTACTATACAGCAGGGCCAGGTTGAATAGTGGCTGTTCCAGAGCCATGCATCTGTGGCCACTGAATGCCAGCCTCCCGTTGTCATGGTGATGCCTCTGGACATGCTACTGACACAGCAGGACCGAAAGCCACGCCATGGCTACCATCTACCAGGTAGCCCCGATCTGAACCTCCAAGAAATAAAATGTGAGCTTCTACCTCCACTTTTGTCCAGGATGTAACTCAGTAAGTATCGGAGGTGTTACCATTTCAACAGCACTTGCTAATCTGATTCTGAAGTTTTCGGCAAACTCATTTCCATGGGAAAAATGTTTAGCATACATATGTATGTATATACATTTATGTCTGTGTACATGGGTAAACATGTGAATGTACAAGTGTGTTCACTGTGTATCCCTATAAGTGTGCATATGTGCTTGTGAATATATGCATGCATCTGTGTGTGACATATGCATGTATTTCATTGTTGTTGTGACATGACCTCGAGTCAACAGCGACTCATACCAACTCTATGAACAGGCTCTGAACCCTGTCCTAACCTGCCAACCTCACCATCTCTGACACCCTTGAGCCCACTGTTTCAGTCACTGTGTCGAGGGTCTTCCTCCCTTAACATTGGCCCTCCAATGTTCCAAGCATGATGTCCACGTTTATGTATGTTTATGTGCAAGTGTATATGTATATGTTTGTGTGTGTACAATCTGTAATGAATCATGTAAAAAAAAGTGCATAAGTAGATGTTGATCTGTTTTTAAAAAACTACTTTCTTTAGCATAAGATTAAATATTCTAAATTATTCTCTCCTGTCCAAATAAATATGGTAATGTTCCAAAGGTAGTGAAATTACATATATCAGCTGTTTAGGAATTGCACCTTTGTTATCTTTAACACAGAAAGCAATAAACGAATTCGTTAATTGCACTGTCCAAACAAGTCTAAAAATTCTCCTTAAATACTGAAGAGAGGCAAAGCAGACAGCTCCAGCTTCCTCCTGGGGAAGACAGGAAAACCCAACTTCTCAAAATGCTTTCCACTCTCTTTGGAGGTGACAAGGGCTGGCTGAATACATCTCATTTAAATTCCTTTTATCCTGATCACACTCCACGCATGACTATTAAGGCTTATTACTCTCCATCTCCCCTCTCTGCCTAGACACCTTCATCTAGTCACATCATAGCTTCCTGTCCCACCCCTGCCTGCTTCTCTGTGTTTTCAGGTGGGTAGGTGAAGGCGGGTTCTGATTGATTGGCCTTCTGATAAGACAAGATCTAATCAGTCCTGTTCATGACTCATTGCAGGTGAGAGAGAGGAATGGACCTTGGGGTCCTACCAGAGACAACCTTAGTACTCTCCCATGCACTGACTCTGACTCCATGCCAATCAGGTCCTCTAGACCCCATCCAAAGGAACTAATTAACTTTCTGCTGGTTCAGAAGCTCCCTTATGCAGCTATGGGTTTTTTTTCTGTTAAAAAAACTACATTGGGGGGTTCTTTCTTTCTCTCTCTCTCCCCCTACCCTGTCTTTCCTTCCCGCCCCACCTCTTCTCTTGTTTATTTGTTTTTACTCCTTAGGGGTCATAAACAGGCTGAAAGGGTTGCAACCAGGGCAGACACAGGGAGAAATGTCTTTAAGAGGATCAACAGAAGTGGATGCTGCACACCTGGACAAACACGTAATCATCCTGGACAATCAAGGAGTCTGGGTCAATGTAGCCTGGGAAAGGTTTATTCCGGTTGGCCTCTGTGCAGTTCTGCATCCGGCAAGTTAGGTACTGGGAATCTGAGAAGAAAAACAAAATGAGGGTCAAGGGTGAGAAGCACAGAACACTGGAGTAAGAGCTGCCAATTTTTCTTTTGCGGTCTTCCTTGCTTTCTTTGAGGTCCAACCTGAGTCTCACATTGTCTGTTAAATATATTATTACTGTTTTCATGGTCATCGCTTACATCATTTTTATTTGACCCCTTTGCTCCCGTCACCACACCCATCCCCTCTTCCACTGTCTTCACCAGCTCTTGCTGGGTTTGATCTTTCTTTATGGAACTACATTATATCAAGCAGGCTGCCTGTTACTTACTTAGTCTGGCATTATCTCCCTCCCCTTAAAACTTCCCTTTTGCCTCATATCATTGCGAACATATTCAAACTCTCCTGCCTCTAATTCACCTGTCAGTTACTTCACTTCTGTGCTAATCTCTTTTGCCACCAGGACTATTTTATGACCAATAAATTAGTCAAGGTTTCTACCACTTTACAGAATTGTCATTCGTTTTTCCCTATGCAACAATGAATGAATGTAAATCCAAAATCTCCATAAACATTCCTTAAAATTAAGAAAATAAAATACAAAAACTAATTCATGATCTATAATGAAATGAATTACAAGTTTTAGATCTCTGGCCCTGACCAGATTGAAACAAACAAACAAAAAAAGAAATAAAAAATACTTCTCTCGAGGTACTAGATTTTGACTCATGGGCAGCCTCTTCCTGTTAAGATTTACGGCCTTACAAACCAGATGGACCCTCACTATGAGGTGGAATGGACCCCCTGGCAGTGTTTTGGGTCTGAATGCTTTGTTCTGTTTAACCTAATTCCTACTTAGCATCTTCTATATCACAGCTTCTGCTTATTCCCTTCCTGGAATCTGTAAGGATCTCAAGTGACCTTGGCTGCTGTTTATTTCTGCTCTGCGCCACCACTACCACTAGTAGGATGCAACCTCAAAGGCTGAGGACAGAGACCCCTTTGTTTTGTTCACTGTGGTGACGACTCTAGGTTCTAATGCAGATCCTGCCACACAACTACATAGTAAAAAAAAATAAAAAATCAATAAATGCTTGGTAGAACATGCCTTTCAAATAAAGTATGTCTCATAAAAAAAAAAAAAAAAAGACAAACACCAGCACTGGCTGAAAATCACCTGTGACTTCATCCATAGCCACTGGTGAGAGTCAGCACCCAGAGCCATCAGGGGCTTTAAGCTCGTTGCCCACTGCTGTGGTGTGGACAGCTGAAA
>NW_006399756.1:23715053-23724708 GCF_000299155.1 Elephantulus edwardii | reverse complement strand
TATGGCTGACTCTGAGAAGAATGGAAATCCCAGAACATTTGATTTGCTAATGCAAATCCTATACTTGGACCAAGAGGCAGTCATCAGAACAGAGCAGGGAGACACTGGATGGTTCAAAATCAAGAAAGGGGTCCGTCAGGGATGTATTTAGTCACCATACCTTTCCAATCTGTATGCAGAAAAGATCATCTGAGACACTGGGCTGTATGAGGAGGCATGTGGCATCAGGATTGCTGGAAGAATTGTCAACAACCTGTGTTATGCAGATGACACAATCCTGCTCACTGAAACTGAGGAGGACCTGAAGTGCTTGTTGCAGAAGGTCAAGGACTGCAGTCTTCAATACAGATTGAAGCTCAATATCAAAAAAACAAAGATTCTCACCACTGGGCCAATTGGCAGCATCAGTATGGATGGTGAAAAGATTGAGACAGTTAACAGTTTTAGTTTGCTTGGTCAACACTCTTGGTAACAGCAGCCAGGAAATCAGGAGACAAATTGCATTGGGAAAGTCAGCTGTGAGGGACCTCTCAAGAGTACTGAAGTGCAACAACGTCAGGCTGGAGACTAAGGTGCACCTGATCCAGGCTATAGTCTTTGCAATTACATGCTATGCATCGGAGAGTTGGACAGTGACTAGGGATGATAGAAAGATACTAGATGCCTTTGAGCTTTGGTGCTGGAGAAGAGTGTTGAATATACATACCATGGACTGCTAGGAGAACAAACAGGTTTGTCCTGGAGAAGGTGAAGCCAGGATGCTCCCTGAAGTCCAGGATTCTGAAGCTTTGCCTGACATACTTTGGGCATGTTGCAAGGAGGGACAGGTCCTTGGAAAAGGACATCATATTTGGGAGAGTGGAGGGACAGCGCAGGAGAGGAAGACCCTCAAAGGGATGGATTGATTCTGTGATTGGAGTGGTGGGAATGAGTGTGTTTGAGACAGTGAGGTTGGCACAGGATAGAACGGTGTTTAGGGCTCTTGTACATAGGCTCACTATGAGTCCCAGGTGACTGGGTGGCACATAACAACAACAACAACTTTCCCTGGAGGCACCTGAGGCAAACTGCGTCCCACCAAGACCATCATTTAGGGGCGGCATGTGCACTTGCTCTACCTGAAAAATGAGAAGAAAACAAGCTAAGGTAGCTGCTGACTCAGGCGACTGGTGGAAGGGAGCTTTACCACAACCTTCCTTTAGCTCTGTGCCCACGGTGGGGATATGACTCCCTTCCAATTACTTTAACCCATAAAGTCATAGTGAAACCATTGTCCAAAGCAAAACCCTCCTTTACCCTCTGCCATCTCCTGCAAATTTTCCTATACCCATTAATGCACATCTCAAGACTTCCTCAAAGACAACTTCTAGGATATGTTTAAATAGCATGTTGTTGTTGTTAAGTAGTGTCGAGTCGAGTATGGGTCATGGTGACCTTAGGAACAGGTCCAAGACATGTCCTTTTGCATATAATCCTCATTGACTCTGATCTATTTGACCTCATTGCAGCAGACACTGTACCTGCCAGACTGTCTTGTTGAGGGTCTTCCCTGCTTCACTGACCCTCCCGCTTTCGGATCATGATGCCCTTTCCCAAGGACTAGCCTCTCTGGCAGCACAGCTCCTCACACTAGGAGCAAACATGGCCACCGCGTGGAGACAAAGGATTACCATCTTCGCCTCTGAGGAGAACCCTGGCTACACTTTCTCTAAGACATATGTGTTTGTTCTCTTGGCAATGCATGGGACATTCAGCACTCTTCTCCCACACCGCAACTCAGAGGCACTGATCCTAAACATCATAGGCAGACGCAAAAACTCATTCTTAAACGTTGTATACACTGCAATCACAGAGGTGTGCGGTTCAAATCCACCAGATGCGCTACTGGAGAAGGAGGGACAATCTCCTCCTGTACCAGTTAGATTTGATTTGATGGTACTCACACTAATAATAATAATAATAATAAAGTTGTTTAAGTCACAAGGTAATGGTTCATATAAAAAGAACATGAGCACAATGGAATACTATGCAGCACAGGGGAGCCATGACTTTGTAAATTATTACCTAACTTGGGAGGGACTGGAGAGCATTATACTGAGTGCATTAACTCAGTCCCATAAGGATAAATATCATATACGACCGTAATTGTAGAATGAATATAAGGGTCCAGGAGGGGTGGGAGAGGCTGGAAGCAGAAGGATGTGGATATACAGGAGGAAGAGGAGATTAATATCTGGGTTGTACATTTTGATGGGTGGGGAAGTGAGAGAAACGGAAATAATTTGTTCAAATTTGTATTGGAATTTTGTAAATAATGAAAAGAAAAAAATCAGCATGGGGAGGGGGAAGGGAGGGAGAGGGGGCAAAATGTGCAACAATGAATGAATGAAAATCTAACTTTTCTGTAAACTTCTGTTAAAAAGACAATTAAAATAAAATATTTTTTTTTAAAAAAAGAACATGGAGGCAGTCTTGGAGGTGACTCGCTGTCTCCCAGATCTGTGTAATAAAGTGCATTTATGGATATTGCAAAAAAAAAAAAAAAGACCATGAGCAATGATACGTTCAGAGAGTATAGTGTCCACCCACCTTGTGTCCAGGAGTACAAAAAACCAGCCTTTAGTTCTGCTCTAGCAGGCTCGGTTAATTGGTTTTTAGCTGATTTGGGTTTTCAGAAAGAAAAACCTGAGGTCAGAGAAACAACAGGAGCTTTGCAATTACAAAGACAGGGTTTGAAGTCACGTGTTATCACTAATCTGTTGCTTGACTCAAAAGAAACAATTTAGTTCTCTTTCACTTTGTTTCCTCGTTCTTGTAGAGCTGACACTTTGGAGACTCACAGAATCTTGTCATACTACAGACATGACTGTAGTTTCATATCTGTTTTGAGGCTCTAAAATATGACACATATTTGTTTCCTATCTATTTTTGAAACGCTAAAACACTTAAGAAAATGTCAATTGCTATTGTCCTTAATGATGATAACCCCCACCCCCTTTTTTATTGCTACCATTCAGCTTGGGTTACAAAGTAGATCCTTGAAGAGAAGGCAAAAATTGGAGTTCTCCAATTATGTTTCAGCAACAGGTACAACTGAAAGCTGACTCTACACCCGATCCTCCTTACTGCTTCACTAAAAGAGTCAACATAGGATTTGCTTGTTCACCTTTCTTTTATGTGACTAAGATGTCCTCATATCTAGGGATTAACCCTGTGGAATCTCAGACCTCACATGATCTTCACAGTCCTCTGCTCATTCTTTGGTTTAAGAGAGGACATATCAGTCAACTTCTGGAAATAAGACTTGAGGAAAGGGCTTTTCAGGGGCTTTGGGGCTTTAAAGGAAGCTCTGGTGGTCCGAAAGTAAGAAGTTGTGTTGCCAACTCAAAGACAGGAGGTTCAAATCCACCAGATATTCAGAGGGAAAATGATGAACCACCTCTTTCTGTATGATATATAGCTTCTGAAAACCTACTATGCGTCAGTTCTGACTCAGTGGCACATAACAACAATAAAGGCTTCAAAAAACCCAATATAGAATATCCTTTTCTTCCTCTACTATCACTCTCAGTGTGAAGCCTTGGAGCTGCTGCAACCTCTTGTTATATGAAGAATCCCATCTTATAGTCAAGTTGACATAATGAATATAACAAAGTGATGGAAAAACCCTTGCTCCCTGATGATACTATTCAACTACTTCTTGTATTGAGCCTAGTGCTGCCCTACCTCTGTGCTTCTTGCTATGTGAGATAATGAACAAAAACAAGTGTCAAACTAAATTGAGTCAAAGTTCTTGACGGGGAGGCCTTAGGCTTCAAATTACAAATACAATTTCCAATTAAAATCGTGAGGTCTGACGCCTAGTAAAGACTTCCTGGTAGATACACAGTGCCTTTATCCTACTGAAGCCTTTTGTTTGTAATAATGTCTAACAATTTGCTTTGTTACAATTTCTTCTCAAAGGGGCCCAAACAGGTGTACTAGGAAATATAAAGACATATATTTATAATTCAGCTATATAAAAATTATTCATTTAAACTGATTTTGAAAAGAAATGGAAAACAAACATGAGTTGAGAATCTATGTTCCAGGATTCAGAGCCAGAATTCATGGAATGAGCAGTTAAGAGATCAAATGACATACAGCAATGGGCGGATTCACTTCCAAGGACCCTTTTAAAATGCTAAAAATCAAGGATGACACTTTAAAGACTAAGGAGTGCCCCAACCAAGGCACACAACTTGCAATTGCCTCATCTGCATTGGACAATGACTCCTAGGGTTTTCACTGGCTGATGCTAATTAATTAAAAATAGTGTACCAATGTTATTTTCCAAATTTGGCAAAGGTAGCATGATTATGTAGGAAGTTAGCATCAGGGGACGCTGAGTAAAGGGAAATGCAGTCAAAAGTATTTTGGGTAACTTCTTCGTATCCCTAAAATAATTGCAAAAGTCTAAGTTTTTGTAAAAAAGTGGGTTACCAAAATACGTGTGTGATGGACTCAATTTTGTGCAAGTTATATTTAGAGGTGTCTATATACGCATGTTTGCACAGGAAAATAATGAATAAAAGATACAGTGGAGATGTCAACAACAGTTAAAGGAAGTGATGTGGAAGGGAGACAACTAGTGTATGAATCCCTGGACCAGCGCTTTCAGGCTGGGTGAGTTGGGAACAGTCATGGAGAGCTACTGTCCCTAATACTTTGCTTGAATCACCACCCTCCACTCACCACACCGCAACATCCCCAAAATCCATCATTTGTGCAATGAGCCAATCTTTGGGTGAAGGATTACAAAATGTACAACTGGGTGGCAAAGGCCATGAGAAGGCTATGAAGCTAACGTTGGCTCAATGTGAAATTTGCAAGGTGAAGGGGAAGTGACCATTTGGGGCTGCCTGCCTCTGGTAGAGCGTCTCTGGTTTGTTCCTCTTCTCCTCCTAGTGGAAACCGAGAGAAATTGGCCACACTTCATAATGAGGGACCAATCACTCTTATTCCCCTTGGGGCTTGCAGTAATCACATTAAGTATGATGAACTCTTTCCATATTCAATTTTGGTGAGTGTATGATGTGATTCCATAGGAAGTGTCTTGCAATTTGGCATTAATTAACGTCAATTAATGTATGCAACTGCTAGGCTTTAGAATTAATTTCATTACGTTTCCTACACAGATGTTTTCCTTGCCATAGGTAATTAGGACACTGTGCTTCTGTTTTCAAGCCTTCTGACGCTTTGCAACAGCTGCTGCTTGGAATAACACAAGTCCCATCTCCCTAAATCTGTGCTTATCAGGAGGAGGAGAGCTGCCTTTCCAGGTCAGGCATGGAGCAGAGGAAGAGGAATATAAAAACGCAGGCTCAAAGCTCATCAATCAACCTCTCTAAACTCTAAAACAGGGATAAATGGTGTCTATCTTGCCAGTCAGCGGTTGTGTTGACTGAAGACCTTTGTCACGAATGTGGTGTTGTTGTGGAAGCAGGGGTGGCATCCACTTCCTAAACATGCCTCTGGAAACTCCATGAACTCTGAGAAATGACGATAGTTGCAGGAAGGCTTCATGGGGTTGTTATAAGTCATGTTCGACTCGATAGCAATCCACAACAAGGTCTTGCCAAGCAGGGGTGGTGTTGACTGAAGACCTTCACCATGAATGAGTCCAGGATTGTGCTTGCTCAATCTGTACAGTGTAGCTGTCGTGGTCATCGAGGCACCACAGACTATTTCATTGGCAGTGCTTCCCACTGTTGTCTCAAAGTATCCAACTGTAAACTACTACAGATATTTCTGAGACATTTGTCTTTTCTTTCAAATTTTGATCTGCACTCAAGCGAAAGAAGAAAAAGAATTTTTAAAATATCAGGGGAGATCTTTTCCCTGTGCAACTGAGTGAGAGTTGCGAAACTCCATGCAGGCTTGGGGAGGCAGTGCCCAGGATAGCAGACCTGGAAAGCCACTAGATAGTCCCTGGGCAGTACACTGGTTACGTTCTGGTGGTCTAATGGTAAGAAGTTGTGCTGCCAACCCTAAGGCATGTAGTTCAAATCCACGATCTACTTCATGGGAGAAAGATGGGCCTTCTCCTCTAGTGTGATTTACTGCCTCTGAAAACCTGCTGGTGGGTCAGTTGTGAGTCAGTTCTGACTCGATGGTACATACACAACAGCACCTCGAAGCCGGACAGTTTGAGGACACTCAGAAGAATCTCAGAAGAAAGCCCTGGCAATCTAGTTCAGATTTCTGCTCCCAGCTTTTGAAAATCCCATGAAGCACAGTTCTATCCTGAAACACACGTGGTCGTCATGGGTCAGAACTGACTCACGACAATCAGCTTGTGTTTTGGTAGCAGAGACATGGAAGTGACCTTCCCAGCCAGCACCCAGGACCAGCCAGCCTTTAAAAACACGACCTTGAAGGTGACTTTTCTTTTTGTCAGGATAATGTCCTAGGTCCCAACTCTCCCTTAAACATACTGTGTGGCTCCGAGACCTTAATTTGTTCTCCTCTTCATATTTTTTTTTTTTTAAGGACGGCTATTAAACTTCCATTGAATCAGAACCAACTCAGAGCCGACCCTCTGGTGGGTTTTCACTGACTGTAAATCACACGGGAAGAGACTCTATATCTTTTTCCCTCTGAGCAGCAGATGAATCCCAATTGCTGCCTTTGTGTTGGCAGTGAGCCTCCTTACCCACCAGAAGATACTAAAAACTAGAATTGTTACCATGTTCAAAGGCTACAAATTAGACTATTGCTTTAAAGATCCAACAGGTCTTTCCCATACATTATCTGTCGGGGCCCATTTCCCTCTGTTGTCACAACACGGCAAGGCTCAGCTACGTGCTGGGCACGTTAAGTGTGTGTCCTCGGGGCTTCTAAACATCAATAGCTGATACCCTGTGATCATTTCGATGGTTCCCTTGGTCTGAACTGCCGTCTCTGTCGCTTTTCTTATTCCCCACTGTAAATACGCCGTGAACACTCCTCGGTGGAGCCTCTCCTGAGGTTCGCTCAGAACTCTCCCTTCAGTATCTCTACTGAAAGAAACAGCAGCAGAAGTACCAGGCCCATTGTTTGTGGGGTGTGGACCCTGCTGGGAGAGGGTGTGACATCAAAATGATGGTCTATAAAAAAAGTGTGTACAATGTGTCAGCAGAAACTGACAACTTTTTTCCTGTCTAAAAATAGCTTTGTAGTTACTTACAACAACAAAATCTTTCTCAAAGTCCAACTTACCTGTATCAATACAACTAAAAGGCTGATGTTGTGGTTAAATGCTGCCGAGTCAAGTATGACTTATAGTAACCCTGTGAACAACAGATCAGAACTCTGTCCTACCCTGCACCCATTCTTATCATCCTTGACACATTTTAGTCCATCCCCACAGACACTACATCAATCCATCTCTTTACGGCTGATGTTGTATTGTTAGATGCCACTGAGTTGAGTATGATCCGTAGCAGCCCTATGAATAACAGATCTGAACCCTGTCCTATCCTGTGCCAACTTCACACTCTCTGACACACTCAAGCCCATTGCTGCAGTCACTGCGTCAATCCACTTGGTCCAGCATTATCTTCTCTTTCAATGTCCCTCCACCTTTCCAAGCGTGATGTCCGTCTCCACCTATACAAGGAATAACCTCACCTACCAACACCCACAACGTATGTGAGATGAAGCTTCATCATCTTTATCTCCAAGGCTACTCTGGCCTCACTTTCTCCGAGACTTATTCGTTTGTTCTTTTGGCAGTCCAAGGGCTGGCTGTTCAGTACTCTTCTCCAATACACAACTCAAAGGTATCAGTCAAAGTCTACGCTAATTTACTTTTGACTCTTCTAACATCATTTGGCTACAGCTGCTATTATTACCCAATTATGGTGCTGCTTCAAATCCATTGGTTTTGTTCGCACGTGCTAAGCCCACATACCCTGTTGTTTTCATTGCAGCTGATGTTTTTATAGTTGCTGATTTTGTAAAATTTTTTATTATTTTAATTACAATACTGCGATCATTATTTTGAACCTGTGTCAATTACTTTTGAGAATAAAGTAGCAGGGAAGAAGCAGAAAAATTTTTTTAAAAAGTGACAAATAATGCTTTGATTATATAAATAGTATTGATTTGTAAAATCTCTCTACACTGAATTACCATATTAGTTTATAGCATTATTTTGTAACCAAACACAGAGCCTTTGATCCACCCAGATACTCTTCCTGTGACTCTATTTACTCTGTTTCACAGACTGTGGATTTGTTAATCACTCTCCCCCCTCTCTCACAACATGCTATGTACTCTTGAGAATAAAGACCATTTTAAGGAGCCCTGGGTGAGAACTGCATTATGTCTTGAGCTGAAAACTCTACCCACCTGTAGGAGAATCATGGGCAATCTCCCCTCAGAGAGATTTCTACCTGATGAGTAGCAGGCAACTAGATAGCAGAGGATGCTCGTTTGGGTATTTTCTCACAGGGAAACAACTTTATTGAGGTATGTTTCATGGAGGAGTTGAGAAAAGCTGGGGAAGTGACTGGATTGGTGACATGGAGAAGCCATCCCTCCAAAAAGAAGGAACACTGGTCACAGATGCAGACAAATGAGAGGAGATGAGATACATGTTGAAAAGATAAGTTGTCTGCTTTGTAGGAAAACCCCACTAGAAACTCAGTCATAGGCTAGGAAAAGACACCAAGTTCTCCAGAAGGTCACACCCAGAGATAAGCTGAGCAGCACACTGTTGTTGCTGTTGTTATGTACCACTGATTCGGAACGACTGACCGCTGACTCTCCAGTGGATATTCCCAGGCAGTGAATTGTGTGGGAACTGACTGCCCAACTTTCTTCCCTGGAGCAGCTGGTGGAACTGAACTCTGTTCTTTTCAGTTGACAGTGCAATTCCTTACCACTAGGCCACATGCATTTCCACACTCATTTTACAATGACAAGGGCAGGGACGAGGAGGGAAAGGCACGAAAACCAAGAAGAAGAAGTGAAGAAAAGAAAGAAGAAGTGAAGAAAACAAAGGTGGAGAGAAGAAAGGATTACGAGAAATAAACAGTGAAGGAAAGAAGAAAAGAGAAAGGAGGACAGGAAAGAAGAAAGGAATTGAGTTAAAACATTTCATTCCCAGGGGTGGGGAATGCAAAATTCCTTCTCTCGATTTTTTTAGAGGGGAGCTGTTTATGTATACACACATATGTTTGAATACAGGACAGAAGAATAAGTCGTGGAAATGCCTCTCAACCAGAAGGATTCGTTCGTCCCATTATTTCACTTCCTAACCATTTTCACCAACCTCAGAACTGAGTATCCGAAATGGACTAGAGTCGATGTACAACCAGGCCTTATTCCAGCCCCTTCAAGTAAAACAGCTAAAGATAACACATTTGCTTGTCTCCTTCGTGAGTACATACTGGCCTTGCTGGGTTGTCGCAAACATGGCTTGAACTCCTGTCTTCATATACACCACGCATCTACCACACAGACACATGTTGTCTGTTGTTATTGTGCCATCGAGTCACTTGCAACTCATAGCAACCCTATGTACAACAGCCCTAAACTCTGCTCTGTCCTGTGCCAATCGCACTGTCTCAGACACTCCCACCCCAATTACCCCAGTCACTGAATCAATCCACCTCATAGAGGGCCTTCC
>NW_006399756.1:23687105-23714953 GCF_000299155.1 Elephantulus edwardii | reverse complement strand
TAGAGATTTCTACCTAATGAGTAGCAGTCAACTAGATAGCAGAGGATGTTCGTCTGGGTATTTTCTCACAGGGAAACAACTTTATTGAGGTATGTAAAGACATCTAAGGAAGGTTTCATGGAGGAGTTGAGAAAAGCTGGGGAAGTGACTGGATTGGTAACATGGAGAAGCCAGCCCTCCAAAAAGAAGGAACACTGGTCACAGATGTGACCAGTATGTTAGAGGAGCCTCAGAATCCTTGCCTCCAAGGAGCCGCCCAGTTTAACCCTTTCAGGATGAATCTGTTTTTCTAGCAGTCCATTGGACCCTCAATACTCTTCTCCAGCACCACAGCTCAAAGGCATCAATTCTCCTTCTGCCCTCCTTAGTCATTGTCCAGCTTTCTGATGCATAACAGTGATAGCAAAGACCATGGCCTGTATCAGACGCACCTTAGTCTCCAGAGAGACACCATTGCACAGACACATAGTTTTTCTAATTTCCAAAAGGATTCTGCTACATATCAAATGCTTTCTGACTGCAGGTCCTTCCTTGACTTGCACCCTCCCCCATCACTCTCTTTTCCTTACACTGCTTTGTTTTTCTCCCTACTACTGCCTGGCATGATAACATTTTCTTCTGTTCGCCTTTACCAGAATGCATGAGAGCAGGGGTTTTGTGACGGTGACATCCTTCACATTTAGAAGAGCACTTAGAATAATCTAGATGGCCAGTACTACATGCTAATTGATTAACAGATCTATAGTAAACTAGACCACATTTCACATCCTCTTTCTGTGAGAGACACTTACACTTTGTAAAGCTAATATTCCCCACCTTTGAAATGAGATAAAGAGTAACAATACCATCTCAAACAATAATTGTATGAAGTGCAGTGCCAGGCACACAGTAGGAAGAAAATGCATGTGATACTATTACTGTAGCTGGAGTGTCTAGAGGAACAGGGAAGACGCGTGTGTGCAAGTACACGGAGATTTTACTGTTGATAATTTTTTTTTAATAGGATTTGGCTTTGTTGGGAATCTTCCACACACCTGACAGTCTCCTCACATACACATTATGGGGATGCAAGTTTGTGGCCTCAGAAGAATCCTAAGAGCCCAATGGAAACACCGACCTTTATTGCAGACTTTAGGCCTGGGTGCGACATGTTGTTTTCTGTTTGTATGTGTGTGTGCATCTCTGTTTCCTCATCCTCAGGATGGGAGGAGATAAAGGCAGGGACCTCCTCCTGGAGGGGCAGACATGTCCACAGGCAGAGGAAGGGCCATGTCATGGCTGTAGAGAACCAAACTGAAAGCTGCCCAGCTGAGCCTGTTTTGTACCGTCTCCGTCAGGTTTTCTGTGGCTGTGTGTGGAGGCCTGTGTTATCTTATTTCATGCTTTTCTGCTTGGGTTTCAGGGCTGTCTTTAGGCTACTAAATCAGAGAACCGAGTTGAAACCATTAGTAGCTGAAGTCAAAAGACTTCTGCAGTGCGAAGAATAGGGGCCAGACAGGCATAGCTAGACAGAAACACACAGTGCTAGGTGTTACTGTCACATCTAGAATGTACTACTTGACTTAGG
This sequence comes from Elephantulus edwardii, assembly GCF_000299155.1. Classification (NCBI taxonomy): domain Eukaryota; kingdom Metazoa; phylum Chordata; class Mammalia; order Macroscelidea; family Macroscelididae; genus Elephantulus; species Elephantulus edwardii. The sequence continues at coordinate 23,713,386 of NW_006399756.1, read as the reverse complement.
GACAAGGGGGACAGAGATGGAACTGCATGTTGTCCAGGGTGTTGGGAAATGGTAGGGCGCTATCTGAATCTGAAGCTGGTTTGCTTTGGATCTTCCGAACCTCTTCCTAAGCTCTATCCTGTTGTTATTGTTGCTGTTGTGAACCATCGAGACGGAACCAACCCATAGCTGACCCTCTGGTGGGTTTTCAGAGTCAGGCAATTGCACAGGAGGAGACTGACCATCCTTCTGCAGAGCAGCTGGTTGATTGGAACCATATGCCTTTGGGATTGCAGTGCAGCTTCTTGCCACCAGGCCACCATCCCATTACTAAAGCATCTGAATGAGAGAGTGTGGATTAGTGCTTAGAAAGTCAGGGTTTGATAATGCTGATCATTGGGCTCAAACTTAAGCAAATAAACAAACAAACAAACAAAAAAACCCAACCAAAACCAAAAACCTCAAACTCACTCCCTTTACGTTGGTTTGAACTCATCACAACCCTCTGTGAGGTTTCTAAGACCATAACTCTTAACAAGAGGAGACTGCACATCATTCTCCCTCACGTGGACTCGAACCACCAAGGACTCAGTCTCTTGGTTAGCAGCACAACACTCTACAAACTGAGCTACCAGAGCACTCGTATTGTTGTGCTAGTACTGGGATTCTGGCTGGAGTTGGGGAGGGGAGTGTAATGCACTTTCCCAGATTTACATAATAAATCCTAAAGTGCTATTTTTATACGATTACATAAACATGTTTATACTTTTCGCAGGTTCGCTAAAGGGGAAATAAAAAAAGCCAAAGAAAAGAATCCAATATTTATTAAAGAAATGAAAATGAAAACAATGAAGATATGTCATGTTTTTTTAACAGACTGGTTATGCTAGAGAAATCTCTGATATGTCCTGTAGTGTGAAAACTTGCAAACATAGGCCTTCTCATAAAGCGAGGCTATGCAACCAATTTAGAAGGAAATACGACAATGACCATTGAAATCCATTGTGTACATATTCTCTAACCAAGTAATTTCACCGTTGAGGAGATGGATTGATTCAGTGACTGGGGTAATGGGGGTAGGTGTGCCAGAGACAGTAAGATTGGCACAGGATAGAGCAGGGTTTAGGACCGTTGTACACAGGGTCACTATGAGTAGCAGGTGACTTGACGGCACATAACAACAACAACTTCTCCCATAGCAGAATTTGTTGCTTTCACAATACACATAATATACTATCTTAGCCTTTGAGTGCTGCTGTAATAGAAATACTATGAGTATAAGGCTTAAGTGAACAGAACTGTATTTTCTCAAATTTGGAGGCTAGACGTTAAAACTCAGGGTGCTAACACTAGAGGCAGACTCCTGCTGTTGGCTCTGTGGAAATTCTTTATGTCATTTCAACTTCTCCTGACTTTCCAGTGGTCTTTGTGTGGTATAGCTTTCTCTCTTTAAGTGCCTTCTAGGTTCTGTGCCTAATGTTAGATTCCTTGAGTTTATTTTTTATTCATAGTGACTCTGATATTGCAGAGCAAAACGGTCCTACAGGGTTTTCTAGCCAGTGATATAAACTGGAACAGATCACTAGGTCTTCTTGCCAATCTTGGAGTCACTGAGCATTAAGGTTTCCAACAGCCAGCCTTTTCTGGTGGGCAGTTAAATGCTTAATCGCCGCACCATTTAGGGTTCTTTCTTTCATGTCTAATCTGCTTCATTTGTATCTCAAAAATTATTGATTTAAATTTACACATAGTTTACTCAGATGATGTTTCAATAACATAGCAAAGCAAATCTTTCTTTCCAAATGAGATGGCATTTCTAGATACAGAGATTAGGACTTATAATCCTTTTGTGGGGGACACAATTCAATTCATAATATTAATCAAATCAACACCATACAGCCGCACGTGTGTGGAGCAGCACTGTTTGACACAGCTAATCATCCATACACCTACTGACAAGACTGTGATAAACTAGATTATAGTTGGTTGAAGAGTGGACTCTATGCAGTGACTAGCCACGAGGCGTCTGCATTTGCCACTGCTGTTGTTAGGTGTTACTGACAAACCACATCTCATAGTGAACCTATCAACAACAGACTGAAATGCTGCCCTACTCAGTGCCGTCCTCACACTCTCCACCACGGTCAAGCCCACTGTTTCAGGTGTTCTGTCAATCCAGCGAGGTGAGGCTCTTCTCTTCTGACTATGCTCTACTTTTCCAAGCAAATGTTTTTGTAGGCTGCACTGTCAACCGGAAGACACAGGGTTCAAATCCATCAGCTGCTTTATGGACAAAGACGGGCAATCTCCTCCTGTGCGATTATGACGCTGAAAACCCACTGGAGGGTCAGCGGTAAGGTACATAACAACATATAATAATTTGAAAAGATTTTCAGCAATCTATTTTCACCAAAATATTTTTCATAACTTTTTACAGCCTGATTTGTTGGTTTTCTATATGTGCGTCTCTAAATGTTTGAATATACAGGCATATTCAATGGTATTAGACTAGACAATTTCATATATCTATCTACCTTAGGAATAAAGTGATACCGTGAAGGTAAGGAGGTAGAGAAGTAAGTTGAATTTTCATTTGATGTACTTGGTACTCTTTTTTTATTGTCACATTTGTAATTTTTGTTAGCATAAATATGATCTGTGCTCACAATAAAAGTTCCAAACACTCCATGGCTAAAATGTTCAAGACTCAGGAGACTGGTGGGTCCTATCAACTCCTCACTGGACTTTAGCAATCTTAATATGCATCTTAGAGCTTGCTAATGGATAAAGATGGCAGAATAATTGATGCCTTTGAGCTGCGGCATTGGAGAAGAGCACTGAGTATTCCACAGACTGATATGTCTTGGAAAAAAGTGCAGCCAGATTGCTCCTGGGAGAGAAATGGCAGTGGTTAAATCTCTCACTCTTTGGACATGTTACTAAGAGAAGCTATTCCTTGGAAATGGATAGCATGCGTGGAAAGGTGGGGAGGGTCAGTGAAAGAGAGGAAGACCTTCAACCAGGGGGACTGAGAGAGTGACTGCAGCAACGGGCTCAAGGGTGCCAGAGATGACGAGGATGACACAGGACAGGGCAGGGTTCAGGACTGTTGTTCACAGGGTCACTTTGAGTCGGACTGGACTCCACTGCACCTAACAATAACAAAAACAGTAGGTCAAGGCAGGTGGTTCGAATCTACCAGCTGTGATAAACTAACTCTGAAAACCCACCGAAGGACAGCTATGAGTGGGTTTGACTTGAGCACTCACAACAACTACAGTCCCTAATGCACAATCTTTTATGACAAAATAGAATGGAGGGCTGGGGTAGGGTGGGAAGTAAAGAGGAAATTTTCAGATCTCACCAAAGCACAGAATTAGTGAAAAGAACAGTTGTAATGGACTATGGCAGCATCGGTTTGGGTTTGTTTTGCTTTCCCCCTTGTAAAACGCTAGTGGGAGGTCCATTTCACAAAGTTTTGGGGCAGTTGTTTTCACAGTTGGTTAAAGACTCAAGGTTGTATTTCACTAATGAAAGATGGTCCTTGGGAAAGTTCATGTAAGGTTACTTACTCATGCAAGCAGACACTGAGGCTAACAATTGTCCTCTGTCCTCTGTCCTCTGTCCCCTGTCCATGCTGGCATGGATCACCACTAGTCTGGAAACATTAAGGTCACTGGCTGGGCCATTTGTTTTGCAAGTAAATAGGAGAAGCAATAATGGTCACACTGGGCACCGTCGGTTCTCTTATGAAATAAATGTTCACAGCTGAAAATAAACATATCTCGGATACATCCATATAAGAAGAACCAGGTTAAGAATTCTGATAAAGGTTATGGTTGTTCATAGAAGAACCAGCTTAAGAATTCTGATAAAGATTATGGTTGTTCATAGAAGAACCAGCTTAAGAATTCTGATAAAGGTTATGGTTGTTTATTTCCTCCAAAATTATAACTAAACTATCTGGTTCTCAATTTCAGTGGTTGGGAGGATGGCTCAGGAGAGGGCGAGGTTCAGATCTATTGTTCTCTGGGTCACTCTGAGTCACAGATGACTGGATGGCAATTATCAACAACAATTAGATTCTTTAGCTTTTCCATTAGCTCTACACAATAGTAAAAGATCCCTTCTTTAAGACGTGTACTTGTCATCTCTCTTTCTCTCACATAAAAATAGTCTCTCTCTCTCTCTCTCTCTCTGTCTCTCTCTCACACACACACACACACACACACATATTCTCTTTAATTCAACTAACATTAAATAAGCCATGCTCTGAGCTGTCTTTTGGACAGAGACACAATATTTGACTCTTGACAAAATTTCAGCCCAACAGCTTGGCCCACAATTTCTTTCTATATTAATTACAAATACATATACATAAATGCAACTATGTTAGGTAAATTAATAGAATATAGATTTTCTTCCACTTCCACCTACAGCTTAAAATATATTGTGGATATTCAACGTACACACACACACTGGCACACAAGGCATTGAAACAACAAAATCTTTGTTTCCTGCATGAGGATCTGTGAGTCTGACCTCAACTTGAATGCAGGGGCTAATAACAAGTGTTGCATCTAATAAATACGTTCAAATCTTCCACCAAGGCTTCCAGAGATTTATGTAATCGTGGTTGTTCTCTTCAGCTCATCTCTCAAGGCAGAGAATCAAAACAAGAAAGAATAACACCCTTGTCACATTTGTAAACTCTGAGACATCCACCTTTGAGAGTGCAGTTGTCAGGATACGCCTGTGCGTGTCGTGGACCCTCACTCACAGAACAAAAGCTCTTAGAGCTCATCTTCCTCCTGACATGTGGACTTCCACAGAAACATGAATTCATTACAGAATTTATCTAGGTGCATGTGAAACTGGACTAGATTGACCTGGGAGTAACAGGCTCAGATAGGTATTTGCAACCATCTCCCATGGATGAGTGAGAGATCCCCATCCCTCCACCCCATCTTCAATGCTAGAGTAAGGAACTCTGGCAATGTGAAGTACAGCCTGTTGCACTGCTAACTAAAAGGTGAGCAGTTCAAATACACCAGCTGCTCCTTGGAAGGAAGCTGAGCAACTGTCTTCCATAAAGATTACAGCCTCAGAAACCCAGTGGAGGGTTGACAGCAATGGTTTCACACTTCAGCATCTTGGCTGCAAAGTTTTAGAACACATTAAACTTAGGGGGAAATAGTATTTAGTCACAAAACCATTTTTTAACAGACCCTGTGATGTGTATAATCTAGAACATAAACCGTGAATGTCATACAACAATAAAGTATATAATGAGGGGATTGAGAAGTAAGATGGTCTCAATCAGGGAAAAGGGAGGGATGGAGGGAGAGAGAGGTGGGGGGAAAGGAGAGGATGAAGAGTGGGAGGGAGAGAAGGAGGGAGGAAGGGGAAAAGGGAGAGCGAGACGGGGAGAGCTCATGAGGGAGAAGAGGAGAGGTTGAGGGGAGATGGAGAAGAAGAGGGGGACAGGGAAAGGGATGAGGAGAAGGGGGGGAGAGTGTATATGTAGCTATTGGAATTCCTGAAGCAATTAAACAGACTGGAGCCTGACTTTGATAAACCCCAATCTTGCCAGTACATCTCTGACACCTTGCTCTTCTCGCCTCCTGTTTTCTCCTTCCTCTTCCTTCCTTCCTTCCTCCTCCTCCTCCTCTCTATGCTTCTTTAACTTAGAACTATGGTTACTGTCTTGAGGTAGCTGGGGAGGGAGAGGGTGACAGTAAGAGTGAGGGTGCTGGAGATGGTGCAGGAGAGGGAGAGAAAGGGATAGATATTTTGATACTGAAACAACTCCATATTTTTGGCATTGAAGTCAGATGCCATACAAGGTCTTTTATTTCAATTGGTAGGTAACTTCTCACCTCCCTCTATTATTTTGTTTAAATCCCTCTATTACAGTTTCACCTTTGGATGGTTACTAAAGATGGTGCCTTGGCAAAAAGCTAAAGAACGTCACAGCAGATGTATTTCATGCTTTCTGAAAGCTGGGCCTGAGATGAGAGTGTAGCACTGTTAAGCCCTATGGCTTCACGGAGCCCAGGAATGAGGCTGGGTGTGAAAACATGTGCTCATCGGTAGAACGCACTTGGCCTTGGAGGTTTTCGAACACAGTTTCTGATGTTGTAAGCCATAAAGTAGCTGGAAATGATGAAAGCAAGCTAGAATGCTACCAATTCCACCCATAGCTTTGTAAACAAGAGGTTTCCTGTGGGTGATAGGCCCCAGAGCTCTTTTATTGGGTTTTCCCTAGTGGTACCTTGAGTAGTTCCAACCCACAGATGTTCCACCAGCTGGCAGCAGAGAGATCACGTGAGCTTGTCAAGAATGCAGAGTCAGTGGTCCCAAGTGATTCAAATCCCCATCTTAACAAGGTCCCTAGGAGGACCACAAGCACATTAAAGTTGGAGATGCTGTAATGTATCCAGACCACCAGAGAAGTGGGGCTAGGAAAGCCAGCTGGTAATTGCCAGTCTGTCAAATATATCTTCTCTGACTCAATTTATAAGCATGATAGACCATGCTCACAACATGTTTTGAGAGATCGTGAGGATGGCACAGGCTACAGCAAGGTTCACATCTGTTATTTAAAGGGGTGCTGAGTCATAGTTAATGTGACGGTACCTAACAACATTCAATGTATTAAGTTCTACCTATACGTGGGTCCTAGGCAGCTCTGGTGGCTTAGTGGTAAGGAATTACACTACCAATGCAAAGGTACATGGTTCGAATCCACCAGCTGCTTGGCAGGAGAAACACGGGCAATCTCCTCCTTCCTCTGGAAGCCTGGGAGGGTCACCAATGGGTCATTTCTCACTCAACAACAAAAACAACATACATGTGGGTCCTGTGCTATACGAAGGGTCACTGTGAGTTGGAGTCTGCCAACAGGAGCTAACAAGATACAGTCCCTGCTCTTAAAATGCACATGCTGGTCAGGGGGCAAGGTTGCAATCAAATAGCTTCACAAACTGAACATTCAATTTTAAACACAGACAAGGGCAATGAAGTAAAAGAACAGAATTTAATGATGGCAAATCAACCAAATCAAGCCAATTTGGACCAGAAGTTGAGAAAACTCTTTTCCAAGAAACTGATATTTATTGAACCTGAGGTTGCAGCCATCTAGGGTGATTGGTTACATAAAATTAGCCTGGGAGTGGGGGGTAGAGTGGGGGGAAGAGGGTCTTTCAGGCAAAAGAAATAGTAAGTTTCAAAGTTTTGCAGCAAGACATGAAACTCTATGATACTTCCAAGAACTGAAAGGAAGTCCAGTGGCACCAGGCAGGAAGTGAGATGGGTTAATGAGATTAGACTAAAGAAATAGTTTAAATAAAATCCTATGCTGGAGATACATGGCAAGGAGACTTTTGGGCTTTATCATCACAGCAACGGGAAAGAAATGTGTTTTAAACAGGCAATGAGATTACTGTTGCCTTGGGAAAAGACTACACTGGCTCTTAGAATACATGAGAGCATCAACTTGACGGAGGCCAAGGAAGGGTTACTTTCAGAGAGTACCCACTAAGGAGTGGTGTAAAGCCTGAATGACAGAGCCTTTTCTGTATTAGGCCAAGCAAGGCAGCCATGCCTACATTTAGGGAGGAGAGAGATGATGGTCAGTTTGAATTCTGATTAGTTCCCAACTCTGTTAAAGAATATATTCAGGCCTCAAAGGGAAGCAAAATTGTTAGAGCTAAAATCATATAAACACCTCAAGGGGTTTCTGGTATGCCAGATACTCTCTGTAGGCATGATAACAGGTATAGAGCAATGGTAATTATGTATACTATATATGAATGATTGGATAAAACAAAGTATACAAAACACAAGAACAACAATATAATTTATATACATTGTGTTTTGTATACTTTGTTTTATCCAGTCATTCCTATGTATTATCCTATTATCACGCCCTCTTTTCAAGTCCCCATTGAACTTTCCCCATTACTCCACCTTCTCCCCAGCACTAACCTCTGCCACCTCTGTGAGCTCCCCCTTCCCCTTTGGAACATTTCTTTATCTCTTGTGCAGTTATCCCCCCATTTTCATCATAGTTGCATTATGCGGTATTTTCTTCTTATTTGACTAAGATATTTCACTCAGTAGGATGCTTTCTCTGGAAGCAGGAGCGGCACCCACTTCCAAAATGGCTTGCCTCCGGAAACTCCATGTACGAACAGTGCTCAGGCCATTCGTTCATAGGGTCGCTATGAGTCGTCTACGACTCGACGGCACCAAACAACAATAACAACAATGCTTTCTAGAATCCTTCACGTTATACCGTATAAGGATTCTGTGAGCCCTTGAACAAGACAGTGAGACAATGTCTGGGAGGCACCTGAGAAAGCTTCTTGTTGTTGTACAGCTGATAAAGCAAGGAGACTGGAAAGCAAAGGGACAAAAGCAGGAGCAATACACCAACACCAGAACTCTTTAGGAATCAGGAATCAAGAATTCTTTTTCTTTCTCTGGAATGAGAAACACCTTAATTGGATGAGTGGGGTGTGCAAATGTTATCACACTATTTAAACACACATGGTCAACTCATGTCCTTGGAAACCACTATGTTCTATAAAGTTACTGTAAACACTGAATTAGTGTTTGCACTTTGCTCAAAGTCAGCAACTCAGTTGGGAATGTGCAAGTTGGACAACTACAATTCCTGCCGTTCTGTGCATGAGTGGGTCTCCTCAGAACAGTGAACAGGAGAGTATTTATTTTGGAGCCACAGGCACATTTTAACAAGTAATCAAAGTTGCAAACACGGAATTCATGAATAATGAGGACTAACCCACGTATGTTTATGTGGAGGCATTTTCAGTTTGAATGAGACATTGTAGATATTGTTGTTGTTGTTGTTATGTGCTGTCGAGTCGCCTGCGACTCATAGCGACCCTATGTACAACAGCCCTAAACTCCGCTCTGTCCTGTGCCAATTGCACTGTCTCTGACACTCCCATCCCAATTATCCCAGTCACTGAATCAATCCACCTCATAGAGGGCCTTCCTCTCCTGCGGTGTCCCTCCACCCTCTCAAGCATGATGTCCCTCTCTAAGGACCGGTCTCTCCTCACAACATGTCCAAAGTAAGTTAGACGGAGTCTCAGAATCCTTGCCTCCAAGGAGCCACCCGATATTGTAGATATTACAAAATAAAATCTGAATTATGAGAATAAGAAAAGTCTTAATGTCCAGTAAGCTGCATCACTATCAGGGTGATTCTCCCAAATACAAACTCAGGTCACGCCACATAGTTAGAGACAATATTACTACGAAGCCCTGGCCCCGCTGATTTACTTACGGCCATCCACAGTTCTGGCCTCCAGATGCACAAGGTCCGGTTCTTTGTTGGACCCCATCACAGACCTAAAAGACAGAGAAACATAAAAGGCAGTGTAAACAATGTTTCTCACATGTCTTAGAGAAACTAAGAAACTCGGCTACCCTCACAGACTACTAATGTCCTCAGGACTCTAAAACCACAAACATGGGAACACACCCACTGTATTTATTTAGAAAGCCTGATGGTAAAATTTATACTTCAAATAAAAGTGGCAATGAAATCTTTTTTGCATGATGTTCAGATGTGATTCAGGTGACTGTACTGTATGTGATCAACTCAGCCTTATAAATAGGTTCTCCTTTCACGGTCAGACCATCCTGTAACAACCCCGGCTGATAGTTTTCATCAAGTCCACTTGACATGTACCAACGCTACAGGCAACAGAAGGAACCCTCTCAGATTCTGTGCTATCCTCATGATCTCAGCTAAGTTTATACTAATTGCTGCAATCACTGTGTCAATCCGTCTCATAAAAGCCTTCCTCTCCTTCACACTCTCACCAGTTTTCCAAGCATGATGCCTTTCTGCAAGGACTGACCCATCTAGATGACATGCTCCAAACATCTCCTAAAACTACATTTAAGTTTCGAGACTCATCGGGCTGACGCTGGACATGTGACTATAGCCAGGAGACCATAACAATAATTTACATAGCTGACTGATCCAATTAACTCTTCCATTTGATATCTGGAGAAGGTGGTCTGGTGGCCTAGTCCGATGGGAACTGTGTTACTAAACCCAAGGTCACACTTTTCTGGCAGTTCAAATCCACCAGCAACTCTGAAAAAAAAGATGGATGATCTCCTCCTCAGGGATTTATAGCCTTAGAAAGCCAGTGGGGGGGTCGACCACGGGTCAGTTCTGACTGGACAGCAGTGAGTGAGTGACCCCTTACTACCTCAAAGCAAACCATGAGACACAAGCAGCATTTAACTACAACACAGAATGACCATCATCAGAGGGAGGGAAATGTAGGTTCGCTTGATTTCAGGATGCATGTCTTATGTGTAAATAAAACTCCAATTCAAATGCCTTTGAGGCACATAATATTTACTGAAATCTTGCAGGGAGCCATAAGAACAGAAAATAATTATTCTGTTATATAAAAATAATATCACGGGCAATCATACTTTGTCCTCAGGATTTGTGTCCAGTGAGATTTATTAAGCTTGGGAGCACTTGCACTCTGCCCTCCTTCCCAAACCAGAATTTGTACACCTCACATTTAATTGAATCTATTTCTATATGGAAAACAGTCTGACATTATGCCCCCAAATAGGTCCCTTTGTTCACCTCCCAAGCCATTTAGCATAGCCATCAAAGTCATGTTGCAATATACAAACGTGGGCGATAGTATCAACTTCAGGACACAGTATAACACTCAAACCCTTATGGGCTTCAATCTGCTTTCCCTGGCTTAATTCCTGGCCCTGCTGTGACAACTCAGGTCTCTGCTGCATTGAAAGGTCTGCCATTCCTCAAAAGTGCCAAATTCATTTCCTCACCACTCTTAACCTTCTGCAAGCTCTGTTTTCAGCTTGAAATGCTCTTCTCCAGCTGAACCTAATCCTCTTTTACTCCTATATTAAGAGACAACCAAAAAGTAACTTCCTCTGTTAAGTTCCCAGTTACACCTCTCTTCCTATCAACAAAGATTTGGAGGAGGGGTGACAGAAATATGTTAATATATTTTACCACAATTACTTGAAAAGACTTATTTTTTGTACTTTTCTCCATTGTGAAAGCAAGCAACTCCCTTCTCAAATGTGTGTGCTTCTCTCTCTCTCTCATACACACACACACACACAGACACACACAGACACACACACACACACACACACACACAGACACACAGAGAGGTGGTACAGAGACATACTGAACTGGGAATAGTTAGAGGAACTTTGTCTTAAATGCTTTATATTCATATCAGGATTCCTGGTATATAAATAAAAAGAAGGTACATGTTGAAAGATACAACTAATAAATGACAGAAGGGAAAAGAATGAAGGAAGAAGCCAAGCAGAAAAGCCTGGGAGTGCTTTGAAAGAAGTAAACTGAAGCAAATTCCCAGAACTTTCCTTATTTGAACTTGTTTTCTCAAATCAAAGAGCGCTGGGGCCAGTGGGAACTCAAGTCTCTCTTCATCTCTGGATAAGGAGTGTCCTTAAGGCCCTAGGAGTGCTGTCAGTAAGCATTCAACAATTGACAGATGGCCTGGAATTCAGTCTACCCTCGAAACATTGAATCCCACTGTCTTCTCCAAGCAAGAAGGATTCTCCTAATTAGGGCTTTATACTTCCTTCAAATACACAGCAGCATGCATGTAGATTTTAAAATCTGCTAGGAAAATGGAGCAGAGAGTGATGCCTTCACCATCATTTAAGAACTTAGCAGCTGCTAGTTTGTGCTGCCCATGGAAAGCTACATGGTTCGAATCCATCAGCTGCTCCATGGGAGAAAGATGGGCTATCTCCAACTGTGTAATTTCCTGCCTATGAAAACCTGATGGAGGGTCAGTTATATCTCAGTCACAAAAGGACAAATACTGCATAGTGCCACTGTTGTAAAATGGGACTGACATTGGCATTGGGGGAGCCTGAAAAAGACAGGATAAATAATGTATACTGCATTGAAATAGATGAGGGAGAAAACTGCTTAAGAGGGATATGTGATTAGATATTATTGTCATGACAGGAGTCCAGAACAAAGGCTGCATAGTGGAGTGGACCTGGGGGGAGGGATTGTAAAACAATGAAAGAATTTTTCTTTTATTTTTCAAAAAGAAGAGCAAACTGGCGGTGGGGGGAGAGGTAGGCAGGGAGAAAAGTACAACAATGAATGACTGGAAATTCAAAGTCTCTGTAAATTTTCATTAAAATTAATAATAGTAATAAAAAAAATCAAGGGAAAAAAAGGTGTTTCCAACTAGATGGCACACAACGGTAGCAATAGTTTAGGGATAGACAACTCTGGGAGCCTGTGGGTAATGAGTTGCACTGTGAACCCAAAGGCAGGGGGTTTGAATCCCACAGCTGCTCCACAGGAGAGAGGTGGACCATCTCCTCCATCTGCAGTTTTCAGCCTTTGATACTGCACAAGGAAGTCAGATATAGGTTTAGGCTTGATGGCAACTAGAGTTGGAGTTTAGGGATAAAAGCTCTCCAACTCTCCACACTGGATCCAGAAATGACTTCTTTTGATAGTATGACAGTCGTGAGCATTAAGGGAGGAAATGAACTGCCTGACCAGCCTCAAACTGAAGCAATCAGCAGTTAGCCCGTTACTTCAAACTATCAATGGAGAGTAACACGTGGTTTACCTTCCTTGTTTGGCTCTGCTTGTCTGGCCTGCTGTTCAGAGTTTCCTCCTTAAAAGGGGTCACGCCTTTCATTCCCAGGAGAACTCCAGCCTCCCAGAAATACAATGATAGCAACCAGCCTGCATACTTACTTGCCTGGTTTACTGTGAGTGTCACTGGAAGCCAAACTAACTACCCTGAATCCAGTTACATTGATGCATGCTCGTGGCCTCAGATCAATAGAGCAGTTGTCTCTTAAGATCTTTTATTATTTCTAAGGGCAAGAGCTGCTGTTTCAAGTGATATGCTACCCTTCCCCCCAACTAATAATAAAAAATAAAAAGAGACAAAGTTCAAGCACAGTCTTTTGTTGATACAGGATACTCCACTGAAGGTCAATCCCTTGGCCAGTCTTAAAATTTTTTCCAGATATTGTGAAATCAGAATAACATACAATGGCATTTTAAATACTAAGTTTAAAGGACTGCAATTCCTCAAATATTTGGGTGCTGTTTTGCTCATTTATTTTCTTAGAAGTCTAGTAATATCTCTGGCAGTCACAGATTATAAAGCATTGTCTCCATCACTCTATGGCATCAGTGAAGTTTTAAGAGCCGAGATCAAACAACACTAAACATTTGTGGAGGTGCCAGGTTTTAACAGTCCAGTCATTGACCAAACATCTTAGAGAAGGATATTACTATTACAGACTCACATGGCATCATTCCTCCAGTACATTTAAACACTAACATTTTAGTGGGAAGTAGAGATTTAGGTGACTTTCTGTGTTTTTCAGAGCAACTGTTGTGTCTGAAGTAAAGAGAAACAGCCTAAGAATATAACCGAATCCAAAAATGTTCTCTTATGGATATTACTAGCAGAACGACACAGCACAACTAGCTTTTGGTTTGACAGAGACTATTTCAATACTTGTACTTATACATGTGTCAAATGTATCCATGAATATAGTAGAGCATAGAGGGGGCAAAATTGCAAATACTTCTTGTCTAGTGACACTCCTTAGTTATAATCAAACACCTTGAGAATGTGACAAGTCATGGCCATAATCTTAGAAGACATGAAGCCATTGACCTAACTCTGTCTAAAAAGACAATGTTCTAAATCCTACTTTGGTAAGTAGTGACCTGGGGTCTTGAAAGCTTGTGAGCTTCCATGTGGAGTTTAGTTCCTGGTTATCCCCATCAGGAGTAAAGAATGAAAGAGAGAGAGAGAGAGAGAGAGAGAGAGAGAGAGAGAGAGAGAGAGAGATAAATGGAAGTAAAGAACTAATAAACTACAGGAACCTCAGCCTCTGGGCCCTGGCTAAGGGATTACACTGTCATAGAGGATCCTGGAGAGAGGGAACAGGGCGCTCTGGTGGCGTAGCACACAGCACATCGCATGTAGTGCTGCTAAACCAACAGGCTATACTTCTCCAGTGGTTTGAATCCTCCAATCGCTCTGTGGGAGAAAGACGAGCAGTCTCCTTCCATTATGATTTGTTGTCGTTGTTGTGTACCATCGAGTTGGAATCCAGCCATAGCTGACCCTCCAGTGGGTTTTCAGAGGCAGGAAATCAGACGGGAGGAGACTGCCCAGGTTTCTCTCTCACAGAGGCTGGTGGATTTAGTACCTGTGGCAACATAGCTCCTTACCACTAAGTCACCCGGGAAACTCAGCGGAGATTTACGAGGAGTTAGAACTGACCCATGATAGAGCACATGGAGTAGGGAAGCTAGCAGTGCAAAGCCAGCCTTTTGAAACACAATCAAGCAAATATTTCAGCCTTTATATGTAGATGTTGTCTAGAGAGGGACTCAGAAATGTCACTAGTTTATCAATTATATGCTGGCATTTTTCTGACTTTCTACTAGTTTAATAAAGTGCTCAATAAATGCCATGGAGCCACACAAATGTGACTGTAGATAACCTCAGAGCAAGCAGGAAAAAAATAAGCACTGTGACAGGAGAGCACCTACTTATTCTGATTTAGAACTGCAAGTTAATGGCATGCAGAGAAATGGGGCAGGATCTGCATAGGAACAGAGGCTGGAACACAGAGATACCGGTCTTCCTCCTCTCCACTTCAGATGAAGCATTCACACTGCAGAGTCTCAACAAAGCTCAGAGAATCTAGTGGTCCTGCCTGCTACTGACGGAAAAACAGAGGACCTGCCAGGTGTTAGCCGCTGGAAAGTTTCATTTCCTCCTTTAACGTCAAGGGCTTGTCATTATTAACCTGCTATCGTGATTAGAGCCTCAAAAGAAATATCACCTTAAAAAAAACTATCCAAAGCCACAACTTTTATTACTGAGTGTATCTCATAGATCAAGTTGTCATGTGCTGCCTATCCAGGAGAAATGAGCTAAACCAAAGGCACCCCCAAAACCATCATGTTTACCGCCTGCAAACTGAAAAATCTGGGGATTCTTTCCTTCAAGCCCCTACATGGGCCGAGTGTTTTCTCTGAACCAAATTCTTCAACTATTGTTCTACTGTAGTTAACAAATGAATATGTAGACATTCAGACAGAGAGGCAAGCAAATCAAAAGTGATGCTTAAGCCTCTGAAAGCATATTTGTTCACTGAAAATTGGCATATTCCACCAAAATCTGTATCTTCTTTCCTAATTTCCAAAATATTTTTTAAAAAATTATTTTTATTTATTTGAAGGCTACAGATCACATTGTTTTTTTAAAACAATCCTTCACAGGCCTTTTGTTCTAGCACATTACTTGCCACAGATTAATGTAGTTACAGTGTTTAATCAATTCATTGTTGAGTATTGCCTTTTCCTTCACCCAATTTATAAACTGATTGACAGTCTACAAATTTGTTAACCTCCTCCAGCCAGAAGCCCTCCCGCTTAGCTGCGTGGTTGTCCGTGTGAACAGTGATGAGGAAGGTGTCTGACCTAAGAAAAAGGACTACATAAAGCTTAAGACATGGAGGAGATAAGGACTTCTGTTGCACAAACTGCTTGGGTAAAACAGAGAGCTGAAGGCTGGAAACAAACAGCTGGTCTCGAGACATCAAAATGACCAGGTCTAAACAAGCCAAAAGGCTAAAACAAATCATTCTGCCAGTTCACCCCCCTCCCCTCTTCACTTTGTAATTTAATAAGTAAGCATCTTCTTCCATTAATTGCATTTCCTATTTCCTACTTATTTCCCTTCTTCTTCCACCTTCCTGTTTTGTTTGTTTGTTTGTTTATGGCTTTCTAACTAAGGATGCTGTGTTCTAGAGAAACATCAGGGACCTACTCCCCTAAAAAGAAATCTCAAAGCCTATGAGATTTGGAGACATATATTTAAAATGTTCAGAGAGCTGGGAGGCTGAGTTAAAAACAGAAGCTTATAAAATTTTGAAATGGATTTTCTTCTTACCTTTTTCAACTCTGAAGGTTTTATACCATGTATTTTGACAGTTTGTTAATTTCTCTCAATAATATCTTGCAGGTAATTCTAAGCCAGAACATAATTTGTTTTAAAAAAATCCCATTAATGTCTGTTTTCTAATAGTATGTTCAAGGTAAATATATATTTATTTAACCATTGTGTACTTAAGATCCAAAGCAAAAAGTGCATATAAACAAGGAGTAAAACAAACCAACCAAGACATATTTCAAAATGTAGCCACATTGGAGGAGAGTTCTAGGTTAAAAAGATTTTATCCATTTTTAGAATATTTCCATTTTTAGAGTAAGATGTATTTGTGCATTATTCTTGCTGTTAATAAATCTGAACTATATTATTTTTTAAATAGTTTCTTACTTCTGGAAAGGAAACAATAAGAATATCCAAATCACAACATCATAATGGGGTGATGAGAAAGGCTGAGTGAGGAGAGGGGACGAGGCCTGGAATCTCCTCACAGTTCAGAACATAAGCAGTTCTGATGCCACTGCATTTAGAAGCCTGGCTGCTATTATTACATGTCACTGAGTAGACCTCAGCTCACAGAGACTATACAAACAGCAAACCTGCATCCTGCCCTATCCTGTGCCATCCTCACTATCTTCAACACCCTTGAACTCTCTGGTACAAGCAACAGCATCAATTCTTTCTGTTATGGGACTTCCTCTCTTAAACTGATTTTTCCACAATAATTCCAAGAATTATGTCTTTCTCCAAGGACTGACTCTTCCTAATAACATGCCCAAAGTATGTAAGATGGAATTGCGCCATTCTTGCTTTCAAGGAGCATCCTGGTTCCATCTTATCTAGGATGAACCTGCTCTTCTTGGAGTGGTAAGCAGCCGATAGAGTTGTAGCTGGTAAACAATGCCAAAGACTATCAAGAAGGGTGTCTTTGTTCTGATACTAAACTCAGAGTGAAAAAGGTTAGGGTCATGGTGGAGATCATTCAGAAACTTCTGAATTAACAAAAGGCAGAAGGAGGAGAAAACCCCTTCCCTTCTTTCCACTTCCATTAAGGACAAAAAGCCTCAGGCTAGTTGTGGCTAGGTATCAAGTTTGTGGGAATTCAAAGGGAAACCTGTGGGCAAGAGAACAAAATGTGACCATATCAGGGCCAACCTCCCAATCACTGCTTATGTTTGAACTGATTCTTGTTGTCACCGAGTTAATCCTTTTCATTGTGTGTCTTCCTCTTTATTGCAGATGGTCTGTTTTATCAGGATGGTCTCTTTTATCAAGGAGGATGTCCCTCTCCAGGAACTGGGCCTAATGATAACACATCGAGAAAGCACTTATGAAGACTAGCCATTCTCACTAAATTAAACATTTTGGCTGCACTTATTCCTAGACAGATTTGTTCATTCTCTTAGTAGTTCCTAGTATAGTCAATATGCTTTACCTATATCATAATTCAAAAGCCTCTATCATCATTCAATTCCTCTGTATTGATTGCTTTCACAAGCATGTGACTGCAGATACCACAGCTTGGGTGAGGTAGACCACAGCCCTCAAAGTGGCATCTCTGCTCTTTAAGGAGCTCTCTTTTGCAGGGTCAAGCAAGCACTGTGTTAGAGGAATCTGAAGCCTGAGTATTTAGCTGCTAGCAAAGATCAACTCGGAAACTATGTCTCATAAAAGAGTGCTGGAGACAGCTATGCAAAATGTTTGTTCAACACATCAAGCGAGGGGAGAGGAGGAACACACATCTGAGATACATCAGGGATTGTTATGAATTTTTTGGCAATGTGCTTGCTTGTCTGTATATTAATTTCAGAAAATCTACATACAATCCTAGAAAAAACTGGCTGAAGTTAAAATATCCCCCCCACCATAACTAACTTGATTAACTTACTGTGGAAATGACTCTTCTTAGACCCACCAGGCCTGGGGTATCCTTGACACTCCCTACCAGGGCAGGACAGACAGGGTAACATTCAACGTTTTTAACTAAGCAATAAATATCCACAGAATCCCCCGCCACTGAGTGGATTCTGACTCACAGGGACTCTTGGTTGAGATTCTAGGGCTCTTTACAGGAGGAAAAGGCTATTTCTCTGACCTTTACGTTGGCGTTCTGATCTGTTAGGCACTAAGCCACCAGGGATTCTTCAATGAATAAGCAGATTATTCAACAAATGGTTACTGAATGCACCAAGAAAGGAAACTGCAAGCAAATACAGACACAAAGTTTCTCACTGATGAGATCACAACATTGTTTAAGGTCCTGTGGGGGAAATAAACATAAGGGGCTTTAGCTCTTCAACTGGATGGCTGCGATGCGGTGTTGACCATCGTCTGATGCCAGTCTGGGAAGTGTGGGATTGATGTCACCGGCGGCGGAGGTCGTGCCCCTGTCTACTGTGAATCATACTTATCGGCAATTTGGATAAGTATGCACATTGTGTGCTTAGAAAGTCATGCATGACACAACCTTGGGAAAAAATAATGTTCAGAGAAAGGCAGTGCTGAGAGTCATTTATTTGCTTAAGGGCATGTTGTTGTTGTTATGTGCCGTCGAGTCGCTTGCGACTCATAGCGACCCTATGTACAACAGCCCTAAACTCCGCTCTGTCCTGTGCCAATCGCACTGTCTCTGACACTCCCATCCCGATTATCCCAGTCACTGAATCAATCCACCTCATAGAGGGCCTTCCTCTCCTGTGCTGTCCCTCCACCCTCCCAAGCATGATGTCCCTCTCTAAGGACCTGTCTCTCCTCACAACATGTCCAAAGTATGTTAGACAGAGCCTCAGAATCCTTGCCTCCAAGGAGCCACCCGGTTTAACCCTCTCCAGGACAAATCTGTTTGTTTTCCTAGCATACATGTATGTATGCTTAAGGGCATAGAGCTAATAAAAAGCATAATCAGATTTAAATTTCGTCTTTCTAATGTCTCTAGGTTCTCCATCTGTAGAAGTCAAGATAAGCATAGAACTTCATAATCCGTTTGTGAGAGGAGTTAAAAGAATAGAGTGTACATAGCTACTACAATTGGCAATAGTATGAATGAAGGTACCTTATAGAGATGCAAAGGCATTTAGAGATTAACTAGGCCAAGCTTTCTCCAAAGACAGTTAAGTAAACCAAGGCTGCACCAAGGAAACCAAGGTCAGATACCTCACCCAATGTCACACTATTCCAACTGTGGCAAGGTTGACACTTTGAATGGATTACACCATCTTGCCACAGCAATACTTCTCATGGAATGAATTAAAGAATGAGCACATAGACTAAAAAAGCTTTTTTAATTTTCTGCTTCTTGACTCAGGAATGATGATGTCAACTCAGGAGGTCAGCAAGTGTGTGTTATAATTATAAGGTATGAAAGCAGGGTGAGAAAACTTTTCTTTGAAAACTCTGCAAGGGTTTGTGTGTGGTAGGCATTAGGGTGGCATGGGTCTAAGGCGAAGGTTGGTTAGGATAGCTACTCTTCTAATAATTTCTCCATATAACGGAAGAGTCTGTCTCTATGAAATTGTTCTTATCCTTTACTGCTGGGTTTGAAACTTCTGGAAGGCGACTCTCAGTTTTTTTGCCCACAAGGTCTCCCTTTGAGAAGGGGATTCACTCAGCAATGCTCAGAGGGGAGTAAAGAAAACAAAAAATTGGGTTAGACACAGGAAGAAATTAGGCTCATCTTCACCTCAGCGACAAACATTCCTGTGGTGTCAAAGCAGTGGCTGTTCTCCTTACTACCTTGTTTATTTTCAAAAAAATTCTGGAGTTCTGAGTGCAAGGTGTGAAGGGATTTGCAACTGGGCAATGACAGGGATGCTATTCTGAGAAAATTCTTTGAAGGCTATGCCAGTTTGCCTTTGAACTCATGGCAATGGCTTGACCCAGGAATCTAGTGAGATGGTGAAAATAGAAAAAAAAATATACTTCTCATTTACTTTGTTTTTACTTAACCAGTACATTGCTAGGGATGCAAGTTCATAAAGTTAGAGCTGAAAACTATCAGTGAGACAGAAGAGCAGAGGGGAGAGAAGAGAGAGGAAAGGAGAGAAAGGAGAGTATTTTTTAATTGGCTAACCTTAAAACTTCTTTCTTAGTCTTGGTAATTAAAATAACAGTTAAGAACACAGGCCAGCACTCTTAATTAAGTTTGTTTTGTTTGGGGGGTGGGAAATGGCAAGTTTTACTTTTTATCCCTTAGGATGTAGAAGACAGAAAGAAATGGAAAATAAATACTGTGTGTGTACGCTCGCCTGTGTGGGCAGATGCTCGTGTGAGTGCCTGTGTGTGTAAAGGAGATTACCTTCTAGGCGGTGCTCCTTGGCGTGATAATGGGGTCCGTGTGAACAAGAAACAGAGGGTACAGAACTACTGGGGTAAGAACCCCTAGTCCATGGGGAAAGCAAATCAGGGTCAGAGAAAAGGAGATTGCTTTCTGAGGACTTAATCCTAAATGCACCTTTACAAACAAACATACAAAAAGCTTTATTAAAGGAAGAGTCTTGTCATTAATTATAAAGTGGCTCCTTAAGTCCTAGTAGAGAAATGATACCAGCTGAGAGCCAGGGCAAAGCACTCTCTGAATAAGCAGAGAGACATTTAAAGAGGATCTACATTTTGGATTTTTCATCCACCTTTCTGGTCAGCCCATTGGCTATATAACTAAATAATGGCATAAATAAATGCTCAAGGAGGGACAAGTCTTCTGTCCAGAAGAACTTTAATTAATGAGTGTGGAAGAAAGGATGAAAATAGACCATTACCTTTAGGATATCAGACTAACAATGGCTGCAGGTAAGATCCACTAATAAATGCTAAATTCATGGGCAAAGTATGTAGTTCCAAAGTATCTCTGCCCAACTAGATATGGATTATTTTGGTGATTTTAATTTAAGCTCACAATTTTGTATTTGATTCCTCTCACCAGAAGCTGAAGCCGTATTCCCCTTATTTTTAGTGAGACGTTCAAAGTTGCAATACTTTGTAGGAGAGAGATGAGACAGGCTGCTTCCATAAAGGCTGAAAACCTTGGAAACCTTAAGGCCAGCTGTCCTGCGGGGTTGCTATGCATCAGACTTGACCTGATGTCAGCTGATTTGGTTCAATTTTGGCTAATGAGAGCAGAGGGATCTCTGATGCCTTAATAGTAAGGGATTGCGCTGCCAGTCCAAAGGTATGTGGTTTGAATCCACCAATTACTCCACAAGAGAAAGATGGGAACTTGGAGAAAGACCTTGGAGAGGTCTCCTCCCATGGGACTGACTGTCTCTGGAAACTCACTGGAGGGTTAGATGTGAACTTTTATTTACGAGTCAGTTCCAACTCAACAGTCCATAATAACAACAAAGGGACCCATTTCTAAACAAAGAAAGAGGACAGATTAGGACAAAAAGAAACTGCAGCAGAAAAAACTGGCTTAGTGACAAAATGATTATGGTCAATGACTGGTAATATATCAAGTGATCATCAGTAATAACATTTATTGATATCTTCTTCAACTTCCTTGTACGATATGATGTGACTGGGAAAGGAACAACATTTTTGTGATAATTCTGCTAACAATCTATAACCCTGCAATCAGGAGCAAAAGTATCAGGGAGCCAGACTGAGGGATAGTTCTCAAAATATCTAGGCAATATGCCTCAAAATGTCAAGATTATGAAAGACAAGAGGTGACTGAAGAGCTGCCACAGAGAGGAAGAGACTGAAAAGACGTAACAACTACATGTAGTGTGGGGGTAGAGAAGGAGGAAGAAAAGAAAGCGTTCAAAAACCCAAAACAATACTGCACTTAACTGTCTGAAAGGGACTCTCGTGACAGGACACCCTGAAAACTTGGAGCCAACCAATCCCCAGTCATCTTTCGGCCACACAATGGAAGGAACTCTACAGTGAATGGTGACACCAAGGAGCTATGCATTCTTTAGTACAGTCAACTGTGTTACATCCAAAGGGCAATAACTGCTTGTAGAAAGGCCCAGAAGGCAGGAAGGGACAGGAAAGCAGGACAAATGGAAACAGGGAGCCAGGGAGCCCACAACGAAATGAGAGGAGTATTAGAGAGGAGTGTTACCCTTTGAGGTAATTACAGCTAAAGTTACAAAACAAATGTCTATAAATTAACAACTAATCTGCTCTGTAAATTTACACCTAAAGTATAATTAAACAATCATCAATGTAATACAGGATTCAGCAATGCGCTCTGGAACAGAAAAAGAGGAGTAGAAAAACTGGAGAAATACAAAGTCTCCAGGTAAGTTGATAGGATTGGTGTTACTGCTAGGAGCAATGGAGTCAACGCAGCCCTTTGAACACCGTATCAAAACCTTACCCCATCCAGTGCCACCCTCACTATCTCTCCCATTCTCAAGCCCACTGTCGTTGTCACTTCAATCCATCTCCGAGAGGGTCTCCCACTCTGTCACTGACCCTCTACCTTTCCTAGCATGATGTGTTTCCCCCAGGGCTGGCTCTTCCTGACAACATACGCAAAGCATCGACCGCTAAAAACCACCTTGGCAGTACTTGCTCCAAGACAGACTTGTTTGTTCTTTTAGCAGTCCATGGGATAGTCAGTACTCTTGTACAATTCCACCACAATTCAAAGGCAATTCTTCTTCTGTCATCTTTATTCACTGCTCAACTTTCAGATACATGTAAAGTAATTGAAAATGACATGGTCTGGGTCAATAGCACTTCAAGTCTTTAAGTTGACATCAACTGCTCTTTAGCACCTTGGAGAGGTCCCTGATAGCAGATTTCCCCAACTAATAGGTGGGCGAACTGCACTGGAGCTCTGGGAGTTGCCCTGACAATCTTGTTGTACTGCATAAGGTTCCAATCTACCTGCTTCTTCACAAAAGAAAAATAGGTAATCTCTTCCTGCAACTCATGTTGTTGTGCTGTTATGTGAAAACCTTCTAGAAGGTCAGCTCCAAGTCCATTTCAACTCAAGAGTGAGATGAATTTGATGGTTATCACTGTCAATTTCTTTATTCTGATTATAGCATAATAGTTACATAAGATGTTGAAGTTATGGAGAGCTGATTAAAGTAACAAAGGCATTCTATATATGGGATCTTTGTAAGGTTGTGTAATTCCAAAACCATTTCAATACAAAACAATTTAAACCATGCCCAACTCTAATAAACACTAACAACAACAAAAATGAAAGCATTGCTGTCGAGAGCTGATTCCATCTATGGAAATGCTCCATTGGGTTTTGAAGGCTGTATATCGTTACTGAGAAAGGAGGGTCTCACCTTTCTCCCATAGGGTGGGTGGTAGATTTAAGCTGCCAACCCAACCTCTATCCTACTACATGAGAGTCAAATTAGACCATCAAAGACCATGTTCATTCCCACTCACAGTGACCCTATTAAGACAGCAAAGAACTGCCCTATAAAGTCTCTCAGGCAGTGAATCTTTATGGAAGCAGAGGACTTCCTCTTCCCCCGATGAGTGGCTGGTGGGTCTGAACTACTGACTCTGTGCTTTGTAACCCAACTGCACTACCAGGACTCCTTAAATGACACCAAGTTAATAGAAATTGGACTTAATGTCATTATGAAGCATGTATGAACTGGTCATGCTGTTATTTCATCATGAAAAGCAAGAAGAAGTACTTAACTCTTTGTCAGAATTTCATGATTTATAGATTTGAACATTAACACACACAGAAATAAAGTTACTTTCCTCTTCCTGAAATGGTGAGGGTGGAATAGTGATCCCTATTACTGAGATGTTCTTGCTTTCTAATAGTTCCGGTGTAGAAAACGGAGCTGACAGCCAGAGTTCTCATTTATTCTAGAGCTGCCCTGGTTACAACGGGAAGAAGCTGATTTCAGCTGACAAGAGAAAGATGTTGGGCCCAGGAGCTGCTGAAATGTGAGGTCAGATGTGAAAGTGTGCCTGATGTGGCTCTGTGCTGTGTCTGTTTGGGATTCTCTTTTAACCACCTTCTTTTCCTTGGCTGCTAAATCACTCAGGGAAACTCACCGCTCGCAGGAGGTACATGGAAGAGTGGGTTTGTTTTCTGGGAGAGTGAGGCAGAAGCTTTCCCAGCCACATAAATATTCTAGCAAGTTTCATCTTGTCACAATAGAGTCATAAAGTTGCTCTGTTCAGGACATGATAATGGCTTTGTAATTCAATTATTGGTAGTATTTGTCTTCTGAGATTTATTTGCCTTAAACTTCAGCACTCATGTAAAACCCTTTCCCATAAATCTCAGAAATGCTGTAGCGGGTTCTGTCCCCCATCCCAAGTCATATCTTGCCACGCCTGTGAAAACCTTGACAGTTTATCTAAACGACGGGGTTGCTCTGTTTAGAGAGGTTGGTGTTTTAAGTGCCTGAATCAACAATAAACAGAAACAGTGGACCAGCTTCATTTCCTCTGGTTCTCCTCTTCAAAGAAAGATAGAGCTTGAGTTCCATTCTAGATCCAAAAAGCCATGCTCAGACAACTCCTCAAAATGTTGAGAAGGAATCTCACAGGTCACAGGGTGTCAGATGAGATGGCTTAGAGGGTCCCCAGGGCACTGAATTGGTGCACAAGTACATCAGGACACAGGTCACCCACCTGAATCCACTTGTCTAGCAGCTGGTTTTCACACATTCCCCTCTCTACACTGCATTCTAGTCAGTCACAATGAACCACTTCCAAATTTCTAAGGAGCTCTTTACCATCCAGCCTAGAATTTTCCACGCCATCATCTTCTATCAACTAAGACAGTAACCATTCACGAAGATTACTCTGATTGGAAAAGTGAGTTTGAATGGCTACTTTATCCCCAATATTTATTTTTCTCTTTACTAAGTAAACAAATATTTATCGAATACGAACATTTTTATCCCTCCCTCCCCCATTTTAGCTGGATGTCTTTGAGTTGCGGTGTTGGAAAAGAGTACTAAATATCTCATAGACTGCCAAAGGAACAAACAAATATGTCTTGAAGAAAGTGTAGCCCCTTCGAGACAAGGATGGGGAAATTTAATCTCACAGATTTTGAGTATGATGTTAGGAAGGGCTAGTCCTTGGAAAAAGACATCATGCTTGGAAAGGCAGTAAGGGAGAGGAAGAGATGGAGTGGCGGTGACTGTAACAATGGGCTGAGGGATATCAGAGAAGATGAGGATGGCGCAGGATAGGGCAGAGTGCAGACCTGCTGTTCACTGGGTCACTATGAGTCATACTCCACTTGACAGCACCTAACAAAAAACTAGTATAGGTATTAAAATTAGTGAATTAAATTCCAAAGTCTGACAACTTTTTTTTTGAGAGGTATATAAAGTTTTGGTGAACCTTCATTTAGTGAAATTTTAAATATGACTGTTACTTAAACTACATATTGTCCTAGGCACTTCACTGTCCTAACTCTTTGGACAGTTATATCTCTTCTCACATCTGTAAACAAAGATCTTACAGTAAGAATGAATTCACAGAACTCTCATCTCACAATCATAATTTTTTGCTCATCCATTCCTCTATATTTCAACCTGGGATATGTTACTAGTTGTTTATCATACATGTCAGTGTTTGGATTATAAGACATCAAAAGGAATGTTTGATTCAATGACAAGAGAAATATCACCTGAAAAACAGTAATACAGCACATGGAAGTGTACTCATCTTTTAGGACAGATTTTATCACATTGCATCATGGATGATGAGTTTCTGTTAGGTAGAAGTATCATTTCGTCACTGTTTTCATCTGGAAGTCATGCATGGTTTTAAAAGATGTAAAGGTGAAATATCTCATTCACAAAAGGACAAATACTGCATAGTGCCATCACTGCAGAATGGGACTGACATCAGGGTTCGGGTGAGAATGAGGAACATTGGATAAATTATGTATACTGCATATGATGAGGGAGAGAACAGTTTAAAAGTGATATATGATTGGTTACTATGGCTATGACGGGAGTCCGGAGTGAAGGCTGCATTGTGAAGTGTACTAGCGGGGAGGGGACTGTATACCAATGAAGGAATTTTTCTTTTACTTTTCAGAAAGAGGAGTGAGCTGGGCGGGGGGAGGAGTGGGCAGGGAGAAAAATGCAACAGTGAATGAATTGTTGTTGTTGTTGTTGTTGTTGTTGTTATGTGCCGTCTAGTCGCTTGCGACTCATAGCGACCCTATGTACAACAGCCCTAAGCTCTGCTCTGTCCTGTGCTAATCACGCTGTCTCTGAAACTCCCATCCCGATTACCCCAGTCATTGAATCAATCCACCCCATAGTGGGTCTTCCCCTTCTGCGCTGTCCCTC
>NW_006399756.1:23663764-23686940 GCF_000299155.1 Elephantulus edwardii | reverse complement strand
CATGGTATTCAGTGAATGAATAGAAATCCAAAATTTTTGTAAATGTTCATTAAAATTAAAATGAAAATAAAATAAAAAATAATATAAATTTTGTTTTTAAAAAAAGGTGTGAAGGACTGTTCACCTTTTAAGATTTGAACTGTAGGGAGTTTGTACTGAAACAACTTGTTAAATCCAGCACTGTAGTTATAACATTTTGAATTATTTCAGGGAGCCCCTGAGTGTTACACATGAACACAGACGGATCCCTTTCAGAGGCACCTCAGAAGAGAGTCCTGGCTTTTTCTTGTTGTTAGGTGTCGTGGGGTGGACGATGACTCATAGTCTCCACAAGAACCCCAGAAGGGAACCTCGCCTTATTCAGCATAATCCTCATGATATCCCTCAGACTTATGCCCACTGCCATCGTCACTGCGTTAATCTGCCTTCCCAAGGTTCTCGCTCACATTCTGAGTGCCTTCCAACTTGAGAGACTCACCTTCTGGCACTGTAGCAAGCTATGTTCTTCTGTTTTTCATAGGATTTTTTAAGCTTTGCTATTTCAGAAGTAGATCACGAGTTCTGCTTCTTAGTTAGTTTGGAAGCTTATTAGAAACCTGTCCACCAAGGGTGACCCATTTGGTCTTTGAAATACCAGCGGCAAAGCATAGCCATAACAGTAAGAATTGTCTAGACAACAAATGTTCCTGTCTAGTCTGGGACTGATGATGTCCCTTTCCCATTTCCAAGAAATATGATCCAAGAGAATGTGGAAATTCTCAAACAATTTCATTAATATCACATACAAGAAAAGAAACTATTGCTGAAGATCATCCCAAAACAGGTAAAACAGTACAGTAAAAAAATACATGCACACACTTAAAATTATCTTTGAAAGTATGAGTTTTAAAATTGCATGATACAAGATTTTAACATTTAAAAACCCATTAATTGCCCAACACTTCTGCATTGCTTTTTTTTCATAATGGTTTATAAAATGTACAAGCTGTTATTGTTGTTGTTGTTGTTGTTGTTGAGTGCCACTGAGTTGAGAATGACTCATAGGGACCCTCTGAACAAAAGACTTAAATCCTGTTCTATATATATCATTGTTTCCGCGCATTCATAAAGTTTCCAGAGTTTCCATAGAGTGTCACTGTAAATTATATTTCTGAATAAGGATGAATAATGAATAAGACAATGGATAAGGATGACAGAAGAAGAACTGATGCCTTTGAGCTGTGGTGTTGGAGAAGATTACAGAATAGCCTATGGACTGCTGAAAGCACAAACAGCTATGTCTTAGGGAAAGCAGAGCTAGAATATTTCTTGGAGACAAAGGTGATACAATTTCATTTCATATACTTTGGGCATATCTCTAGCAGAAACCTCCACTTGGAGAAGAAAATTATGCTTGGAGAGAGAATATCAACAGTGAAAAGAGAAGAAGACCCTCAACCAGATGGACTGACACAGTAACTGTAGCAATGGACTCAAGTATGTCAGAGATTATAAGGATGGCACAGAATAGGACAGTGTGCAGATCAAGTGCTTATTAGGTCACTTTGAGTCATACTCAATGGCACTTAATAACAACAATACATGATATGTGTTAAGAGTTACCCTGAATTATCTCACTTTAATCCTTAGAGATTTTACTCTGAATTATCTCACCTTAATCCTTAGAGGTTTTAGTCCTTTACTTTTTCCTTTATACTTATTCCATCTATATGAGCAAGTAATTGAAGAAAGCAGACTCTATGAAGAAGAATGTGACCTGCTGATTGGAGGGAGGGTCGGCAACCACCTGCACTATGCAGATGACACAGCTCTGCTTGCAGAAAGTGAAGACGACTTGAAGCACTGACTGCAGAATATCAAAGACTACAGCTTTTAATACAGGTTATTTCTCAAGATCAAGAAAACAAAAATCCTCACCTAGAACCAATCGGCAATATTATGACAGATGAAGAAAAACTTGAAGGTGTCAATGGTTTCATTTTACATGGCTCTCCAATCAACACTCATGGTAGCAGCAGTCAAGAAAAAGATACAGTGCTCAAAAGGGGAGAGCGGCAGCAAAAGAGCCTTAGCGAGGCAGACGCGCTCAGCGACCGCCACACAGTGACAACGGGTTTGAGGAGAGCTGAGATCTGAAGGATGGTACAGAACAGGGCATGCATTTACGTGTTGTTCACAGGGTTGTTATAAACCATAATCTACTCCAAGGTGCCTAACTGCAACAACAAAAATCCACAGAGAGGCTTATGAGGGAAATATTATTGTGATGGTCAATTTATAGATGAAATCTACTCAACTTATTTAAGAAGTTTACAAAATAATTTAGTATCACACCCATTCTAAGTAGAATTCTATTAGAGTCAATCAGACTACACAATTCTAACTCCTAAACACTAAACAACACATTTTCTTATTGACTAGGGCAACATTCGAAGGTGTTCCCTGACTGAACGAGCAAGAGTAACAACCACAACCAACAACCACAACCCAGACTATTCACATCCAGAGTCATGGATGTGAAGGACAAGTGAAGGTTATTCTCTAGGTTAGAAGTCAATTACTTTTAATATAGCTATAAATCAGGAGGCAATAATCATGAAGATTGTTCTCTCTTTTCCCCTCAGTCACTGTCATCCAATGAGCTCTGCCATAATAGGAGGATATCCAGGCAAGTGACTAAATTGCAGCTGTGCAGAGATAGAGGGGCTGCAGTGTGTGGGGACCAGAAACCATCAAGATAAGGAAGGCACTCAATGATGGCCATTAGTCAATGAAGGTCAAGTGAAAAGTGATGGGCTCACACTAAAGCCGTGGGAATTGCACTTAATCTGTAAAGAAAACCTGTTAATCACAAGAAGAGATTAAGAAGTGGAAGAAGGTGAAAGGGTGAGAAAATAGCCTTCGTGTGAACATCATTAATACAGGAGGGGGAGGATTAAACATCGGGGCTCTCGAGAAAAATGGGAAACCTCTTACCCAGAACTTCCAGTGCACAGAAATGCCTCATGACACCTCCTGGGATATGCGCTCTTGAACAGTTTTCGGTCTCTGTTTCCAGATCCTCATCCTAACCATACACAGTTGACCTGAGAGCTACTTGGACCAAGATAAGATCTAGGAAAAAGAGGGGAGAGCGTAGGAGGAGACAGAGTCTAAACTACTAAGAAAATTGGGTTCTTAATTCTTCTCCTCAATCCCAGTTTCTGAAATGTACAAAAACAATCTGTCAATATCATGGGTATAGGTAGAACCCTCTTTGACTACAGTCTAGGATGAATGCCTTTGATTGAACCCTACTGCCTAACACGGATTTCACTACTTCTTGAGACAGCCTCTTGGGTAAATACATTGACCACTGAGTACAAAATATCTAAAATCTCTCTCTTCAATGCCTTAGAATCCAATTTTATGCTGGAAGGAAAGATAATTCATCTGTGGAAACTCCCCAGCTTACCAAGTAGGAGAGGTCTGGTGATTTACTGTTGAAGAGTCGTGCTGCCAAACCAAAGGCTGGTGGTTCAAATCCACCAGCTGCTGCAACAGAAATATATGGACAATCTCCTCCTTTGATTGAACCTTTGCGTATCAATCATTATTACTGGGTAGGATCTTAACACAATTCTTTGGTACCAAGCACTTACTAATTTCTCACAACGCAGCTCATTTAATGAAGGAGATATTATCTTCATTTTACGAATTAAGAGAATGAAGGCTGCAGTAGTTAAATAACTTCCTGTGATTGCTTACCTGTTGTTATTGTGTATACCAATGCGTCAGAATTGACCCGTAGCTGACCCTCCAGCAGGTGTACAGACGCAGCGTATCACACGGGAGGAGAGGTCTCACCTTTTACCTGCAGAGCATCCATTGGATTCAGACCATATGCATTTGGCTTGTCAGTGCAGCTCCTTACCACTAGGCCACCAGAGCTCCCTTTCTTAGTGACTAGTAAAGCTAGAACTCAGACTCTGACTACGTACCTCCCACTAGAATTTCCTTCTAATGCATTAATTAACAAGAGCACTATCACATCCAGTTAAACCAACTGGTCTCTTAAAGAGCACATTAGGCACAGCTGACTGTGCTAGTACTAATAATCTTTCTATCTCATTGTCATCAAGTCAGAATAGATACATAGCTGTTCTTCTGGGAGGTTTTCAGAGGCAGTAAATCACATAGGAGGATACTGCCCACTTTTCTCCCTCAGAGTAGCTGGAGTACTTGAACTGCTTGCCTTTGGACTGGCAGTGCAACTACTTAACCACAGTTTCTAAGTTTCTAAGATATTAGTCAGGGTCACTTCACACACTGAATTAGCCCTAGAGAAACCTCTCTCAGTTCCTTCCATAACCCTACGTCTGGGCTCTAGATAGGATCTGCTTAAAGGGTATTTCTTTCAATGATGCTTGCTGGATAATATTAAACAGTTCTTGGCTACCATGGACGTTAAAGCCATTAACTTACAGAAATGAGGTTATTCTATTGCTTTAATTGACACCTTCCCTACTAACCTTGGGAAGTTGTTCATATTTAAAAAAAAATAAAAAAAATTCTAGATTATATGGGCAAAGAGCAAGGGATATGCACCAATAGCCATGGCAGTGTGCAGTTCAAAAGGCCTTCAGAATTCTCTTGAAATCACAGCCAAGCTTAAAAGACCTCTGACAGCCATTTGCCAAGTCCACTTAGTGAGAGACACATGCAGGTCTAGCGGCCAAAGAGCTTTTGGTTTTCCCTGTAAATCTGCTTCTTTGGGCTAGAATTCCATGGCGTTACAGTCCCCACACAGGAAAGAGGGCCAAAAGGCAGAGTCAAGAGAGCATACTGATTGAGTAACGCAGAGATTTTTGAAGTCAGACTGGCTGCATCTGCATCCTGCTTCGGTCATTTTCCCAGCTGTGTGACAAAGGCCAAGTTACTTAACCTCTCTGGGTAAAGGTTCCCCATCTGTTAAAAGTGATAGTGCAAATATGTCCTACATAATGTGGCTTTGAGGTTTAAAGAGCCTAAAGGTTGACTGACTGGTGCTTGTCACTACAGTGAGACAAGGGGGTGGCAATGATATATTTTACTGATTGTACATACTGAATTCACACAAATAACGAATAATGTTTTATGTATAAAATAAAATCTAAATAAAATGAATAAATAAAATATTTTTTATCTTTTTTATTAATTTTAATGAAAATTTACAGAGATAATTTTAATGAACATTTACAGAGACTTTGGATTACTATTCATTCATTGTTGCACTTTTTTCCCTGCCCACCCCTACCCCTCCAGTACACTCTTTGAGAAGTAAAAGTAAAGTTCCTCCATTGTTTTACAATCCCTCCCCCCAGGTCCACTCCAGTATGCAGCCTTCGTCTGGACTCCTATTATGACAATAATACCTAATCACATACCCCTTTTAAACAGTTTTCTCCCTCGTCTGTTTCAAAGCAGTATATATTATCTAATCCCATCTTTCTCAATCTCCCCCCAACCTCGATGTCAGTCCTGTTTTTACAACAGTGGCACTATGCAGTATTTGTCCCTTTGTGGACTGAGATATTTCACTCAGCATAATGTCCTCCAAGGCCACCCATCTTGAATAATATCACGAGTTCCTTGTTTTTCTAAAATCTATTTCTTAAATAAAATAAAAACCTATTTCTAAAATAGATTTTATAATTTTCTGACATTTGGTATGTATAAATCCAAAGGCATAAATAATCAAGGCTTTCAGATAAAAACACAACTTCTCTCCCCTTAAATCACTGTTGTTGTTGAGCTTGGGTATCATCAAGTCAGAACCAACTCACAGCTTATCCTCGAGCAGGTTTTCAGGGACTCGAGGTGGAGGGTCAGCTATGGTCCAATTCTGCCTCGATAGTACACAACAACAACCACACTCTCCGCAGAAGCAGACGGCCAGGCCTGTCCTTCTGCAGACCCATTGGCACCCACCTTTTGGGCAGCATCCAATTGCAGACTGCTCATGCAGTCCAAGCTCCTCAGTGCATAAAACACCAAGCAGAGAAAGCAGGACAGTTTTCAAAATAAATAAGAGACGTGAATCCACCTTCCAAAAGCTCACTTTATAATTTAAAGGCAAAGCACAGAGAGATATACGATGTCTCATGAATAAGTGATTAAAAAAAATAAAGGAAGAGAAAAAATATGGATCAGAAGAGCGAGATCCAGTAAGAGCCACAGAGAAATTGCTGGAGAATAGAGGCCAATTTTGACTCCTAAGGGGAGACTCAAACCACCTTTGAGAAAGGAGAGCTGTGGGGGAGAGGTGACTAAGCTTACATGCAGCAGAAGCCTTCGTTAAGCAACCATTTGCTTTCATGGTGACAAATTAAAAATCTTATAAGGTGTTGGAACGAAAGCGATGCTACCATGCCAAAGGTGGGTGACTCCAACCTGCGGCCCTAAGGCCTGTTTTAAAATTGTTCTTGGTCAAACATTCTTGTAGGTAGTATAGCCCTGGCATGTCCACTTGCCATACAGAAATAACTTGTGGTCACTGTGAAGCTGACACTGTGACACTGATGTGTCAAATGCGATAATGGTTACTCATGGTGGACAGTGCTTGGCGGCGGACCCTGGTTGAAACAAGCTTGGAAGCAGGAGTGGCATCCACATCTGTAAATAGCTTGCCTCCAGAAACCCTATGAACCTGAAGAAAAGATGAAAGTCCCGCACACAAGTGTTGAGGACTTTCCTTCATAGGGTCACTATGAGTTGCCTACCACTGGACGGCTCTTAACAACAACAACAACAACATAAGGTATTGGGGTTTTTTGGTTAGTTCTCAAGCACTGCTATATCAGGAACACTACAAAAGTATACATTCAATAGACAAAAACCTTATTTTCTCTAGTTTAGCAGTGAGAATCCACCAGCTGCTTGGTTGAAGAAGGATTGGCAATCTCCTGCGTGTGATTTATTGGCTCTGAAAATCCACCGGAGGTTCAGCTATGTGTCAGTTCTGACTTGCCAACAAACAACACGTTTGTTTTTAAATGTGTATTCATTTACATAAAAAATGTGTAACACAAACTCCTTGACAACTAACAGGAACAAATGCATATTCTTATCCATTCTAAAGAATAGTGAGAAAATAAAGGTACAAATTATCAAATGATATCATTATGGTCATTAGTGTTTTTCTGTTGGATGACATTAAGTCAATTCCAAATCATAAGGAGCTTTTGTTGCTGTTTTTAGTGGGTTTTGTTGTTTGTTTGTTTTTGTCTTTATAAGGAGCCTTTTTTATAACAGAAGGAAGCCATGTCCAACCCTGAGCCATTTTCACAAATTCCGCAGTCACTTTTGGTCAAGTCTGTTGTCGTCACTATGTCAGTTCATCTTCTTGAAAGTATTCTTCTCCTTCTTTACAAAGACTGATGTCATTCTTCAAGAATTGACAACATGCACAAATCTTGTGAGATGAAGTCTCACTATTCTTGTCATTAAGAAGCATTTGTTCTAAGAAGTCTGGATTCAGGATGCCAGCTTGAGGGGAGCACGTACTCTCTCTCTAGGCTCTAGAAGAATGACCTTTCCTCCTTTCACCTTCAGAACTTGATGGAGAGGAAGACCACGTGTGTTGGCCTCCCTATGACTCAAGAGAGTTCTCAGTGTAAGGACCTGTGTCAGAAGGTCACATTCTGAATCTGGCTCTTGTCCCTCTATCTCTGCAAGCTTCTCTCCCCTTTTATCTCGTGCAAGATAAAAGGTGTTGCAGGCCACACCCCATAGGAACTCCCTTTTCTTGGCACCTGTGTTGTGAGGACATTAAGGTTGTTTCAAACCACTTCTAGTCTTTTCACAACTGACTAGCTTTTAATTTCATGGCGAGTTATAACATAACTTCCACCTTTTATCATAATATCCAAACACAGAGACTTCTAGCCCAGCTGAGTAAACATATATATTTGGGTGATATAATTCAACTCAAGGTAAGTATAATTCTATAATTCCATATAGAAGACTCTTTATGGTAGCTTTCAGCCTGTTTGCTTGAATTTTTGCCTTGTCTTTCATTTTTTGAGGCAGTTTTGTTAGCTTTTAAAGATATTTCTTTAATGTAGTTCTCTGGCTGCCAACTCCAATAGGGGTTTGGAAGCAGTGTTTGACAATAATAACAGAAAAAATACATTCTTCTTCTTATAAGGTCATATAAAAGAAAGAGGAGGGAGGGAGATAGGGAGGGAAAGAGGGACACAGAGAGAGAGGGAGAGAAAGAGAATGAGAATATTTTGGTTTAAGTGTTTTGGTGACAGGTACTGCATGTAAGTCAAGACATGGTATGATGAAAACAGCAAAGGAAAGACTTCCTTAATTGATGCACTTGAAGGAGTTCATTGGCTCCTGAAAGGCCACTTTCCTTATTGTTCTGAATGATGGGAAAGGACATGGTATGTTTAAACTGGTCTTGGAGAAAATATCTATAGCACAGTTTATAGGAACAAAGGTCCGGAAGTGATCTAAATGCCCTTTCCACAGGCATCTGACTAGATAAACTAGACCACAACAGACTCCCGTCTTTGGTGGAAGCTGGATTAGAAAATCCAAGGCATGTGTGTCACAATCTACTCTTGGAACATCTCTACTTTACTCTGTAAAATTAAAAAAAAAGAGTATTGACAATTTCATAATTATACTTCAAATACCAGTATCTAGGCCGCTGGAAGCATGAAGGCCAACATGAACTTGTGTTATTTGCTGTTACCTGAACTGTGGCAACACATCTCGATGGAAGGAGCTCCTTTCTGATAGAGGGAGTGTAGTTAAGGGGATGGGTAAAGGTGGTTAAAACAAAAGAATATTACTTGGTCTATTTCCTCCCCATCTGGTCTTCTCCTTTCTTTCTCTTCATATTGCTCTTTTCCAAAACATACATCTCATTAACATTTATAACTATTTTTGCATTTTAAATATGCCCAGATTCCCTTCCATTCCCTTCCTGAGAGTGAAATTCTCTGCATCCATTTACAAATAGTGGCATTTGAATCATTGACTGGATCCCCTAAAAAACACAAGGTGCGGTGTACATTATGGCCTGGACCTAAGAGTGTTCACAAACGGAACTTTTATTTCATGCAGACATTCATACATGTGCTTAATAACTCACAGAATATTGCCAGAAGAATAACAAAGAAATTGAAAGCATTGGTTGTATCCTGACACGACACAGCGGGGTTTTAGAAAGCTTAAAATCAGAAGTAAGGGCAAGACTTACCTTAAAAGTAAGCAACAATTGCTTATTTATTTTGCACCTCATTTTATATTAGCATGTAAAATTAAGTGTAAAATATGAGTATATAATTATTTTGTTAATTTAAGCATCATTATTACAATTTTTCAAAATTTCTGTCGTAGAGTTCCCCTCATGAAACAAAGGAACAAAGCACCTCCTAGTCACCAATCTTAATTATCTGCTTTGTGTTTACTGTGAAATTTATGTCACAAGTTTAACAATCCCTTCAAATGAATTACCCCATGTCACAGTCTTTCCTATCAGCATGTGGGCATATCCAATAAGAACAGACATCATGTAGAAGCTCTAGGTGGAAACAAGATTCTAACACCCATCCACCAGGTGATACGTTAATATGCTGCAAAACACAGCAGGACTTACCAATAAAATCTGTTTGGAACAACCCCTTCCTGGATAAGCTGCCACCTTCTCCCAAATTCTGCAGAGCTGTATAACTGTAGAGAAAAGAGATTATTCAGCATCAAGATTCTACGACTCATTGACTACACAAACATCAGTTCACTTAATCAACAGTAATGGTGGCGGTGGTCGTGGTAATGATGATAATGAGAATGATATTTTCTGTTTACCAGAAATCTCTCATTGAATAGGTTGAGTATCCCACATACATAGTGTCTACTGGTCACATAAATTCTGCAAGGTAGCTAATAATACCATTTCAGAAAGATTCACTGACTTGTAGATCATGAAGCAGATAAGAAGTCAAATGACTGATACCTCCATCCAGCTATGCCTGGGGACAAAGTAAGCTTTCTAAATAGGGAAACAGGAACTTGCAGGCACAGGGCCATGAACATCTCTTTGAAAGGGCCAGAGGGAGTAAGAATAGCACAGCCCCTCACTGCCCCAGAATGTTGTTGTTATGTGCCGTTGAGCTGCTTGCAATTCATAGTGACCCTATGTACAAGAGCCCTACACCCAGCTCTATCCTGTGCCAACCTCATTGACTCTGACATGCCTATACCCTCTACCCCAGTCACTGAATCGATCAATCTCATCAAGGATCTTCCTCTCCTGCACTGTCCCTCCATGTTCCCAAGCATGACATCCTTCTCCAAGGATGGGTCTCTCCTTGCAACACGCTCAAAGTATGTCAGATGAAGCTTCAGAATCCTCGACTCTACAAGGAGCAGCATGATTTAATGCTCTCCAGGGAAACCCTGTTTGTTCTCCTAGCAGTCCATGGTATATTCAAAACTCTCTTTGAGCACTACAGCTCAAAGGCATAAACTGTCTTTCTGTCATTGCTAGTCACTGTCCAACTCTCCGATGCATAGCACGCAATTGCGAAGACTATAGCCTGGATCAGACGTACCTTAGTCTCCAGCTTGATGTCAAACAGAAAGCAGATAAAGAGCTCGAGGCTCAGCCTCATGGTGTCTCTAGAGCCATCCCAAGAGCAAGAAGTTCATTTATTCATTGCTGACTCACAGCCTCACAGTTGGGGTACCAACCATGGGGTTTATTAGGGAAGGGAGTTGGAGAGTGAAGGAGGCAAAGAATATAACCCAAAACAAGTCCAGGTTTTAGACATGCAGTCCCAAAGTACAATTCCTCAATAAGTCCAGGCTCTGGTTTCAGTTCAGAAGTCAAATCCAAGTCATCCAGCAAGGTTTGCCATAAGCAAACAAGCATACAAGTTCTAAGTCAGCTTCTCTGTCATGCATTAGGCAAGAACAGCAGGCACTTTTAACTGTGGTCTTTATCTCAGAGCTCTTCTGCTTCCACCTGGCCACAGTTTCTCCACAGCAACACCACAGTCTCTCCAACACCATCAACAGGATCTCACCAACAGGGTCTGCTCCAGTACAGTCTCCCTCAAGTTCTCACCAACAGGGTCTGCTCCAGTACAGTCTCCCTCAAGTTTTACCACCCTGTGTGTGTAAACATAGGCTTTCTCTTATCCGAGTCCCACATCTGACGCAAGACCATGGGTCTGTAGTTATGGTAACTGTACACCAGAGGGGGATAACTAATCACTAAAAAAGCCAGCTGCAAATTCTAGACTTGGCTCTCGTTGAGCACACATTACATCCTTCTCGAAACCAAGCCTCTGCCATCAATTTGACTCTGGTATTTCTTGAGGCTGAAAATGTAAATGTTACTCTTTCTCTCATAAAGTGGTTAGTGGGTTTGAACTGCTGAACTTTTGGTTAGCAGTATGACACTTAACCTACTACACCACCAGGGTTCCTCCACATCACCATCTAGATATAATGAAATGGATGAGGAATACACGAGGCAGTCAGTAAAATAAGAATGTAGAGGAATAAGGCTCCAGAGTCATCTCAAACTGCTTCCCATACATTTTGGAGGGATACTAGGGATCTAAAAAAATGACAGCATTTAAACTCAACAACAATATATATATACGTATATATATATGGGTGTGTGTGTGTGAGTGTATACATACACACACACACACACACACACACACACACACACACATCTCAAAGTGGAGAGGGATTGAGAGATCTCAGGACAAAGTATGACTAAGTCTGGCTAAAGTAAAAGGCTTATATTGGGAGATGTGAGTGAAATAAATTCAGATGAATTGTTTCAAGGCAAGGCCTGGGGTAAGGCTGGCCTTGAGTGCAAGTTAAGCACACTAGAATTAATCATTGAGGTAAAGAAGAGCCAATATGTGTCTCTCTAACAAGACACAGGTCACATAACAACCTAGCCCCAACAATGTAGGTATGTTAGAGTTTATCCAGTCTAATCATCTCAGGCTATAATAATAGTAACTGACTTTGACTAAGCTCTTAACTATGACCCAAGTGCGTCATGTGCATGATCTCATTTAATCTGCACACCATCCCAGGGAT
This sequence comes from Elephantulus edwardii, assembly GCF_000299155.1. Lineage (NCBI taxonomy): Eukaryota > Metazoa > Chordata > Mammalia > Macroscelidea > Macroscelididae > Elephantulus > Elephantulus edwardii. The sequence continues at coordinate 23,674,838 of NW_006399756.1, read as the reverse complement.
ATAGGGCCTTTTATGATGACCATTTTACAGGTGGTTACACCGCTGGTAAGATTTCAATTCCATTAGCTATACACCTTCAGTACTCTCCAAGGGCAATTCAAGAAAGTCATTGCTTATAGATAGAGAATGCCCTTCCACATACTCTTATCTTAAATCTTGTTCTTCCCTTCTCCCTTGACATCATCACTGCTCTCCGGAAAACTTTTAAGTGCCACGGAACTCTCATCTGTCTCCAGAAGTTTCTTCTGATGCAGTTCACAGATTTCTATTTCTATAAGTACTCTAGTTCTCATGGGTATATGGCCACCGTTTTGAAAAACATCACTTGAAATACCTACTTTCTTCTATGTGCTTGCCTGTCACTGACTGTACCTCTGTCTCCCACCATCTCGCTGCCAACTTCCACAGTAAATGGGTGGTGAGTCACACAACTCTGAACACCACAAATGCTCAGCCTTCTCCACTCTCTCCAAGACCAGAGAGGGGTCAAATGACTCACCAAGTGACTCACGCAGCCTGCAGATGCACTAGACATGCCCAAGGAACAATGGAGCTTGAGTGGAGTGTTTACTGGCCCTTGAAAAAGCCTGCCATGACATTGTGTCTCTTGGATCAAAACACATCCTGAAACCAAAAAAGGCTGAAATGTCTGGCTATTGAAGCAGGAAGCTTGACGAGTCCCAAATAGCCAGCATTTGGGCATCCAGCCAAAAGAATCTGTGGCTATTTCCACGCGGTTGGGTTTTTTTGTAAAAAAACCCTTTTTTTCTGTTTCAGTTTAAAAAAAAAAGTAGAGAGTCCACACGGCATACTGGTTCTCCTATTATTATTAACATCATGCATTCAAGTGGAACGCATTATAATTGGGAAAACAATATTGATAAACTATTATTAACTAAAGTACATCGTTTCATCAGGATGAAACCCAAATGCACGTAATATTCACAACTACAGTATCATACAGAATGGTTTCACTGCCAAAAGAGGCCCTGTGGTCTATTTACCAAACATTCCTCTCCTTCCCTCTGACAACTGTCAACCCATTTCCTGTCTCGACAGTTCTGCCTTTTCCAAAATGTCCTATCTAGTTGTAGCTGTCTGGGTAATGTTCAACTACATAAACGTCTGTGGCCCCAATCTCCACAAAGACTATTACGTTAAAAATCTAAGGTACCCTCAACGGATCATAATTTTTTTGAAATTTTTTTTATTACTTGTGTGTGTGCGCGTGTGTGTATACCATCAAACTGGATCTGATAGGTACCGGAAGAGACTATCCCTCTTTCTCCAGCAAAGCATCTGGTGCACTCGAACCACACACCTCTGGTATTGCAGTGCCGCTTCTTGCCACTAGGCCATCAGAGCTCCTTTGGATCATAATTTTTTTTAAAAATTGGCCTTCAACTTCCTCTCTCCAGATTCTGTGCCAGAGACCAGCACAGCTCAGGTTGTCTTTTTTGCACCATTGTTACTAGCTTCCAGAGAGTCATCTCTCTGCTGAGCATAATGACAACTCTCAAGGAAAAACTGACTCCATCAGCATCAGAAGAGGAGGTAGGAGCTCCAAATAGCAGGGTCTCGCTGTAGTGGGTGTTGGACGAGTTGGTACGGCATGTGCTATCAGCACTAGGGCACAGTCTCGGGCTGAAGAACTTGCCTCTGTTTAGAAGATAAACTCAAAAGGTGATGGATCTGCCACATGGGCTCGTAGTCCTTCAGACAGAGAAAATCACAGTAGATAAAGATTACTCTGTTCTTGCAATGGTTATAATGCTGCTATGAGCGTTGGTGACCATGTCTCCATTTGTGTGTCAGTTCTCATTTCCTCAGGGTATATTCCAAGCAGTAGAATAGCTGGGTCATACAGAATTTCTATAATACAGCTCAGATGTCCAACCACAATCAGATGGATTGATAAATCATGGTACATTCACTCAATGGAATACTACGCAGCACACAGGAGCAATGATGTTGTAAATTATTACCTAACTTGGGAATGACTGGAGATCATTATGCTGAGTGTACTAACTTAGTTTCACAAGGACAAATATTTTCTAAAACCATTACTGTAGAATGATTATGACGATCCGAGGCGGGGAGTAGAGGGATGAGGATGTGTGTGGGGGGGAAATGGTTAATCACGGGGTTTTACAATTTGATGAAGGGGTGAGGGAAATCGGAACAATCTTTGCTGGAAAACAATGTACTAGAACTTTGTAAATAAACTAGTATAATTTAAAAAGATTGCTCTGTGGAAGCAAATTTTAAGGTTGAAGTAATTGTAGGAGTTTGTCAGCAAACGTAAACGAGCCAACTCAATCCAATGCAGAAGAGGATTAATATCTTCAAATTCATTATTTCTCAGATCATCAAGTACAGTTCATACTGCATCGTAATTATGGCTTCCAACCCAGTGGATATTCTTACATATAATACCTGGACATTAAGCGGATTGGCCAAGCCTCTTGTGATCTGAAGTTGGTGTAACCTGGATTCTGCTAGGCTTCATTATCGCGTGGGTGGAAAACTTGACATGCATCCCAACAGCTGCCCTGGAAAGATTTTGGGGAAACATGATGACTCAAAGGTGGCATTGTGGAATGGTATGAACGTGGCAGGAGTTTCTCTCCAGGGTCGGAATCCAGAAATGAGAACAGACGATGACAGTGAAAACTGGATTGAAGAGCATTAGTTAGATGGTAGTTGAAAGTACCTATGAAGTCATCAAGCTCAAAGACTATACTAATTGGGCAACTGGATTAAGTGTGGCTGATGTGACTGAATCCATGCTGAAAAATCTATCCAGGATCCATCCAGTCTCAACAATGGCAAAGGTGATGCATGACCCTGAGAATGAAGTCTTCCTGAGTCCTCCAAGTATTCTGAATGCTCAAGGGTTGACCAGTGTCATCAACCAGAAACCGAAGGATGGTGAGGTTGCTTAACTCAAGAAGACTGCAGAGACTGTGGGACACCCAAAGGGTCTCAAGACCTTGATTCCTAAGCTGCAGAAGTTTAAAAACTACATAACTAACATGAGCCTTTAGTTATCATCCAGACTCATGGATCATGGTTTGCTTTTCTTCTCCTAAACATGTGACTTTGGGCCCCAAAGATTATAGCTATGTTTGGAACAAAAAGAAACTGTTTTGCTACAAATATCCAAATGTTAAAGGTGTTTTAATAAACATATAAATGTGTCTTTAATTTTTTCCAAATGCATTTAATGCTATACAATAACTGCTTGGCTACACCAAAGGCAGGTGGTGTAAACCCACGTTCTTCTCCAAAGGAGAGAGATGTGGCAGCCTGCTTCTCTCACAAGCCTAGGAAACACCATGGGCAGTTCTACTGCATTCTGCAGGCCTACTAAGAATAGAAAGGAACACAAAGATAAACACTTGGCTTATTGACTTTGGACACGAACCCTGCTTAAACTGTGCTGCTGGCTTATGCACAAATTTTACTTAAAGATCGATTTAGGAACAGAACTTGTTTATAATTTGGTAACAGCCTGTATGTAATACAGTGTTTGTACAATGTCCAGATCACATAGTTTCCTATTTCACAGAATACATCATGGATGCTAAGTGACACAAGACTACAGCTGAAATGATACTAAGTATCTCCTGTAGACTGGCTTCTTAAGGACATGCACTTGAAATTCTTCTATGTCTTTTTGTAGCTTGAGAGGTCATTTCTTTTATGACTGAATAGCATTTTTCTGATTATCATTTAAATTCTTGTTCTCCCCGTCTCCCCACCTCTCTAGGGCATCAGAGGCTCAGTAGTAGAATTCGTGTCTTCCATACAGGAGACCATGCTTTGATTCCCAGGCAAAGCAGCTCACATGCAGCTCCCACCAATCTGTCAGGGGGCGGTTTACATGTTGCTGTGATGCTAAACAAGCTTTGGTAGAGCTTTCAGACTAATACAGGCTAGGGAGAACTGTCTACTGATTTACACCAGAAAACCAGCCAACGAAAACTTTATGGATGACAATGATTTGAACTGCCACCAGTCATGGGGGTGCATGTGGCCGGGTAGCCTTTCATTCCATTGTGCACTGGGTCACAAGAGTCAGGGGCTAACTTGACAACAGCTGACAATAGCATAGCCTTCCCTCTTTCACTATTTGTTCTCTGCCCTGTCACAGTGGGCTTGGTACTTCCCATCCCTAGTTCATTTTAAGAAAAGATTAGGAGGCAAATCCCCTTCCAGGGTTAACTGGAGCAGGAGAAATATTTCCCGTGACTTTAGAACACAAGCTGCCCCTGTACATATGTCCTGCTTCTTGCTCTCCAAGAGGTCATGAACATCTAGTATTTTAATTCACAGACTTGGGGTACAGCAGTTATCCCCCATAATGTGGAAGATCTGTTTCTCCCTTTCCCCTTACTCTGTAGTTTTTAAAAACATACAGCTTCTTCTCGGAAACTTAAAGGGAACAGAGATCATCCTCTGAATGTCCATTTGTACCTACATTTATATGTGAAGATTAATGCAAATGTTAACAGTCCAGAAGGTTCATAATTAGAATAATTCTGCATGTGAAAGGCAGGTTTACGTAAATCCCAAAGGAGTCCTGGGGGAACTCTGAGAGCTCATACAGCTACACTCCGGGAATATCACTCTTGCTCCCACTTAGAACTCATCTGTGTGTGGAACTGTGGGCTAGCATTTGTCTTTCTCTTTCCCTTCTACTCTGTTGTTGATGTTGTTGTGGCACACTTTCAAATCCGAGTTGACTCATAGCTAACCACCCAGTGGGTTTTCAGAGGCAGCAGCAAATCTTCTCAAAGGAGATTACTCATCCTTCTCCCGCAAAACACGCTGGTATATCTGAACCAAGTGCCTTTGGAATTGTAGCAGAGGTTCTTAGCACTAGGCTGCTGCAGTTCCCTTTCATTTGATCCCTTAGGCATGGGTTTGGGGCCTGAGGACCAGCCAAGTATCTCCCATGATATTTATTTGTTTCTATCCACTTCAGGAGGTCACTTTATTATTTGTGAGGATCCAGCGGCCTATAAGGCAAGTTTTCCAAACAACCCAATAAACTAAGCCTCTCCGGTGTGTCTTGATAATAATCTTTTTAATTTCGCCTCTTGAAAGGCACCCTTTGCTCTCAGTGAATGGAACATCTTCCCTCCCTCCTCTCACTGGGTACATCTCTTCATTGTACCTTCATCAAGAACCAAGAGTGATGTCAAGTTGTGCCCATCCTACTATTAATCTTTTCAGCCCCAGATCAAAGGTTATTTCCTCTAAGGATTTTCCCCCTTTGTGTACTGGTTTCACCTCTAAAGTACTATGATGGAGAAATGCATGCCATCAAATTATAGGTGATATATTTATATTTGACTTTCTTAATGTCTTTCCAAAGAGCCTTCATCATATTTTTTTTAAATTTTCTTTTATGCTGGTTTGCTTCCAAAGTTCGTATACATTATGTTCCACACTATTCTTCATTCACATTGTGTCTCACACAATCATTTTCATGTTAGGTTTCATAAAATGAATCATCATTGACTATTCCCATCATGACGTCTTTTCAGGTCTTTGATTGACCTTTCTCATTTCCTTTACCCACTTCCACCCACTAAATTGTGCAACCCTGTTGTTTTGTCCCTACTCATCTTTACCCCTCTCTTCCCACCCCATCCCCACTTGGGTCTCCATACATGTTTTACTAATTATCCTTCTATTTTCACAATAATGGTCTTATGCAGTATTTGTCCTTATGAGACCGAGTTAGTTCACTCCGCATAATGTTCTCCAGTCTCTCCCAAGTTATACATTTTTTTAAAATTGTTGCTCCTGAGTGCTGCAAAGTATTCCATTGTGACCATAATATTTTTATGATATTGCAAAGTGTTTAGATACCAGGTATCACATTCTTATGTCTAGAGCTTTGAAGATGATCAAGAAGTCTTGCCTTTGCACCATGCAAATCCCTAGTGATGACTCTACCTCACTGAATACCAAAAAAATGAATTCCATAACTAGAGGCCTATACATGAAAACACACACACAACAAACAAGAAAAAACAAAACCCTATAAATATCGGTACATCTTAGTCTCTCAGGATTTGCAAGCAGTACCTCAGTATATACTCATCTTTATACAAAGCTGTTCTTGGGTATTCCACTTACTCTTCAAACATTTTATTGTTAAAATGTTAATTGCTCAGCCTGGTGGTATTCTAAAGAAAGGAGAAGACAACAACTCACCACCACTCAAACAAATGTGTTAATTAAAGCTATAGAATTTGACAGCAAAGTTCTCCTTGACAAAGAAGGGGTTGCTATCAAGGCCTTTTACCCCGTGACTCTGCCCCTGTTGCCAGTGGAAGGCTTTTTCAGCACCCTTTAACAAAATTCATAGTGTTGGCAGCCCCTAAATAAGATTTATTTCCCTCACTGTCTGTCTCTGGCTCCAAGGTTTCTTTTGACTGTCAGAACACAGAACTGAGAACTATCATTACTATCTGTCACATCAGAGAAGGCGGCAGCGGCTTTCTCCACTGAGGCTGAGCCTGGAGAAAGATTAGAAGGAGGAAAGAAGAGCCTATCAACTCATTTCGGGAAGGCAATGTTTACCTACTAACTCTCTATCATGTCTTCAAAATTGCCATTCTTTGAGGGTTTCTGTTTTTATTTTGTGAAGATTGGCACTAAGCATTGGAAACAATTGGAAGAAAAATCAATTTTTGAATAGGAACAGGGAAGGGTTCTGGTTAAACAAGAATACAAGGCAAAATTCTTGCCAGCCTGCAATAATAACACACACACACACACACACACACACACACACACACACACACACACACACATCTGCACATCATCGCTTTTGTAAACACAGTGTAATGAGGACAAACCCAGCTCTTGTCTGGCTCAGAATCTATTAGCAGCCTCTGGTCTAACCTTCTCCACTGTCATTATACTGGTCCAGGCTGTCAACACATCTCCTTGCTCCCAGGCTACGATTCTGAAGGGTTGTTTTGTGTGTTTTTTTCTTTCTTTTTGTTTGCTTGCTTTTTTAAAAAGAGATCTTTCCTACTGCCTTGCCTTCTCACCACCTGCCTTTTTCTTCTGTAAGAAGAGTACATATAGGAAAACAATTAATGGCAAAGGATAGCAGTGCAAGGGCTAGTATTGTTGTGAGCTTTTAACTCAATAAAGGCTTGGCATCTCTGGTGCCATCTCAAGAGGGCTGAAGAGTTGCTAACTGCATGCTGGCCGCTGGTTCTGAGGGTGAATGAAGAGGGTGCCAGAAGGAGCGAGAATAGCTTGAGCATAAGCAATAGTGGTGTGCACTGACTTGACTCAGAATTTCTAATCTACAAGGTTTTACACTGGATGAAAGAGGCAGGCGATGAGGAAAGTGGTTTCCAACCTTCTTAATATTCACAACTGAGATCAATGCTTAGAAAAGTAGCATTTCCTTTTAAAGTGACATTCAACTGCCCTGTATTAGCGTCAATGTTTGCCGTCGTCATTGCCCTTGGAAGGTCTGGTCATATTCCTCAATTGGAATAATGCAATCTTTCTTTGTAAATTGTTAGCCAGGGACACCTCAGGACTCTGTTAGGTACCTAGCACAAGAACACGTGACGCAGATGTTAAGGGACGTGCTAATATGCTCTTGGTCTTTGGCTGATGAAATTGGATGCTGCTCCTCACAAAGCTTCCATGGCCACATTCCCAGTCAGGAGGCAGGTTCCTGGGTCTCCTCCACACAGGCTCCTAGAGAAGCATCTGCATTGGCGGAACACTTCCTGCTGTCAGCTCTCCTCAAGGCTGCCTGCTGACTCCTCTATCCTACTCTGCCCTTCACATTTTGAAGCAGGGAACCAGCAAATTGCATTTCTTGAAAAGAGTTTTCTAGAAAACGCTGCCAGGTCCATCTTATTTGCCTTATCCTGCTACTGCCCTCATAGAATCGTAGCGACCCGATGAGGGTAATTATTGTAGAAAAGGGAAATGAAGTAGAATTGGCAAGGTTTTCTATCAGCCTTTCCAAGAAATGCAATTTGCAGATGCCTTGCTTCCAAAAATAAGCCCTAGTGGCACAGTGTTTAAGCTCTTGGCCTGCCTCCAAGTCATTTTCTAAAGAGCCCCTAAGATTGGGAACCAACTCAAAGTCAAAGTTGTAGGGAATCTTGCCCTGGGGAAGGCCTGGGTATCAAGCACTTATGTGCCACATGACTCTCCAGCTTCCATTGCTATTGGTGCACCATTTTTAGCACTTGAACAAACTGGTATCTTAAGGACTTCCAATTAAATTCCTGATGCCAGGCCTTAAGCTTGGCAAGTGTCAGGCTCTTCACTCAACCAGTCTTAGTTGGAAAAAAAGCAAAATCAGCCCCAAAAAACCCAGTCATCAGAAGTACAGTGTGATGTTTTTGGTGTTAGCAGTTCAGGAGGGCGCTAGATCTCACTCCCACAGAAAACTGACTTCACCAAGTCCTCACAGGGATTTTTATCTTGGCCAGTTGATATAGTGGCTAGATACTGAGAGACTTAATGATGTCCCCCTTTCCTGCCACCAGATTATGATGTCTCAGAGGGAAAATGTTATCTTATTGGTGACTACAATCAGCAGTTTATTGTAATGTGCAGCATTTTCCTTAAAAGGCTTTGCTAGCTTCTTCAGGAAAGGATGAGTTGGGAGTTTGTAAAAGCAGTTGAGGCGCGGGCTTCGGAGCAAAGTTAAAATGTCATAAAATGCAGAATGAATGTTTCCAAGAGAGCCAGTCGGTCTGAGAAAGAAAGAGAGGGAGTGAAACTGACAATGATGCGTGTGCTCTAGTTTTGTTAATAGCAACACACTCCGTTCGGCTAGGATGCGTAAAGAGAAGTGAAGTGGGAGCTGAGGCCACCAACAGAGCCTGCGAGGGGACCGGAGGGGTGCAGTACCCCTAAAACACTGACTGAGCTAAGGGGTCTGGATGCACCCACCACCAAGGACAAGAAGAGAGCGCAGAGGGAGAAAGCCCACACCTTGCTGATGAAGTTTGAGCAGGAATGACGACATGTGTCTGGCCCATCAATCTCTCCTATGGCTGGAGTTATCAAATCTGTCACTGGCCATTCCCCAACTGTCGCTGCAGTCTGTCACACATCCTGCAGTTTGGCTTCACGCTCTGAAGCTTGGAGGCTCAGACATAGGAAGAGGGCTGTCTGAGAAGGAAAGGTCAACACGTGACTGTGGACCCGTCCAATTTCTGGACACCTCCCGGACTCCTAAAGCTTGAGATATACAAGGAAAGAACCAAAATCTTAAAAGTTCTCTAACATACATAAGAAAAATAAGCTCAAAGAATTAGAAGCTCTACTGAGGTTCTAAGTAATAAATCCGTCAATATAAGACATTGATAAAAATAGAAAAATAGCCCCCAACAACCTTAGAGTACTTTGCTCACCACTCTTTGTCAATGTGCTGTATGATATTACCTAGGTTTGTTGTGATGCTGAACCTTGTGCCATTGGGGTATCAAATACCAGAATGGTTTCCCAATGTGGACAGGGTTTGGTGGAGCTCCCAGGTGTAAAACAGGTTTGGAAGCAGGAGTGGCATCCACTTCCTAAACCACAGGCCTCTGGAAATTCTATGAACTTGGAGAAACGACGATAGTTATGGAAAGACATTAGATCTTTTGTTTAGAGATGCTATGAGTCATGCTCGATTTGACAGCTATCAACAACAATAACAGGTGCATAAACGATGAGAGTCAGCAGTGGTGAGAGACAAAAATAAAGAAGAAGAGAAGTGTCTTGAGCTCAGCACTGGTAACATGGTTCACCAGTGAGTGGAGATGGCAGGGAGAGGAGAGCGAGCCACAAGAAAGTGGTTGACAATGCAGGGAAACATAATGAGTGTCTGGATTAGGCAGGGTCCTTGGGTGTGTGAAAGAGGGAATGAAGGGGCTTTATGTCTAAAAAGTGGGATCACTGGTGGCCTCGTCGTAAGAAGTTGCACTGCAATCCCAAAGGCTCGCAGAACAGATTTACCAGCTGCTCTGCGGGGAGGAGAAGGTTGGGCAGTCTCCTCCCCTGTGATTTACTGCATCTAAAAAGCCACCGGAACGTCAGCCATGCGTCAGTTACAATTCAACAACAACAATATTTTTAAAAAGCACAAGAAAAGCAGAAAGGTCAGTGTTTTGATTGATTCTGGACACAGTCAGACCTGAATTAGACGTGGGTTCTATCCAACACTTGATATGCTTGCTGGGGTAATTTTCTGAACCCTGCCACTCTGATTTTGTTATCTCATATGTAAATAGATATAAAACACTTCACCAAAGAAGACATTCAGATGGTGAATGTATGAAGAAATGTTACAAATCTGTAGCTCTAAGAGAGATGCAAAACAAAACATGAATGAGATATCTCACCCCAATAAGAATAGCAAAATTTAACAGAAGAGCAAGCAACAAGTGCTGGCGAGGTTGTGAAGAAACTGGACCCTTATTCATTGCTGGTGGGAGTGTAAAATGGTGCAACCACTATGGGAGGTGGTATGGTGCTTTCTCAAAAAGCTGAAAACAGAAATACTATTTGACCCAGCAATTCCACTACTGGGTATATATCTTAAAGAAACTGTAATTGCCACCCAAGCAGATATATGCACAACCATATTTATTGCTGCTTTGTTCACAACAGCAAAGAGTTGGAAACAACCCAAGCGCCCATCAACAAACAAATGGATAGAGAAGCTGTGGTATATTCACACAATGGAATACTATGTTGCACTGAAAAACAAGGAGCTCATGAAATATTATACAAAATGGGTGACCCTGGAGGACATTACGTTGAATGAAATATCTCAGTCACAAAAAGCAAATATGGCATAGTGCCACTGTTGTAAAACAGGACTGATATGGAGGCTGGGGGGGGGGAAGCTAAGAAAAAAGAGGATAAATAATCTATACAACATTGAAATAGATGAGGGAGAGAACTGTATACAAGAAATATATAATTAGCTGTTATTGGCATGACAAGAGTTGAGAATAAGAGCTGCATGGTAAAGTGGTCTGGGAGGTGGGAGGAACGGACTGTATAAGAATGA
>NW_006399756.1:23656180-23660970 GCF_000299155.1 Elephantulus edwardii | reverse complement strand
AAAAAAAAGAAAAAATCATAATGGATTTGCTAGGAAGGCCAGTGTTTTGGTGCAATCAAGACTGGGTTTGGACACAGTCAGTCCTGGGTTAGACCCTTGACTCTACCCATCACATCATATGCTTTCCAGAGAAACTGCTTAATTCTGTCCCTCTGAGCCTTTTTCTTCTCATATGCAAACAGATAAAAACATACAGTCAATGTTAAATATAAGAATGAAGTTAAATTGTTGTTAGGTGTTGAGACAAGTATGTGTCTTAGTAACCCTGTGAACAACCAGTCTGACCCCTTGTCCTATCCCGCGCCATCCTCGTCATCTCTGACACTCATGAGCCCACTGCTGCAGTCACTGTCTCAATCCATCTGGGCCACTTTCTCCTTCACTGATCTTTTTCCTTTCCAAGCATGATGACTCACTCCAAAGAATCCAAAGAACAGCCTCTCTAAGCAACATGGGAGATGAAGCTTTATTATCTCTGCCTCCAAGGAGTACTCTAGCGGTACTTTCCCCAAGACATAGGAGTGTGGGGGTTTTTGCAGCCCACGCAATATTCAGTACTCTTCTCCAACACCACAGCTCAAAGGCATCAATTCTTCTATTTTCCTTATTCATTGTCCAGCCCTCAGAGTCACAGCAAGTGGTTGAAAACGACCATGGCCTGAATCAGGCACAGCTTAGTATTTAAGCTGATATAAATGCTTCTCAGTCATTTGGAGAGGTCCCTGACTGCACACTTCCCTAATATAGTGTGTCTCCTGGTCTCACTGCTGGTACCAATAGTGTTGATTGCAGATCCACGTAAGATGAAGTAGTTGAAATTTTAGTAACTTTCCCATCTATCAGGATGCTGCCTATTGGCCCAGTGGTGGGGATTTTTGTTTTCTTAATGCTGAGATATAATTCATGTTGATTTCCTGCAGCAAGTGCTTCAGTTTCTAACTTTCAGCAAGTAGGGTGTGTCATCTGCATAATGTTGGTTATTGATGAGCCCTCCTCTGATCCTGACGCCACACTCTTCTTCAGAGAGATGTAAAATGTCTATCAGAATTGTTATTAGCTGCTCATGAACAGGCTTCAACTCATGAGGATCGTATAGCAGAATGATCCAGCACGCTGCCCAGTGCAATGCCTTCTTCGTGGTCATCGGCATGTTTGAGTCCACTGTTGCAGCCATTGTGTTATTATTTCAATCATCTCACTGAGATTGTCTTTTCTTTTCACTGACCCTCTACTCTCCAGGAGGACCTCTTCTAGTGATTGGTTTTTCTCAATGGCACATCCAAGGGATGCAAGATGAAGTCTCCTTGCCCTCACTTGAAAGGAGCATCCTGGAGAAAATGGCACATAGTCATGCCCCCGTCCACCTTCCTTTCTGCTTCCAACTGCTGCCTTCAGCCTCAGCTGTCTATCCACTCTGGGAAAGAAGGACTCCATGGAAGAAGCAGATTTTTATCTTGAGATTTTTCAGAAGGAAGGAAGGATACTAGACGATGCATCTTTGTCCCCAATGTCTGAGGCTGAATTTTGTCTTGCTTGGCCCTTCACGGAACAGCTGCTACCGCTTCAGTTCACAGGTTTTCTCATTCTGGGATATTTTCTCTTAAGAGATGTAGTTAGAGGAGCCCAGGCAGCATTTGCATTAAGCAAGTCATGAGAGCGAAGTTTTGGAGCTCAGTATTCATAACTTTCCATTTCATGCCATTTCTGCATAAACATGCAGCATAGTAAAGCGAGCTTGTTCGGTAAGGCAGGGCACCTCTGTTTTGGTTCTCTTCCTCTTGAGGGCATGAAATCCGGATCTCTTGGAACACTGGAATACACCATCTGTAAATTGGACCTGCAATGGCTTATCATACTGAAAGCAGGAGAATGGAGAAGATAAAATATTTCTTAACAAGATTTTTGAAAGAGTATGAAAACCATGGGGACATATAATCACAAAATAGATCTATCGACAAAGTCAAGCCTTCTTTTCTCCCTAGCCTACTCCCCTTCATAGTTAAATTAAGTTTCAGCCAAGAAGTATCCAGAAAAAACTGACATTAAGGGAGTTCTGGTGTCCTAATGGTAAGAAGCTGTGCTGCAATCCCAAAGGCATGGGGCAAATCCATCAGCTGCTTTGAAGGAAAAAGATGGGCAATCTCCTCCTGTGCGATTAACTGCCTTTGAAAACCTGCCAGAGGGTCAGCTAGTGGTTGGTACCTACTCAATGGGACACAATAACAACCAGAGTTCTAAGCTGAGAGAGTGATTTGTTGGGTCTCCCTTCGTCTACTTCAGAAAGCAATTCATTCTTTCTTAGGAGATTAAATGTCCTCTAGAGTCTCCCAGACTAGTGTCTGGGTTTAGGGAGCATCTCAAATCCACTCAGATGAATATTGGTGGCCTGGAACAAATCCAGAAAGCTGGCTATAAAGTAACAAAAGGGAAACCAGAGCTCTCTTTCAATGCCCAAACAGCGACCAAGCATAACTGTGGCTCTTCAAACTTTAATCCCTGTCATTTGTTGCCAAACATTCAAATCTCCTTATTCTTGCAGTCTATTTCTTTTAAATCGCTTGGAACAGGTAGATCAAACTGTTTCAGGTAGCAATTGGAAAATAATGATACCATCAGATTCAACACGGTATCTGTTGCGAATGCAAGTCTTCCTTGTTTGCATATGATGGCATTTCAGCTTGAGAATTTGTTTTATAAACAAGCACGGGGGTTGACATTTAGCAAGCTCCCTCGTTTCTACTCTAATTGCCAGTTTTGTACTTGGACACTTAAATTATGTACATATTCATGAGATTAGAAATCAGCTCTGACATTGGGAGATTTCCTGCCCATGGAAATCCTCCTCCACCAGCAATGAATATACAGTAACGCTTAGCATACTTCTTATCGAGAACTGAGTGCCTTTTAACTTAATGCCTTGCTTGGCGGAAACACGCAATGGCATTAGGTAGATATCAGATTCCTAAGTGTTCATGTTTGTGCAAAAAATCATTTGAATATTCCTGAGGGGTTGAGTTTCAGGGATTCATTTGTCTGTTATTTCAATCTCGCCCCTCTGACATTAAGGGTCTATTACATGTATTCAAAAACAAATAGAGTTACTGTGATGATAAAAATTTTAATATTTAATGTTTTACAGCTATTAGAATCACCAATATTTTCTGAGCACCAGCACATGGTTCTCGTAGCTCTGTACTTTTTGGTTCCACAATAGCTTTTGTTGTTGTTACTGTTGTTGTTGTTGTTGATTGCCTTCGAGTCGAGCATGACTCATAGTGACCCAGTGAACAAAAGGCCTGGAGCCTCTTTACAACTATTGACATTCATTCAAGTTTGTAGAATTTCTGGAGGCTGTTGTTTAGGAAGTGGATGCCACTCCTGCTTCTAGTGACTAACTAAGGTGTCATTACCTAGACCCTCAGGTATAGGAAACACTGGTCTAGCGCCTAGCAATTCCATGTCTAATTCCACTACACTGTATCAGTTCTACCATCTCCCAGGGCTTTGAATAATACTAGTATTGTTGTTGCTATCAGGTCAACTACGTACAGCAACCTAATAAACAAGAGATCTGAACCTTGCTCTATCTTGTGTCATCTTCACAGTCTGTGGCATGTTGGATCCCATTGTTGTTGTTGTTGTGGTGCTGGTGTCAGAACTGACCCATAGCTGACCCTCAGGCAGGTTTTCAGAGGCAGTTAGCCACAGGGGAAGAGCATGCACATCCCTCTCCCATGGAGCGGCTGGTGGATTAGAATGTCTTACCTTTGAGATTGCATCACAGCTTCTTACTACTAAGCTACCAAAACTCCATTGTTGTTGATATGCATCATCAAGTTGCCTGTAACCTCTATCAACCCTAAGGGGTCGCTATGAGTCATGCTTGACTCAAAGACAATCAACAACAAACAACAACATGTACATTATACTGCCCTATCCTGAGCCAATTCCATCATCTCCAAACAAACTTAACCCCTTTCCTCCAGTCCCTGAGTCAATCCATCTCAACCTGGGTTTTCCTCTCCTGCATTGTCTTTCTGCGCTTCCAGGCATCATGTGCCCTTCCAAGGACTAGTTCCTTCTTGCCATGTGTCCAATGTATGTGAGACAGAAGTTCAAAATTCTTGTCTCTAGAGAGCAGCTTGATTTCACCCTCTCTGAGACAGACTTCTTTGTTCTCCTGGCTGTCTACAGCATGTTCAACCCTCTTCGCCAGCACAGCAACTCAAAGGTATTGATCATTCTTCTATAATCTGTAGTTATTGTCCAGTTCTCTGATGCATAGAAAGTAACTGCGAAAAGCATGGCCTGGATCAGGTACACCTTAGTTTCCAGAATGACATCGTTGCACTTTAGCACTCTGGAGAGGTCCCTGACAGCAGACTTTCCTCATGCTGGTTTTTGTTTTGTTTTGTTTTGTTTTTTAAATTTCCCAACTGCTATTGCCAAGAGTGTTGACTGTGCAACCAAGCAAGTTGAAATTATTAACAATCTCAAACTCTTCTCCATCGATGATGAAGCTACCAGTCGGCCCAGTGGTGAGATTCTTTGTTTTCTTGATGTTGAGCTTTATCCTCAAACCGTTCTCTGAAAAACGCATTGCTATTATTACTCCCATTGTTCTCCATTTCTCACACAAATGGGGAAACTACGAACCTCAGCAGCCTGTGACTGGTGATCACACGGCTAGTACAGAACTGATGATCTAGCCCAGTTCTTCTACTGGCAGGAGGAAACCAGTTCCAAGGACTTTTAAAAAGGTAGCATCTAGCACACTGCTGGGCACTCTT
>NW_006399756.1:23655530-23656080 GCF_000299155.1 Elephantulus edwardii | reverse complement strand
AAAAAAAAAAAAGAGTCCCATCTGCAATTCTGTGTAGTTTTATAAGAACAGGAAGGAGTTTTACAAAGAAAACAAACAAAAACAATAGCAAAGGAAGAGTTGATATAAGGTTGGAGAGGGTGTGAAGAAAGGCAAGAATCTTAGCCTCTCTGTCAGAAATGAGTCTGGCAAGTTCCACAGGGATGATGGGAGCCTGAAAGCTAGTCAAGGAGAGTCCCCTTTTCCCAGGAGATCCTTCCTCCCCTCTCCATCCTTCTGTCATCATCTTCAAGTAACTGTCCATTCTCTGCTAGGAAGCTCAGCTCCAGAAATGAGTACTACAGTTTCTGTTGTTATGAAAGAGTCTCGTGGTAGTTTAGACAGGGAAGCAATCATTGTTAGGTCCAAGAAAGTTGGTTCCGGCTCAAAGGGACCTTACAGAACCAATCCTGGACCAGTGCTGGGCCTTCCTCACCATCTCCACCACATTTAAGACCTTTGACATCATTGTGTCAGTTCATCTCATTGACAGCCTTCCTCTCTTACACTGACCCTTCACTTTTCCTTGCAT
>NW_006399756.1:23592820-23647920 GCF_000299155.1 Elephantulus edwardii | reverse complement strand
CAGTTATTCTCAGTCTTACACCCACCCTGTATCAGCCTCATTGTACTCAACTTCATGGCACATAATAACTACTGCTTCCTTGGGAATGCCCAACAACTCAAAGTGCCCAGGATAAGTAATATTCCTCTATTCAAGCAGAATGGGGGGGGAAAGGGGGCAGGAGATAATCACTAAAAAATAAGAGAAATATATATTTGCAAGACTAGATATAAAACTGTTCATTAAAAAATTGTAGGATTAGCAGAAAGAAAGAAAACAGAGAACTAGAAATAGTCCTGTTTATTAGTCACTTTTATATAAGTTACTAAATGTCCTTTTGTGGCTATTAAACATAATATATTCCTTTATTTCAAAGTAACCCTTCATAGTTTTATGTAGGGAATACTGACTATTTATATTTTTCATTCTTTTTGAAAAGAATTTCCCTGATGGAAATCCTGTTATCCTATTCTACAACCAGGCTTTGGGTTTTGGGATATCTATCTATCTATCTATCTATCCATCCATCCCAAAATTTTGATGGTGAAGCCAACAGATGAGTTGTAGAAATACTCATTTATTTCATTCTTTGAAATTGAAAGGCGATCAGGAATAAAGTGAGTTTCCCTCATGGATTTATGTAAACCGAGTCATGGCTCTCCAAGTTCATAGTGGGAAAATCTAAACTTGGAAATGTTCCTCCCTACTAGAAAGTGAAGGATGACCCACTAAGCTGTCCTCCGCCATAAAACTGATTGCTTTTTCTTGAAAGCACAAGTTCCAAACTCTCCCAAATTCCTATCTCACTTTTTTTTTTAAAAAAAGCAGGAAAATACATGAGTGGGAGAAATATTAAGTTGATAGGAAAGAAAAAAAAGGGGAGGAACGGGAAGAAAGAAAGAAAGAAAGGAAGGAAGGAAGGAAGGAGAAAGGGAAAGGGAAAGGGAAAGGGAAAGGGAAAGGGAAAGGGAAAGGAAAGGAAAGGAAAGAAGGAAATAGTTATAAGAGAAGTCAAAACTCAACTCACCACTGTCAAGTCAGAACCAACTCACAGCTGACCCTCTAGTAGATATTCAGAGGCTTTAAATTACACAGGAGGAAATTGCTCATCTTTTCCCCAAAGAGCAGCTGGTGGATTTGAACCACCTGCCTTTGTGTTGACAGGATTAACTCCTTACCCATTAAGCTACTAGAACTCCCTAGAGAATAGCATGCTTTAAAACAACTCAAGAGGGTTAATTCTGAAGAACTAAATATTCCTATGATCAGTGATCCAAAAGGGATCTGGGAGGTAATGCAAGACAGAAAGTGAAGGTGACATGTCCTGCTCAGTGTTCCGTTTATCTCATTTTAGCTTCCTTGCTTGCATGTTTTAATTTTTTAAATTAGTTGTAAACACTTAATATAAGAAAATATCTCATTGCCACTAAAGCAGAAAAATATCTCAAAAAAATCTAAAGATTTAAAGAACAGATCCATTCTGCACAGGGCTGGAGAAAAGAGGTCCTACTTGCTTAAAACCATGGTAGAAGCCCCGTCTCTTTCACTACTCTGAGTGATCTCTGTCAGTTTGGTGAACAGGACAAAAGACATCTCATCTAAGGCTACTCAAGAGCCTGAAGCCAGAATTTCATACACTGATTTAAACCACATTCAAGATTCCCCTTTATAGAAATGATGATTACAGAGTAATTGCTAGGAAGTTGGGTCCCCCACCTATTGGCAACCTCATGCCAGTCCTGATTGCTCTCAAACTGGACCATTGAGAGGGATAAATAGATCATCACTAGGTTTTTCTTTCTAAAGTCTCTTACTTAGTCTGGAAATTCTGCCAAAATGTGTCTAGCATTGAAGCAACTTGGACACTATCACTGACAGATGGGTGGAGACTGTGCATAAGATGCACAGCTGGGAATCGAATCCAGGTCTCTTGCACAGAAGGCAACAATTCCCCCCCCCCCCCCCCCCCGCCGCTGAACTATAATGGTCCCAAATGGAAGAGCTAAAATTCTGGGGCCACAGGACAGCAGGTAGAGCTAGGATCTTTGCATAGTTTTCGACTTTTCTCCTGGTTTTCCCCTCAGTCACATCTGTTCTTTGTTTTCTCTCACTTCAAATGTTTCCTAACACATCATGTTTAGTGAGGTGTTTAAGACAGACTGAGAGATGCTGTTGGAAGCGGTGTTTTATAGCACAGTTTGTACACTAGTTTATTGCCAAATTAAAATAAAGATGTAATCTGGCAGACTCAGCCTGCTGCTAAACCTTTCTTGGGTGGCTTCCTGCATGGAGACAAACAAGCCACACAGACACCTAGTGACAGAATGAAAAACTCTTACCGCCTTTCTTCGACAAGCCTATCTTCTAAAGGCAACCAAAAATGAGGTAAAGAAAGAGAAAGAGTGAACAAGATGGGTAGTTTGTTTAGCACTTAGACTATAGAGAGTGAAAACAAAAAGAAATGTAGGATGTTGTGGAATTCTTAAGGAGGTCCACTCCCGTGATTGCCTTGGTAGAAGCCAAAGTGATGAAAATCTACTTGTATTATAACCCTCTGTCAATACGACATGAAATTGCCAGGATGGCTGCCACATTCATTCTTTGCCTCCCCCCACCTTGGACTTTCCACAAGAATAGAGGGCTACAGAGGCATCCCAAAGGCTCAGGAAGTTAAATCTCATTTCTCTCCCAGGTATGTCCAAAGACAGGACTGGTAGCTAAGTCTTGAAGATATTCCGATACAAAAAAAAAAAAAAGATCAAAAGTTTTCCCTCAATCATACATTCTAGTTGCCTCTGAGGAGCTAAATGCTCACTCAAGAGACCAACCCTCTTGGTAACCATGTATGTGTTGACTATCACAAATTTTTCTAAGAAAACAAAATTTGTCAAAAATTCCTTATTTTGTCAATCTTCAAGGCATGTGGCCACAGATGATATTTTTTTGTGTGATTAAAAGTAACTTTTCTTGGGGGGGGCGGAAACAACAAAACTACCTGACCTCTCAGAGAACTGCTGTCTAGTAAAGCTCTATGCTGGACGAAGAAGAACAAAATACTCAATAAAACTCCCAAGTCCCTTAAATTGCTCCTTCCTAAACCCCTCCTTGACATGTTTAGGCATTCACAATAAAATGGCAGCAGAGTGGAACACTGCAGAATACTCTTTATAAAGAGAGCCTGCCTCAGAGCCCGCAATGAAGGAGAAAAGGGCCATGCCCTGGCTCTGTATCCTAAATGTCCTCAGTGGTGCCAAAGGTAAAGTGCTTGGATACAAGCTAAAAGGTTTGCGGTTCAAATTCACCCACTTGTTATCTTTGGAAAACACAGCTGGTCTCAACTGATGTGGAAAAAGATATAAAAGAGTAGTGCTCTGCACCCACGCGATCATCAAGAATTGGCATCAGTCTGATGGCAACTAAGAATAAGAATGAGGAGAAAGAGGGAGATCATGCCTAGGAAGACAAAGATAGCAAGTGAGACTGGAGAGAAGAGAGGAACAAATGACTTGGCGGGTGAGCTCAGAATGAGCTGCGACCACAATGAGGTGCTTCCTAGGAGACCGCATCTTTTGTGTGAGGAGACTATTCACCAGCATCTGCTGTGAAACAGCACCCTGCAGAGTGAAGTCCAGCACTGGGGCGAACATCTTAGCCTGGGGTTCTGCAGCAGTCACAGCAATCGCAGCCGTCACAGGAAAATTGATGAGTGATCCTTACGTGGAAGAATAAATGTTCCCATTCCCTGGGCGAATACACTCACTGTTCTGCCAGCGGCCGCATGGGGCCTCTGAATTGCCCAGAACTGCATCTCATCAGTGCTAAAAGCTCCATGATTCATGGGTGATTGCCAGCTATTATTTCCATATCACTGACCCACCTGAGTGGCCACAGCCCCTCGCAACTTGACTTCCAGCCAAGGCGAGCAGCTAACGGCTCCTTTGATGGCTGGTGCCCACTGCCCTCCCAGCTCCTGCTTTCTACTCCTTGTTCTGTGATTTAAAACCTTAAGGGGTGAAGCTCTTCTCTGATCCACACTCATGCTGGCAGGTAATCCAGTCTCCCCCAGTCCTCAGGATGACTTCTTCATTGTCTTTTACAGAAACAAAGAGCTCAGCAAAAAGGTCAGCTTCTGCTCAGAGCAACCCCTGACTGGGTAAGTAGATGCACGTCTTTGTAGCAAGGACCACCCATGCTCTTCCCCACAGAGTAGGCACTGGGCTCAAACCACTGTTCTTCTGATAAGCAGCCTGACCCGGTACCTCTATGCCATCAGGGCTCCTTCTAAGAATGACAGACGTTCCAAACTGCACATGAGGCTTAATTCTATTCACAGCACATCTGCATGTGATAGAAGTTGGTGGGTTTCCTCGGAGGAAATAAAATAATCTCTCAGCGTTTTGGTTCCATAACTACAGAATAAAAATCTATAAAGTCCTCTCTCAGATTGAAAGTGTTGGAATTAATGGAGCAAATCTGCTATTGAGGAGCTCTTTAATTTAACTGGCTAATGTGCAAGGATGCCACTTTAAAGACTAAGGTGGAGCTGCCCCAAGCCATGGTATCTTCAATTGTTTCATATGCACGTGAAAGTTGGACAGCTAATGAGGAAAGTGGAAGAGCTGCCTCCAAGTTGTGGTGTCTGTCGGCAAAGATGGTTGAATACACGATGAATGTAAAAAGAATAAGCAAATCTTTCTTGGAAGCAATGCTGACAAAGCGCTCCTTAGAAGCAAGGATGGCAAGAATTTGTCTCAAATACTTTAAGCATATTAGAAGGAGGGATCAATCCTTGGAGAAGCATCTCATGCTTGGAAAAGGGGAGATTCCGTGAAGGAGAGAAGACCCTGAACAAGATGGGCTCTCACGGTGACCACCAGAATGGGTCTGAACACAGCAGAGACCGTGAGGATGTCCTAGGATCAGGCAGGTTGCATGCTGTTGTACAGAGATTCTCTGTATCACAAAGGAGGCCTGGTGGTACAGAGGCTGAAGTGTTTGGCTCCAAACCACAGAAAGGTCGGCCCTTTGAATGTACCAGCTGCTCTACTGAGGAAAGAATGAAAAGGTAATATTCTTCCATAAGGATTACAGGTTGGAAAACTTGCGTGGGTAATCCTACTTTATCCTCTTTGATTTTTATTAGGCAGAATCAACTTGATAGCCACAAATAATGGCCTTAAAAGACACAGCTTGATTAACACCTTGCGCCAGCACTACTGGAATACTATCCTACCTGGTCTTCTTGCTTTGACCTCTAATCACCACAGTTCACTGTTAGAAAACCACCAGCTTAACCTTGTAATATACAGCTCTGAGCGCATCACTCTCCAGTTCAATAAGATCCAGAAGCTCTCTTATTTAAGAAAACAAAAAATGTTCTTGCCTAGAATTCAAAGCAGTCGAGATTAGGTTCCCAAATATCTCCACTCTGACCAGCTTTACTAAATTTCCATTTCAGCCAAATAGATAAATTCACAATCCTATAAAGATGTTTTACATTTTTGTAATTTTTTTTATTTGAGCAATTTTCTGTAAAATATGTCGCTCTCCAGCAGAAACTACATATTCTTTAAGGTCTCAGGGAAATAAAGCACCTTCAGAGCAAACAGATTGCTAGATCTCCCTATTTTGAACTTGATGCTGTCAATTTCACAGAACTAATACGGTCAACTTCCATTGCGCGCCTACTGTGTGTTTTGCTGACTTCTCAGAATATTGGTGAATTAACACGTCTTACTCTTCTCTCTTAAATGGACCAAACGTTTTCTGATAAAATCTATTATCCCAATCAAGTATGAAGCAAAATGTCTTTTACAGAGTCACCCTCTATTCAAAACAAAACAAAACATTCATTGCTGTCAAAGTGTCAACTCTTTGATTTTAGTAATTATTTTGCAATTGTAAGCATTCATACAAAAGAATTTATAAGGCAAAAGATGACACTAAGTACTGTTGACTCCTTTTATTAAGTTGGGGTGAGCCCAGCCTCCTCGCTCTATCTGCTCTGGTATATGGATTATGGGAAGCATTGTTTGATGTGCTGGGGCCAGAAAGGTTACCTTTTTGGGCAAGGCCTCAAGCAGAATGCAAAGATGCTTAATTTCACTTCATCTCTGCCATGGTGGAGGTGGGTGGGGGCCGGGGGGGGGAGCTGGACCAACTGTCAAATAAAATACAGTAACTTCATGGATTAAACAACTAATACCCTGTATCCCAAGCCACTCAGCTCTGGCTTCAGCCGACGGCGCCATCCTGGACTGGATGCACCGTGGCCTGCCTCCAAGAACAAAATTGTACATTTTGCTGCAAGGGTAGCCAGACTGCTCAAGGGGAAAAAATACTAATTGTAAATCCCTTCTATTTTTAGCCTTAATGTGCATTTTATTTGGCAGGAAGGGTGGCATGAATAAAACTACAATCTTAAGGGTTTTAATTTGCTTCTTCCAATCTGCTTGCATCAGTGGGGACTTAGGGAAGTTGATACCATTCCCTTGCCTTCTGGAAAAATCTCTAGCATCTACAGCAGCCCAGACAGACAGAACTCTCAAATATTCTCTTACTCATGTAAGGCCAAGATTTCTTTAAATATATGTAACTTTAAAGGCATGATTCCTCTAAATAGAACTCGCAAAAGTATTTGACTGAATATTTCACCAAAAGTATTCCAACACTTCACTTACTTCCCTTTATAGGTTTTTATGGCTGAAATTTCCCCAACGTTTGCTCACATAGTTCTTATCAGGGAACTCTGGTACCTTGAGCACTGCACAGCTAACCCAAAGGCTCTCTAGCAAAAGAACTCTCTAGCAGTTCTAACCCACAGCAGCTCCCTGAGAGAAAGATGGGCACGCTCCCATGTGCTTTACTACCTTGGAAATGGAATGGAAAGTCACCTGTGAGTGCATTCCAACTCGAAGGCAATGAAAGAGAGAACAGCCTATCTCAGACCTCTTATTTCACTTTCACTTGCTACTTCTAGTTTTATATTGTACCTCTTCTTAAACGGTAGAGCCTATATCTTTTATATTCAAGCTAAATAGTTTATAGGACTGCATTTTATATAATACATATATCTCATAGCATAACCTCAGGCTACTGCTGTCTAAAAAGTAGAGTTCCTGAATTTCCACCCAGCTACCAGGAGAAGAAAAGTAAAGAGAAAGCCAGGATTTTAACACACATTACAAATGGACACTATGATCATTTCTGTGGTCACTCCTCTCAATGTTTAGCAAACTTTTAGTGTTGTTCATACTGTTGACACCCCTGGGCCTTTCGAAGGCCCAGGGAAAGCTGTGCATCCTTTACTCATTAAAATGAGAGCCAAACCACATATACAAAACTCTGTCTTAAACTCTATGGAAGAGAGAAAGAAGAGTTCTAGATGATTCAGTCATCTTGAGTAAGAGCTGAACTTCTTACAACGTCTTCTCTTAAACTGTTTCAACCACATAGCAAACCAGAAACCTAACAGCTTGTTTGCCGCTCTATACCTCTTTCTCCCTGCATAACTGGCTTAGAATCAAGGTACCTCATGAAACAAAAATGATTACTGAGATGTAATGTAGAGACGATTAACTGAAAGGATCGGAATCAACCCAAAGGCAAAGAATTTAGTTTTATCCCACGACCAGAGACGCATGTGTGGCACGCCATCATATGGGGTACCTTACTTTCTGGTCTTGACTGTAGGCCAGAATCCAGTCTTCTTGCTTCGGGTGGAAAAGCAGGCTCTGGATGTAGAAGTTCAGCCGGTACTTTTGATAGGTGGCTCCTTCATCTGAGCTGATCAATAAACTGCTCTCAATCTCCGGATCGGTGAGTAACATAATCTGCAGCAAAGAATAGGTGGGGAAGAGAAAACCATAGTAAGTGAAGTTCAAAAATGTCTGAAACTTGAAAATTATCTAAAACACCGATTAGGGTGGAGGGAGGGGGGTCAGGCAAAGACTACATGTCTGAACAAGAACCCCGGCTCTGTCAGTTTGATTCTCCCACTTAAGATCAATACCAAGAAACCATTTTTTACTAAGAAATCAAAGCAGAAAAGGTGGGAGAAGGGCAGGAAGGGGAAGCCTGCTATCTCTTCTCTAGGACTCCTTGTTTCATTAAAGGGTGGTCTCTTTAGTCTGGAACATTTCCTATTGCTCCCTTCATGCCACCCCTCCCCCTTCCTTCTTTCCTATTGGGTTTTCTCTACATGTGAGAAAGATGAACGAGTCAGATGGGTCACAGTCTGTGTGGTTACGGTAGAAACAGAAAATGAAGTTCACTTGTTTTTCTCTTCCAACTCAATTTGTTGTGTTCCATGCCATCGAAATACCCCAAGCATCTGAATCTGGGCATGATCCTCTGAGCCTCAAGACTGTACTCTCAAAAGGATTCCCAGGCAATTGCACGAAGGCTAATTAATGGTGGCAATGACTGTCTCTTGTTACTTCAAGGGCAAGTGTCTTTCCCCTCACTTCCCTTCTCACTTTCTCACCTACTATACAAAATACTGATTTTGTTTATTGCCCATAATGCCCCTCTACTAGAACATGAGTTCCATGAGAATAGTGATATTTAGCTATTTGGTCACAAGTGTATTATTCCTAGCAGCTAGACCAAAGTCTTGCATGCACTATATATTCAAGAAATATCCACAAATGTCAAATGAATGAATGAATGAATGAATGGGGGGGGGGAAGACTAGAAAGAGTTTGCAAACTAATCATGTGGCAGCAGAAAGATGTCTACAAAATTATGAGCCGTGAATGGAAGTGAGGAGTAACATGCCTTTCTAGATCTCTAGGCTACAGACCAGTTGTTGTTGTTGTTGTTGTTAGGTGCTGTCTAGTTGAGGATGACACACAGCGACCCAATGACAGCAGCAGCAGAACTGAACCCTATGCCATCATCATCATCCCTGACACACTCAAGCCCATTGCTGCAATCACTGTACTAATCCATCTCATCGAGGGTCTTCACTTTCGCTGACCCTTCACCTTCCCCCATGCATGAAGGGAAGGAATAGCCTCCAAGGAATAGCCTCTCCTAGCAACATGGCCAAAGTATGTTTGAGGGAGATTTATCGTCTTAGCCTCCCAGGACCATTCTGGCTGCACTTTCTCCAAGACCTATCTATTTGCTCTCTGGCAGTCCATGGGATATCCAGGACTTTTGTCCAACACCACAACTCAAAGGCTTTCATTCTTCTGTTTACAGACAAGGAAACACACTCCAATAGTGGCTAAGGGCTTGTGGTTGATTTCAATTCATAGAGACTCCACGTAAAGAACTACCCCATAGGCTTATCTTTTTGGAGGAGACGTGGTGGCCCACTGTTTAAGCATGTGGCTGCTCACAGGAAGATCAGTGGTTTGAATCCACTAGACAGGAGAAAGATGTGGCAGTCGGCTTCAGCTGAAGATTGTAGCCTATTGTTCTGTACTGCCTAAGAGGGAGGGTCCTGCCTATAGCTCGGTGTGCTTGCTAGGAGTTGGACTTAACTAACTAGCAGTTGATTTGCTCTGGTTTATTGCTCTTTAAAGGAGCAAAACGCCACAGTCTTTCTCCCATGGAAACCTGTAAAAACACACAGTGTCAGATGCCCTTGCTGGGATAGGTGGTCTCTGCAAGAGCAGTGTGAACAATGCACAACAGGCCTGGGCGAGATGGGGGAGCTGCCTTGAGAGCTCCTTTTCATTCTCTTGCTTTATGACTGTAGGAATGTGTGACAAAGTGCCTCATTCTCAAGTCTCGGCAGGCCTCGCTCCACTCTGTCAAGGCGCACACCTAATGTCTCCAGACAGCTGGCCTTAATGCTCCCCGTTGACTTCTTCACCATCAACTTATTAATTGGCACTCTCGGAGTTTGGTTCAGAGAAGCATGAAAGATGTGCTTAATGCGTGGCTATATGAAGAGAAATCACTGCAGCCCGGGGTTTAAAAGATTACCAGCCAGGGATGCGGCTGTTCCAGGAACCAAGGAGAGGAAGCTAGAAGGAGGGGGTGGGTGGGGAATAAAGTCCTATCATAAAAGAGCAAAGCACCTGTGGACACGTCCGAGCTTTCTCGGCATCTGGAGACAATCGTATTAAAACCTCTGAATAGTTAGTGTCATCTTTGAAAACAGTGTCCTGTCACTGCAAATGGTACATGCGGACATGTGAAAGAGACACTTAGCCTGAACTGTGTTTATGTTGCCTGCGATGAATTCCAGGCCCCTTGCCATTTTTTTTTTATCTCTCCTTCTTGAAGAAAAGTAAAAAAGAAAAAGAAAAAGATCTGACGAGGAGGTGGGCTCAGGGGCTGTCAACTGCAGGTGGACAAGATGGAAGGCTGGCAGGGACCTGGACACTAATTGCGCTTCTTTTTTTTTTATTATTATTATTTTTTTACTAATTGCGCTTCTTACACCAGGTCCCTATGAAGCGCCAGCCCGCCCACTATCATCTTGACAAGAGTTATGGTTTTCTCCGCCAGGAGCTCACAAAGCTGACTGTGTTCTCTCATTGGATGGCTGACGATGGAGCCACCAGGTCATCTGCTAAATCTAGGCTCCCATGGTTTCATTAAACTCTATCGTCCGCATTTAGCAGGGACGTTTAGATGCCTACTATATTCACGACATGATTTCCAGGTGATTTCATATTTACGAGCCTGTACAAACTGTCATTTTTCAAATAACAAATAAGCCACCAAATGACCCTGTTGCTTTATGTCCCCAACCACAATTAACAATAATGTAAAACAACCTTTTTACACTACCTCCAAAAAGGCATTTCCATGATAATAAGACGGGGCTTGATTTCTCCCCTCCGATTTTCTATTTCCCTGTTACACAGACTGTGTGATACTCTTGTCTCTTCCGTACAGATCACATCACCTCTAATTTGCTTCTTTTGGAAGCTTATTTATCAAAATGGAAACACTGGATCTATGGAATAATGGCAAATCAGGATTATTACTTTTGGTATGCTCTACATATTAATATCCATTTTTATTGTAGGTCACTGGATTGTTACTGATGAGATATTCTGCATCCAGAGAATACTGGAAGGGTGATGGGAGGGAAGAATAATACAAATATTTTCAACAGCATGGATGCTTAATATTGTACAAATACAACTCCCAGCTTCCTTAACCCACCTAGGTACTGAGAATCAAGCTCTCAACTGAAAGCCTCCATGTGAGCATTTTGGAAATAACAGACGATGGTAGACAATTCCTTCAGTAAGATTTATAGTTATGTCTGTAGTATACAAACTTGATATCCCTCCCTCAAATCTCCTCTCAAATCCACTCAAAACACACAGGTCAGTCTGGATCCATTATTGCCTAGCCGTTTTTTATTGTACAAACAACCCTGTAAGGCTAAAAAGTAAATTGCTCGTGACCCTATCACTCCAATGTGCTAAACTACGTTTGTGTTTCTTTCTATTCCTTTCTCCATATCTATCTATCATGTGGATTGAGGTGTGTGGGGTTTTTTTCTTTTCCTCCCCGCCCCCCCCCAATTTAACATTAAGGTCTATAGGCATCTTCAGCTGAACCCAAAACACAAAGGCACACACATTAAAAAGCACCACTGTGTACAACACACTCAGTCACAATCATTACATTAATGTACTGAGGAATGGGGCAGCCACTGAGCTGTAATGCACACACAAGTTAATGCTCATTAATGGAACGAGTGAAGCCTCATTACTTCGGGGTGACAACTTGAGTTCTTTAGCAATTTTACCCCAAAAGGATTGAGCGTGTCCTGCTATTTTACATGCTAAAAAAGTAAGTGTATTAACAATTGAATGCATAACTTTAAAATGGTCTAACTAGAAAGTGATTAATCTCCTTAAGAAAATGCATCTATATATTATATGTGATGTAGTCTTTAGAAACAGATGGTGATGTTTGTCAGTGAAAAGGTCCTGCCCTTAAGCCACTACTCCACTGAAAGTTCTTTTTAAAATTTTAAATTTGAGTTAGTGAATATTCTTAAAAAAATAACAGAACTGCATTCACAAAGCACGCATAATAATTCCTACTTGTTGCTAGTTTCAGAATCAACTTCAAAGCAGAGGGTTTTGTTTTATGTAGTTTGCGTAGTCTAGACTGGCTGCCTGGCTCCCACGTTAGACTGACTCTCAAATGACTTTGAGTAAACGATGTTGTTCCGTGTTTAGTCCGCTGCATTCCTGAGTATGACTGGCCTAGCAGAATTTCAGGAGGAGTTTATAAAGGGAGTGATCTTTGCACAATTCCTAAAATGAGCTAAGCCCAAAGAGAGGTCAGGGTATGCCTCACACAAAGCGTGGTCCACGGTAGGTTCATACATCTCCTTCAATTAAGAAATGAATTAATGAATGCCTATTTTTCATCCTTCTCTTCTGCTGAATACAGCCCAGAGTCTCCTGCAACATTCAGAAACCTAGTTCTCTTTATAAATATCTGCTCCATTTGGAGGCAAGCAGAGTAAGGACGAGGGAAGTCTACTTTTAACAGGAGAGTAATTATTCTCTGTTCAGATCAGTCCACGAGTGATTAGAATCAGTTCACTTATGCCTTGCAGGGTGTGCAGAGACTGCATTGACTGTAGCCACCGATGAATTGTTTTCCATCCAAAGTCAATACTGTGACACACACTCCCACGTCCCAACTCTAAGCAGCCGTTTATCACTCACTTTGAGAGGAGGAAGAAACTATTTGCTTTTCCTAGAGGTGACAAATGAACATGAAACACATTTATAGATTTCAAATACATCACGTCTCGCCTTTGGGCAGATTAGTCCTTCTGCCAAGTCAGTGTCTTCAAAAATTAAATGCATCTTCACTCTCTTTGACTTGTTCCAGATCCAACATATGGCCACTTGATGCAATTCTAGCAAAGGTTGGCAGACAGTTTTCTCATCCTTCCAGGTTTCTACTTTCATTTCCCCCACATTTTCTTCCAAAGTATGTTTTAAGAATCCTACTATTTTCATAGTTAAACGTTGTTATGTGTCATCAAGTCAACTGCGACTCACAGCAAGCCTATGCACAATAGCTCTAAACTCTGCCATATTCTGAGCCAGCCTCATTGTCTCCAAAATACCTATGCCATTAACCCAGTCACTATGTCAACCCATCTCATCCAGAGCCTTCCTCTCCTGCGCTGTCCCTCCACCCTTTCAAGAATGATGCCCTTTTCCAGGGGCTGGTCCCTCCTGGCCACATGCTCAAAGTATGGGAGATGGAGCTTCAAAATCCTTGCCTCCAAGAAGCAGCCTGGTTTCACCCTCTCTAGGACAGATCTGTTTGTTCTCTTGGCAGCCCATGGTATGTTCAATACTCATCTCCAACACCACAACTCAAAGGCATCGATGCTTCATTTGTCATCTTTAGTCATTGTCCAGTTCTCTAATGCATAGCAGTTGTGAAGACCATGGCCTGAATCAGGTGCACCTTAGTCTCCAGGCTGACATAGTTAGACTAGGTGGGGTTTAAAAGAGACAGATCCACTACCTCTGAAAATGTACTTTCTTCTAATCTTGCCATTACTCCTAATGTAAAAAAAAAAAAACCAAACCAAAAAAATTAACTTATTCATTGTTTGTTTGCTCAAGCGCCTAACCTTTGTCATTTACAGGCTGGCAACAGGCAGAAGTAATAAAAATTTTTAAAAAATATTCATTTATTCATTATTTGTTTGTTCAAGTGTCTATTTTTTGTCATTCATGGGCTAGAAACAAGCAGAGGCAATGTGCTATGGATATCTCTGTGTTTTGCTCAAAGGGTAACTGGGCTCCAGGTGTGAATATCACAGGTGCATAATTAGTGCTCTTCATAATGACAGTGACAAAGAAACAGAAGAAAAGCAGCAATTGGGCCCTCCAGTTGTCAACCCAGTTTACACAGACAACAAAAGGGCTTCTATGCATAAACAGTCTAAGAGGCCATTCACAAACCTCTGGCCTCAAAATTAAAAACTAATTAGACAAAATATAATCAGAGCACGCAAGCAATTTGCCGACCAATGTGGGTGGAAAAGAGGCTTCTTCCCAAAGTGGGCTGAACATTAACCTGTCCCAGAGGAACACAGAATGAACACAGTAAGTGCTTATCAACTGGCACCATTTTTGGAGGCAGAAATAGGAGAGTGACAGAGGATCCAAGAATGACCCATGAAAATAGAAATAACAGTGAGGGAAGTAGAGGGAGGTAATTAAACAGAAAAAAAGGTTCAATCAAGTAGACGCTGATGAGAATGAGTCTGAGACAGCGAGACCCAGTGCAGCCTCCTGTCCTAAATCCCATCCCTCTCACAAACTCAGTGAAGCTCACCTAATGTCCCATCCATGTTCATTAATACAAAGCAGGGTCAGTCAATAAACAAGAAGCCAAGAGAACCTCTGGACAATAAGAGACCGCCTACCTGTGGCCTGAAAGGCAACGCAAAGAAGTGCAGGGAAATGTCTTCTTCTGTAGAGTTTATGCCGTGGGTTTACTTTCAAGCTTATTTGTTTTTAATGAGGGTTCCAAAGACTTGAACATTTTTTATAGAAGCAGGCTTTATAAACTTTTACAGACCATATCATCTAGTTTCTGCCCTTCACATGCATCTTAACAGTCTTGCCAGAAGACCTTGCCCATTATTTATTTTTTTGGAACAACAGCGATAATTCACGCAATATTATTTTTGCCGCAACCGAGATAGTACACAGGAGAGAAAAAGAAAGGTAAAGTTCACCAGGTAGGATGACTTATGGGTTATACAACTTATGGCTGAAACATTAGGGCTGGGTTGTATTCCTCTGAAGATAATCCAAGAAGAAAAAAAAAAAAATAAGAGTTCTTATTTCTCTTGGACTTTCTTTCTGAATACAGTCTTGAAATTTGAGAATCTCAAACTTTAAAACACTGTGTGTGACAATGATCCTCCAGAGAGGAAACGTGTCTGTGGATGGGATGATCTTCAGGGCTAAGCTTGAGGCAGGTCGTTATGGATGCATTTTCCATAAAGGGCCATGGCCAAACCTCAAGCCTGACCCTAGTCAGTATCTTTGGGAATATAATCCCTCCTTATAAAGGAGAAAGGATGTGGGTGTGCGTAGTGAAGGCCATTCATTCCACAAAGAGGAGAAATAAGACTCTAAATTAAATGCGTCTTTCAGTTTGTTGTCCTGCAGTGGCTCGCATGCTGCTACGAAGCTGGAAGCTGCACTGGGATTTCAAGTCCTAGCAGGATCAACTGCGGAGGAAAGGTGTTAGTGGAGTTGCCAGACTACTTCCAAAGATTAGCCAGTGAAAACCCTGTGGATCCCAACAGGATTTTGTTCCACACGGTGATCTAAGAGGAACCCTCTAAGTTGGAATGCATGTCAAATACACACACAGTAGCTGTGATGATGAATTCTAGCAATAAATGAACACAAAGAAAGCACAGAGCCAAGTGACAGTTCATTCTGTTGTGCAAGGCTTCACTGTTTCAACTGGACTTCAACTGTAACTAACAATGACAGACATAATACAAACACAGGGTACACAGAGGCTGAGTCCCATACTTGCGATATCAGTCTTTTCTTTGTCTTCCATCAGTTTTGCCACTGTGAAGAGCTCTTAACTTCATTTGTTGAGCCTCAGTTTCAGTCTCAGCTTCCTCACTGAGGGTGGTGATTTTTTTTTTTTAAAGTTCGTGTGTACTGAGCACGTATTGGTTACAATCCACTGCTAAACTTTCCAATATGTTCTCTCACTAAACTAGTTTTTGAAATTCAAGTACATGTCATTGATGTTCACTGGATGGATGAAGAAATCCTGCCCATTGGACAGATGAAGAGAACAGAGAACTGGAGTGATCACCCAGTCAGACCAAGATCGCCCAGTGATCACGAAGTCAGTGGTGGTGGTACTGATAACTGAAAGTATGACTCAAGATACACAGCAACCTCACATCAAAAAGTAGAACTGTCATCGGGTGTGTAAAACACTATTAGAGCAGGTAACAAGACCTTCCCTTCCACGGCATGGCTGGGTGGGTTTGATCCGTCAACCTTAAGGTTGACAGTTGAGTACTTAGGCATTGTGCCATTCTCCAGTCAATGGTAAAGCAACTACATAACATCATGTTGTTGTTGTTGTTGTTGTTGCTGTTGTTATGTGCCATCGAGTCGCTTGCGACTCATAGCGACCCTATGTACAACAGCCCTAAACTCTGCTCTGTCCTGTGCCAATTGCACTGTCTCTGACACTCCCATCCCGATTATCCAAGTCACTGAATCAATCAATCCACCTTATAGAGGGCCTTCCCCTCCTGCGCTGTCCCTCCACCCTCCCAAGCATGATGTCCCTCTCCAAGGACCGGTCTCTCCTCACAACATGTCCAAAGTATGTTAGACGGAGCCTCAGAATCCTTGCCTCCAAGGAGCCGCCCAGTTTAACCCTTTCCAGGACAAATCTGTTTGTTTTCCTAGCAGTCCATGGTATTCTCAATATTCTTCTCCAGCACCACAGCTCAAAGGCATCAATTCTCCTTCTATCCTCCCTGGTCATTGTCCAACTCTCTGATGCATAACAAGTGATTGCGAAGACCATGGCCTGTATCAAACACACCTTAGTCTCCAGGGAGATACCATTGCTCTTCAGTACTCTGGAGAGGTCCCTAACAGCAGATTTTCCCATGGTAGTGCACCTTTTAATTCATACAGAGCAAAAATTCATGCGCTATCAAGCAGTACTATCTGGCTGAAAGCAATTTGCTTAAGTTTTGTACAAATGTTACGGTTATTACTTTACAAAGGATGGTGCATTTAGTACTGTATGTTCTGCTAAAATGTGATAGCTTAGTTCTAAAAAGCAAAAGAAATAAATCTTGCATTGCAAACCTCATGTAAATATTACCCAGTTGGGGGAAAAGAGAGAACAATCAGGAAGTAGGAGTTGGAGGCCATTCTCAATGACACTGATCACTGAGAGATTCTTGAGGAAGTAAAACCATTTTCATAGCTTTGGACATAAAGCTGTGATGCTGGCCAAAAAACCCCCAAAAACAAACAAACAAAAAAACATGAATATACAACAGACTGTCAGAAGAAGCCAGTCTTCGGAGAAGTACAACCAGAGCTAGAGGAGTCTTTAGAAGCAAAGCCGTGAATGAAGCGTGGTCAATTAGAAAGTCAGAAAACCATCAAGATATATTCATCTAGTGACTTAACAATGCGTTCAAACATAGGAACAAATGTTCCCACTTGATGGCGCCAGACTGGGTAACATTTCATTGTGGTCCACAAAAGGCTCATCAGTCAGCACCGATTCAAAGGCACTGAACAACAATAACAACACAACCAACAAAATCAAAGCAGCCAGGCCTGGTTCATAGTAATCATATCCTCACATTTCTTGTTCTTCCAGCATTAATTCAACATAAAATGGATTTCCTGCTTACAAAAAAAATTAATTAAAAAAAAGGTGAGAAAATGACAGGAATTGCCAAATACTCTATTCTAAGTTTATACTCAAACTGTTGAGAATAATTATAATGTAACTATAGTTCTTAATAAACACATCTGATTTTGTCTAATGGACATCTTCAAAATAAA
The DNA here is from genome assembly GCF_000299155.1 of Elephantulus edwardii. NCBI lineage: Eukaryota > Metazoa > Chordata > Mammalia > Macroscelidea > Macroscelididae > Elephantulus > Elephantulus edwardii. The sequence goes on along the minus strand of NW_006399756.1, from coordinate 23,630,383 downwards.
TTCATTTTCTAGGATAAATGGCAATTTAGCACACGTAGGAAAAATGGCTATTTAGTGTATGTGTGTGTATGTGTGTGTGTGTGTGTGTGTGTATAGATAAAACTATATATTCATCTATATCCATATGTATGTATTCATTTGGATAATCATACTTAGCATATATACATACATTAAGGAATATGGAATAATTATTAATGCTAAGCTATTAATTGACTTATCTGCTTTAAAAACTTCAACAAGTGTGGTTTTCTTAAGCCTAAACAAGTTTTGTTTTGCTTTTATTTTAGCAGAAAAGAGTGATGTGCAAATTTAAAGGCCATTTTTCTTTTTTGCAGTCAGTATAGTAAATGATGAAATATCTTGAGAATATTTGAGCCACCTTAAAGATCCCAGCATTGTCCCATGCCTTCCCCTCAAATGCAATCAGACCACCCTTTCCATGGTCATTACCAGTCTCCACATAACTTCCCTCCTAAATCCCCGAAGATCTATAAATGCCAAAAGGTTACATCATTTTTAAATGTTAGCTGCTATCAGAATAAGCCGGGATGCTGGGAGAAATGGACATTCATCTTCTTCGCTCATGGGAAACTTTACAAGAAATGATGTTCATTTAATGATAAGAAATCTCTTTATTCCACCAGAAACGATAAAGAAAGGAAGGTGGGAGGGAGAGCAAGCAAGAAAAAAAGGAAGCTCTCAGTGTAGTTAACAATGATTTAGATGAAGGACACAACATTTTTTGGTAAAATCTCTGTTGTGAATTTGGTTTTAGAGTTTGAATAAATGTCAAGTTGAAAGGCAAGAGGATGAAGAGGCAGTTGGAAGGAACCTGGTCTAAAACGCAGGGAACAGAAAGTACCCGCATCCTTCCTCCCTTGCTCCGTTTTTATCATCATACTGACAAGTATGTTTTAGTTTTACTTACTTATATTAATGCTTCATGGTAAACTGACAAATATACCAGGGCGTACTGGAGAAGATTAATGAAGCCTCAGCTGCCTGAGACCTTGCTAATGTATTTGGCTATTAATATTTCCTGAGAAGACTATGGAGACCACCAGGGGTTTCTCTCAAACAGGATTTGCAGATTAGTGGAGTGAGAATTGCCCTTGTAGCTCCACTGCAGAGCACTCAGGAAGACGGGGCTGGGCTGAGGGGAGGAATCATTCAGGCACAAGAGCCTCCTGTTAGCAAGGAGTTTTAATTCATGAGAAATTCTACCTCCTTCCTTCAATTATTTAATGGCAGGCATTGATCATCTCAAGTTGTTTCTAAGTGGCAGAAAAGGGCAAAGGTACTTAATTGAGATGCCCCCAAGCATAATTGCATTAGTTACTACTTTTCTTTCTATTTTTCCGCTTCTTTTTCCTCCAGAGAAGGTAACAGAATAGTGCAGTATTTTATGAAGACAAATTTTCGTGACCGTGCTTTGTGGGCAGTTCTGTACCTTTTACTAGCTCTGTTTCAAAGTATATCGCAGAAGCAGCAGAACTGGTAGAGTACATTAAAGACAAGAACCTCATTCCATTTATTCATTGCTGTAAAACAAACTACAAACAGTGCCTTTAAAACAGCCATTCATTACCTTGTGGATCAGGAATTTAGGAAGAGCTCAGCAGGGCAGCTAATTCCAGACTTTCAGGATTCACTCCAGTGGCTGGAGTTAGAAGTTCCACTTCCAGATAGGTTTTCACTTAGGAGTCTGGTCCCTTGGTGATCCTTGGCTCCAGATGACATCCCCTTCTCCATGACCTCTCTGTGAATGTCACACTCAGCATGGTTGTCTCATGGTAATCCGATTTCTTAAATCAAGTTTGGCTTCCTTCAAGTGTGACTGTCCCAGGTGCAAGCATTCCACGGAGCTCCAAGAGAAGCTGCAAGACTTCGTATGCCCAACCTCAGAATACTAGATTAAGTCACCAATTCTATACCTGACTTAAAGGGGGTGGGTGTGGAAGCCACTTTACCTCTCTAAGAGGTAAGGCGGCTATCCAGATGCAAACCCAAACTTTTGTGGTAGAGTCAGCCCTGATTTCCACAGACCTTATAAAATAAGGCAGAAAACATAAAGGATTTCCACAGCTTTAATTGTTCTGCAAGTACGTTGCCATTTCATTCCTACCAGGAGCAGGTGATGATTTTGAACTACTGACTTTTCCGTTTGCAGGTAAAGGCTTTTAGCCACTGCTCTCCCAGGGTGCAATTTATTTGAAAAATAAAAAAAAATTATTCTATTTTACTATTTTGTGTGTGTGTGTGTGTGTGTGTGTGTGTGTCCCGTCAAATCGGATCTGACTGGTACAGGAGGAAATTGTCCCTCCGTCTCCAGCAGAGCATCTGGTGGATTCCAACCGCGTGCCTCTGGGATTGCAGTGCATCTTCTTGCCACTAGGCCACCAGAGCTCCCCCCAAGGTGCATTTTTTACATACACAAAAGGCAGGTATGAATTGATGATAACCATCTTGGAGATAAACAGCCACAACTTTTTCTATATGATTTGTCGTATCTTTATAAAAGAGAGGACATTTCAATAGACTACCAAGGTCATCTAAAAAAATCATAGTGTATCTGAAATATAAAAATCTTGAGGCTGCAAGATTTTTCCCTGAGTTACAGGTGTTCTGTTACTTTACATTTTCTAAGGCCATGAATTCCTAACCTGTAATCTAATCAAGATGAGTATTTTTTGAAGACTACATTAATTTTATTGTTAGTCTCACAGACATCAACGGATGTAAGGTCATGGGATTCCAATAAGTGGGATTTTCAAATTACCTATATTAAATCATAGGAGGTAGGCCTTTTAAGTGTCATTAAAATGTATGTAACTAATTCACAAATATGAGAGTCAATGTCTAGGCAATCTATGTCCATCATTTCATTGATGGTCATACCTAGTTTCTTATTTTGATATAATAAAAAGTAAATTTAAGGACAAATAGTTCTGATGCCTTTATTTTCATAATAAAAGCAATCACCAATACTAATTACAACAAAAAGTAACAACTGAAAACAGGATATGTAATGTACTCTTTCTTCTCATGAATGAACCCTAAAATAAACCTTTTGACTTACTGTACATTTTGGGCCAACAAAAATAAATAAGCAAAACATCATTTGGCTTTGAGGGTGAAGATATACGTGTCCTAGAAATACATAGTATATTTCATTTTTATTGAGGTAAAGCCATCCACATTTCCATTCTTTTTTTGTTTAACTTACATCTTGCCACCTAGAAAGCTGCCTACTGCCACCATGCCAACTCTGTATGACACACATCCGTTCCAAATTTCTACGACCAGAGAATCTGCACTTTATGGAAATAATCATAAGTGCATCTGTCTTGGCCTCAGTAGTATGCCTCAGCACTTCCATAAAAATATTGTGGATTTAAAAATTGCCTCCATTAAAACTGGCAAGGGACAAGCTCCTTTGTAAGTCAGGACACACAAAGCTCCTTCTATGTGTCTGCTCCATCATGATTACTTAATAATGAGTTAAGATCTTAAGAATCATCACAAATCCTACAAGGTGCCATCTGCAATCATATGATGAAAGCACTGATAGTAGTTGGTGACTGCTCAAAGGCATATTTAAAGCAAGATTCACATTCATGATGGGCCAATGAGCATAAAGAGAATTATCCTTTATGAATTTAACTGATGTTGATTCAGGAACTGCTTTGACCATATGAAAGACAGTTAACAGCCTGTTTGGCTTTCCTTGAATGGGATGACATATGTTCTATTTTCCCCTCAAGAGTCATAGTTTATTCCTATTCCATCATCTTAAATATTTTATTAATTCTAAAAAAATTTATGATTTGGGCCATAAATTATATTTTCATCACAGTAATTAGAAGGTATTCCTATCTAGTAACCTCAGATAATTTTTCCCAAAAGTGAATTTTCCAGGTAATTGGGTAAACTTAAAAGTAATAACTAACATGTTTAAAATTCATCAAACTCACTGGCATTTCCACGCCAGATATCATTAATCTTTCCTTACAAGCCAGGGTTACGAAAAGCACTATCACCAAATTCAGTTACTACAAAACAGCGATGCTCTCCCACATGAAATGCTGTTTGAGTTTACGTGATCCTAGCTATCCTCTGCCCAAAACATACCCAAATGCCTCCCCACTGGAAGGCAGGCACCCAGTGGAACTATTGACAACCTCTCTCCTTTTAAAAAATTGTAGTTTTGGTAAAAGTTTACAGAGCAGGCTAGTTTCCCATTCAACCATTTATAGAACTGATCTCATGTCATTGGCTGCAAATCCCTCCCTGAAATTGCACCGTGGCTCTTTCCTCTCTGGGTTCTCCTTTTCCATCCCTTCTTCTTCAGTGGACCTTCCTGATTTGTTTTTGGGCAAATGCTACTCTACTAATTTGTTGCTGTTGTCTACCATAGAGTCAGAGCTGACACACAGGTGACCTTCCAGCTGGTTTTCAGAGGCAGTTAATCACACGGTTGCAGTTGGTGGCCTCGAACCACGTGCCTTTGGGATTGCAACACAGCTTTTTGCCACCAGGCCTAACTATTATCATTCATTGTATTAACAATGAGTTCATTCCTCCCTGGTGTTATTGTCACTCTGTAAGTCAAGTACCTTAGAACGAAAATCTTGGACTCCACTAGTGTCTGTCCAATTAGTAAGACTGGTATTTTTCTATGTTTTTGAATTTTGTTCTATATTTTCACCCTGTGTTCCCAGGCCTTTCTATTGAGTTTCTGAGCAGCGTGGCCAATCAGCTGGGCACCATCTAGTTCTTCTGTTCTCTGTGAAGAGGCTGTGGTTCTTGTGTATGTTTTTTTTTCTATTTTCAACTTGAAATATTAGGATTATTTATTTTATTAGACAAAGAACATCTTTTCAAGGCAAAACCTGGTTTACATAAATTTGTATTTTTCTAGAAAGTTTACTTAATTTTCTGGTAATGAACTAGAATTTTGTCAGAAAAGCACAGATGGATGCTGTTTCCTGAGGTCTAATCCATTAGCCACTTCATAGGTTAAAGATGGAAAGCCTCCTCGGGGAAAGATTGAAAAGCTCAGAAACCTGGTAGAGAATTGTCATGAGTCCATGGACTCGGCAATGGGTTTTGTGGAGATTTTTTGGTGGGGTTTTTGTTTGTTTGTTTGTTTGTGTTTTTTTTTCTGGTTGTGTCAGTGAATGCTGTATCGTTATTTGTGTGATCAGAATGACCACTTTTTAGACAAAAAATATTTTATCTTTAGAATTTCATATATACGACATAAAACAAGTAACCAAAAAGAAACACCTCTTTCACCTTCAGATTTTTTTTTTGTTATTCTTTTTTTTCTCTCTTCTATTTTATTTATAAAATTTGGGCACAAATTTGAACAAATTCTTTCAATTCCCCTCACCTCCCACCCATCAAATTCTATAACCCAATGATTAACCCCCCCTCACCCCCTTGCACATCCACATCCCTCTGCTTCCAGCTTCTTCCACCCCTCCTTTCACTCATGGTACAACAGCAGTTTAATACAATATTTATCCTTGTGGGACTGAGTTAGTTCACGCAGCATGGGTTTTAGACCTTCTGATGGCCTAGTCCACAGGGAGTTGTACTAACTAGATTGTGCTGCCATGGCTCTGGGGGTTCTAATCCACTAGCTGCTTCATGGGAGAAAGATGAATCATTTCCTTCCCTGTGATTTTAAGCCTTAGAAATCTGATGGAACATCAGCTACGAGTTGGTTCCAACTCAGTGGCAATGAGTTAAGTTAGTGAGTGAGATTTTCACTTGTGAGAAGCATAATATTGGCAAGTGAGTCCTTAGAATCAAAGTCTGCTTTACCCCTTTTCTCTGACAGCTGTGCTTTAACTATGACAATCTACAACATAAACGTGCCATGGAAGAGCTCGCAAATTACTTAACAAATTGCTTAAGCTACAAACATCTCTTCCGGAACCTATTTCCCTGACCTCAGGACAGAGATTAAGTCAAAGCCTGCTCTCAGTGGTAACTTTCTACCATGCAAGTTTTAAGCTTTGTGCAAGGTTTTCAAGCTTTTGCAAAATATTAATATCTATGATCAAAGATATATGTATTAAAGATATAATCAGATTTATGCTTTTAAAGTTAATATCATATATGCTTGTAAAAATAATAATTTGTTTTAATATGAGCAAAAGTTAACATGTATTCATTATAGGACTTTCTGAAAAATACTCCTCAAAATTATTCAGAATTAAAAAAAATCACTCATATTTCACTGTGTAAATAATGATTAATATATTGAAAGTTGTTTCCCCAGTCTTGTTGCTACACATTAAACCTCATATATTTAAGAAACAAAGAAAACATTTTATGTCCCAAGAAAGTACTAGATAAAATGTTCGTATTCTTAATCTACTCCTTCAGTTTTAAAATTACACTGCAAACATTTTCCAAGCTATTAAATATTGCTCTATGCTGTAATTTTTGTAATGGCTATATAGAAATTGACTCTATGGTTACATCATTATTTAATTACCCTTTTATCAAAGGTTTCCAATTTTCACTGATGTAATGTTATGACCCCTTGAATAACTTTGTAGAGTATTATTTCTGTACATCAATTATTATTTAAATAAGCCCCTAGAAGTAGAATCCTTAGATCAGTGACTAGGTTTTAGATACACATTACTAAATGTCTTTCAGAAAAAGAGAATATCATACAGACCCTTGTCAGAGACTTTGAAAGTATCTGTCACTACGATTCTCCTTTTTTATAATGCTTTTTAAACTGATTTGACAAATTGGTGTATTTTGTGTCAGTCTACATCACTTTAATTATTAATGATAGTAAATTCTTCTTTTCTTCCTCCTTTCTCCTTTTTTGTTTCATACATGTTTATTGACTTTAATATTTACATTTGGTGGATTTCTACCTTATAATCTTTCCTTGATTTAAGTTTTTATTGTTTTCTTTTTCTTTCTTACCAATTTGTATAAAAGTCCATTCTTGTCTCAGAGTGATAAGTGAGTCACTTGTTAGTTCATGTGAATTTCCTTCCTCCTGCATTTCTAAGTGTAGAAGCCAATAAACTGCCATATTGCACATAATAGACATACATAAAAATGCAGGAGTTTAGTCAGTATTTCAACTTTGAAGACAGTAAAGAGTTATGAAACTAATATACACATTAAGGTACTTGATTGGGTTCTTGGAATAAAGCAACCACGAGTAAATATTATATCTCCACTTTCGACTATATCGACAATTTATAGTCAAACTTCTCTTATCATTCATTTATAATAGTTTCTAGGGTTCAAATAGAGTTCCTGGGACCATTTTAAATCATAGAGAACTATAATTTAAGACTATATGATATTGTCATTTAAGCATTATATGCCATTTCATAATTGTTAATGAAGATATTCCAAGTGGGCATTGAAGCAAATTTTAAGTAAGAACAATGAAGCATGGAAAGACAGGAAAATTTCTCCAAGATCATCTCTGCGTACACTGGGCACTTTTATGGCTCATGTCTGTCAATCTAATTGCCCAAGCTTGGGTTTCAAACCATTAGACCATGCACTAAGCAGACCTTCTAGCCAGAGAACATGGCCTTGGGAGAGTTACTATCACTTTAAAATTATCAGTAAGGAATAAACTAATTATTTCACTCTCTGAAACAATTTACAGTCAATTCATGAATCAGGTACTGAATGGAAATTCATACTTGGCCTTGCCTTTAAGATAGTTTAATACAAATATAGGCATACTCTTAAAAGTAACGAATTTTAGAACCCCGTTAAAGACATTTCAAGAACTAATGGAAATGTGTAGTTTTTCTTAAAATGCAGAGGTTATTCTGGGAGAATTTTCCCACTCCTTGTAGAATCGTTACATGTTCACCATTCAATTATTCATTTCTCTTTTATTTTTTCCTTTATTTAAATTGTATTAGGCAGTATGTGACAGTCACTGTGCTTAACGCAAGGGCTTCAAAACTGAAGGAGACACTGAGTGTCTTATTAAATGCAGAAGCTCCTCTGTGACAACCAGTGACATGAAAACAATAGACAAAATCTAGCAGAAATGAAGAGCTATTGATACCTACAAATTCTTTCAGAACAAAAAGAACTACTTTTTTTTCTGTTCATGGAATGACAGAAGCTACAAAACAATCAAATTATGAAGGAGGAGTAAGTATTTGATAGAAGAGATGTAAGTGTGAATGTCTCACAACAGGATCAGGTTCTGGCAAGATCCTCAGCGGGGCAGAAGAAAAGGTAGGAATACAACGGACAGCCAAGTTTGAAGAGTTTCTCACATGATGCAAAGAGACCCTGACTTAAACAAACAAACAAATAAAAAAGGAATAAAATATGCTGCTCATCTTTTACTTAGGACAACAACCTGCGTCATGTAGAAGACACAACCTTGCTTGGCAAAACTGAAGAGGACCTGAGGCATTATTTGCTGCAGAAGATCAAAGACCGCAGCCTTCAATCTGGATTGAAGCTCAACATCAAGAAAAAAAAGCTTCTCACCACCAGGCATTAGCAGCATCATGACAGATGATGAACAGATTAAGATTGATCACAGTTTTAGTTTGCTTGGCCCCACAATCAACAGTCTTGGCATCAGCAGCCAGGAAATCAGAAGATGAATTGTACTGGGAAAAACAGGCTCTCAGGGACCTCTCTAGAGTACTAAAGAGCAATGATGTCAGTCTTGAGACTAAAGTGTGCCTGATACAGGCCATGGTTTCACAATTACTTGCTGTGCTTCAGAAAGCTGGACAGTGAATAAAGACGACAGAAGAAGAATCCATGTCTTTGAGTTGTGGTGCTAAAGAGAGGTACTGAATATACCGCAGACTGCTAGAAGAACTAACATGTTCATCCTTGAGAGGGTAAAAATCAGGTTGCTCCTTGAAAGCAAGGATTCTAAGGCTTTGTCTGGCATACTTTGAGTATGTTTCAAGGAGGGACCAGTCCTTGGAGAGGTACATCATGCCTGGGAGGGTGGAGGAACAGCACAAGAGAGGAAGACCTTCAATGAGATGGATTGACTCAGTGATGGGGTAATGGGGGTAGGTGTGTCGGAGATGGTGAGGTTGGCAGGGTTCAGAGCTGTTGTTCATAGGGTTGTCATGAGTCACAAGCAATTTGATGTCATATAATAACAACAACAACCAACCAACTACATGTGTGACAGAATAGAAGGGAGCTACATAGACTTTTTCAATGAATTTTCAGGAGAGCCCTAGGACTTTCTTCCAAGGTATCTCTGAGCAGACTTTTTATCCAGCAACTGAAGACATTAACTATTTGCTCTACTCAGGAAAGAAGTACCTAAAGAATCAAGTTGCTAAGGAAGGGGAATAGAAAGATGACAACTCATTTAGAATAAATAGTAGAGAGGTAGAATTAAAGAAAAGAGAAGATTGGAAGGTGAGGAGTTTCATTAAGAAATTGCAGCAATGGTTTAGCTTTGCGAACAATGTTCTCACTAGGACATTCCTAAAATGACCACAAAATTCCACATTAAAACAAAAAAAGTCTGTTTGGGCAGACTGCCAGTTAAATATTGTCTAAAATCTTCTCTTTTTAACTTCCATTTTTATATTTTAGCTATTTCCAGCCTAATTGATAGCTTTTAGATATGTTGAGGATTTTTTAGAACCATAGCACATGTGAGATCACAGTAAAGTCTGGTAACCAGCAGACTTCAAGGATCTAACAGGAGGGCAGAAAAAAGAGAGCACATGTCTCCCCAGTTAAACACCTGTCAATGTAACTCAACACATGTGCTTTTTCAGTGTTCAACAAACCCCTCAAGTCACAGAACCTGGAGCTGCCATCAAGGATACCACTAGGCTAAAGACAGTGGCTTCAAGAAGAGATTCTCCACTCCCTTCCCAACCCTTGCAAGTAGCATAGTGAAGCGCACGGTCCTAAACTTGGCTAAACTTGGCCAGCACTCAAGTTCTAGCTGAAGGAGATAATGTGGATGTGAAAAGCCCTACAATCGGTAGGTCTTCCAATAACATCTAAATATACCTGAACCCTAACGCTATGCTGTCGTAACCAACAAATGCTCCAGAAGGCCAAGCCCCTCTAATGAGGGTGAGGGGCACACCGTTTTTCTTCACCTCACTGCACATCGTGTATCTTAGCAGCATTTGCCATTACCACAAAAAAAATACCTTTAACAAGATGGATCATCATGGTAACTTATCAGAGACAATAAGCATCAAACCGAATAAAGCATTTTCAGATCCCTTTTCATAGGGATGCTGTGAGTTAGAGTCCACTTGATGTTACCTGGCAAAAGAGAACATAATTACTACAAAGTAACCTCTTTGAGTCTAAGGTTTGTCTTCTTTTCTTTTTTATAACTTTGTCTGTTTTCCATTTTAAAGTGCATTAGAGCTGAGAGAGCATCTCCAGTACAAAAATTATGAGCTAATCTTTGAGTGGAAGACTATTTTTCTTTCTTTTTTTGTGAGGCTATGATTAAAACAAGCTTGGAAGCAGGAGTGGCATCCACTTCCGTAACAGCTTGTCTCCGGAAACCCTATGAACTTGGAGAGAGGATGAAAGTCACACAAGCGTGGAGGACTTCCGTTCATAGGGTTGTTATGCGTCGCCTACAACTCGATGATACTCAACAGTAACAACAACAACAACATGACCAAATGAAACTTTGCTGGAACAAATCGTATGTGTGTAGAACTAATATTAGCTTTTTTCCAATATAAGGAACTCTGGTGGCACAGGGAGCTGTTGGATTGCAAATGGAAAGGTTGGTGGTTCAAATCCACCAAAAATTCTGTAGAAGAAATATGAGGTACTCTGTGTCTATAAAGATTTGGAAGCTTGGAAAGCTTATGGAGCAGTTTTACCCTGCTTTCTAGGGTTATTCTGAGCCAGAATTCCCTCACAGACAGTGGGTTTAGATTTCTTTTGTTTTTATTTCAAAACACTCTTCTTCAATTTTAATTAATATTTTAATACTGAATTCTGCCATGAATCTTAAGGTCTATCTTTATTTAGGAGAATGTACAAGAGGTCCATGCTACATAAAAGAAGACTGCTATTTTTATCAACTGAAAAAACATTCTTAATTTATAAGTTGCCAGCTCAGATTTGCTAGAATCGAGGGAAATTGATGCTAACAGAAACACAGCAAATAGAAAGGGGGTGCTAAATGGAAGTTTGGAGAATCACAGAGATGCCCCACATGATTCTAAACCTACAATCACAAGCTTCCAAGGAGATGCAGATTTTAACAGCGATTCTCCAATCACTTAATCAAATTTGTTTTCTTCCCTGAAGGTAAATTCTCCTACTGCTACATTATATTCACAAGTTCCATTCCAACAAGGCTCAACTGCCAATGATACAAATAAGATTATATTTACTTCTCTGAGTTAAAATGTAAAGGTCACTTTGTTTATTAAAGCTCAGCCTTGAGGCAAGTTTCTTTCTTTTTAAAAAAAAATTTTTATTTGCTTACAAAGTTCATACACACAGTGTTTCATACAACATTCCCATTCATTATGTTTTATAAAATTAATCATCATTGAACTATGCCCATCACTACCTTGTCTTTCCAGAATCAGCAGATCTTTCCCATTTCTTTAATGTAGCCCTCCCACCATGCACCAAATTATGCCCATCCTCACCACTTTGTGCCTTTCCTCCCCTCCTTGAGTCCTCATACACATTTTACTAGCTATCTTTCTATTTCTACAATTATGGTCTTATGCAGTCTTTGTCCTTATGACACTGAGTTCACCCAGCATAATGCTCTCCAGTCCCTCTCAAGTTATAAGGCAGAAGTCGTTTCTTTTGTCCTCCTTCCCAGGGGGTTGAAACGCTGAAAAGAGAATTACTGATTAATTGATCTGAAACTTATTTCCTGGATTCTAACCTAAGTTAATTTGGCAATTCCAAAGTTGGACTAAAGTTTTCACCTCCCACCATGAATAAATCTTACTTGAATGAGAAACTGGCTTTCTCTGGTAGGATAATAGCAGCTGTTCTCATCGACATATCTTCTTTCCTCTCAAAACAGTAAGGAGATTACTTACTGCAAGAACTATGCCATTTCTTTGGGCTCTTTTGTGTCTCTATCTAGTGTTTCAAACACCTCTAAGCACTTTGGAATTCACAGGCAATAGGATGCGACACAAACTTCCATTTTCCAAATGTATTACTTAGCTAAAGGATGTTTTGACTGAAAAGCAAATTGCATCATGCTGCACTCAGGAATCTTGACCTGAAAAAACACCCCATCTTTTCTATCTGCAGCACCTATACTTACACAATTTTCATGAAAACAGTATAGATTTCCTTCTGCACCCGAATATAACCCTTTTCCAATTTTGTGTCTTGCTGAGGAGCATTTAGACTGTGCCAGGATATGTGAAAAACTGAGGATAGCAACAAGCAGCCAGGTGCATCCATGAATTTTTAAACCAGGTTTGCTAAACAACATGCAAAACAAAACCCCCTCCAACCACCCTTTGGGTAAGACATTAGTCTGAGATTTAGCTGGAACCCTTTCTCTGTTATGTGTCTACAGCAACTCCAGGCAGATGGCCAACTGGCTTTTACCTCCTTGGAGTCCCTGCAGCCAGTCTCTCTCAGCCGAGAGTTTTTACAGACTGGGTCTCTGAGGGACTTTCCTGCACATGCTGTGCACAGGACAACCCCAGAGTGGCAGGGCAATGCAGTTCAACTCACTAAAAAAAACAATAATAGTCTACAAACAGGTGGGTGATTCTAATCCATGGCCCTCAGGCCTGACTTTGTTTTTTGTGAAACGAAACATTCTTCGAGGTCATGTAACCCTGGTGTGCCCACTTGCTGTACAAAGAGAACTCATGGTTGCTGAACACTGTGACACTGATGAGTCAAATAAGATACTGGTTACTGTTCTCACCAATGTATCTTCTTTCCTCTCAAAGATTAAGGAGATTACTTAGTGCAGGAATTGTGCCGGAATTATTGGGAATTATGCAGGAATTATTGGGCTCTTTTGTGTCTGCATCTAGTGAGATAATAGACAGTGTCTGGTGTAGCTACCCGATTAAAACAAGCTTGGAAGCAGGAGTGGCATCCACTTCCCTAATAGCTTGCCTCTGGAAGCCCTATGAACCTGAAGAAAGGGCAAAAGTTATACAGGTGTCCAGGTCTTTTGTTCATAGGGTCACTATGAGTCATCTACGATGCAACAGCACCTAACAACAACAGTCCACAAATAGATCCAAAATAAAGATAACATAAAACTAAACAGTACTTGAACTTTTTCTTTAAAAACCAAGGTACCATTTTTATGTATCCAAACAGGCAATGGTCTTCTGTCATCTATATTCTTCAAGTCCTACAAAGAAGTCTAGAAGTTCTGGATTTATACGAAGGTTTGCATGCTTGAAGGAACAAGTGTTGATGTTGCTGTCATATGCCACTGACTCCTAGCTGACCCTCCAGCCGGTTTTTACAGGCAGCAAACTGCCCAAGAGGAGACTGTTCATCTTTTTTTCTGTGAAGCAGCTGGTGGATTTGAACTACATGTCTTTGTATTGGCAGCCCAACTCCTTACCACTAGACCATGCATTTCCCCAAAGATACCATCTGTACAAATAGAGAATCAGCATCATATTCTCATTCCATAGGGATTAAATGTAGAGAGACTGGACTCATTTCTCATTTTAAAATGCTACATGCTACTCCAACTGGATATGTTGCTTCTTTTGTAGCAGGAGATCTAGAGCGGATGGCCATGGTTGTGGTTTGAATTTACCAGCTGCTCTGTGAGAGAAATATGGGCAACTTCCTGCCATAAAATGAATAGCCTGGAAAACCAGTGGAGGCTCAGCCGTGAGTTGGTTCGTTCCAGCATGATGGCGATGAAATGTATAAATTAACAAATGCCCTCCATTAAAAAGCAATTGCTCAAACAACATATACTTGGAAATCTTTTTAAAATTAACTATTCTGTAAATAACGATTATATAGAGACAACACTTGAATACTCATCTTCCTGAAAGTTGACATCTCTGCTTTTGAGACTTCTTAGGCTTATGTACACAAATATAAAGGGTTACTGTACCTCTGTGCTATAGTTCACCACTGAACCAACAACTCATATCACACAAGTGGCCGGGCTAAAAATAAACAGGCTTTAGAGTGATACTAACAATAAAGAGGAAGTCTTTCTTGTCCTTATCAAGCTAGGTTAGGTGACCCTCCTTTGTCCTTCCAGAGAATCTTGGGCATAATGATAATTCAAGATTACTCTATAATACTGTTGCTTTATTAGTGTGTCAGATTATAAATACTAAACATTAAATATTTTTCTACTTTGCCTTAGCAGCATGGGTTCTTTCTACAGAGTAGGCTGTTAATCAGCGTTTACTGACAGAATGTAGGAGAACAGAATATTTTTGACATTTTAAAAATAAGTTATTCATAAATTCACACATTAAGTATTTAATGAATAATATTAATATTAACATATGATTACATTGCATAATGCTATGTGCTATGGTTCATCATATCAATGAGAGTGTGACAGATAAAAGGAGAAACAAAAGAAGGAAAAGGGAAAGAGAAAAAAATCTCCAAATATCATATTTTTGTACCTAAAATTAATTTTATATATATGCTTAGGTATACAATTTCTTCCTATACATCTGAAAATTAGACAATGGCAAGGAATAATAGAAGTAGAACTGATGCCTTTGAGCTGTGGTGCTGGAGAAGAGCACTGAATATACCATAGACCGCTAGGAGAACAAACAGGCTCGTCCTAGAGAGGGTGAAGACAGGCTGCTCCTTGAAGGCAAGGATTCTGAAGCTTCGTCTGACATACTTCGGACGTGTTGTATGTAAGAAGGGAGCAGTTCTTGGAGAGGGACGTCACACTTGGGAGGGTGGAGGGACAGTACAAGAGAGGAGTCCATTTTGATGAGTTGGATTGATTCAGTGACTTGGGTAATGGGGATGGGTGGGCCAGAGACAAAAAAATTGGCACAGGATAGAGCAGGGTTTAGAGCTGTTGTACATACAGTCGCTATGAGTTGTAGGTGACTTGATGGCACATAACAACAACATATATTGACAAAATTATCTATTTACAAGAGTCTATAAAAAAAAAATAAGGAGCTCTACTGGCCAAATGTGTAAAGAGTAGCTCTGCCAACCCAAAGTCAGGTAGTTTGAATCCACCAGCCCTCCTATGGGAGAAAGATGAGCAATCTCCTCCTGTACCATTTACTGTAAACCTGCTGGAGCCAGGTCAGTTATGAGTTGGCTACATCTTGATGGCAATGAGCAATTAATAAAACATACTATTAAAAGCAAACACACTAACAGCCCCATTGGGTAAATCTACTGCAGAGGATTCCTTTAAAGTGTAAAAGAGTAAACATTTCCCTTTGAGGATTAAGGTGCACCTGACTCAAGCCATAGTATTATCAATCACCTCATTTGCATGAAAACTGGACAATGAAAAAGGAAAATTAAAAATGGATGCATTTTAATTATAACATTTGTGAAGAATATTGACTATTCTATGGATCTCCAGAAGAACAGATCACTCCGACTTTGAAGAAGCCCAGGCAGAAAGCCTCTTAGAAGCAAGAATGGCAAAAATTCACCTCAAGCACACTGGGAATTTTAACTAGGATAGACTAGTCTTTGGAGAAGACTGTTAAAGTAAAGGGTCAGAAAAATAGTAGCCTGTTGTTAAGTGCCTTCGTGTTGAGCATGACTTATAATGACCCCTATGAACAACAGATCTGAATTTTGTCCTGTTTTGTGTCATCTTCATCATCTCTGACGCGCTGAGCTCATTACTGCAGTCACTGTGTTAATCTGCCCCGTTGAGGTCCTCCTCTCTTCCACTCACCTTCCATCTTTCCAAGCATGATGTCTCTTTCCAAGAAACAGCCTATCCCAGCAACATGTCTCAGGTATGAGAGATGAAGCTTCATTATCTTTGCCAACTAGGAGCACTTTGGCTATTCTTTGTCTAAGATAAATTTATTTGGATTTTTTGTTTTGTTTTGTTTTTTTAAATCCATAAGATATTCAGTAATCTTCTCCAGTACTACAAATCTCAAAGGCATCATTACTCATTGTCCAACTCTCAGATGCTAAGCAGGTGATCGGAAAGATCATGCACATTTTTGTCTTCAAAACTGACGTCATTACTCTTCACTATTTTAGAGAGATCCCTGACAGCGCACCATGCATTAGGGTTTAGACTGATCTAACCAAGATGAAATCATTGAGTTTCAAATCTTTCTGCATCTATCGTGATGATGTCTGTCGATCTGTGATGAAGACCTTTGCTTCCTTGATGCTGAGATGCAATTCATACTGCGAAAACTATAGTTCTTGATCTTTTGCAGCCAACATTTCGCATCCTTACTTTCAGTAAGCAAAGTTGTGCCATCTGCATAACGCAGTACAAGCCTCCTAGTGAGACTGGCTGAAACAGTGGGCCCCAACACAGTGACAGTGAGAATGGTTCAGGATTGGACAGTGATCTGGTATACATTAATACATCACATCAAAGCCAACTCAAAAGCATCTAAGACTCACAACAACAGTCCTGACTCTATCAGGCTCTGTTCTACTTTATGCCTATTAACTCAGTGGATCCTGTAATTGTTTCAGGGAGGTCCTATAAACACAATCATTTCATAGTTTTATACAGTGAAGGACAGATAGAATGCATGATTGGCCAAAGATAACGAAAACACTATGTGGCCGAACCAAGACTGAATGAGAGGAGCCTAACTCAGGTAAGCCCCCATGGCATCATGGTAAAGCAGTTTGCTGATAACCAAAACATCCACGGTGCAAGCCTATCCACTACCATGAGGAGCAATATGTGACAACCTGACACCCTGCTTCCATAAAGAATACAGTCTTGGAAATCCTACGAGTAGTTCTACTCTGTCCTATAAGGTTTCTCTTTAAACAGTGTATTTTACATTAAAACATACTCGTTTGGAGAGTGAAGAATAATGAGGAAAGTGGCCATATAATTCCTTATTTTTGTGAATTTATGTTAAGATGTTAATTTTTGACCAATATTCATTTGTTTGCGTTCTCTCTCTCTTTCTGTCTGTCTGTCTCTCTCTCTCTCCCTCTCTGTCTGGCTTTATCTCTCTCACACATGCACTCACTTCTTCATGCTCATCCCAGGCTTTCTCTCTCACAATCTTTTGTATTCCTGAGCGATTAGATTCTGTCCTCTTGAGAGCATGGCTGAGGGTTTTTTTATTAGGATCTAAGCTGTTCTTGGCCCACGGAGGCTCAGTATCTCCTCGCAACCATCTATCAGCTCTTTAGGCCTTGTTATCTCAATGACACATCCTGGCCTCTCTCCAGCATGTATACTGTTTATTGATTGAGGCGAATGAAGTAGGTAGAGCAGAACATTCTCTGAAAATTATGAACAACTGATAGAAAAGGTGCCGAACGCAGTGTCTGTTGGCATCAAAACAACCAAGGGACACAACAAGATAGATTATTGTGCATCTTCTCCCTGGATCCCTATCTGGGCTAGAAGCAGAGAATTGCTCTGGAAAGTTTCCTATTACAGCTGATTTCTACAAGGACATATTTTTATATCAGAAATCTCCAAACATCTACTGTACAGATGACTCGAGTGAATGAAACTGACATGCAACCATTTAACAATCAGCCTATCTCCCAGGTTCAATTTGAGAAGGATGTGAGGCCAATTTGTGGGCTCGGCATCAAGACGGGGGTATTCAGAGACCTGAGGCTTCCATTAGGAAGACGAAGTCAGCGGAGTGAGGCCCAACTTATCCAAATAAACTCAAGAGCGAGAGACAAAAGTGAGTGTGCGGCTAAGGTGCCCGTCATAAATACTGCATCAAAAGGAAACCTTTTCTTATTCACAAAAGGAGAGAGTGTGCCCAGGGACTAATTCGGCTAGTTGCCATATCAGCTGCAGTTGGGAAATATAATTAACAACTGTGTGTATGGAAAGAATTAATTCTGTGCTCTTGGGGGAAATTTCTAGTGAAATTGGTTTTCAGAACAGACAATGGGAAATGATGTTTTGGAATTTGGACATCTGGAAACATTGCCTGAGAAGGAGAAACTTCTAGGTCAGTGAAGTTACGGATCCGGCTTGCCCACTGTTTGGGTGTCAACCCTAGCTATGTACATACTTTAAATGTTAGAAAAGATTTAGTTCCAGTAATGGGGGGGGGGGATCCTGAAATCTATCTGTATTGTAAGATCTATACTATCTTTTAATTCAAAGGACAAAATTGAAATTTACAAAGTGAGACTTCTTCCAGCATAGTCTTTGCGTACACTTTGCTTAACGAGTTCTATCGTGGGAAAGGGGCATAGGAACCTGTTATGCGTTTGGTTGCTAATCAAGATGTCAGTCATTTGAACCCACCTCAGTTTTATGAGAGAAAAATGAGCCGTCTTCTTCCATAAAGATTCTCAGAAACATGATGGAGAATCCTTATGAGTCAGACTCTATTCAGCAGTGGGCTTGGTTTTCTCGTTATCCATGAGAAGAGGAATGTGCACTTCAGAATGAAAAACATCAGTGGGGGAATTGTTTCAATTCCTCAGCATACAAATTCCACTTACCTCCTGGTCTGTTTTACCAGGAATTTACTACACATAATTGGCAAATTTACTCCTGGTTTTCTTAAACTTCAAGTCTGTACAGGTTTCAATGTGCCTGGAATTTCACTCTTTGCTGACCTACCATTTCCACTAGGTAGTATGTTACAGTTTTCAATTTCCTTCCCTCAAAGTCGGTTGCCTGGGAGACAGAAATGAATCCTTTCTTTCATAGGTGGTTCTATCAAGCTCTTACATACTCGTACTACTTCAATTCCTGCCATGTCTGATTCCTCAAAGTGGAAAGCTGATAATTTTTTTTCATGCTTAAGTTTTTCTAGCATATTTCTATCATTTTATCATGATATTCAAGTTACTTAGAATGGTATTCAAATTATAGTTACTTCCCTCTTCAAACTCACATCAAATCCCCCCTTCCACAACTTCAAGCTGCTCTCATGAACCATTTACAAATTCTGAAATGTGCTTTCCTCTCTCAGCTTTCTAAAGTAAGTGAATTTCTACTTATTTTCTTAATTCCATCTGATGACACTGTTTCACTAGAAATAGCTTTATTGACTCTCTATTTAAAAAGCTGGGTCTGACGCCCCTCTGGTGAACTCTGAGCCTTGATGTCGTCTTAGGTAACAGAAGCTTACTGGAGATGATTTACAGCATAGTTATGTTCAAATACTATATTTTATTATATATGGAATATATATTATATATGATATAATAGGATTAATATATTATAATTAATATTATATATTATTAATGTTATATATATATACACACATATACACACATATACATATATATATTCTATCTATCTATCTATCTATCTATCTATCTATCTGGAACTTCTGTAGATGGTTGCTACACAAACACAATTCAACAGCAGGTGCATAGGAAAAGGATGAACATCTTCCATGCCATTTCCAGCCTCAGAAATTCAATGGAAATCAGTTATGAGTTGTGACCTGAAGGCAAAGAGGTTGAAAGCATCTTTGAATTTTGGTATCTCCAGTGAACCCAGAATCAGGTTTTCTAAAGCTTAGCTTCAGTTATCTAGAAATTCCCTTGCCTTGTACACCTTCATATTAAAACATGCATCTCTCCCAATGAACCCATATAGCCACGCTGACTCTCTAGCATACTCAGGATTAACACAGGTAATTTGGCAAAGAATGCTACCTCTCTAAAGCTACATCATATGTTAAATGGGCTACATGTGTGCTAAAAAGGATATTCACTCATGCTTACTTTTTTGCACAAAAAAAGCTCCTGATTTTTCAGTATTTCCAAAATGACCTTTCACTGACTGATGTTTTAAGATTACGTGCAAACTATCAACATGATCAAATGAATTCCAAAACCATTTGCAGCAATCTTATATTCAGTTGTCCTAACCTTTCAGACCTCCCTGAGAAATGATGATTTATCATTCCCCTGCTCTTCCTGAGAACTTGAAATGGAATTTTATCTTGTAGACAACACTTAACTTTGTTCACTGTAATCACTTCCTAATGGAGATCACAGCTGCAAATTAGACTAAAACAGTGTTTAGAACAAATCAATTGGTTAGATTAGAGGCTATGATCAAGTAGGTACCAGAAAGCCAGATAAGGATGAGAGGGAACTAACAGGGGAGGATTTGAAAGGATTACTTCACTCCTTGAAGTGGTACCTCTGGTTCTGTAAGCTTGGAATCTAACACCTTCCATGCTGGGCCCCATGGAGAAAGACAGCAGTTGCAAATTACTACTTACTTTTACAAAAGAAAGGTCAGGTGAAGAGAGCAGATTGCACTAGACATAAAAGGAAGTGGAATATGTTAAGTAGAAAGGATCTCCTGGTATTTATATGAGATCTTAAGGTTTCACTACCCATTTAACTCATTAAAGGTGGGAGGGTAGAATCCTATGATGCTGAGTATTTTATTCTCACATGCCAGGAAAGTTAGATGAGTTGCCCAAGGCCACTCAGTCTGTTGACTGGCCTGTCATTCTGAGTTCCTAACACTGTGGTCTGTGCTCATATAATCAGAGAACAAATTCAAATGGGCTTGTATCTGCCATCTGACAGTAGCACAACATTCTTCCCCCTCCCCCCCCCCCGCCCCAGAGATACAATGATATAAAGGAAATAGAGAAAAGAATACTTCATAGAACAACTTCTACCCATGGGTATTCTGAACAATGCTGTGTCTACAAATTAGACAACAACCAAAGCCCTGTGGGAAGAGAGCCCATTTGATGGAGGAGGACGCCTTCCAAACAAAGCCAAAAGCCCCACCTTCTCTATTACCCAGGAAAAATGCTTAATTGCTTGGCTCCTTTCAACACCCTGTCCCTCTCACTTACCATCACATGACAAGTAGGGCTGAGATGTGGAGTTTTCATCTCCACAGTCCTGAACGGAATACCAATATAGTCATGGAAGACAAGGACATATGTTCCCATGACACATTTTTTTGAAATATGGATTCCCCCAAGTTGATGTCACTTTACCAACGAGTTTTCCCTTCTTTCTCATCTTTCCCTCTAGATTATTACTGTGGCTGCTTAGCTTGCAATGTAGGTCAATGGCACTATCACCAGGTTTTCTGCAGGCATGAAGATATGCTTAGGAGAAAAGGAGGGAGTAAGGGAGCGAGGAATCCCATCGGTGAGGAGGACGGAGGGATTGCAGATAAAAACCTTTCTCCTGCTAATATTTGTATTTGGATAGAGAGCAGGGAGCAACACAGAATGAGGAGCTTCTTCTCTTGAAAATATAAACTTCAGTTTAAATGGCACTTAAGACATGAGAAAATAAAGCAGTTTCATTGACGAAGCACTGGGACTCCGACTTCCATTTCTCTCCTCCGAGACCCTGAAGGCTCTATTCATGGTCTCTCCCCTCTCAGCTCAGCTAGTGTGTTTGCAGACCCATGCAAGAAAAGAAAAGAAAAGAAAAAAAGTGATATCTCTTGGCTGCTGGTTTCTGGATGAGGTTTTTGCAGCCTTTCCAGCACGATGTAAAACAGAGGGCCTGACCATCTCGCATCATTAAGACTCCCCGGATACTTTCTGCAAGGGTAGCGATATTAACAGTGATCGCCCTGGCCAGCCAGGTTCCTTTCCAAGTAATTGCATTCCACCAGGCGGTTTGTAACGAAAAGCCACTTCCCAGACCTTCTTGGACTCCTCTGCCGGCAATATACCAGCTGCTGAGGACCAAATAATTGAGGTCAAAACAGAGTTTCTGAAGGTAAGTGATCTGAAACATATGTACAGGGAGCCCCAAGCATGCTGCCTTCCATGCCATGTGCAGTGATCCCCCACTATTGGCTTGCAATGTCAAATGATTCTTGAGATCCTCCTGTTTTCCAAGGGCCTACTCAAACTCATCTCTCCAAAAGAGCACTTCCAAAACCTGTCCTTCGGGATCAACTACTCTCTCTTCTTGGTTTCCTCTGTCTGTGTCCTTCTCCACATCCACCACCCCCCCCAAGGTATTACCAAATCTGTGTTTATGGTGCCCCAGTTCTGGCTGTCATGAAGGCCCAGCTTACATGCTATTTGTAAATGACTACAGAGAAGCACCTATAGTTGTGTAACTTTACCAGGACACCCCAAAGCAAACACCAAACCAGGTATTGCTGAGTCATTTTGAACACACACTGCTCCTATATATTCCAGAAGTGAACTGTGGTCCCTAAGGTTTTCAATGGCTGGATTTTTAATAGTAGATCACCAGGACTTTGTTCTGAGGCACCTCTGAACTGTTAACTTTATTTTAGTATATGTGCTGCCAAAGCGAGCACGAACTTATGATTATCAGTTAAGCACTTAACTCAGGGATATTTCTATTAGTGGACAGGGAGGTTAAAACTAGAAGACATCCTTGCAAAGCATTTCTGTTCTCTTTCTGAAATTTCACGTATTCTATAGGTGGCATCTTCCCATCACAGATTTGGAGAAAGTAAGTCAAAATAATGACTGCTAGATATCGGCTTCCGAGTCTTTGCTTGCGACCACTTTCCTTTTCTTTCATCAACCTTGGGTCCTGGTGCATGATTTGGGGAAACGAGAAGGGAATGTCGCAAGGACAGGTGTGGCAGGGTCCAGGACTCTGGAGTCTGAGGGTTCCAGAAAACGCCTCTTCCACAAAGACCCACTCCTATCCTGGCTGCCCACAGAAGGGTTTTACTGGAAATAATGGTAACATTGATTCACACCCTTTGCAATTACACTTAGAATTTTTCCTCAAAAGGACAACCAGAATAAAACCATTTTCAATTCAGAAAGTAAGCCGAGGAGATAAAAACCTCAGAGGGAGCTCTGGTGGCTGAGCGGTAAGGAGTTACACTATTAACTCAAAGGAACATGGTTCAAATCCATCCATGTTCTGTGGGAGAAGGATGTGATTTATTGCCTCTGAAGACCTGCTGGTGGGCGAGCTATGAGTCAGTTCCGATTTGAAGGTACACAACAGCACCAACTACAAGGATATCAGCCATGCATGTTTTTCTGTGGATGCTCATTTATTTAGTTCATTAAACACACTATGGGGGAGCATGGTGGTTTAGTGTAGGGAACTGTGCTACCAATCTAAAGGTAAGCACTTCGAATCTACCGGCTGCTCTGTGGGAAGATGATGGGTAATCTCCTCCCATGTAATTTACTGCCTCTGAAAACCCACTGGTGTGGATCAGTTATGTGTCGTTCTGACTCAATGTTATACAACAGCAACACAATACACCCTTCAAGAAAGAATACAACCTTTATACTCTTCCTGATTTTCTATCAAGCAGTGTTCCCTTGTTCTGTCTGGATAATACCTTCTTTGTCTATGCATAGGTTTTGCATGTGCACAATTAAGTGTTTTGAGATTCCCATTCTACTCAGTGCTAGCCATAATTTGTTAAGGTCCAAGCAGTCAAATGCCTTCGAGGACGTTTTTAAAATAAGGTGTATTGACAGAGTGTCTGCAACTATGGGCTTGTGGAAGGCAGGGATCGTGAGCATGGTGCAGGACAGGACAAGCGTTTCTGATGTGTTCTTGTACAGAGGGTCACTGTGGGTCACCTGAGACAAAATACAGCTCATCTTCAGTGTAGGGAGGTCCATTTTCAAGATCACACACTGACAAGTGTCACAGACCATTGATATCTGAGTCACACTCTAAATTATGCTTGTACATTTCACTTGATCCAGGCCATGGTCTTCTCAATTACTTGCTATCCATCAGAGACCTGGACAATGGATAAGGATAATAGATGAAGAACTGATGCCTTTGAGTTGTGGTGCTGGAGAATAGCACCGGACATACCATGGACTGCCAAGAAAATAAACAAGTCTGTCCTGGAGAGGATGAAACCAAGTTGCTCTCTGGAGACAAGCATTTTCAAGCGCTGTCTCACATACTTTGGACATGTTGCTAGGAGAGACTAGTCCATGGAGGAAGACATCATGCTCAGAAGGGTAGAGGGACAACGCAGAAGAGGAAGACTCTAGATGAGATGGACTGACACAGTGACTGGGCTACTAGGGGCAGGTGTGTTGAAGACAGTGAGATTGACTCAGGACAGGACAGGGTGCAGAGCTATTTTACACAAGGTCATTATGAGTTGCAGGCGACTCGATGGCACATAGCAAGACAACTGTCCAAGTCAAGATAGCATTGGGGGACCAAGTCCCACATTTCATTCTCTGTCCTGCTGCCACAAACAGTTGTGCCACTGCCTCTCTTTGCCTTGTCCCACTTTAGAGATAAACCATAAGAGCAGAAGGAAATAAAAAGGACATTGAACTTATTCAGAGAAAACCTGAGAGGGTCTCAGAGCAGTTGTCTATTTTACTGTCGGCTGTAAAGAAAACAAGACAGGGGAATTGAGCCAAGACACCAGACTCTTTATTTCCTTTCCAGATGAGGCATTTTCTTTTCTTTATTTGTTGAGGGGAGGGAGCACATGCATGCAACTTAAAAACAAAACAAACAAACAACTCCCAGACTAAGAGTCTCCTCTAAGTTTATGGACGTCAGAAATGAAGCTTGACCTTGGGCTTGGCTGGCCGTCTATTTCTTTGCACAGAGACAAAGGTGCTGGGGGAACAGTAACTTCTTCCTTTATTTCTTGGCTGAGATGCTGGGCAGCTAAGCTGCCCTTTTGAGAAGCCAGCATGACCTGACATGCACTGGTCTCCCAGCACGGCCTCTTGTGGTTCCAGCACGCGCGCGCGCGCGCACACACACACACTGTTAGCCCTGTTCAGTTTTACTGTCACTGCAGCAACTTGAAAGACATGGAGTATAACTTTACACTGGAGATGACAGACAGTTCCATTAGGGCAACACTGGGACAGAGGAAGGCCGAACTGCTGCTTACAAAGGACAGGGCCCTAAAGGGGGCAAAGATGGTGTGCAAACAATTGATTTTTCCCTTAGTCTGCCAGCCTTCCTCCTTCATTCTCAGCATAGTTGACTCTCATCAATCAGGGAGCTCACGGGAGCACCTGGCTCTCTAGGAGCATGAGAAGCTGCCCGTCAACAGAAATGTCTGTCTCTTCTAACCAGGACTTTGAAAATGGAGTGTTTCCAGTTCTATCCGTGCTGACAAAGTACAGCTTCACCACCACCAGAAGATCTTCTAAAAATGGAGCTCTAAGTCAGGACCTCAGTGAGGAAATGCTGTTCTCAGCAGGGCACCAAATTGGACTGAACTGGTTCAAAAGCCAGCTTCTAACTGGAGTCCTTTCCCCATCATAGTGTTTTTGTTATCTCACCTTAAAGGACAGTTTGGGAATTGGAGAGAGACATTATGATGTAAAATAAAAGGTATCCATCCATGTTTTAGTACCATCTGTATTTCAAATCCAGTGACAGGTTAGAACTTACTCAAGCTTCCTTAAATCTACCTCTTCACTGGTCCAAACTCAAATCAAGACTGTTGTTGTGTAGCCTTGAATCAGAGCCAATCCATTGCTGATTCTCCACTGGGTTTTCAAAGACAGTAAATCACACAGCAGGAGATGGTCATTGTTCTCCCAAGGAGCAGATGACACATTTAAACTGTGCACCTTCAGATTGGCAGTGCAATTCTTTGAGACTGTTAACAATTTCCGCTTACTCGATTTCACAATTGACACCCTTGGCATTAGTAGTTAGGAAATAAAGCAAACAAACAAATTACATTGGGAAAATCTGCTGTCAGAGACCTCTCCAGAGTGCTACAGAGCAATGATATCAGTCTAGAGACTAAGGTGTGCCTGATTCATGCCAGGGTCTTTGCCATTAGAAAGCTGGACAATGAATAAAAGTGACAGAGGAAGAATTGCTGCCTTTGAGGTGTGGTACTGTACAAGAGTATGAACATATCCTGGACTGCCAAAAGAACAAATAAGTCCATCCGAGAGAGGGTGAAGCCAAGCTGCTCCTTGGAGGTAAGGATTTTTAATCTCTTTCTCATATAGTTTAGGCATGTTGCCAGAAGAGACTAGTCCTTGGAGAAGGACATCATGCTTGAAAGGGTAGAGGGACAGCACAGGAGAGAGAGAAAGACCCAGGGTGAGATGGATTGACACAGTAACTGAGATAATGGGGGTAGGTGTTTCTGAGACAGTAAGACTGGCTCAGGACAGGGCAGCAATGGTTCAGAGGTATTGTACAGAGAATTGCTATGAGTTGAAGGTGACTCGATGGCACATGACAACAATAAGCCACCAGAGTTCCTGCTAAAGCAATGATTACTGCTCTCAACCTCCCATTCTCTCATCTTGAGAAAACTGCCACCAGGATTTAGGATTTATTTCAAAAATGGTTTTGCTTTGAGATACCTACACGCACAAACATATAAATTCCCTCCCCCCCAAATTTCACTATAAAGGACTCCTTGAATAGCAGTATGCATCTAATTAGCTTGCGTGGGTTGCTTGCATTTCATACCAAAACAGAACCACTTGCTGTGCACAGGAATGCTGTTAGAACCCTGGAATAATGGAGTGGAACTCTCAAAAAGTAAAAGAAGGCTCCCTCCTCGAGCTTAACGAATGTCTTTGAAAAGACCATAATCATAATCTCCCACAGCTCTGCAAAGCTAAGCTGCTAGTAAGCGCTCGACAACATGAAGGGACTAAGAATGCTTAAGCCCCTAACTTAACATTGGGTTTAGGTGTAAGAGCAAAGGAGCAGCAAGATGGCTACACCGTGTGCTTTCCAACTCAGGCCACTACACAACATGGTTACCAGTTTCCCCACATCTCATACATGCGATTATAGTTTCATAGTGCTGATATAAAAGAAGTAGCCCAAATGAGTGGACATTTATTTTCTCACAGTTTTGAAAGCAGGCAATAAAAACTTGGGCCCCAGTTTTAGAAGAAGGCTTTCTCTCTGCAGGCTCTGGGAGAAGGTTTTTGCCATTTTGTTCCATTTCTGTTCC
Source organism: Elephantulus edwardii (assembly GCF_000299155.1). NCBI lineage: Eukaryota > Metazoa > Chordata > Mammalia > Macroscelidea > Macroscelididae > Elephantulus > Elephantulus edwardii. The sequence goes on along the minus strand of NW_006399756.1, from coordinate 23,603,346 downwards.
CTGGTTCCTTGCAGACCCTCTTGGGGTCTGCATCTTTCCTTCTACTGGGGTTGCCTTGTTTGCTCTTTTGATATCTCAAAGGAGATTGTCTTAAAACACCCTGCACTGAGGGAGCTCCGGTGGCCAAGTGGCAAGAAGCTGCACTGCAATCCCAAAGGCATGTAGTTTGAATCCACCAGATGCTCTGCTGGAGAAGGAGGGGCAATCTCCTCTTGTACCAGTCAGATCCGATTTGATGGCTGGCACGTGCGCACGCACACTCACACACACGCACCCCCAAAACAACAACAAAACACCCTACACTGCTATGGTCTCATTAACAGAGAGCTTCTACTCCCAAATGAGATACCTGCACAGGTACCTGGGGGTTTTGGATTTGGGGGTGCTATTATTCATTACATCAAAGATGTTGTGAGAGAATCTCTGTGCTCTCTGAACGTCTCTCCACCCAGAAGTAAACACATCATTGTTATCTTTCTTAGTAAAAAACTGTGGACGCTTGTCTTTCAGCTGCGACTGAAAGGTTGGTAATCTCACCCAACCAGCTGCTCCACGTGAAAATAAACCAAAACAATCTGTTGCCATAAAAATGTACAGTTTTGGAAACTTAATGGGACAATATACTCTGTCCTATAAGGCTGTTAAGGGTCAGAATAAAATCGATGGCTGTGAGTGTCAAGTTTTCATTTGGATTTTTTAAAGGCATACGGGCAATGGAAATCATTTCATTTCAAATAAAATCTTCTGTTGTCCAGCAGAGGGCAGCTGGTCCCAACCACATAAATATCTTAACAGTTTGGCCACCAAATGCTCAGATTCTTACTAATTTATATCAGTTTCATGAAGAAAGTGCATCCAAGAGGTTCCGGGTAAAATGCAATCAAGTACAGTACTTGATCAACTTGCCACAGAATTGTGTGGTGGTGAGGGGTGGTGGGTGCTTGTTAAAATAAAGCCTTTAGGACCCACTTTCAAAGCTACTGACCAGAATTTCTGAGAAACAGAATCTGGGGAACAATATTTTACATGCTCCCTAGACGCTTCTTCGATTTGTCAAGGTTCAATTTGCCCACTAATTCCTGAAAGGCTGCTAGGCCTATCTTTCGGATTTCTACGCCTATCAAGGAAATCCAAAAGCATGAAAACATTCAAGAAACACCACGCGTCTCTAAAGATCTTTAAGAAAACAGAATTACTGTCTCTGCTTGCTTCACTGGCCTTACAGATGCTATTTTACCCCATCCACCCTTACCAGAAATATCTGTGGCTCTATGGACACAATCTTCTTCATATGTAAGAGAGGCTAACATTAACTAAGAGGCCATGTGGTTCATTCCCTGGGTGCTTACTAGCTAAGTGACCCATGAAAACCCACACTCTTAAGCCTTAGTTTTCTCAACTCTAAAATCGAGTTTATAATCCTTACATGGATGTCTGTAGAGTTGCTGTTTTCATAAACAAATGTCATCAGGCATGAGCTATTCCTATTGTTTTCTGCATATGTGTGTCTTACAGGATGCTTTAAGTGATCATCACTCGTTTGAGAGAAGAGAGTCTTTACTGTTAAATTTTCTTTCCTGAAACGGGTGAATTTGGGCTACTTCAAATACAGTTTTAGCTCAAGATGAAAAGGGAGATTTTGAATTCCAGTTTAGGTCTGGTTGTAAAGAACCTCCTTTGTGACTCCTCTTTAGATATCTGCCTTCCTTTGCTTTAATAGTTGTATTTATCTGATGCAGAAAAAATGAAGGGAAATCAAGGGGGCAGGGAGCACAAACGATCCACCTTCACGTCTTTAAGTGCAATATAAATGTAGTTTTGGTTTTGTTTTTTGTCATTTCTGCAATAGAGACAATTACTTAGGAAGAGATGGCCTCTCTTTGAAGAACTTTAGAGTACAGTATGCAACATCTCCTATAAAAAGGGAGTGCCCACAGATCTAATGATCAAATACTTCAAAGATCAAAAATAATGACAGAATCATAGATCTGAGTCCATGAGGAAAGTTAAACAGGAGAAGCGGTTGTTCTGCCCAGTGCACCTGTGCAATGATGGAAGAACTGTTTCTCAACTGTGAATGGGCTAAGAAGTGTGTTTCAAGACAATGGATCCTATCTGTAAACAGATCCTTCAACCCACCAGACCCTGAGCTAGTTATCTGCTCCTCAGGCCACTAGCAACACCTTTGGTGAGTAGTATTTCTTACTTGCATCTCCTCTAGTGCACAAACAGATTCAGACTGCACACGTGTGTACTATGAATAAGAAGAGTCAGCCCAGTGGGCCACTAGACAAGCCCAAAGCCCAGCCAGAGAGCAGTGAGTGTCTGGAGATAGGAACAGCAGGACAATCAAAATGATTATAGTGTGAAAAACAAGGAACTCATGAAATATTAGGCAAAATGGATGACCCTGGAGAGCATTATGCTGAGTGAAATATCTCAGTCATAAAAGGACAAATATTGCATAGGGCCACTGTTGTAAAATAGGACTGACACTGGGATTGAGGGAAGACAGAAAAGGAGGGGAGGAATGATGCATACTGCATTGCAACAGACAAGGGAGAGACCTGTTTAAAAGGGATATGTGATTATGTATTATTGTCATAACAGGAGTCTGAAATGAAGGCTGCACAGTGGAGTGGACTTGGGGGGAAGGATTTCATAATAATGAAAGTTTTTCTTTTACTTTTCAAGAAGAGTGAATTGGGGGAAGGGGGGGTAAGGAGAAAAATGCAACAATGAATGACTGGAAACCCTAAGTCTCTGTAAACTTTCATTAAAATTAGTAAAAAAATTATTATATGGGTTATATTGTTCATGTTTTTGACACAGCAAATTTATCCTGATTTCTACTGGCAACACTAATCTTATAAATATTGAGGATAAATATTACAAACTTAAAAAATAAACACACCAAAAAAATCCAAGTATCCATTTATCTACTTATTTGTTTATTAGCAAAAATTTATTGAGTAAAGGTGCTTGCATAGCAAAATAGTGACACAGGCGTCTTAAAGATCAGCCGTTAAAACCCACTGTTTCTCAGGATAAAAGAACTGTCAGTCAGCTCCAGCAAAGATTATTGTTCCTATTGTTTTGTGTCATTGAGTCAGGACCAAGTCATGGCTGACCTTCCAACTGGTTTTTCGAGGCTGTAAACTGTATGTAAGGAGATCGCCCATCTTACTCCCATGGAGCAGTGAGAGGATCTGAACCACCTGCCTTTGGATTGGTAGTGCAAATCCCTACCAGTAGGCTACCAGAGCTCCCCTAAGCAAAGATTCTTGTTTTTGCTGTTAAGTGCCATCGAGTCGCAGGCAACTCATAGCGACCCTATGAAGAAGAGGCCTCAACACTAAGCAAAGATTACAACCTAGTAAATGTTTTGAGATAGTTCTATTTTGTCAAATGGGATTTTTGTGAGTAAAAAAAAAGAAAAAATTAACTTGATGACAATTTATTGTGCTCTTTCTAAGCATCAGTATTGAGACCTGAGTTCAAGAAAGGTTTCTTTGGGGCCCTCTACGCTGAGTTCTAAACACTGTGACACTGGTGTGTCAAATGTGATAATGGCTACACATGGTGGACAATGTTTGGTGAAGCTCCCCGATTAAAACAAGCTTGGAAGCAGGAGTGGCATCCACTTCCACAACAGCTTGCCTCCGGAAACTCTATGAACGTGGAGAAACAATGAAAGTTACACAAGTGTTCAGACCTAGGGTCACTATAAGTCTTCTATGACTTGATGGCACTTAACAACAACAACAACAGCAACATGCTGAGTTCTTTACAGATTTCTGAAAGCATCAGGCTTGCCACATAAAGCTGTCAATGCTCCCATTGTGAAATGATACACAAGAAACAGGATGATTTTATGTAAGCCGATTTAAAATATCACATAGGATTTGACTTTACATTTTCTCTGTACATTTTATTTGAAATTATACAGTTCCTATTTAAAGTACAAACTTTACTGAAGGTATACAGAAGAGCTAGCATTTAGCCCCCCCAAATACTAGCAAAATGTCACTCTTAGCAGAAGAAAAAAAGAAATCCCAAAGCTGAAGCAATATTTGGAAAATCTTACACTATGATTTAAAAATATTGAATCAAAAGGCAAACATGTGGGTTTGAGTCACAGACCACCTACTGGCCACTAACTTGGTTTCAGGCAAGAACATCAATGTCAAATGTTCCCCCGTCTTACTGACCATGTAATTAGGAGGAGGAGAGGATTGCATCTGCATACATATGCATTTTTAATTGTTTGGACAATAGAATGTTATAAACTTGTAAGTTGGTCTTATTACTCTCTCCTTCACATAAATGGTCCTTGTGAAGAAAGAAAGAAGGAACGAAAAAAAGAAAATGAAAGCACAAGCTAAGCAGTTGCAGGCAACTAATAGCTAATTTTAACGCTATTTTCTTGCACCTATTTTTCTAGTGTTCTCTGTAATTCCCCTGAGTTGGATATGTATGAGAGGAACATAATGAACCATGGGCAAAACTTTGTATTTGTAACAAATAGAGCCAAATGGCTTGGGTTTGATAATCTTCTGGGCTTTATCATATGAGCTTAACCACTTTCCATTGGTTCCTGGGTAATAGAAAAAGCTGGCATGGATCTCCTGGGAACCAGAGCACCTCACATTCACCACATTATGCTCTTGGCCGTCTCAAGCAAGTCCTGGCGGGGTGGGAAAGGTAACATATTGTAGCCCTAGGGAAATTTTAAGCCCTCATACAAGTATAATCTTCACAGCTCTATAAGATCTCAAATGCTAAAGAAAAGGTGGAGTGAGGAGGACGAAATAACTTCAGGAACCACTTTCTCTGTAAATCAATGGATTCAGTGCCTTCTCACAGTTTTGTTGTTAGCACCAGTGGAGCAGGGAGAAGGTGGGAGGAAGAGAATATTTCTACAAGAAGAGGACACTGACTTCTGTCAAGTCTTAATTTGCTTAGATTTTCTTAGCTCTGGAATTTTAAACCAAAGAAGGAAATTTCAAGCTCCATTTACTTTCAGTAAATCGGAACGTCTAAACGATGGCAAACTTGTTCCAGAGCCATGGTGCTTACACAAATGTGGCTTCCAAGTCCATTAAAACGTCAGAGTCCTTACACTCTCAGAAGAGCAGACGTTGAGAGTTGGAGGCGGAAGGAATAGAAAGGCTTGGAAAGGGGTGGATGGTGCACGCTAGAACATACTACCAGCTTTGCTCTCTTCTGTCACAGAGGTTTCCTGGTCTAGCAGATACACCAATCACCCAAGACGAGACTCTGTGACGTCAGACAAACGGCTACTAGCTCTTAAAGCTCTAATCTTACATACCACTCTAGGAAGGAGTTTATAACAAAGAGAACTCATAGATAATGTGACACATGTAAGGCTCTGAACAAGGGTATAATTCCTGATGTCAGAAAGATCTCGGTTGAAAGCAGGGAAGGCCAGAAAAGGATTGATTTAAGTTTTCTTGACAATGCCAACAGATGGGTCGTAACAAATTATGGAAAGCAATGCAAAGAATGAGAATTCTAGAACGCTTAATTGAACTCTTGCAGAATCTGTACAAAGACCAAGAGAAAGAATTAGGCAGTTCTGTTTTATTGTAGACCTCTCTATGAGGTAGAAACGACACAGTGGCATCTAACAACCTCACCAGGGTTCTGGGCCTGACTTCCTGTATTCATAGACTTTGGTCTATCTCTCTGTTAGCTTAACACAGGCTCAGTTATGCCTGTGGCATAAAAGCCTCGTAATTAGTAGCAAATTCCCATGGTGGAGTGATCAGAGAGCTTGCTGGTCTGTGAATCTGAGATAATCCTAGAGCAGTATCTTATACTTTAACAATTTATTCAGGGTCTTCTTTTTTATGGATGTAAAAGTACAATTTAATTGAACATTATTTTACATTTTGGTTATTTTTATTTGCCTCTTCTTCAGAGAAAGTATTTGTTTTTACTTGCAGGTCAGGTCACATTCTTGTTTTTTGGGGGGGATAAGGATACGTTGAAGAAGAAGACGGCATCTCAACCGTTCTACTGGGCATGGAGCCAGGGGGAGAACAAGCACTGCAGGGGTAAGAAGCAATGGATTTTAATTGGTGTCTAAGGTTAAAGGGCAGTCATCTTGGAACAATGGGCATCTATGGTGGTAAGTGACTGAGTCCTCTGTGGGCATTTGTAAATGTCAATAATGCACTTCCAATTGGAGGGACAAAAGGCTTGGCCCCAAGGAACAAAGACAGCATTTGACAGTTGAGAAACTCTGTAAATCTGTTGGTGAAATAATGCATAAATAAAGAAGGGGTTTGTGCCCACCCACAAGCATGCCACATGAAATAGATTCGAAGGGAAAATAAAATGCTTCTATTATCAGACAAATGCCTCCCTAAGATCCAGCATCTCTTCCCTCTGACACAAATTCAGTTCTTTTCCTACGTGGTCTCTGAAATCTATGCTCGGTAACTATGTCAATCAAGTCAGGTGGATGTAGGTTCCAATAACAACTGCAACCATCCCAGCGAAATATGAGTTTACAGACGGGGAAAGCATCTGTTACGAAGCTATAGCCTTTTTCTCCTCTGGAGATGTTGGATCCATAGGAGAAGGGAGGAAAGGAAGCTATCAGCCACTGGACCCTCCCGCATCATCACATCAGCTTGGCTTGTTTCTCGTGTTTCATTCCCTTACGCTTACAGCAGAAAGACCTTGTGTTCTGCATCCACAAAGGTAACAGCCAAGAAATCTCTGAGGAGAAGCTACACTCTGTCACATGAGGTCAATATGCATCACACCTGACTTAATGTCACACAGCAACAACATCTACTAAACATCAGTTTGAGTGTGAACCCATCAAGCAGCACTTATTACACTGAGAAGTTGCAGTGAGTGAGGCACTTCCACAAAGGTTACAGTCTGAAATTCTATTGCATAGTTTTACCACCAGGTCACTAAAATTGTAATTCAAATAGGTCATGAAGCCTTTTATTTTTCATTCCTAATTAGTTTGTTATAATAGAATGGATTTAGCATAACTTAATAGACAAGATAAGTATGTTTATTCATTTAATTACTTCTGAATCACTCAAAGCTACGTACTGTCCTCAGCACTAGTTTCTCATAACACCCACGCGTAAAGACAGTTTTCATTTTCTTTTGCCTTCTCTTCTGACAAATATTTGCTTTGCAGTGAAGGTTTTTCTTGTGTCCACAAAGACTTAGTCGTATGTACATAGTTATGACGATACATATAGTTCTGCACTGAAATTGACTGCTTATCCATCCATCTGCTCTTGCAAACTGCACAATCCTTAAGAGTCAGGACAATGTTTTATGTCTCTATCCTCCTTCCTAATCCTTTAAAAAAACCAGTATCTGGCACAAAATGAGCACTTCATACATTCTGGCTGAGTTGGTAACTAACAACACAAAGCGTGCCCATATGACTGGAAACAGATAATAATGATAACAATAAGAATAATATTTACTAAGCACTTTCTATAAGCCCAGGGTCTTAACTTTTTTAGTTTTAACTCTATTTCTCAGAACTACCTTATGATTTGTTTTATCATAGTTTCTTTTAGAGATGAATGCCATAGAGAGTTTAATAAGCAAATCAACAGTTAAAAAACACGTCTAAGGACATACAACTTGAACGCAGCTTAGCTGGGATTTACATCCCAGGAGGCAAGCTGACTGTAATGAGGTCCATTATATTAACCATCATACACGTAATGATGTGTCCAAGCAAAAACATCAGAATGACCACATCACAGGTAAAAGTATGGATCCACGGAGATTATTTACAGTTGAAACAATCTTCTCAAAAGGCAAGGTGCACATAGACATCTAAGAAGCCACTGTACAGCAGGATGGAGGAGTAAGTAAGAGAAGTGGCATTGAAAGTACAAAAGGCCACTGAGCACCATCTGAAGCAGTGAGACTTCAATCTGCTCCAAGGGAGCTGGGGGGACCCCGATCTACACCTGCCACGCTCCAATCCTTGAGTCATAATTGTGTTTTTTTGCTTGTTGGCAAAACCAATTTCAGGCCCAGTCATCACCATCATTTACGCCTCTGAAACTATTCAGGAAGACCAAAAAGAAGGGTGAACTATAAAACTTCAGAAAATCTTATTATGTTTCTGGTAAATTAAACCTCCTCTCTCTGACAGACCCCAAGAGATTCTTACCCTCCTACGGCTGAAAATAGTTTTTATTTTATTATTTCTTTTTCTTTCACTCTTTGTATCCATTGTTCTTTAGCTTTCTCTTATCACTCTTTTGTTGAAGCCTCTGTAGAAATCTGTACTGTCTTCTCACCTAAATGAGCATCTGTGACTTTCTTCTTTCTTTCTCTTACCCATGAGAAATGTGTATTCCGTGTTTCATTTTTCTCCTCAAGTTTTTATTCTCAGGTCTATCCATATTAGTTCTTCGCACCATTATAGGTAGGCTTATTTCTTAATGTGGCAACATTTGTTATTCTTTTACTCAAATACACACACACAACCTCAAATATCAAAAGAAGAAACAATATATCTCCTGCTCATCAAACTATATATTCTATGTCACAGGCCTATGTACCTATAAGAATCTAAACTAACCTTCTTTACCTACAAGCTGTAGGGTTTTTGTTCCACAAAACTTATTACAATTGATTGACTTGAAGGGTTATGAAATGAGAAGCACATCAGAAATTATGGAGCCAGTAAGACCTGGAGGGGGATGCCTAACAGGAACCAAAGTCAAAATGCTCAAAAGATAATTTGGTTGAGAGAAAGGTTAGTTTAAAACAAAGAATGTCTAAATTAAAATACTTTAACCCCTGAGGCTGGTGGTGGTCTCTTAATTTCTCCCGGGAAGAAAAAGTGGCTTTGCAGAAGATTCATTGACAATGACTTTGTTTTCTTGACAGCACCAAAAGGAAGCTGGGGGGTCGAGGGGGCTGTCTGTAATAGCCAAGTGAAACATTCCCACCCTAGTAAATATGGCCAATTTCCTGTAGCAGCCAGCATTCATCTCCATCCATCATGTAAGCAGCATGGGCTATTCACTAGAAACAAATGTTCTAGATACAGTATGTCAAACACCGGATGATAGAAACCTCTGAGAAGCCACAGGGAGTATGCTGGAAGCAAACAGACCAGAATGTGGAAAAGACCTCTGACCATTTTCCACAGCAGAGCACAAGTTGGAACCAACCTGAAATAATGCATGTGACCTTCATAAAAGGGTAATGGATGGATACTTAACATTAGGCCAGTTGGATGTCAGGGCACATAAGCTCTAATAAAGACAGATGATGAGGCCAAAATAAATAAGTTAGCAGGGCGATAGGTATACATAGAAGAGTAAATAAACAATCTGTTCCTCAAATAGGGTCCAGGAGACAGTCTGTTAGGCAGTCAATCTTCTGAGAAACAGTCAGTGGTGTAAGAAATAGGCAGAGTCCTGATAAATCATGCTTTATATGATTTCGATATTAATTTAGGCCAGCTCTATCTTGATTATACCATGGACGCTCCTTGGAGGGAAGGATTCTGAAGCTCTGTATGACACACTTTGGCCATGTTGCAAAGGAGGGATCAGGCCTTGGAGAGTGACATCATGCTTGTGGGAGGGTGGAGGGACGGCACAAGAGAGGAAGACCCTTGATGAGATGGATAGACTCAGTGACTGGGGTAATTGGGGTAGGTGTGTCAGAGAAAATAAAGTTGGGTAAGGATAGAGCAGGGTTTAGGGCTGTTGTACATAGGGTCGCTATGAGTCGCAAATGACTCAACGGCACATAACAACAACAATCTTTTGATGTGCTTTAATTCAGATGAGGACAACAGCGCTCATGCTTCTACATGACTCACTTGGGAGATGCAAGTCACAGCAAACAGTTAATGTTTTAGTGAATCTTATCTGTTCATCTTTAGAACTGTAATACTGTGGGGAAAAAAAGACCCTGCATGTGAATCTTATTAGCTATAATAATTGCATAGATTGCAAAAAAAAAATTACTCTTTCTGCTACATAGTTTAAATCATATATTTGTTACTTCTAATTGTTAAGATAGTATATCTATCATATATAATAACCATTACTATATTAAATATTAACCATGATTTACCAAGTTTAAATATGATTACTTCTATCTCGATGAAGACCTAATTTGTCTTCATAACGCACAAAGACTTTGATGGCATATTTGAGAATTTTAGTAATTATCTTTCAAACATAGATGCAGATGGCTAGTTAGGTAAATCAGTAGCCCAGCAGGTAATAGATAATTTCATAAATTGTTCTTTCTTAGATTTAAATAGTGCTTCCTGGTTGAGTTCAGATGGTGGAAAAGGAAAATTAGATCTTTATCTTTTGGCTTTATTACTTTTTAATAGGTAACATTAATTAAGATAATTTTTGCTGTTGTTGTTATGTGCCATCAAGTCACTTGCAGCTCATAGAGACCCTATATACAAAAACTCTGAACCCAGCTCTATCCTGTGCCAATCTCATTGCCTCTGACACACCCAT